>NC_140960.1:44596208-45321208 GCF_014529385.1 Adiantum capillus-veneris
CAACGGATCGCAATCCATTGTGCGCTCTTTGAGTTTGTTAAAAAAGAGAGGGAGAGAGAGAGAAAAAAAGAAACATGGATAAAGCCTCCTATGCCAACGTAGTATTGGCAAGCCGAGATAAGGTCTCCTCAGAGGCTTATAAAACTAAAGGTTCGAATACAACGCGGAAGGCGGCCCGAGTGGGGGAGATAGTAGCCCAAAAGTCACAGGGGACGGCACGAACGGGATCTCGGGGTTGAGTAAAGAGGAACTTAAAGGGTGAAAGTCCCAGATTGAAAAAGAACTAGCCGAGATTCTGAGTGCGCTCTCTTTGAACAAAACGACGATGGAAGAAGCAAGGGCACCTACAAAATCACAGGATGCCTCCAAGGGGGACAAAGCTTATCAAGCCTTAAAGAAAGAACTCCCACAAAGTGTGGAAGTGGAAGATGGACTCACAGTCGCCGTTCCTCCTGCTCTTATTAAGAAACAACTTGCTGAGCTGGCTTAATCCACATTGGCCTTTGGTTTCATGGGCAGGGTGCCTGTCAGAGCTGAACTTATCAATTGGCTCCACAGTCCCTATGTCTTAAATCAAGGAGGTTTTGTTCTTAATGCTCAATACTTGGAAAAAGGCTTTTTCTCTGTGCAATTTAGTGACAAAGCGGCCGTAGCGAAGGTCTTAACGAAGAACCCGTTATTTCTCAATCGATCACCGGTATGTGTGCTTCCTTGGGATCCATCTTTTGAGTCCCTGGATGCATTTCAAGATATGTGCCCAGTATGGGTAGAGTTTGTAAACCTCCCGATGTGGCTAAGAAATAATTTAAAAGACCTTGTAGCAGCCCTAGGTACCCCTCTCTTTGTACCATCGATTAGAGCAATGGGCACTGTAGCCAATACGGTATGTATATGGTGGGATCTCAGAAAGGCTCAGCCCAAGAATCTCGTAGTAAATGTGGGGGCTGGTCTAAAGGTCATTCCGTTAAACTTTGGCACCTTGTTTGGGGCCTGTTTCAAGTGTAACAAATTTGGACATTTTTCTAGGGCGTGTCCAGCCGCGTCAATAGTCATCTCAGGCCATGGGATGAGTGATAAAGTTGATTCTACTATGAGACATATGGAAATTGAAGAGAAGACTCCAGAGGTAGGTACATCAAAGACACATGGAAATAAGCAATTGACCGCCGACCTAGCGACCCAAGGGAATGAAGAGATACCCACCAAGGCCCAATCTAGCAACAGTAGGGCCACCCCCAATTACCGGTTCACGTCCACTGCACAGAGAAAACCGTCATCCCCACTGGTACAGAAGATTTTTCTGTCTCCCACATTTAGTAAGCAAGAAGAAGTCTGGCACCAAGTGTCCAACATTTCTTGCAAGCACTTCAAATCCCAGGCACGGGCAGTCGGGCAGCTGAAAGAAGCCCCACTGGACACTCCCAAACCCCCCTTCTTATATGATAACATATTTGAGGTTCTTCGGGATAATAACCCCAAAAATTTCAAAATCACTGAGGAGCATGGGATTGAGCTGACAGAAGAGAGAAGCAGGAAAGAGGGCACCGAAGATGAATGCCTGGAAGTTGAGGAGTTCGTACCCCTATCTCAATAAATGGAAGAGCTGATATGCAATTCTTGGAACGTGAAGGGCATTAAGACCCAAAAGAAGAGTGCACTATTTTGGGAGGAAGTCAGAAGAGGTAAGGGAATCAGCTTTTGGGCTATCCAAGAGCATAACCTAGATGCCACTAGCAAAAGAAGCAAACATTTGGTAAGAAATTGGCCTTCTACGGAGAGGGAGCCGATGGATATAGTGGGGTCCTCTCTATTGTGGACAGGGATCTTGAGCCTAAGGTAGTCTTCAATCATCCCTCTGGGAGGGCTCTGGGAATCAAAATCAAAAGGTCTTATCAAATTGTCACTATAATCAAAGTGTATGGGCCTTGTGTAGCGAATGATAGGGCCAAACTGTGGGATCACGTGGAAGATATCCATGTTGAAGGAGAATGGCTCTTGGTAGGTGATTTTAATATGGTGGAGAAAAGAAGGGACAGAACTGGCACATCGAGCATGCTAGCTGGATCTGAACAATCCAAATGGCTAAGCCTTTGTGAGAAGTGGGCACTGGTGGACATGTGGGAGTTAGGCCCATGGAGCAGCACGCCGGGGTTCACTAGCCTGCAATATGCCAATACAGCTTCCCGATTGGACCGTTGCTACTGTTCTCATCAGGCTGATTGGCTACCTTCAAGCTTGGAAATGAAGGTGATAACATCACAGAGCTTATCAGATCACCTTCCGGTAAGCATAAAATTGAAAAAAAAACAAAGGGGCGGATCCTTGCCCTCAAGGTTCTAAAAAGCTACTTTCAACAGGGACCCACCTACTCAAGGACCCTCTCTTTAGAAGCCTCACTCTCAAAGCTATAAGCAAGCTTAGGAAAGATGTGGACTCAGGAAGCCCTAGGGCTTGGGACATTTTTGCCAAGAGTATCCAAAAAGCCATCAAAACTGCAGGTCCTAAAAGAAAGAAAAAACAAGAGGAACAACTCAATCAGCTCATTGAAATTTTTGAAATCCTTACCACCAAAAAACAGGAAGGGTTCGCTTCAGAGACAGAGCATAGAAGATGGCTAGAAGCGAAAGCAAAAATAATCGATCTTCAGCTTGAGGAGGTGAGGAAACCCAGAATCCTATCCAGAGAAACTTTCCTCCAGTCGGAGGAGGCTAACCATACCCACTTCTTCAGGGCCCTCAAAGTTAAAAGAAATCAGGGCCTGGTCCACTCTCTCACAGATACGGATGGAAATATTATTGAAAAGCCTGATGAAATGGCTGCATTAATGCTCAACCACTTGCAACAAATCATAGGCCAGTCCGAGGATCGCTCCCCTGAAATAGATGCCGCCAGAACAACTCTTCTTGGGAGCGTAAAAAGAGATATTTCCCTCTCTAAAGCCATTCTCTTGGAGAAGGCGTTCACCGAGGATGAATGCTCCCTTGCGCTGCATGCTCTAGGTAAAGAAAGATCCCCTGGTTGGGATGGGTTGACTACTGAGTTCTTCATAGAATTTTGGGAATATCTAAAGTCCCCCATCACGAGAATGGCGAATCAAGCCTTCGGGGATGGGGTCATGGACTTAAGCATTAAAAGAGGCCTCGTTAAGCCTATCCCCAAACAAGTCTACTGCTCCCAACTTAAGCATTGGTGCCCCATAACGATGATGTCAGTTGCCTATAAAATTATTGCCAAAACTGTAGCCCTCAGGCTATCCCCCCTCCTCGACAAAGTTCTCACTCCCCACCAGCATGGATTCATCAAGGGAAGGTCAATCTATGACAACATTTTGGCTGCAATGGTCGGCATTGAATATGCCGCTTTCTCAAAGCAAGAGTGTATCTTGTTGCAGCTGGATCTGGATAAAGCCTATGACAGAATAACATGGAAACGTTTGCCTTAGCCTCAGGATCAAAGTGTAGTGTGGAAAAATCAAGATTGATCTCTCTCTCCGAGAATGACTCGTTTGATCCGTCTATGTGGACCTGGGAGATAGTGTCAAAAGGGAAGATTTTTCGTCACCTAGGAGCCCCGCTAGGGGTGGGAGTTACTCACAAGCAGAGATTCTTATGGGTTTTGGAGAAGGTCAAGTTTAAGATGCGCAGGTGAGAGTTCGTGCTTCTCCCCTTCCCGAGCAGAATAAAGGTTATCAACTCTTTCATGTTACCCTATATAGCCTTCAATGGTCCGCTGCTTAAGCTGGCTAAATGCAACTGGAAAGAGTTCTTGAAACCGGTAAAGAGATTTCTTTGGAAGAACAGGACTAAAAGCACAGTACCTTGGCAATGGGCAAAGTGGGAGACGGTTGCAAGACCTGTGGAGCAAGTGGCCTTGGGATTATTAACCCTAGCAACCACGCGGAGGCTCAATGTGCCAAGTTTGTAGTAGCCCTTGCTAAGGAACACCAGACTTGGGCTATTATGGCTAAAGATATGATGGACAACTCCAAAAATTTCTCGCAAGGCGGTAAGTGGAAAGAGGTCGACGTGCACAACAAGCTGTTGGCCCCGCAATGGGTCTTCCTAAAACTCAGGGGAACGACAAGTGAGCTTACCCGCAAATGCAACAGAGTAACAGGGTCTTTGGAATGGGGAGAGTTATCAAGGTACTTCCAAACTCTATATCTCATTGGTCTCCTTGGCTCTCCAAGGCTGGAGGTTTCCTTTTGACCCCTTTTTGGAGGGAAGTGGCCAGAAAAGTTAATAACAAAGGTATTAGGCTTATAATCCAATTGTGGGACTATAGTAGAGGTTGTTGGAAAGGAGTTGATCAAATGGCTTCTGAGTTTACCCTCAGTGGGCTAGAAAGATTTCTGATCAGCAGAGCCCTCGAACAGCTCACTTTGCTGTATCTGCCAGACTGTGAGTCCAAGCTCGAGTGGAAAGCTTGGGAATGACCGGGGAAAAGACATTTCTTGAAACCCCAAACAAAGAGTGTATATCTAACTCTAATGAAATCACAGGATTGGTTCTCGTCGCTCAATAAACAGTGGGGAAAGAATTGGCCAGAGTCCAGGTGGGAAACAGCCATCAAGAACATTTGGTGCCCTCAATGGCCGGAGTGAAGGTCCTTGCTAGGGGAATTGGTCCAGATAGATGCTCGCAATGTAGAACGGCTTTTGAAGATCTTTCCCACCTATTCAAGGAGTGTCCGTCAATCTGTGGACTTGCTGGCAAGATTTCCAAATGGATCCAAAAAACCTGGAAAATAGGATTCTTCAAGAACGATCTCTTCTTGGGAGGAAAGATGTTCAAGAGTCATACTCTACTCATTGCTACACAAATAGTGAGTTATTGCTACTTTAAACACATTTGGAAGGCAAGGAACATTCGAATTTTTGAGAACTCTCTGGAGGTAGCTAAGTTTGTGGAGATAGTCCAAGAAAGCAGGGTAACGATTATCGCCCTTGGGAAGCAAAAGAACTCAAAAGAGTGGAGTAAGACCCTCAGGGATGTTGAGAATGTGTGAGATCATCCATTGTCAAAGGGTGGCTCCCCCATCAGCCGATGTATCTAGAATCTAGTGAAGTGGTCATGGCTCATCATGAGCATGACAAGAATCTATAATTTTTGGATATGGTAATATAATCCACTCACCATTGTGAGTTTTGCAAAAAAAAGAAAAAAAAACATTTCAAAAGGCTTGTCACTTCTTACATTCTTAAAAGGCTGTCATTTCTGACAATCTTACCCTTTACTTTTGCATTTTAGATTAGATGTTTTGTAAGGTGTTTTTAAAATGAACCAGGGAGTGACACGCGGACGTCCTCTCCTTCTTTGAAAATTTTAAGCTGCATTATAAGGAGTGTAGAAGATCGACCATTGAAGTACTTGTGCTCTATGCATTACATGTCTTGGTAGCAGCATTAAGACCAAAAAGCGCATCCTTGCTCTCTTCTAAATGGACCATTTACAAACTAAAATTGAAACTTACATAATATGGCAGAGGGGAGATCCCTTTACACATGTCGAAATTTGCAAGATAAAAACTAAACTCTTAAATTGAAAGAAGCTTCTGTGCACATGATAAAAAGGGAGAGAGAAAGAGAGAAAGGCCGTTGAAGGCGGCAGGCTGTACTATAAGTCTTTAAAAACAAAAAGTTGAACAAGGTAAACACTTCACAATGGCCTCAAGAAGGCATCATTTTTTGCTGTAATAAATGATTATTAGAACACATTTGACATGTTAATGGTCTGTGTTGGAGAAAAATGTGTCTCAACTTAATATCTTGTCATTCATGGCTAGAAAAATACATTTTTCCTAAACAGTCAAAATAAGAGGAAACTTGAAATTCTCTCGGTTTATAGGTCAAAATTTGAATCTTTTTGCTGACAATTACACTAAAACTTGTGTAAATTTGTCGGATTTCTTAATGGCAAGCTTAAAATCTAGTCAGGATTTTTCAATTTTAACCGATCAAAATACACTAGATTTTGGTTTTTTTCTAACACTGGTGCCGTTTTCAATTTCAAAAATGTCAATTGAGAGCAAGGGGAAAAGGAGAAGTTCCACCTCGAAATACGGAAAAACAATGTAAAAACTTGAAAAATAAATCTAATTTTTAACATTTTCTCTAGGCATATTCAAGAAAAGAAATTTTGTATGTCTGTAAAAATATTTTTTCCCGAACACTTTAATGGGGAGAGAGAGAGAGAGAGATGCATGTGCATGCGCGCGCACACACACACACTCATTTTCATAATAAGGCTTGAAATGACTTGAAATGTCACCTATAAAAGTTAATGTGACGGTGACTACTTGATGGTGAGAGAATTGCACGTTTTCTTTACCACTTCCCTATGGCCTTCTTGGCCAAAAAGAAGCCTCTATACTGAGGCTCAACAATAAAGGGAGCTCGTTAACAAATTAAGCAGGGGCAAGGCTCATGTTGGTAGATCTTCAGGCTTTTGAATGAAAGGACAATTTAGTATGTTTCTATATGCCCTGCCAATTTTGCATTCATTAGTTTTGGTAGAATCTAGGGAGATACTTTTGTTTAAAAGGATGTAAAAGTTTGAATAGGAAAGCATGCATCCGTCTACATGTATCTATTTTTGTTGGATTGTTTAAGATTTTCTAATCTTTATTCCTTCTTGAGAATTGAGATCCGCTTTTGAGTGCTCCGAATGTCACAAAAAAATACCTTGCAATTCCTTGCAATTGGTTGGACCTACTTGCTTTCTTCTGCAGGCAGCTAGAACTCTAGTTTTTATGATTTACTCTCGCAACCAAGGGTGTCTTGGGAATTTTGGAAAATTTAAGGGCAGCAAAGCACTTGTGGCAAAAGACGGAGAGCATATACTTTGCACACGAATAGAGGGAGGGCGAGGCACGGAAGATTGACGAGGAGGGGGGAGACTTTTGGAAGTTTTGGTGGAGGTGGCAAGAACACAGAGCTCTTTTGCAACGGCACAAGCTCTCTCTCCCTCTTTGTTCGTTTCTGCCTAGCATAGGGGGAGCGACGCATCGTCTCTCTCTCTCTCTCTCTCTCTCTCTCTCTCTCTCTCTCTCATTGGTCTGCAAGCACGAAAACTCCCTCAAGAGAGCAAGAGGGAACTATGGCACTCCAATGCTAACATGCTTGCCATGAGCGGATTGCAGAGCTGGGCAAAGATGAGAGGGGGGTATGTGGCTTTGCAAGGACAAGAGACAAAAAGGGACGTCATGTGTGGTTGTTGCCGATGCAAGAGGGGCTTCCAGATGGGGTGCCCTTGTGCAAGGATGAAGGCAAGCGAGAGATGGCAAAGAAGCTGAGCCCAGAACGAGGCCTGTGTCAACGGGTGAGCGAAAATCTATTGAGAACAAGGGAGGGGTGCGCCCGACAAGGGCAAGGGCGAGGATGGAGGCATAGCGTGGGAACAGGAGGAAGGAGAAACTTTTACTTTTGCAAATGGGATCGGCAGGAATCTTGGCACTTAATTAATTAATGGATAGAGAATGGACCCAAATAAGCATCATTAATCTTCCAAGCATTTCTTTATATGGACATATTTGTTTGTGGAGAATCAAAGAAGATGCTACCTACTGGGAAGTTTAATCGCAATGAAAAACGGGGGGGGGGGTTATTCAGGTGGCACGAGGTGATGGTGACCTCACCAATCACAAGCCAAGGGCGGGCAGCAGACTATGCGGCCGAGCTAGGGATGCTTGGGGAGTCGCAAGCTTGAAGCAAGAGCTAGATAGATGCGAGTTTGTCGAGGGGGGGATGCTGACACACGCTGGGTAGGAGGTTTTTTTTATTTTATTTTTTAAGGTAGAGCTCTCCAATGTTGAGCAGCAAGGCATGGGCCATGGCGTTGGACCAGTGTTAGGGAAAAATCATTTTCACAAACATACAAAAATCCCTCTAAGAAATTTGAACCGAAAATTTTACAATACTAGCCAGTATTTTTGCAAAATTACACTATTTTCTAATGTATTTTAAGCGGAATTTTCTCCTTCTTGCCCTCCCCTCAACCGGCTACTTTGATTTTGCAACCGGCTCAAGGCTAAGTTGAGGCACACTTTTCCCGAACACTGCGTTGGACTGGTTTAGGCGAAGCATTCGTCCATACCAAAAGGTTGGTGGATTGAATGCGAGTGTCAGATGGGGGTGCATTGGAGCATCAATTTTGGATTCATTAGTTTTTATATGAATCTCCACAGATGCCAAGAGGATCTTCGAGGAAAAAAACACATATGACACGTGCACGGGGATAGAGAGAGGAGAGAGAGAAAAAGAGAGAGGAATCCTTCTCAAAGCCTCAAAGGGAAACAAAGAGGAAAGAGAGAGAGAGAGAGAGAGATATGACGTGCAACGAAAGTGACGGTTGATGCGAACATGAGGCGTGTTGTCGGCATTGCTACGGAGCAGGGCAGAATGACGAGGCTGGCTCCAAAACGTAGGTGCTCACTGCAGGGTCCTAATCTCGAAACGTAAGGGAGGGTACTGCTCTGTAAACGCACAGGCAGATGCTCTATCCGACATCCTTTCTTCTGCCCGCCATAGACCGCGTGTCTCGCTCTCTCTCTCTCTCTTTCTCTGTCTCTCTCTCTCTCTCTCTCTCGGGCTTCTGTAGGTGCCAAGAAAGGCTCACAAAGTTAGTAGCAAGGGATATTAGGGCGGATGATCGGGCTCGAAGGGGGGTTTTTTTTTTTAAGTTGATTGGACTAGGCTATAGCTCGGGAGTCGCCCAAGCGGTTTAGGCTAATGCTTTGTTTGGCTGCATTGCAGGTGAGAGACCTGATCGCCTTTGAGTGCTTAGCATGTAATTTGTCACAATATACCTTGCAAAAGAAGGCAACTATGCCTAAAAATATTTTGGAAAATGTGATGGGCATTTTTGAAATTTGAGACAAAATATTGGGGGTATTTTGGGAATTTTTAAAGGTGAACAAATGTTGACTAGTGGAAATGCCTCGTTAAAGCAAGATAGGGTGGGGGAACACGGACGCACAGAAACGTGGAGGCGGACACAGGACCAAGACTGCGCAGCGGACATGCCTCTCTCTCTCTCTCTCTCTCTCTCTCTCTCTCTCTCTCTCTCTCTCTCTACTTGCACATACGCATGGAGCTATCTGGGAGAGGAGACGAAGATGGCAAGGCAGAGGGGATTGGGCTCCTTTCGGGCTCGCAACGAGTGAAGCCAGAGGCGAGGAGGAGCATGCAGAGCAAGGGGGATTGGGCTCTTTTTGAGCAGCAAGGGAAGGCGTAGGGGAGAAGCGTGTGCAACAAGGGAAGGCAAGGGGAGAGGACTATGCAGAACGGCTGGTGGCGACACGGTAAGCTGGGTGTGTGTGCATGGGAACGCCGTCGAGGTGAGAGTCCTCAAGGTTGGCAAAGGGGACCTCGAAAGATCCGCACTAAAAAAATGTAGATAGAGCCGTATGTGCGCATCGAAAGGAAGAACCTGATATGTTTATTTCGTTAGCGTAGCAGCATCTTTTGAATTCTCGAGCTCTCAAGCCTCCACGTGGATGCACTTTCAAACGGCTATGTCCTTGTTATTTTTAACAGGTCCGCACTTTTTAAATCGCAAGTAGCGCTCACGACTTTCAGAATTGTCATTAGTTTTCAAAAGATGCGAAGCGAGGGCCTCTCTCCAGATGCAATCACCTAGGCATGCATCTTGAAGGCATGTGGCTCTATGCAAGAAAATTCACTATTACATTGTTTGTTAGAGGTTGTTGAAAAAAAAGATGTCGTGCTTGGCACTATCTTGGTCGACTTTCAAAATTGTCAAGCTCCCTCTATTTGGAATGTCATCTGTTTTCAGCGGATGCAAAGTGAGGGCCTCTCTCTAGATGCAAATCACCTAGACATGCATCTTGAAGGCTCTCGAGCTCTCAAGCCTCCATGTGGATGCACTTTCAAACGGCTACGTCCTTGTTATTTTTAACAGGTCCGTACTTTTTTTAATCGTCGTAGGGAGATCGCACTCATCATGGCAGGCAACGCTCACGACTTTCAAAATTGTCATCAGTTTTGAGAAGATGCTAATCGAGGGCCTCTCTCCAGATGCAGTCACCTAGGCATGCGTTTGTTGGGATTAAAGCCCAAGTGGCCTCTTATACGGATATGGCCGCCTGCCCGCCTAACTCACTTATCACTAACTCTTTGTATATACTCACTTATACTTTTGTGGATAATAGTTTTGGGAGATAACCCTTCAACGATTCTCTGCGTACTGTGTAAGCTCTTTGTGTATCTGTATGAGTCGATCTACGCTCCGCTCCGCGGCTTCAATTGGTATCAGAGCGAGGTGCAGTGCGGTTTTGCATAATCGCGCGCGCGCACTTTTCAGGCAGATTCTGGATCCGGAGCTTGGAAATTCACACTCGGCGTTCCGGGAGAATTTCCATCAGGTGACATGGCGTTTTACCCCCCTTTCGAAGCTGTTTATGCCCTCATAATTTCGTTTTGAGCACTACATCAGAAGATAGGTTTCAACCACAAAGAAACCCGTCTTGTGTAGATTGGCAAGCAGGAGGTGGTCGGCATCAATATTGGCATCGACATACATCACTCATTAGTCTTCAAAGCATCATCTATAGACCAAGTACACATATATATCATCAGATATATATATATTGCAGTCTGCATTGCTACTCCTTGCTTGCCAGGTTTCAAGGGAGGTGTGGCCATACGACGGCTTGACACCACTGGCATGTATTGCAGATTGATGTATTGTGATTGTGGGTCTGCTAGTTGTGAGTCACGCTAGTAGACAGACCACCGCAGTGGTCATAGGACAGTGATTGGTCTATTGTAGGATGTATGCTAGTTCTGGGCAGTTTGTTGAGCCATCTGAGAGGGTCGTGTGTGAGGTTTTTTGAAGCCAAGCACTGGGGGCTGGGTTACCCAGTGTGAGGTGGATTAGGTTGCTGGAGTTCCCCTCTACACGCATCCTCTTCGGCGACTTTTATCCCATAGGATGGATGACTTTGTGTAGACACTGGATTGCATCTTATGCGTTAGGCCGTTGAGGCATTGTTCAGGGTTCAGTCTTGAGACAGATACAGGTTCTGTGATCGCCCAGACAGGAGACAGTGTATGCTTACAGGATAGCATATTACAGATATTTTTAGATTTGTCACTGGTCAGCTATTTATGGTTGTTTTTGAGCTATCTTTTGGTTTCCAGAGCTCAGTTTGCAGGGGAGACTCTGTCAAAAAATTTCAAAATACTAACAGTTCTTGAGGAGAGGTGTTCAGCTTGTTTTTTACAGCTTGTTTATTGTGTACAGAGGCCAGTTTACAGGGGAAACTTTGCCGGATTTTTCCAGGAGTAAAGAGTTTGGCAGACATGGCATCTTCTCAAAGTGAGACTCTTTACAACATAAAGAAGCTGGATGGCACAAACTTTCCATTCTGGAAGAAGCAGCTTTGGCAGGTTTTGGTGCAGAAAAAACAAGTGAATCCACTGAAGCTCAAAGGGGAGAGACCAGAAGGTATGGCTGAAGATGAGTGGGAAGAGCTTGACGAGTTAGCTTGTTCCACAATCATGCTGACACTGGTAGAAAATGTTTACTTCAACGTAGCAGAAGAGACTACAGCATATGGCGTATGGCAAAAGCTATGTGGTATGTACGAGAAACAAAGTGTTGCTTCTCAGATTTACTGGCTCAAGAAATTGGTGGATTTGAAGATGAAGGAAGGGACAGCCATGTCAAATCATTTCAATGAATTTCACACAATTTTCAGCCAGTTAACAGCACAGGAGATAGTCTTTCCAGATTCAGTGAAGGCTATGTTTCTCTTAATCACTTTGCCAGACAATTGGAATACTTTTCGCACAACGTTAAGTAATTATGTTGTGCCAGAAGGTCTTACAAGTGCCAATGTAGAAGGCAGCTTGCTCACAGAGGAAGTGAACAGGAAGAACATTGACAAAGGCAAAGGCAATAGTGCTTTGGTCGTTTGAGGGAGACAACAGTCTAAAGAGAAGAAGGGTAAGAAGGCACAAAACCGAAGTAAGTCTCGTGACTTGAAGTCAAAGGATGACATAGAATGCTACCATTGTGGCAAGAAGGGTCACATGAAGAGAGACTGTACGAAGTGGAAACAAGAAAAAGGCAAAACAAAGAGTTCTGAGCAAGATGAAAAGAAGAGTTCAGTGAAGATTGAAGAGGTGAATGCCACAGGATCTGGTTCAGACAGTGATTCTGGTATAGCAGCTGGTGACATCTTCCTCACAAGCAATGTTGATTCTGTTTTCTTGACTGCAGAGGATGTACATGCTATGAGTGATTGGATTATCGACTCAGGGGAATCTTTACATGTTTCTCCGCACAAAGAGTGGTTTACATCATATGTGACTACTAAAGATTATGTCAGACTTGGCAATGAGCAGGTTTGTGACATACTTGGAGTGGGAGATATGCAATTGAAGTTTCGAAATGGCTCTTCTTTATGGCTCAAGAATGTCAGACATGTTCCAGCAATCCGAAAGAGCTTGATCAGTACAGGGAAGTTGGATGATGCGGGTTATGTGACAGTTTTTGGGAACAGCACTTGGAAGATCTCCAAAGGTTCGATGACTATAGCACATGGCAGCAAGTCAGGAACTCTGTACACTTTACATGTTTCAGAGGTTAAAAACCATGTAATTAATGTGATTGAGCAGCCAAGTGTGTCACTGTGGCATCGTAGGCTGGGACATATGTCAAAAAGAGGAATGGAAATACTTTCTCATTATGGTTATTTGCCTGGTTTTTCATTTCAAGTTTTCGAGTTTTGTGAGCATTGTGTTTATGGTAAGAAAACACAAGAACCGCACAGATCAAAGAGGAATCGTAGGGACGAACAGTTAGCTCTTGTGCACAGTGATCTATGCGGACCAATGCCTAGTTTGTCACTAGGGGGAGCAGTGTACTTTTGTACATTCATAGATGACTATTCTTGCAAAGTATGGGTTTACTTCTTGAAGCACAAGGATGAGGTGCTCAAGGTCTTTAAGACATTCTTGCAGCTTGTGGAGAATCAAAGTGGTCAGAAGCTGAAGTGCTTGAGAACTGACAATGGTGGAGGGTATGTTTCCAGGAACAGCCTATAGTGGCTAGAGAGGCAGAATCACTTGTGGTGAGACATTCTAAGCGTGTCTCCAAACCACCTGATCGTTATGTGCCATCTCTAAATTATGTCATGCTCACGGATTGCAGAGAACCATCTTGTTACAAGGAGGCATTACAAGTGTTGACTCGAAAAAATGGCAGTTGGCCATGCAATCAGAGATGACGGCTCTGCATAACAATCAAACATGGGATTTGGTTCAATTGCCAAAGGGCAAGAAAGCTCTACCTTGTAAGTGGGTTTACAGGTATAAGCTTACTCCTCATGATGGACAGCCAAAATACAAACCACGGTTGGTTGCTAAGGGTTTTAAGCAAGAACACGGAATAAATTTTGATGAAGTCTTTTCACTAGTTGTCAAGATGACAACATTGAGAAGTGTACTTGCTTTGGTTTCCAAACATGATTTGCATTTACATCAGATGGATGTGAAAACGGCATTTCTTCATGGAGATTTGCATGAGGAGGTTTATATGTAGCAGCCAGAAGGGTATGTTGAGAAAGGCAAAGAGAAATTGGTATGTCGTTTGAGAAAGAGTCTCTATGGATTGAAACAGGAACCAAGAGAATGGTACAAGAAGTTTCACCAATTTATGCTTTCTCAAGGATACAAGAGAAGTGAGACAGATCATTGCTTGTATACTCGACAAGCTAAGGATGGTAGCTTGATAATCCTCATCTTGTATGACATGTTACTTGCGGGTAGACAAATGGCAAAAATTTCAGCTCATAAGTCAAAAATGGCAAAGGTTTTTGACATGAAAGACATGGGTGAGGCAAGTCATATACTGGGTATGCGTATCCAGCGAGATAGGTCAAAGAAGATGCTTTACTTATCTCAGGAAGAGTATATTGACAAGGTGTTGCAACGTTTTTCATATGGACAGGGGAAAGGCATTGATGACACCATTGACGTCATATGTGAAACTAAGCAACCAAGATTGCCCACAGTCTGAGGTGGAAAAGGTTGAAATGGATAAGGTGCCATATGTTGGGGTATAAAGCCCAATGTGGTCGCCCAGGTAAGTGGGCGGGCCGCCAGGTATGTACACATATTCTTTTTTAAAACCTAATAAGAACTCACTATGCTCTACACATTACAGTAGAGCGAGTTCACCATATCGTCGTGCTCTTCTTCTCGCACTCTCTCTCGCGTCGCACTTCCGCTCGTACTCCTTTAACTGGTATCAGAGCTCGGATCGAGGCTCGGGGCAGCACTGCAGGAGGCTAGAGTCACCAGCTCAGATTGGACTGAAATTCGACAGGCAAAGACACGGCCCCAAATCTTGTGAGGTCATCTCAGTCACGTTCGGCTTCGACAAAGTTTTGCGCAGGCCATTTTCGACTACGTGGTCTCAGCGGGCCCTGCAAATTTGGGGTTTTCGGCCTACGACTGCAGGTGTTGAGGATATCGACACTCCTAGAGTGTTGATTTGTGGTTGTCTACACATCGAAGGATGGCTCACAGTTCTTGGAGGCGTGTCACATACGACGGGCGCATCTACACACAGACTGTAGGCGACATCCACTAGTTCATCAGGTAGCTTGTGTTTGCTGCTTGATATTCCAGATTTCATCCTGACATTGCAGGTACTTCCACATGGGATGTATTGTCAGAGATGATGTATGTCTGTTGAGGGTTTGCTGGCTGTGAGTCACGCAACAAACAACCGCCGCAGCGGTTACAGCATACAGTGGGAAATTTGTGGATGTATGACTTTGTGGGAAGTCTATGTACTGTCAGATTTACTGCAGCCTTTTTTGAGGGTCGAGTGAGGTTTTAATGAGCTGGGGGATTCTCGAATGTTGAGATCCTTTCGGTGATACTGGTCTTGGAGCGATCCCTCGATCACCCTTAGATAGGCAGCTAGGATGTATTGACTGTGAGTTAGACAGTTGGGATTGCATCTTTGCTTTACTGCCGTTGAGGCATTGTCGCAGTCTATGCTTACAGGACAATGACAGAACAGTCAGAGACAGTACAGGTGCAGGACAGGTTTACCCACAGCTTACAGTGTTAGAGAGACAATGGTTTTTTGAGCTGTTTTTTGGTCTGTTTTTAGTACACCAGAGCCATTTTACAAAGGAGACTCTGCCAAAATTTCTGCAGAATCTGAAGCTTTCTTGGTTCATTTGACAGGTTGATATTGGTTCAGAGGTCAGTTTACAGGGGAAACTCTGCCGAATTTTTCCCAGGAAAGTAAACTACTGTGAAGCGTAGCTATGGCTGGATCACAGGACACTGCGCTTTACAATATCAAGAAGCTGGATGGAACCAATTTCCTATTGTGGAAGAAGCAGATTTGGCACATGTTGGTACAAAAGAAGCAGATAAAACCTATAAAGCTCAAGGGGATAAAACCAGAAGATATGGACGAAGATGAATGGAGTGAAATGGATGAATTGGCACTTTCTACCATTATGCTGACTTTGGCAGAAAGCGTTTACTTCAATGTAGCAGACGAGATGTCGGCTTATCAAGCATGGTTAAAGCTGAGTGATCTTTATGAGAAGCAGAGTAAAGCTTCACAGGTATACTGGCTTAAGAAGCTTGTTGACTTGAAGATGAAAGAAGGGACACCTATGTCCAATCATCTGAATGAATTCAACACAATCTATAGTCAGTTGTCAGCTCAAGGTGTCAAGTTTGATGATACTGTTAGAGCTATGTTCCTGTTGATCACATTGCCGAAAAGTTGGGACACTTTTCGCACAGCTTTGAGTAATTCTGCACCTCCAGATGGTTTGAACATAGCAGGTGTAGAAGGAAGTCTGCTTACTGAAGAAACCAATAGAAAGACAATGGACAAAGGCAAAGGAACAGCCTTAGTTGTCAGGGGAAGGACCAAAGAAAAGTACAAAGGTGGAAAGAGGAATCAGTCTCGTAGCAAGTCCCGCAGTGCTAAAGGCAAGAGTGACATAGAATGCTACCATTGTGGCAAGAAGGGTCACATGAAAAGAGACTGCAGAGAATGGAAAGCAGAAAAAGGCAAAGAGAAAGCTGAAGACCATGGTGAGAAGAACAAGTCCTCAATGAAGATTCAAGAAATAAATGTGACAAACACTGTTGCAGAAGATGACAGTCTAGTGTCAGGAGACATCTACTTCTTGAAGAATACAATGGACTCAACTCTTCTTACAGCATCTGATGGAAATGCACTGAGTGACTGGATTATAGACTCAGGGGCATCACTTCATGTGTCTCCAAACAAGGAGTGGTTTACCTCTTATGTGACCACTAAAGATCATGTTCGGCTAGGCAATGGGCAGACATGTGAGATCTTAGGTGTTGGAGATGTTCAATTGAAGTTTCAGAATGGCTCTTCTTTCACGCTGAAGAATGTGAGACATGTTCCCGCAATTACAAAGAGCTTAATCAGCACAGGTTTACTTGATGATGCTGGCTACGTCACCACTTTTGGATAGAACATGTGGAAGATATCCAAGGGTTCTATGACAGTAGCACATGGAGTAAAGTCTGGAGGACTTTACATGATTTATGTATCAAATGTCTCTAAAAATGTAATCAATGTAACCGAGCAGCCGAACGTTTCTTTGTGGCATAGCCGGTTAGGACATATGTCCAAGAAGGGAATGGAAATCTTGTCTCGTTCTGGTTATTTGCCTGGCTTTTCATTTAATGATTTTGAATTCTGTGAACATTGTCTGTATGGTAAGCAAACACAACAGCCACATAAGCATAGAAGCAAAAGAAGAGATACACAGTTGGCACTTGTTCATAGTGATTTGTGTGGACCTATGCCTAACCTATCTCTAGGGGGAGCTCCTTACTTTATGACATTTATAGATGATTACTCGAGGAAAGTATGGGTTTACTTTCTCAAGCATAAGGATGAAGCGTTTAGTGTTTTCAAAACGTTTGTGACACTTGTGGAGAATCAGAGTGGCAAGAAGCTTAAATTCTTACGCACTGACAATGGTGGAGAGTATGTTTCAAAGGCCTTTCAGGACTTTTGTGAGTCAAAAGGTATAAAACATGAACTTACTGCTCCTTACAATCCTCCTCAAAATGGTGTTGCTGAGAGGATGAATAGGACCATACAAGAGAAGGTCAGAAGTATGTTGTCTAATGCACAGCTGCCAAATGGGTTTTGGGCTGAAGCTGTATCAACAGCTATTCATCTTGTAAATTGATCTCCTAGCAAGGTTTTGCAGAAGGATTCAGTGCCAGAGATGGTATGGTCAGGCAAAATGCCCTCATACAAGCATCTCACAGTCTTTGGCTGTGAGGCATATACTCACGTTCCAAAGGAATTTAGGAACAAACTTGAGCCAAAGAGTAGAAAGTGCATCTTTCTAGGCTATGGTAATTCTGGTGAGATGGGGTACAGACTTTGGGATCCCGAATCCAGAAAGGTTGTCCGCAGCAATGATGTTCACTTTAATGAATCCAAATATCATTCTAAACCAGAGAGGGTTAAGGAGATTAGAAGAGTTGTCTTCCAAGAAGATGGACCTGCACGTGCAAGACAAAATGTCAGGGCTCAAGAGGAGCAAGGACAGGATAGAGTGGAACCACAGGTTGTGGCTGAGCCTGAGCCACCTATTGTGCGTAGATCTGGACGTGTCACGCGACCTCCTGATAGGTTTGTTCCATCTATGAACTATGTCATGTTGACTGATTGCAATGAGCCTTCATGTTACAAGGAAGCAATGCAAATGAAGGACTCCGGGAATTGGCAATTGGCCATGCAGTCAGAGATGACAGCTCTGCATAAAAACAAGACATGGAAGCTAGTTAAATTACCACAGGGCAAAAAGGCTCTACCTTGTAAATGGGTTTACAGGTATAAGATCACCGCTCATGATAGTCAGCCAAAGTACAAAGCAAGGCTTGTTTCCAAGGGCTTTAAGCAAGAACAAGGCATTGACTTTGATGAAGTCTTCTCTCCGGTGGTCAAGATGACTACATTGAGATGCTTTCTTGCATTGGTTGCCATATTAGATTTGGTGTTGCACCAAATGGATGTCAAGACAGCGTTCTTGCATGGTGATTTAGATGTGGAAATTTACATGCAGCAGCCAGAAGGGTTTGTTGAGAAAGGCAAGGAAGATTGGGTATGCCAGTTGTTAAAGAGTCTTTATGGCTTAAAACAATCACCGAGGGCATGGTACCATAAATTCCACAAGTTTATGCTTTCTCAAGGCTACAAACATAGTGAGTTCGATCATTGTCTATATACAAAGAAGGCTAAGGATGGTAGTTGGCTGATCCTTATTTTGTATGTGGATGACATGTTGATTGCTGGCAAGCACTTGGAAGAAATTTCAGCTTTGAAGTCAAAGATGGCAAAATCGTTTGACATGAAAGACATGGGTGAGACAAGTCATATCCTTGGTATGCGCATTGAGAGAGACAGATCAAAGAAGTTGATTTGGTTATCTCAAACAGAGTATAATTACAAGGTTTTGCAACGTTTCAATATGGAGAAGGGAAAGGCACTGAGTGTTCCATTGCCACCATATGTGAAACTTAGCAAACAAGATTGTCCCGTGTCTGAGGAAGAACAGGCTGAAATGGATAAGATTCCATATGCGTCTGCAGTGGGTAGTTTGATGTATGCAATGATTGCTACTCGCCCAGACATTGCATTTGCAGCGGGAGTAGTAAGTCGATACATGTCAAACCCAGGCAAGAAACATTGGGAGGCAGTGAAAGGAAGATTGAGATACCTGAAAGCTACAAAGAGTATGCGTATATGCTATGGGAGTCAGGAGCTAAGTGTAAAGGGTTCTACAGACTCAGATTATGTAGGTGACTTAGACAACCGAAGGTCTACGTCAGGGTATGTCTTTACATTGGCTGGTGGAGCAGTATCATGGCGTTCTAGATTACAAGATTGTGTTACTCAGTCTACTACAGAGGCTGAATATGTTGCAGCATCAGAGGCATGCAAAGAATCAATTTGGCTTAATTGACTAGTAACAGATTTGGGAATCAAAGAAGAGATGCCTGTGTTATATTGTGATAGTCAAAGTGCTATACAATTGGCTCGCAATCCAGTTTATCACTCAAAGACAAAGCATGTGGATGTGAAGTATCATTTCATCAGGGAAATGCTCGAGGATAAGCAACTTCAGCTTGTCAAAGTTCACACCACAGAAAATCCTGCTGATCTACTTACAAAAGGACTTCCCTCAGAGAGCTTTGCGCATTTTCGCAAGCAGTTAGGTGTAGGGTAGTACATCACTTCTCTACATCTCTTGTATATTAGCTTGTATAGTATCTTCTCTCACACTTAAAGTACCACATTGGACTTTAAGTGGGAGGTTGTTGGGGTATAAATCCCAATGTGGTCGCCCAGGTAAGTGGGCGGGCCGCCAGGTATGTACACATATTCTTTTGTAAAAACCTAATAAGAACTCACTATGCTCTACACATTACAGTAGAGCGAGTTCACCATATCGTCGTGCTCTTCTTCTCGCACTCTCTCTCGCGTCGCACTTCCGCTCGTACTCCTTCACCATATGCGTCTGCATGTGGGAGTTTGATGTATGCAATGATTGCTACACATCCGGATATTGCATTTGCAGTGGGAGTGGTTAGCAGATATATGTCAAATCCCGGCAAGAAACATTGGGAGGCAGTGAAAGGTATCATGATATACTTAAAACATACAAAGAGTATGCGCACATGCTATGGTAGTCAGGATTTGAGTGTCAGAGTTTACACTGACTCAGATTATGCAGGAGACTTGGATAAGAGGAGATCCACATCAAGCTATGTCTTTACATTGGCTGGAGGTGCCATATCATGGTGATCTCGATTACAAGATTGTATTATGCAGTCTACTACAGAAGCTGAGTATGTTGCAACAAATGAGGCATGCAAAGAAGCTATTTGGCTTGGTAGATTGGTAGCAGACTTGGGAATCAAAGTAGATATGCCAGAGTTATATTGTGATAGTCAAAGTGCTATACAATTGCCAAAGAATCCAGTGTTCCATTCGAAGACTAAGCATATTGATGTGAAATATCACTTCATTAGGGAAGTACTTGAAAACAAGCAGATACAACTGCTGAAGATCCACACCAAGGACAATCCTGCTAATCTACTCACAAAGGGACTTCCAGGAGAGGGCTTTGTGCCTCTGTTTGGAATGTCATCTGTAGGGCCTCTCTCTAGATGCAAATCACGTAGACATGCATCTTGAAGGCACGTGGCTCTACGCATGAAAATTCGCTATTACATTGTTAGTCAGAGGCTGAGCAAAAAAGATGTCGTGCTTGGCACTGCCTTGGTTGATATGTATGCCAAATGTGGTGCACTTGAGAAAGCACAAAAAGTGCTTGAGGAGCTTCTTGTCCGGAATGTCGCCTCCTGAAATGCATTGATTGCATGATGTGCACAACAAGAACAGGGTTGTTGAAAGAAAATGTCATGCTTGGGACTGTCTTGGTCGATATGTATGCCAAATGTTGTGTGCTTGAGAAAGCACAAAAAGTGCTTGAGGAGCTTTCTATCCGGAATGTCACCCCTTGGAATGCACTGATTGTGGGATGTGCGCAATAAGAGTAGGGGCAGAAAGCTCTAGGTTGTTGTTAGCAGATGCAAAGCAAGTATATCTCTCCAAATTCAATCAAGGCATGTGACTCTACGCAAGTGCTCGATGAACTTCGTGTCCTGAGTGTGGACTCTTGGAATGCGCTGATTGCATGATTTGCTCCACAAGCGCAGGGCCAGCAAGCTCTTTTTTGTTTTCAACAGATGCGAAGCGAGGGCCTCTCTCCAGATGCAATCGCGTACGCATGCATGAAGGCATGTAGCTCTACGCAAGAAGCTGATATGGGCACAAAAAGTGCTTGAGGAGCTTCCTTTCCAGAATGTCGCCTCTTGAAATGCATTGATTACGGGATGTGCACAACAAGAACATGGCTATCGAAAGAAGATGCCATGCTTGGGATTGTCTTGGTCGATATGCATGCCAAATGTGGTGTGCTTGAGAGAGCACAAAAAGTGCTAGAGCAGTTTTCTGTCCAGAATGTTGCCCCTTGGAATGCACTGATTGAGGGATGTGTGCAACAAGAGCAAAGAAAGCTCTAGGTTGGTTTTAGCGGATGCAAAGCAAGTATATCTCTCCAAATTCATTCAAGGCATGTGGCTCTACGCAAGTGCTCGAGGAGCTTTATGTCATGAGTGTGGACTCTTCGAATGCATTGATTGCATTCGAAAGGATAGGGCCAGAAAGCTCTATTTTTTTTTAGCAGATGCGAAGCAAGGGCCTCTCTCTAGATGCAATCATGTACGCATGCATGAAGCCATGTAGCTCTACGCAAGAAGCTTGTATGGGCACAAAAAATCACAATTATATTGTTAGTCAGAGGTTGCTGAATGCATATGCTTGCACCTTGAAGGCCATTGACCTTTTGCAACATCGTTGACATGGGTGAGAGAATTAATGAGCCCATACCTCGTCTGATGCTCTTGGGGAAGAGTATCATGCTCTAGGCTGCTTTCAACGAATGCAAAGCAAGTGTATCTCTCCAAATTCAGCATCCTATACTTGCGTCTTGAAGGCTATGCTTACATCTTGAAGGCACGTAGCTCTACGCAAGAGATCAAGTAGCTTCCTTTTTGGAGTGTGGACTCTTGGAATGCTTCGCATCTGGCCTCTCTCCAGATGCAATCACATAGGCATGCATCTTGAAGGCATGTGGCTCTACGCAAGAAAATTCACTATTACATTGTTAGTTAGACGCTCTTCAAAAAAGATGTCTTGCTTGGCACTACCTTGGTCGACTTTCAAAATTGTCAAGCTCCCTCTATTCGGAATGTCATCTGCAAAGCGAGGGCCTCTCTTCATATGCAATCACCTAGGCATGCATCTTGAAGGCATGTGGCTCTATGCATGAAAATTCACTATTACATTGTAATCAAAAGATTGTTGAAAAAAGATGTCGTGCTTGGCAGTGCCTTGGTTGATATGTATGCCAAATGTGGTGCACTTGAGAAGCCACAAGAAGTGCTTGAGGAGCTTCCTGTCCGGAATGTCGCCTCTTGAAATGCATTAATTGCAGGATGTGCACAACAAGAACAGGGTGGTTGAAAGAAGATGTCATGCTTGCGACTGTCTTGGTGAATATGTATGCCAGCTGTGGTGTGCTTGAGAGAGCACAAAAAGTGTTTAAGAAGCTTTTTGTTTGGAATGTCTCCTCTTGGAATGCACTGATTGCAGGATGTGCGCAACAAGAGCAGGAGCAGAAAGCTCTATGTTGTTTTTAGCATATGGAAAGAAAGTCTATCTCTGCAAAATTCAATCAAGGCATGTGTCTCTACGCAAGTGCTCGAGGAGTTTTGTGTCCTATATGTGGACTCTTACAATGCGCTGATCGGATGATTTGCTCCACAAGGGCAGGGCCAGCAAGCTCTATTCTATTTTCAGCAGATGCGAAGTGAGGACCTCTCTCCAGGTGCAATCACGTACGCATGCATGAATGCATGTAGCTCTACTGAAGAAGCTGTTATGGGAACAAAAAGTGCTTGAGGAGCTTCCTGTCCGGAATGTCGCCTCTTGAAATGCATTGATCGCAGAATGTGCACAACAAGAACATGGTTGTTAAAAGAAGATACCATGCGAGAGCACAAAAAGTGCTAGAGCAGTTTCTGTCCGAAATGTCGCCCCATGGAATGCACTGATTGCGGGATGTGCACAACAAAAGCAGGGCAAGAAAGTTGTAGGTTGTTTTTAGCGGATGCAAAGCAAGTTTCTCTCTCCAAATTCATTCAAGGCATGTGGCTTTGCGCAAGTGCTCGAGGAGCTTCGTGTCCTGAGTGTGGACTCTTAGAATGTGTTGATTGCATGATTTGCTCCACAAGGGCAGGGCCAGCAAGCTCTATTATGTTTTCAGCAGATGCGAAGCGAGGGCCTCTCTGCAGATGCAATCACGTACACATGCATGAAGGCATGTAGCTCCAAGCAAGAAGCTGATATGGGCACAAAAAGTGCTTGAGGAGCTTCCTATCCGGAATGTCGCCTCGAAATGGATTGATTACAGGTTATGAAAAATAGGAACATGGCTATTGAAAGAAGATGCCATGCTTGGGACTGTCTTGGTCGATATGTATGCCAAATGTGGTGTGCTTGAGAGAGCACAAAAAGTGCTAGAGCAGTTTTCTGTCCGGAATGTCACCGCTTGGAATGCACTAATTGAGGGATGTGCACAACAAGAGCAAAGAAAGCTCTAGGTTGTTTTTAGCGGATACAAAGCAAGTATATCTCTCCAAATTTAGTCAAGGCATGTGGCTCTACGCAAGTGTTCGAGGAGCTTCATGTCCTGAGTGTGGACTCTTGGAATGCGCTGATCGAATGATTTTCTCCAAAAGGGCAGGGCCAGCAAGCTCTATTCTGTTTTTAGCGGATGCGAAGCGAGGACCTCTCTCTAGATGCAATCATGTATCCATGCATGAAGGCATGTCCAGAATGTTGCCTCTTGAAATGCATTGATTACGGGATGTGCCCAACAAGAACATGGCTGTTGAAAGAATGTGCCATGCTTGGGACTGTCTTGGTCGATATGTATGCCAAATGTGGTGTGCTTGAGAGAGCACAAAAAGTGTTAGAGCAGTTTTCTATCCAGACTGTCGCCCCTTGGAATGCACTAATTGAGGGATGTGCACAACAAGAGCAAAGAAAGCTCTAGGTTGTTTTTAGCGGATGCAAAGCAAGTATATCTCTCCAAATTTAGTCAAGGCATGTGGCTCTACGCAAGTGTTCGAGGAGCTTCATGTCCTGAGTGTGGACTCTTGGAATGCGCTGATCGAATGATTTGCTCCACAAGGGCAGGGCCAGCAAGCTCTATTCTGTTTTTAGTAGATGCAAAGCGAGATCCTCTCTCCAAATGCAATCATGTATGCATGCATGAAGGCATGTCCAGAATTTTGCCTCTAAAATGCATTCATTACAGAATGTACACAACAAGAACATGGATGTTGAAAGAAGATGCCATGCTTGGGATTGTCTTGGTCGATATGTATGCCAAATGTAGTGTGCTTGAGAGAGCACAAAAAGTGCTAGAGAAGTTTTCTATCCAGAATGTCGCCCCTTGGAATGCACTGATTGCGGGATGTGCGCAACAAGAGCAGGGCAAGAAAGCTCTAGGTTGTTTTCAGCGAATGCAAAGCACGTATATCTCTCCAAATTCAGTCACCTATACTTTCGTCTTCAAGGCATGTGGCTCTACGCAAGTGCTCGAGGAGCTTCATGTCATGAGTGTGGACTCTTGGAATGTGCTGATTGCATGATTTGCACCACAAGGGCACGGCCAGAAAGCTCTAATTTTTTTTTAGCAGATGCAAAGCAAGGGCCTCTCTCCAAATGCAATCATTTATGCATGCATGAAGCCATGTAGCTCTACACAAGCTTGTATTGGCACAAAAATTCACAATTATATTGTTAGTCAGAGGCTGTTGGATGCAAAGAGAGGGCCTCAAAAAACGTGCCGGAGGAGATTCCTGTCTCAATGGCAGGTAGGGTCTCTACAGATGCAATCACCTACGCCTATGCAAGCATCTCGAAGGCATGCGGGACAACAGATGCAATCGTAGGCAGGGTCTCTCTCTCGAATGCCGTCTTTTGGAGTGCATTGATTGCGGGATACACGCAACAGGGGCAGGGCCAAAAAGCTCGGTTGCTTTCAACGGATGCAAAGCAGGGGCCTCTCTCCAGATGCAATCACACACGCATGCATCTTGAAGGCGTGTGGCTGTACGCAAGATGTCTATATGGGCTTGAAAATTCTCTTTAATAGTGCCTGTTGCAAAAAATTACCATGTTTGGCAATGCCTTGGTCGATATGTATGCCAAATGTGGTGCGGGATGTTGTCTCTTGGAACATTATGACTGCAGGATATGACATGGGCCGCACCGAAAGCTGTGGGCTATTGATATGGGCTTGGAAATTCACTCTGATATTGTTAGTCAAGGGCTGTTGCAAGAAATTTTCGTGCTTGGCAATGCCTTGGTCGATATGTATGCTAAATGTGGTGCACTTTAAAAAGCACAAAATGTGCTTGAGGAGCTTCATGTCCAGAATGGAATCTCTTTGAGTACATTGATTGAGGGATACACACAACAAGAGCAAGAGGGATACGCACAACAAGAGCAGGGACAAAAAGCTCTCTGCTATTTTCAACGAATGCAAAGCAGGGGCCTCTCTCCAGATGCAATCACGCACGCGTGTCTGGAAGGCATGTGATTGTATGCAAGATGCCAATATGGGCTTTAAAATTCCCAATGATATTGTTAGCCAGGGCTATTGCAAAAAAATCTCGTGCTTGGAAATGCCTTGGTCTATATGTATGTTGAATGTGGTGCACTTCAAAAAGCACAAAACCTGCCTGAGGAGCTTCATATCCCTGATGCCATCTCTTCGAGTGCATTGATTGCAAGATACGCGCAACAGGAGCATGGACAAAAAGCTCTTGGCTGTTCCCAACGGATCTGAAGTGAGGGCCTCTTTCCAGATGCAATCACATACGCGCGCATCTTGAAGGCATATGTCTGTACACAAGATGCCGATGTGGGCCTCTCTCCAGATGGTATCACCTACGTGTCCACATTGCAGGCATGTGTCTCTATGCAAGAGGCTAATACGGGCACAAAAAATCAGCTTTTTATTGTTGTTCAGAGGTTGTTGAAAAACGATATCGCGCTTGGCACAATCTTGGTCGATAAGTATGACACATGTGTTGCGCTTCAAAAAAGTGATGGTTTCTCACCAACCGAAGTCTCTTGGAGTGCTTTTATATCCAGTTATGTCAAGCAAGAGCAGGTGAGGAAGCTCTCAAATTAATTTCAAAGATGCAATATGACATGGGCATGTTCTTCGTGACCATTTTGCCCGAAATGTTGCTTGTCGAATGCATTAAATGATAGGAATGACGTCTCTTTCAATGCATTGGTAGTGGGATATGCACCGCAGAAGCAAGCCCAGAAAGCTCTAGGCTATTTTCATCTTTCTATCTGCAGTGTGGACTCCTTGAATGCACTCACTGTGGGATGTGCGCAACAAGAGCAAGGCCAATGAGCGATACAGGAAAGAAGTTGTGCTTGGCTTTGCCTGGGACTATGTGTACGTCACATATGGTGCTCTTCAGAACGCACGAAAAGCGCCCGAGGAGCTTCTTGTGCAGAATGTCCCCACAAGATCGCAGGAAGGGTCTCTATCTAGATGTAATCAACTATGCCTACACAGGAATCTGGAAGGCATGCGGGTTAGCAGATGCAATCACGTACGCAACCATAGATATTAGAATTCACGATATGATCGCTAGTTAACGTTTGTTGGGAGTACAATTTCATGCTTGGTGGTGGTTTGATCGATATGTATACAAAATGTGGTGTCCTCACAATAGCACAAAAACTTCTTGAAGGGTATCCTCCTTGGGGTGTCATCTCTTGTTGCGGGTTAAGTGCAGGAGATGCCCAACATCGTTGATGCAAGGAAGTCCATTGGTGATAGACATTCAATCCCACGGTGAGTAAGCATTATCATTTTTTGATTTTTGACATTGAGAACGCAGTTAATGAACGCATTGAAAATTTCATGCTGTCGTCGGAATGCCACGCTCCCTCGTATTATAAAAATTGGGGAAGATTGTGCAAACTCCCCCATGCAAGGAGACTTGCATGTTTTCTTTTTCTTGAAACATAAAAATGGAACAACAAACAATAACACTGACATCTTGTATGATCATGAACATTGAGCTTGACAAAACTCTTAACACTCCTTGTGGTTTTTGGCGAGGTACCCCTTTGAAGCATTACAATCAGTAACCAATTTTTGTGGAGGTACACCACTGAACCACGACGATCGGTATCCCAAACACTCTTAGGTAAAAAATCTAACAGTCTTTTATGAAATCTCTCTCTCTCTCTCTCTCTCTCTCTCTCTCTCTCTCTCTCAGCTAACGAAGCACTCTAGTTCAATTATATATGTAATTCAATTTTCTAATCCTCTAATTTTCTAATTCTAACATTGATGTCTAAACTTTGGATCAAATTCTCAATTTAAATTTACCTCTAGAATTTTCAATGTGCCCATTTAAGTTTTTAAGTTTTTGCAAAACCATTTCTTTAAGCTCTCTCTCT
This sequence comes from Adiantum capillus-veneris, assembly GCF_014529385.1. NCBI lineage: Eukaryota > Viridiplantae > Streptophyta > Polypodiopsida > Polypodiales > Pteridaceae > Adiantum > Adiantum capillus-veneris. The sequence goes on from NC_140960.1 coordinate 44,623,409, forward strand.
CTCTCTCTCTCTCTCACACACACACACACAAAAGCAAAGGAGATATTGGGGTCCACTCTTGTTACGAGCTAACGCGACCCGCCTACGGTGGGTCTCACTCACTCTTATCAATAACCTCATTAATGGACACTTTGCCATGGTCGAAATTATCTATCCATGGTTGCTATACAATGGCCCGAATAATCTATCCATGGCTAGCTAGCAAGCCTCCAACTTGAAGTAGCACACTTATGAGGGCTGTATAAGAAGTTTTCTTATGGTAAAAAAGCGAACTCCTAGATGGGATGCCATTTGGCCGGGCGTGTCCTTGTATAGGTAAATGGGTTCTTGTAGACAGAGGCAAAGACTGGGTATATCGACAAGTTTGGCATACAGGGCACCACATCACGCTTGTTCATCGTGTAGTATCTCAGACCGTTATCCATCACCACTTGCTTCTGAAAGTCCAATAGCAATGTGGCATTTTCCACGTGAGGTGAGCCAATGGTGATGCAACCTATGGTGGCGCCAAAGAAGGCCACCTCTCAGCACCACTTGGCACACAAGGCCATGTTGTTGTGGAGGCTATGGTCCATGCACATCACATTGTGCACATTGAGGATACATGCCCAGATTTTGTAGCACCATGCACAGGTTCTGAGATGGGATGTTACTATCTGTCACATTCTTGAGAGCCAGGTGGAAAACCTGGTGTGTTCAGATAGCAGCAAGTGACAGATAGATGGCCTTATCATTGGCATTGTCATAGCAAGGGCCCTCATGTTATAAAAGTTTGTCAAGCTCACCAATAATAGAAGTGACAACATCTTGGCAATGCCCTCCTATTGCACCCATTGAGAATAGTCTAGAACTTCCTCGCTATTTCCTAGGAATTTTGGGAAATTGATGGCATCAAATGGGCGCACGAGAGAGAGAGAGAGAGAGAGAGAGAGAGAGAGAGAGAGAGAGAGAGAGAGAGAGAGAGAGAGAGAGAGAGAGAGAGAGAGAGAGAGTTGGGCCGATAGCTACAATAGAGAGAGAGAGAGAGAGACATCGATAGAGAGAGAGAGGTGGAGCTGACCAATAGCTACAATAGAGAGAGATCGCTCGTGATCGGGTCCTTTACATGCTAATCAGATCTATGGAGAGAGCGGCATTGAGAGCCTAGAGGAGGTGTGTGTGTGTGTGTGTGTGTGTGTGTGTGAGAGAGAGAGAGAGAGAGAGAGAGAGCTAGGATCTATGTGGGCAAGTTTTCCATAGGGGGAGCGCAACGGTAGCCTTGCTCCACATGGTCGTATTTATGGGGAGAGAGGCATTGAAGAAAATTGGTATGCCGCTCTCCCCAAATCCGAGCATGTTGTGTCAGGCTACCGTTGCGCTCCCCCTATGGAAAACTTGCCTACATAGATCCTAGCACTCTCTCTCTCTCTCTCTCTCTCTCTCTCTCTCTCTCTCTCTCTCTCTCTCTCTCTCTCTCTCTCTCTCTCTCTCCCCCCCCCCCCCCCCCCCCCCCCCCCTCCTTGCCCCTTTCCGATGCCTCTTCGTCCCTCAGTAGTCAACTCACTCCTTCTTCCCCCCCTCATACATGGCTCTCCACCACGTGGCTGACCGGAATTTGGATCTCCATATTAGAGTAGAATATATATGTGTGTGTGTGTGTGTGTGTGTGCACGTATGCGTATGTGTGTATCTTTATACATCTCCTCATGAAACATATTACATTTTCTCTATCTATCCCTTGTTGTCATCCCTCACCACCCTCACCTCTCCCTCTCTCTCTGTCTGTCTCTCTTTGTGTGTGTGTGTGTGTGTGTGTGTGTGCACGCATACACGTGCACGTGCGCATGCCCTCTCTAGCGAACTGGTTCTCGCTCATACACACACAAACACACAAATCAAAGTGATGAAAGCTTGTTGCTGTCATTTAGAGTGGTGGTGTGTATGAGGGAGAGTTACATTTTAGCCACCCCACAACACCTCTCTCTCTCTCTCTCTCTCTCTCTCTCTCTCTCTCTCTCTCTCTCTCTCTCTCTCTAACATGATAATTCTTGGGGTGACACATACAATTGGTCGCAAAGCATGTGGCCCTCTCTTGCTACCCACGTTTTTTTGAGCATTTTGCTTGATTTTTCCCAGGTGATTGGGTGATTTTGAGTTTAGGTTTGCTTTAGAAAGCTACGAGCACGTCCCATTGGGAAATCGACATGGAGGATAGTCTATAAGTATAAGCAAGTATGTCCCTACGATTTTAAAAAAATCGTTATCGTAGCGAATCTAAGATGATGCCCAGCTATCACAAGCACTCAGCTTCATGCCGCCAATGAAGGCTGAACGTAAACAATGGTCTTCTACAGGAGGAATGCTCGCCTAGCTTGGTGTTGAGGACAGCGCTGGCAGAAGCAGTTTCCATTAGTAGCAGGGCGCGCAGGTGGACAAGGGCCTGGGAAGAGGTTGAAAGATTTTTTGTATAGGATGAAAGGTGCAATATGAAAGCACGGAAAACAGTTGGCTGAGTTGGTTAGCTTCGGAATTTGTTGGCTCGGCCCGTCAGAGTTCAAATCCGAAAACCGGACGCTAATTTTGTTGCTCTGTGTACGCCAAGCCAGGAAATGAGTTACAATCTTGGATCTCATAAGATTCCCGTACAATATAATAGCAAACCCACCAGTGTATGCAAGAATGGCTGGGTTGAGAGTGTGGTTTCTAGATCCCTTTGGCCTTTCACCCCACCCCCCTCCTCCACAAACCCCAAAACCTTATTTGTGTGTAGTCTGTGTTGCCATGCTTTTCCTTTGTTTGCCCTCTTGATTTTGGTTTCATGCAGGGTATTTCTTTTTGTTTGCATTACTAATACAATGTCTGGTTAAAAAATAAACTGAAGTAAATTAAAAGCTAAAATGAACATCCGATGTCGAGACGTTGGCGCCTGGGCAGAGCAGGTGTCAGAGGTGACCTTGGGAATGTAAAAGGTGGTGTAGGCAGGTAGGAGGTTGAGGAGGGTGGAGAAAGCTACGGCACATGTAGAGGGGGCTGTGATGTCAGAGGTAGGGGCTGAGACCCAGACGATGGCAGGGGTTCTGCCGCACTCATCATCAAATACACTAAAATATTTAAAAAGTTCTAGGTTTTTCCCACCATCAAATTATTGAGAGTAGGATGGGTTACACTAAACCTTCGTTTTTTTCGGGCACTGATCTACCCACCACGATCATTAGCTTGGGTTGCAGGGGTTTTCTTCTAGCTGAGTTATTGGAGCCTTGAGCTATATATAACAAGGAATTGAAGGCTCATTCAATATATACATATAGGCAGATGTGCTTGGACTGAGGTGCGCGAGATACATAGTGGGACTCTCGGAGGTTGGGAGCTTAAGAGTGCCCACAACTCGAGGTGTTTAACCGTAGCTCAAGGCTGCAGTAGTTCAGGTCTCGACTTGAGCTCTTGAATTGCAGGTATCGTAGGCTTGAGGTCGACGCATATTACCCGCAGCTCGAGGGGAAGCTTGCTTGCATTCGGTGCGGACTGACCTCTGCCTCCCACTGCCACATTGACCAAAAGGAAGAGGTTAATAGAAAGGGAGCCGGCATGTACAGCCACATGGAGGTTGACCTTCTTTTTCAAGATAGATGTAATGTGTGTGTGTGTGTGTGTGTGTGTGTGTGTGTATATATATATATATATATATATATATATATATATATATATATATATAGAGAGAGAGAGAGAGAGAGAGAGAGAAAGAGAGTCTGTAACGCTTGAGAGAGAAACAAGGGTGTGACTTTTCATTATTTTTAGAGCACCTTTCAATAAAACTAGCTGCCCAGTGTGAATAGTATTCATGAGTCTTTTCTCCATGATTATTGGCCATCTGAATATATTTGCTTCTCTTTGTGATGAGTATCTTCAATCTCCAACAACAAATCAAAAAATGGTGTTTAAAAAAAAATAACTTTCCTTTTTCATTAGCAACAAGTGATAAAATCATCAGGCCTGCCAAACATAGTAGAAATTTCTTTTTGACATGCAATTTTCCAAGCTCCCTTTCATATGCTTTGTGTAATGCGATCAACTTATATAATTTGCCATATATAACATTAACTCAAAGGTATAAACACAAAAAATGACAGGCAAGCTCGAGATTCTAGCATGTCAAATGATACGAGGTTTTTTTCAGCACTTATTTTTATAGGCCTTTGACAAAATAATTAGGTGTCAATTTTAGGCCTTGATGTAAATTTAGTTCCCACTTTAAAAGCTCTACATTCCTAATTTTTTTTAATAAAACATAAGCACAAATAGTTGTATTAGAAAAGCATCCCTAAGATTTACATCCTCAAGCTTTAAAGCCCTATGTTTTAGATCTCACTTTAAAAATTCTACATCCTTAAGCTCTAGAGCCCCTTAACAATTTTAAAACTCTAGATCTCTAAGATGTAAATCCCACTTTAAAAGCTCTAAAGTTTTAAGCCCTAAAACTCTAAAACTCTAGCCTTTGGAGTGACCCTCCCTCTATGTGTGGGTCCATGTAACCTTTTCACTTTCTTTAATTCAAAGTTTTACCTCCATTTAAAAAAAACTATAGGTCCTCATTGGAGACCTTACTTTAAAAATTCTACATCCTTCACCTTCACTTCTAGACTTAGCTTTAAAATCTCTAAAAATAAAAATAAAAAATTTCGAGGGATTAAATCTCTAAAGGATAGATCCCTTCCTAATAGTTTGAACTAAAAAAAATAACCATCTTATACATGACAACTTTAGTCTATCACCTCAAGGTTCAATGGGTGTAAGAACTTCTGAAAATGAAAAGGTGACTCTTCAGAATTGTGGAGCCACCCATTATGCTAAGTGTTTATCATTTAACCTCTAAGGCTTTCAACGTTTCACGAGTGAAGACTCCCTCCGCCTCTGGTAGAGTGGTCACCTTTGACGGCAAAAAAGGTTGCTCTTTGCTGTCGAAAATAGCCCAGAGCTTCTTGGCCTTGCCCAAGTTGGACACATCCCATGATTAATGCATTCCAAGAGACAACATCTTGAACACAAAGCTCCTCAAGCACTTTTTGTGCTTTATGGATTACACCACATTTGTCATACATATCAACCAAGGCAATGCCAAGCACGACGTTTTCTTTCAACAACTCTTGAGCCATCTTTCAACAACAACTTCCCACACGACCATATCTTGGTACTTTGTACTTTTGTCCTTTCTCGATAGATGGGGGAGACACACATATATGTTTGATTTGTCTCATAGATCGACTTTGGCTTTAATAGATGTGAAAAGATCTCTCTCTCTCTCTCTCTCTCTCTCTCTCTCTCTCTCTCTCACACACACACACACACACACACACACATATAGCAATAGAAGCCTTGCCTCAGCACCTATCAAGGACGTCATCGAAAAGCAAAAAAAAAATACTCTTTAATTTTTTACGTTTTTCTCTCTTCGATTCCGTACAAAATACCTATAATTATGAGCTTTTGGGTGAATGCAAGCTTAAAATGGAAGTCTCTCTATCTGTAGACTATCATTCTCTCTAAAAGGGCCTAATAAATGTTGTCATTCGCTCTCTCACTCTTTCTCTCTCTACATCAAACTCCATAGTCGAGACGACAGTTCCCCTCCTTGCATGCAAAAGATTTCGACGATCAAGAGGCCGATCTAGCAGGGCAAGTTGCTTGCAAGCGCTCTTCATGAGCAACCAAATCACCACCATTACCGCTGAGAGATCTCAAAGCCAAGCCTCTCCCATTGAGCTCGCATATACTCACTCCTCATCGTCATAATCGCCCATTTTCATCGTCATTATCACCATACCATGCAACACAATTTCAAAGAGCTATACATATGCCAACATGTTGCTAGCGTAGTGATTGCCTCTACAGAGAGAGCATTCACTTTCATCTAGTAAAATTGACCTAGAGCTTCGTCATTATACTCATGCTAAAATACCCAAGTGTAGCTAGATATCACGTTTGGAAAACAACAATGACCTACACCATGTGCAAAGTGGACATACCCTACCATAAGGCAGAATGAGAGCACATTGCAAACCAGAACCTCGACAGTGACGTGCTTTGGCAATTAGAAAGCACTTTACATAGAATCCAGTGGAAATTAACAACCTGTAGCTTTTTTGTCATGATAAACATACCCTTGGAATAGACCATATATTGTACATGTAAAAACGCACATCTAGACGAAGTTTGATGATGAGGTAGGAACCTAAAAGACACAGAGAAGCCAACAACTATGTGCCAAGAGGAGGAGGCTCATTGGAATGTGGAGGGAATGGTTCAGGAGGCAGCATAACTTGCAACACTATGGATGCAACACGGCTAGGCATGGTGATGGGAGAGAAGTTGTGATTACCTTTGAATTTTGGAACCTTAGCATTTTGGAAGTCTTAATGGGCTGAACCTTAGGGCCTTTTTAGCCCATTGTTGCACATTGCTCTTTTGCAGATGGCCCCCCCTTTCGATCCCTATTTTCCCTCCTTTGGATCCCTACTGTGGCCGGTCTGCTAGCTTAACCAATATTCTAGCTTTTTCTCCCCTGGCACTTCCCCATATTAAATGATCAGTTTAACATGAGAAAATCATTTAGGAGAATTAGATATTGATTATTATCCAATTCCCCTATGGTTGACCTTTGGATACAACCTTTGAATTTTGGAACCTTAGCATTTTGGAAGTCTTAATGGGGTGAACCTTAGGGTCTTTTTAGCCCATTGTTGCACATGGCTCTTTTGCAGATGGCCCCCCCTTTGGATCCCTATTTTCCCTTCTTTGGATCCCTACTATGGCCAATCTGCTAGCTTAACCAATATTCTAGCTTTTTCTCCCCTGGCACTTCCCCATATTAAATGATCATTTTAACATGAGAAAATCATTTAGGAGAATTAGATATTGATTATTATGACATTACCTCTCTCTTGAAATCATAGTCGTCCTCGACTATGGTGTAGAGAAGATAAAGCATATTCATGAGTCCTTTTCTTAGCGGGTAGAGGATCCCTATGTTACCCTACGACATCATTCCACAATGGATCACTAGTCCATTTGGCGCTTGAGAGCCTGAGGCTGCCGCAAGCATGTCTGCGCATTAGTCCTATCAATCTTACATAGTAGAGTGACAAGCTCTACTTGGTGTTTGGGAGACGTTGTCTCCGCAAACTTGATCTAAGCATGCATACTACTTCATTTTTGTGCACAATAAAGAAAAAGAGAGTCTTATAAGACAAAAACTTTGTTCATTTTTAACATTTTGTACATTTGCTTACTCTTGGGAAGCATTGTAAGCATTGACAAGGTTTAGGTTATCCTTTAGTTGTATGCCTTGCATCCATCTAGCATCTTCAAAAGGATAATTCTTAAACTTAATAAGATATCGTCGGATAGTCTTACCGCCTCTTAATACCTTGTCTTCATGTCGGAGAATGGACTCAGGCTGCAGCACCTCCTCTTGGTCCTCGATCTCCGGTGGGTCTTCAGTAGTTGGTTCTTGAGGTGGCTCTCCTTTGTAAGGCTTTAATAGGCTCACATGGAAAGCATTGTGTATGAGCCAATGATTGGGCAACTTGAGCTGATAGGCCATCTCATTGATTGGCCTAAGAATCTGGAAGGGACCATAGTACCTTTTTGCTAGTTTAGCATAGTACTTTTGGTGGCCCGTAGGATTCTTGCCCGATCGTGTGCCTTAATCAAGCCTTGGGAAACTTTAATAAGACCCAATCATTTTCTTTAAAGGCTTGGGCTCTTTTGTGCTTGTCAGCAGTAGCCTTTTGCCTTTGCTGTGAGATAGAGATAGCATCCTTAATCTTTTGAAAAGATTCTTGTAGGTCTCGGCTATACTCATCTGCAGCGAAGATCTTCCCGTGTACCTTAAGTAGCAAGGGACTTTTTGATCTCCCCTCAATTACCTCGAAAGGTGATTTTCCCGTGGAAGTATGTACAATGTTATTGTAAGCATACTCCACTAAGGGTAAGTACTTCTCCCATTGGGATCTTTGATCTACTTCTGTTACATAGGCTTTTAGTAGATCGAGAATTGCTAGGTTAGCTATTTCACTTTGGCCATCCGTTTGTGGATGATAGGCCGAAGAGAAGTTTAGCCTTGTCCCTAAATTCTCAAAGAGACCCTTCCAGAAATTACTAGTCATTCTAGGATCTCTATCCGACACTATGGACATTGGCAAGCCATGGTACTTGAAAATTTGTGATATGAAGAGGGTTGCCATTTGATGGGCTTTGATAGTCTTTTTGTCAGGTATAAAATGAGCTTGTTTACTGAACCTGTCTACTATCGTCCATATTCCCGTATTCCCATGGATAGACTTAGGCAATCCAAAGATAAAATCCATGGATATGCTCTCCCATGGTGAATTAGGGATTGGCAAGGGTTGAAGCAATCCAAGTTGCTTCCCTCTATCAAATTTTGTATTTTGGCATACCACACATTTAGAAACATACTCTTGTATGTTCACTTTCATGGTAGGCCAATAGAAATATGTTTCAATTCCCTTTAAGGTACACTGAATCCCTCTATGCCCCGCATAAGGTGGAGCATGAGATTCATACATTACTTTCTCACGTAGTCAGTTAGTAACACATAGTCTATTGCCATAGAGAAGATAACCATCTTGTAAAGTAAATGGTTCTTCTTTCTTCCCTAATGCAAGGGATGAAATCACATGTCTAAAATCGGAATCAATAGCATACTCATTTATCATTGAAGATAGATAATTGTGAGTTGTTATGGAAACCGCATTCACTCTCGGCCGTCTTGAGAGTGCATCAGCTACTTGATTATGCTTGCCAGCAATGTGAGCAATATGAAAATGAAATTGCGAAAGGAAATTTGCCCAGCTCATTTGTTTGTCGGAGAGCTTGGTCTGCGTCATGAAGTACTTAAGACTTTGGTGATCCGTTCACAGAATGAAAGGAGTCCCCAATAAATAGTTCTTCCATGAGTCTAAGGCATGTAGAACTGCAAGGAGTTCCTTTTCATATATGCCTAGAGCTTGCTCAACAGGGTCAAGCCTTCGATTCTCATAGCCTATGGCGTGCCCTTCTTGGAGCAAAACAGCTCCAAGGCAATCACCACAAGCATCACATTGGACCTCAAATGGTTTTGAGAGATCCGATAGTGTAAGCACAGGTTATAAGCTTTTCTTTAAGCTTTTTGAAAGCATTGTTCTCCTTCGCAGACCATGTATACCTAACGCTTTTCTTTGTTAGGTCATGTAATGGTCCCGCAATTTGTGAGAACTTTTCTATGAAGCGTCTATAGTATGCACACATACCTATAAAGCTTCTTAGTTCATGAAGATTCCTTGGTTTAGGCCATCCTTTTATTACCTCTAACTTTGATGGATCCATTTGGATGCCATCTTGAGAGATAATGTGACCTAAATACTGAATCTCTTGCAAGAAAAAATCACTTTTCTTTTGATTAACATAAAGTTTATTCTCTCTTAAAACTTGAAATATTACCTGGAGGTGTTGCTTGTGTTCGTCTAATGAATTAGAGTAGATGATAATATCATCAAAGAACACTCCAGTGAAGGTTCGATGAGGCCTAAACAACTTCTCCATCAAGCGGTTGAATGTGGCTGGTGCATTGGTCAAGCCAAAAGGCATGACAATGTATTCGTAAAGACCAAATGTGGTGCGAAATGCGGTCTTTACAATGTCTTGATCAACTATCCTTATTTGATGATAGCCACTTTTTAGGTCAATCCTACTGAAGTAGGTCGATCCCTGTAGCTTATCAAATAGGTCTTCTATCCGTGGAACGGGAAACCTATTCTTGATAGTGATCCTATTTAGTGCTCTATAGTCGACACACATACGATATGTGCCGTATTTCTTTTGCACTAATAGCACAGGTGAGCAAAATGGAGATGAGCTAGGCCTAACCATACCCTTCTCAACTAACTCATGCACTTGCCGCATAATCTCCTCTTGTTGAGCTTGAGAAACTCTATAAGGAGGTTTGTTAGGCGGTGAACTTCCTGGAAGAAGTTCAATTGCATGGTCATATTACCTCGTTTAGGAGGTAGCTCACAAGGGATGTCGTCAATAAAAACATCTTGAAACCCCTTGAGAAAATTGGATAACTCTAATTCCTTTTGGTTGCTTTTATTTTCTTTTGCTAAAGCATTAGGTTCATTTTGAGAATCTTTAACAAAAATCATGTACACGGAAATAGAGCTCTTTATTGACTTGTTGAAAGCTGGTGTATGTACAATGGGGATAGTGTTACCCATTTCCTTAGCATCTATATACATGTCTTTTTTCCTAAACTTAAAGGAGATTCTCCTTTCAGGGAATTTAACATTGGTAGCCAGGCGGTCAAACCATGGTGCCCCTAGGATTACATCCTCATGCTTGAGAGGAGAGATAAAGAAGTCCTCTTTGTCCACATAGCTTTGGACATGAAGCCTCAATTTCCCGATTAAGGGAGTGACTGAAGCTTCTTGCCCCTTGAAAGCACTATCTGCGGGTAGGACATCTCCCATCTCGTAGGCTTGTATGCCTAGCTTGGTGGCCAACTCTATAGATATAAAATTGTGAGTAGAACCAGGGTCAAAGAGAATAAAATCATCATGTTCTCTTACCTTTCCCCAAGCATGGCATAGAGGAGATCCTTTGTGATGAGTTTGGTGAGTCTCCTCCTCTTGGATTTCAACCAAGGAAGCTCTAGGAGGATCTTGGCGGTTGTTCTTTTGGGGACAAGCGCGGTACGGATGCTCTTGTTCGCCGCACTTGAAACACCGGTTATCCTTGCGATAACACTCAAGCTCTTCAGGAGAGAGTTTGTTTTTACCTTTGTAAACCCCCTTCTCTTTAGCTTTGTTGGAGTTGCCCTTATGAGACTTTTGGACATTGTCCTTCCCCTTAGGCTCGTTGGAACCCTTGTTTTCCATGGGCTTATTATTTCTTTTAGCCCCCATTTGGAAATTGATTCGAGAGGCCACCATAGTATGGTGTATTACCGCCGATATGGTACGTGGCCTTTGGGAGTTGATATACTCCGCCATTTCTTCGGTTAAGCCCGCACAAAATTGTTGCTTTTGCTCTCCAAAATCCAACTTTTTGAAGACAGTGGCTTTGAGTTGTAGGTCCCAAAGCTTGTCTACATATTTGTGGATGGATTCATAGGGAGAGAGCTTTAAGCTTCGCCATTCGGTGAGTACTTTGTCTTTGGCATCGGTGGCCAAAAACTGCTTCATAATGGAAGCTCTTAAAGCTTTCCATGTTCGTGGAGCTTCACCGTTGGCTCTTAGGCTAGACCACCATTGCCTGGCGGACTTTTGAAAGTGCATAGCTACATGACGTAGCTTAGAGGACTCCGTGAAGCCCTCATCTCCAAACGCCGCATCAAACTGTTGGATAAAGGCCAAGACTTTTTCCGTAGCACCAAAGGTGCCATCATAGGTAAGGAAAGAGATGCTCTTCCCTCCCTCTTTGAAATTCTTCAGCTTGGATGACCTCTTCCATGCGGCATAGGATTTCCTATGGCCTTTTCTTTTTTATGGTTCAAAGGTTGCACCATCACTTTCTTCAAAAGGTGAAGAATTTGAAGAAGGTGGAGAAGAGGGTGACCTCTTTCTCGCCTTTTTCTTGTCTTGATCTTCGTTGTCTTCACCATCACTTTCATAAGAGGAAGAGGATGAAGAAGATGGAGAACAGGGTATCCTCTTTCTCGCCTTTTTCTTCTCTTGCTTTTTATCATCCCTCTTTGAATTATGGTGAGGAGAAGAGCGTGATGGTCTTCTCCGCTTTGGTGGTGATGGAGAGCGTTTAGCCCGCCGTCTTCGTGGAGCCATCTCCGCCGAGGTGGCGGGAGACTCACTTCTTTCTCGTTCCTTCGATGGAGGCTCTTGAGTTCTCCTTTGGGAAGGAGATGCATCATCAAGAAGTAAATTCTTGAGCCCTTCGTATGGATTCTCTTCTTCTTCCCGAATCGGAGAGAGATCTCTTTTGGGAGTCTCACAAGGAGGCTTCCTAGGTGTTCTCTCGTCATGGTGATGAGCTTGGAGAATCCCGTGAGCACGGAGCTGCCGTTGCACTTCACTTTGGAGAGATGGATTGCGCATGGCTTGTTGAAGCCTAGAAACAAGATAGTTAACAAGCATCGGAGCATCATTAGTAGCTTGCTCATTATCAAAATCAAAGTTATCAACATTAATTTCACTCTCTTTACTATTGTCAGCCATTCTAACAACTTTTAGGCGTAAACTTTTTAGGTGTACTTTGGCACTTCAAGCCCTAGTTGCTACTCCTCTTTACCCCTTTAGAAAAAGCACTCAAGCTATTGTACCCGTGGCTCGAATACCATTAATTGCAAGGAATAGAAGAGAGGGTCTTTCAACACCAAAACAGCATCGGCTCCTGTCAAGCTTCTAATAGCTCAATAGTGGTTAAGCCATAGGCAAGCCCCGTAGGACTCCACTATTAAGACCATAGCTCTCGACGGTGATGCCCCGTTAACTGCACGAAGGCAGGCGCACTGCAAGGCTGAAAAATCCCTATTCTACTTACTCACAGGCAATTAATAATACCAACCATTTATAGCTAGCTTGAGGACCTCCCTTCTTGAGCAAGAAAAGAGAAACCTTGTGCTCTGATACCAATATAGCATTTAATGGCCTAAAAACTTGTGTGTAGCGGAAATTAGCATGAACATAGTGGGCATTTCATTAGAATAGATTCCTAATGAGAATTACAAGAGTGCTTGGGTGGAGAGAGCAACAAAAAGCATAACACCTAGTTAGATAGCATGAATAATACTTTCAAAAGAGAGAGAAATTAAGCTATTGACAATAGTTGAGGACCGGATTTGCATGGAGCCGGTCCCCCCTCCAAAAGGCTTTGTATTATGGTTTCTCCCATCAAGAGAGACATTGTACAATACAATTCTTTGTGTTCCTTCAAGACTAGCTAGTGCAATGAAGATGAAAGCTTCATGCACTAAGTAAAACACTCAGCAAACACAACATCAATTATCCCCGGTCTCAGACCCAAGACCTCACACACCTTCGAAGATGGTGAGAGCTAGCAGGGTATGAGAGTAGATTGAGAGGAAGAAGGAGTATCTTACGAGAAAGATGTACATCTCCTCACATAATCACTCATATTAGCATAGCTTAGCTTAGTAATTAGCATGGTAGAGGAGATGAGCATGCATTGAAGCTTGGCTCTTGTTTGGATTTGCATCCACATGCCAAGAGTGTGTCGATGTAGGCTTCTATCTCACAAGCTTGGAGTAGGTGATGAGCTCTCCATTAAAGCTTGGGAAGAGATAGTCTTTGTCTTGCTTCTCACATAGACTGTGTGAGAGAGTGTGTGTGATAATGCCTTGCAAAAATCAGCCCCCTCTCTCTCTTGGGTGAGCCCTCTTGCTAATTGCTCTTGCTATCCTCCCATTGGACCTCCCCAATGCTAGCCAATGACTATTAAGCAGCATAAGTGATAGCCTTCTGACATGTGTCCCCCTTTTCCCTTTTGTGAGAGCTTTAGGTAATTTAATAATTCAACTAAACTCTCATTGGACCCCTTTGCCTCCTGGCCAATAGGAATCAGGCAAGCCATTGGGCTGCTGAATGCTCATTGGACCCCTTGGGAGACTGTCCAATAGTCTTCTAGAGGACTTAATTCTCATTGGTTCTTTTATTAAGTGTTTTTAAATTAATTAAACTAGATTTACTCTAGCCTAATTCTCATTGGTCCACCTCCAAGGCCATCCAATAGGAATTGGGTACACCTTGTGGGCATCTGGCCTAGGGAGCTGACATGTGTCCCTCATTCCCTTTGTGTAAAGGGAGCTTGTGTGTGTGTGTGTGTGTGTGTGTGTGTGTGTGTGTGTGTGTGTGTGTGTGGCTTTCTCTCTCATCCCTACGTGCTAGGCTCGCCCCCTCCTATGTAGGGATGTGCAAAGACTTTTTTGGACACACACAAAGCATCCGATTCCCCTATGGTTGACCTTTGGATACAACCTTTGAATTTTGGAACCTTAGCATTTTGGAAGTCTTAATGGGCTGAACCTTAGGGTCTTTTTAGCCCATTGTTGCACATGGCTCTTTTGCAGATGGCCCCCCCTTTGGATCCCTATTTTCCCTCCTTTGGATCCCTATTGTGGCCGGTCTGCTAGCTTAACCAATATTCTAGCTTTTTCTCCCTTGGCACTTCCCCATATTAAATGATCAATTTAACATGAGAAAATCATTTAGGATAATTAGATATTGATTATTATGACATGTATTCTACAAAAGAGAGATTCATTTTGAGCACTTACGGTGTGTCTTTGAGAAATGCCGTCTATATAGGATTTATTTAAATCCAAAAAATGCATATTTATGGTTAGGCAGGGGAAAATTCTTGGGCATATTGTATCAAAAAATGATAGTTCCATAGATATGAAAAAGTAGCAGTAATTGCAGAGATGTCTACACCCACCAATGCCAAGGAAGTTTAGACATTTATGGAACATTGTGGTTATTATCGTAGATTCATCTACATATAGTAGTCATTGCAAAACCCATTTATGGCCTTATCACTCATATTGAATGGACGGATGAATGTGAGGAGTCGCTCCAGAAGCTTAAACAAGCCTTGGCATCAACACCAATATTGAAGCCTCCAGATTGAAACAAAGTTTTTCATGTGCATGTTGACGCTTCAAATTTTGCTATTGGATGCATATTAGCTTAGCTTGGTGAGGGGACAATGAATTTTTCTATCTCCTATACTAGTAGAAAGCTAAACTTAGCAGAAAAGAACTACACCACCGCTAAAAGGGAGGGCCTTGAAATGGTGTATGTAGTTAAGAAATTTTGACACTACTTGTTAGCTAACAAGTTTGTCTTTTTCGTGGACCATCAAACCTTACTCTATCTAGTGAACAAGTCATGCAATACAAGAACAATAGTAAGATGATTTATCATCCTACTCGAGTAATACACCCCAATGCTGGTGTAAATTCCTTTGACAGCCCTTTACTTTAGCTTTGCAATATTCTAGCGGTTGGGTGGTCGCCCTTTTGTATGTTGAATAGTTGACAATGTTGAGTCGTGCACTCGTGTTGACTAGTGCTTTGACTATGAATCCAACTAAGTATTGAGTAAAGTAGAGATGGTGAACCTGAGCGACAACACTTCAAGGATTGGTTGCATTGCCACCTTTCACTTTAGAATCTGAATGCGTGCCTCTTCTTGCACTTCTTCAATCACCTGTTGTCGTTTGAGCTTGCGTTGTTTTGTTGCATGGATTCTTTGCAAGAGGTCGTTAGAGAATGGTAGATGGTATTTTTAAAGATGACAACCACTAATCTAATTTTCCATAGCCTCTCCATCTAAGGTAGCTAGTTTTACAGCCCCGCATGGCGAAACATTCTCAATGACAAAAGGACCATGTCCCTTCTTTTTGAATCTTAGGGAAGTGTTGTTTCAGGGAGTAAACTAGTACCAGGTCCCCTTGTTTGAAGACCTCTGTTAACAAATGTGAGTCAAAGCATTGTTTTTGGTTTCTTTTTTGTACATATATATGGGCTATGGCTGCTAGCTTTGGTTCATCTAACCGCTCTAAGTCATCTAGTTGTTCTGACAACTTGTGGCCCTTCCATTCCAATTCGTGCACAACTCTAAGAGTGGGTAGCAATAATTCCATGGGCAATATTGCATCTAGTCCATAGACTAATTTAAAGGGATTTGCACTAAAATTTGTTTTGAATGACACTCTGTAAGCCCACAAGTCTGAATGAAGATGAATTTCCCAATCAGTCCTTCCCGTGCTAACAATCTTGGTGATCATTGAGCTCAAGATCTTGTTTGTATGTTCGACTTGACCATTCGCTTGAGGATGATAGGGTGCAGATTTGTTATGGATCACCATAAACTCATTCAATAAGTGTTCTATCACCTCGCTGAGGAAATGGGTTCCTCTATCAATTACAAGTTCAGTAGAAAGTTTGTACCGCGTGAATATACACTCATAGAGGAATGTTGCAGTGGTTCGAGCAGTGTTCATCCTGGTGGCTCTTGCCTTGGCACGTTTGGTCAAGTGATCGGTGGCCATAATAATATATTTCACCTGAGTCTTATGTGATGGTGGTTGTATTGGATCGACAAAGTCTATACCCCACTTGACAAATACGCGTGGTCAAGAAGTTTGAGGTCTTGCCAGGAAAGCACAGGGATTTTGTTTGTGAGAGTTTATGAGAGAACTCCAAAAACTAAATGAAGGAGTTATACCATAGATTCCATGAAGTCTAGGGTTTGGAAGGAAGTGCAATCAAAAAAGCCCCACTCTTTCTCTCTTGCACTCACACACACAAAGAAAGAACACAAAAAAGCATATCAAAACAACACAAAGATAAAAACATCAAGGCTATGGTCATATTATATCATGAGTAATATGAAAAGGTTAATAGATGAGTTAATGGCATTTAATTTTTGCCGACCAACTAAGCTACGAATTGTTCTTTGGAATTGTAATTTTGTGTTTTTTATAATATATATGTTTTGTCCAGTGATTGAGATTAATTGTGTGTACAAATCCTCTTGGTTTATAGCAAGATAATTACACTTATGTCAAAAGAAAAGTTATTGTCTATAAGGGGTAGTATGATGGGATCTGGTGAAAGAAGTATTTCATTGAGCCTTTCTGGGCCAAAGAGAAATACTATACGTTGTTGAAAGTGTTTTTTTTTGCTAGTTCATACGTTAATTGTAATAGATTGCACAGAGTGGAAATGATAGAAATTCACATCGTGTGGATTATTCATCTAGGATATTTCTCGTACGTGCAAAATGTAGATGTGAGAGAAGTGAAGAAAATAGAATTTTACTTCCCAAGCCCTATTCTTGCCCGTAGGCAATAAATAAGGATACTTCGATGAGAGATGTACCTGTAGCACCTAGAATTTGTAGAGAGAATTACTTTCCAAGAATGAGAGAGATAGATTTGGTTAGAGAGGGAGATAAAATTAGAGATGAAAAAGAAAACAATCAAGAAACCAATAAAATATCAAAGAAAAAACACATCTTACTTAACAAAGTCTTCGAGAGTTATTCACCATTTTGATGGAGAGAGAAGAAGAGGAAAGACTTCAAGCCTTGATTGATGCACCAAGTTCAAGTCCTTCTTTGATTAGAGTTGATCTTCCAAGGATAGCTTACAAGATTGGCTAGTCTTCCACTAGGAGCAAGTGTAAGCTTAGACTTATGTTTATGGCTAAGTACAATTAGGCATCAATCCTCTCACTCCCTCATGAATGGTCTTCAAGGAATAAGATGTGCCCTTTTATAGGTGAACAAGGGTTACACAAGAAAGTGAAGAGCTAGTGTGAACATGAACTGGCAAAGTTTGAAATGGGATGTCCCTGCATGATGTGGGCAGATTGGGGTCCACCATTTTGATCATATATCCTCAACCGTGGCTCCAAGTAAAAAAGTAAAAATAGTGGCAGAGCTCATGAGCTACGACTCCCATTTTATATACTTTTTCCAATTCTGATTGGAACCTTGTGTAAAAAATTCACCAAAACAGGGTATCTTTCTGGCAGCAAAAGTCTTCTTGTGGTCCCCTTAGTTTAGACTTCGACTTGATTCCAATGGACACCTCATGCAATATGAAAGCATGACATTGCTCCTTGACAAAGGTTTGTAAGCATCCTTTTAATAATGCATTAAAATGAGTGCATCTTTGAAAATCATGGAAGCTAGTGTCCCACTAGGATTTAATTTCTTCTTATCAGCTATTAAAAATAAATATAAGAAAAATATATTCAATATCTAAAAAATATATTATTGAGAATCATACTAGTTATAAGATCTAGCTAGAGTGTGGAGTGATAATGGGATAGTAGAAAAAAAGAACCAATGCTTTTTTCCTCAAGTTAAAGAGGTGCAGCTATTGACGCTTTGTAACGGTAAAGTAAGAATATGTTACTCGTACCACCTAGTTCAGACAAGCTGTAGCATTTTCATGCACGTGCTTTACAATATACGATCAAAACCATCTTTTTGAGGACTTACGCATGACTGTGTGCTAGTTATCAAGGCTACTATCATACACTAAAACCCAGTCACCTTTGTCAATTTCTTTGCTCCTGAGACGATGTCGCTTGTCAAAGTAACTTTATCTTTGTTCTTCAACCTGGCATTTTTTAGTTGCTTTTTTGCAGCCTTAATGTCTCTAGGCCTTCTCTCTAGCTGCCTTATAGGCAATGCAAGGAGCTCTTCCCTGCTAAGCCCCTCTTGCCAAGGTAGTACATTCCATGTGGGAATTGTATCTTCAAATGGCATTACTGGCTTTTAACCATACATCAACTCCACAAGCATGTAGCCAATTACTGAGCTATGTGTTGTACGATCAGCCCACAAAGCATATGGCCAAAATTTTGGCCACTCACCAACTCTTCCTTCGCAAGCCTTGGCCAAATCTTTGATGATAGCAGGATGCCCTCTTTCACTCTTCCATTGCCTTCAGGGTTGTAAGCTGTAGTAAGAGAAATTTTGATTCTTGATTTGGAAAAGAACTCCCTTGCTTTCTCGACATCCAGTTCACCTCTAGTTGCAGTGATTTTTCCCACACAACCATAACGACAAATCCCCTCATCAAGAAGAAATTTGCATACAACTTCTATGGTTTTTTCTCTTAATGTTCGCCCTTCAACCTGGTTAGTTAGGTCCTCTTGTGCAAGAACTAAGTATCTCATCTGTCAGAGTTTTAAAAGCATTATGACTAGATCCACAACCTATTTATAGGGCATGGCTAGTGGATATGTAGGGTGCAATCCATCACGGTGTCGGACGTTTGAATACATTTGACAAGTTACACATGACTCTACAAATTGAGATACATTTTTATACATACCCTTCCACTAGTATTTTTCTTTCAACTTGGAGAAGGTTACCCACACACTCCTGTGTCCAGTCCATAGACTCTCATGAAACTCTTGCATGAGCTATACTCCAGTCTCTTTTTTTACATATAACCCTTTGTGGTGTAACACCCTTTTGTTTAGGATGCTTCCACAAGTAACCATCCCTCAAAAAGTACACATATGCTTTTATGTGTATCCTCTTGAATTCTTGTTTAGACCAATCATCCTTTTTTGGTAAAGTACTCAAGTAGCTTCTAATAAGAAGCCAATCACCTTCATAAAGATCAAGAACAATTCAAGTGGATTAGTCATGCAGACATTGTTGCCTTTGACATGAGAGATAGAATAGAACTTTGTGCCCACATCATCTCCCTCCTCAATCATATGTGACTCATCTTCATACCTTGCTCTTGATAACATATATACCACTGTATTGTCTTTACCTGCAATGTGTTTAAACTTGGGATTTAAGGACTTAATGTAGGCAATCCACTGCAACATAGCAATGTCTAGCGTTGAGCAGCTTGTAATCATCCTAAGAAGCGGTAGACAATCTATTTCGACAACCACATATGTACCAATGAGGTACTCTTTCCCATTTTAAGACTGTAAAAATACCCCATAACTCTCTTTTTATATGTGGATAGTTTCTTTGGCGAGCACTCAGTACCTTTGCTCCAAATCTCACCACATACCTGTGTCCTTCTTCATCATCTAGCC
Organism: Adiantum capillus-veneris; assembly: GCF_014529385.1. Taxonomy (NCBI): domain Eukaryota; kingdom Viridiplantae; phylum Streptophyta; class Polypodiopsida; order Polypodiales; family Pteridaceae; genus Adiantum; species Adiantum capillus-veneris. The sequence continues at coordinate 44,643,000 of NC_140960.1, forward strand.
CTATTGCCCATCCAATTCTTGTAGGACTGATGTCTACTGACACAATTACTGGCCTTTTACACTCATAGTCTACCTTTGTCAAAGTTAATGCTGATTGGAGCAACTCCTTTACCTTTTTCATGGATTCTACATGTGATTCTATCCATTTAAACTTTTGATTCTTTCTAAGAAATTGATAAAGAGGACCAGCTACATGTGCATAATGTGGAATCCAAATAACATAAAAGACACATGCTCTTAGAAACCTTCTAACCTCAGTGATGCTAGTGCATGTTTCTTTCATTCTTTGGATGGCATCTACCTTTGTTGGACAAGGTTTCCTACCATTTGGCCCGCACATGTTCCCCACAATGAGCACTTCATTGATACCAAACATAGACTTTTTCCCTGACAAAGTAAGATTCACTTCTTCCAACCTAGACAAAATTTTATCACAATCATTTATGTGGATTTACCACAAACCTGCGACATGCCTTGAGATCCAAAGCCTCATATTTCTCACTTTCTTCACATCCTTTGATATGTAAATCATCAATGAAAGGCATTGTGATTTGAGGACTAAAGTCACGTAAGACCTTATTCATCTCTTTCATCATATGTGCAACCGAGTTGGCTGCTCCCTATGGCAAGGTACACATTCTTACCAAACCTAAAGATGTCCTCATGGTTGTCAAGTCTATGCTTTCTATTGCAAGCTGAAATTGATCATACCCTGAGTAGAGATCCCCGATTGAGTAGAATTGCCCTCCCTGCAAACACCTTCAAACTCATCCACAATTGGACCCATACCTACATTTCTAAATGTCACCTTGTTCACTGGTTGCATATCTTGGATGAAACATAAAGGTACTTGGCCAAAACCCATCATTTGTCATGAACCTCTTTGCTCACCTTTGGTAGAGGATGATCTCTGAGGTTGTCACGATTTCTTTCATGGTTTACACAAACTGTGAGAAATTGAACATCACGCTTACCATCTTTGCTTCATATCCTAGCATAAGCTGAACCATCGTCCATTACCTTTGTTTTCATTTGAACTCCCACAATGTAGAGTTTTCCAAGGATAAGATGATATGAAGATGTGTCCTGTATGAAGAAGTTTTGTTCAACCTTTACATCATCTATTGTCACATTTACACTTGGACATGCTGCATACAATTCACCTGATGAATTGTTTGCCACTTTGATCATCCAACCATGTTCCGTGTCCATTGGCCATTATAATTGTTGTAAAGACTTTTTTAAATTATATTTATTTCAGAACCATGGCCAATTAAGGCAACGAATGGTTCTTCAAGATCCCCTACCTTGATCAATGTCTTTGTAGTAGCCCATACCCAATGGCTTCTAGAATATTGACTCCTAGGAATACTTTGAGATTCTTCCCCATCATCAGCAAATTTCACTTGCCTTACATTCTAAGAAGACTAGTAGCATCCCACCATAGCTCCATCACCTTCTTTAGCATGCACTTGTACTCCTTGTGTCTTCACAGTACCGCCTTCAGCTTGTGGGAAAATAGGCTCTCCAAGTGCTTCTTTCTCTTGATGATGTCGATAATTTCTTCATGGAATTCAATAGCATGGTAGAGCCAACCGCAATTATGCATAGATACAACTTTGTCGCCCATGCATTGCACAAACCAGGCTACACTCTGCTACCTGGAGGACTCATGCAAGCAGGGGGGAGACATCCTTAATGTGGACTCAGATATCGACAACAAGTTGTTAGAAAAAGGGCAATGTTTTGAAATGCTTGAATGTTAACGTGTCTATTTTTGCAACTTAAGATTAAAATGCCCTTATAAATAAGCGTAATGGGGAACATGTTCTATGACAATCCCTAGGTGTGTGTGTAAATAGTGTAAATATCACCAAAAAGGCCAAAATATTGTAATTTTTGCTCTTTTTGTATGTTTTTGGCCTAGAAAGTATTCAAAATGGAGAAATCCACAAAAAATATGGCCAAGCACTAAAACTAGGCGTGTTTTTGTATTTTTGGGTTCAAAATGGATTTTTTAAACATAATTTTGGATACTTTCATTCAATTTTGTTAATAAAAGTCCAAAATAAATAAATAAATAAATAAATAAGCAAGAATGCCAAAATTGGAATCCGACTTGAAATGCCAAATTTTGAAGTTTAATGGAACATCCAAAAAATTCTGGAGCGATTAAATTGCTTGGTGGCCACCTCAACGCACTAACCACTCTAGACAACTTTTGACAGTAAGGTCTCTAGGTGTCAGTTTTAAGAAATTTTCAGTCCGAGGATAGATTGTGAGGGCTACCTAACTCAATGTTTAGGTAGAGGGGGGGTGTCTGAAAAGTCCAGGTATGTACAGTCATTAGACCATTTCTACCCTCATTTGCATTCTAGTGCTTTGTGAGAAAGCTCTAGCTAGTGGTTTTTGGCGCACTTTTGCGAGCATCTATGTACGATTTGTCGACTCTTACTCACTCCAACCATGAGGAGTAAGTTCTAATTGTATCAAGAAGCATTTTGATTACCATTTTGTCCACCAACAAGGTCGTAGGGGGCATGGCAACACAAAGCAATCTGGGAGTTTTCGAGAGAAACAATATGTGCACTGGCCACACCGGGCTTCCAAATCACACCAAACTTGGCTCATCCCAAGTAAGTGAACACATGGGTGGGCTCCAGAGTGAAAATACAAGCCAAAATCTTGACCTAGTATCTTCAGCGCACTGAAGATAAAAGACCCCTTCATATTTACTTTGCTTGTACTAGATTGGAACTGATCTAGCCAATTCTCATTATATAGCTACAATGCTTTTTTAACAATGGCATTTCGAGTCCACTAATTTTGATCACTAATTTACTAGTTAAATTACTTTGTTATTTGAGAAAGCACCTCATGAAATTGATGGCTCCTTGAGAAAAGATATTGTAGCATGGCTTTATTGGACTCGTCGGCTTGACCTTAATTTGGTAGCTATGGTTATCACTAGTAGATGGCTCGCTTGATTATTTATACTTGGATTTATTCTTGACATTGGTTTTGTCTCACCATTTGTAGTACTTGATTTGTTGCTGATACTAGTACTCTCTAAAAATATGTAGTACTTGGATTATTTTAAGTATTAGTTCACAGCCTAGAACACCACAACTAGGCTAAGGTTTTTTGACCTTTTTTGGCTGACTAGTAGGGTACTGGTCTACACGCTGAAATTTGTTTCTTACATTGGCAATGCTTTACTTGGTGAATTATGTTCTGTTAGACTTGTCTAGTCTTGCCATTGTATCTAAATTTTGACAGATGGATATTGGTAATGCTTTTTAACATAGCCTATTATGGGCTCTTTGGCCATGCTAGAAGGATCTTTGACCACAAGAGGATACTTGGCTTTAAGATATTTTAAAGATGCCATGACCCTTTGTCGCTCTTGACACAAGATATCTTTTGTCTTTACTATTTAACCTGATTGCATTTATCTGGATAAAGTAATTGGCCTTATCTACCTTAAAGCTTACCCTAGGATGCTTCAACTTGAATCTACCTTCCAATTTCTTGAAAATTCAACCTAGTATTGGTGTTGCATGTGTGAAGTCAAGAACCTACTTTGAGACTTCAAGATGGCATGATTTACATTTCTTTTTGTTTACTCATCTATTGAGCTTTGATCTTTTGATCTTGATATGCTCTTACTACTAGCTATATTCTAGTTGTTTTTCAAACCTCTCTTGTCTAGATGCTACTTGGCTATAATCCATAATTTTTGATGAATGTTTACTAGTGTACCTAGTTTCCAAGCATGGGATCTTGTTCCTTAAGACCCATCACTATTTTTTGGACCTTGAGATATTGATACACCATAGTTCGTGGACTACATGGATAACTCTTTCTCTAATATGGGGATAATACTTTGGTTTGTAGCAGCTTCTTGGATTCCCTCCTTTTTTTTATAGCTATGTACATGTGCATTTTAATTCAAAGCTACACTTATTTCCTAAACTAACACTTTGACCTCAATTGGATAATGTTTGTCTAGAATTGGTATGGACTTCTCACCAGTTGACTAGCTCTGAGCTCCCTCTTCTTGATTAGGCAAGCCCACAATGACTACCTGTTATTTGAATAGGGCTTGAATAATTTTTGTTGCAATTCCATCTTGTTGAGACCTTTTGTGGTTGGGGAGAGTTCATTGTCTATACATTTGGATTTACTTAACTTATCACCTTTGCGTGGGAAGTTTGCTTAAATAGAAGGTTTGTGACTTAGGAACTTTACCTCTTGGATTAACATGCATATATTAGTTATCTTTTTCATTTTGGCAAGACTGTACCTCTATTTCATTTACTGCTTCTATTTTGGTTTTGACGACTCCTAGCATCAAATTTACTACTAACATTTTGTGTTGAAACTGTTGCTATACTTACCATGGTCAATTCTTGTTGGAAGTCTCGGATGGCATACTCAAAAATAGTATAGATCTTTCTATAACTCTGCAAGATTCTTACACTAAGGGATTTTGTTCCGAGCTGACATGCTTGCTCAAGTCAATAAGGAACTTTACAAATGAATGTTGGATGGCTTGTAGATTGGCTAGACAAATTTGAAATCTTTGAAAAAGCAAAAGGCTACTTTGAGGTTTCTCATGATCACTTGGATACTATTTTGAGAGTGCAGCAATGGCCTAGAAATTTAACTGTTGGTTTGTTGAAAAGGAATCACTTAGGACTTATTTAAATTTTCTATAATGACTATGATACAAAGATTACCCTCGTGATGGGTTTGCATGTGTTTGGAACATTTTGAAACAATGAAAACTTTGAAAAAACATATATTTATTTAGTTAGAGCTTTCAATCATTTCTAGGGGTGATGGCCTTGCACTGGAATTCCATAACACTCAAACTTTTTAATTCAATTTTCAAAACTCTTTTTGAGGAAAAAACTTCTTTTACTTTAAAACTCTTAGAAAGTAGTTATTCTAATATTTTTTAAGTACAACATGGATCACAACTAATAAGCTCTTTAATACTTGTAAAACATATCCAAAGCTAACGAATCTATTGTTTTGTTTATATGGATGCAGGTGAGAATTCTATCTTTGCTTTTAAAGGATTAGGCTTACACCTTAAGATGAAGACCGATTTCATCTATAGTTTCATTGTTTGCCTTCATTTGTAGGATAACTAGAATGATGCTTCATTTTGACCATATTGTACATAAATTATTTGAATGAAGAAAAGTTTATGTGGTGCAAATACCTTCGTGTTGTCTAAATCTGGTTGTCTTTTGAACATGATATTCTTTTGTGGATAAGTATTATACCTAAAATAGAACCACACACACACACACACACACACACACACATAAACACACAAATAAAAAGGAGGGAAGGAGGGAGAGAGAGAGAGAGAGAGAGAGAGAGAGAGAGGGAGGCAATTTAAGTGGCAGTCATGAATTGGAAGAGCTATTTCACAATCCTTCCAACCTGTAGTTTTGCCTTCAAAAAGTTTACCTTGGGATGAGTGAAGAGTGATGGTGCATATCGGCTTGAAGAACATGACAATTATTACATGCTCTTTGCTATTCCTAGTCAACCTGGTCCTCTTTATCATATTTCTTCACATTAATTCTTTTTCTTAAAGAAAACGTGATATGCTTCCATGTTTTAACGAAGAAGTTGAATGGATAATTGTATATATCTTGCAAAGTTGTTAGAACTTTTCTTTGTCTTTCAAAGTAAAAGATATACTCTATGTGAATAAAGTTGCATTGGAATGACCTCTCAATCTCTACTTAAGTTTTTTGCCAGTATGTGAATAGGCGTACACGAGAAAAAGAAGAGGGAATGACCTCTCATTATTTCTCAAGTTTTTTGTGTCAATATGTACACAAGAAAAAGATTGCCACCATGTGAATAGGGACGCACAAGAAATAAACTAGTGAATGCCCTCCAAATCGTTATTCCATAACAAAATCACATCTTTCTTCCAAGAATAAGGCCACCTTCAAACCAATGATGCAACAATAGTCTTTAAAGTGGTCCTTAGTGTCTTTGTCATCCACTGTTACATTCTCATCTATGACAAAAGGGAAACAATAATAACTCTAGAAAAGGCAAGGTTGGTGTTGCTTACTTTTTTTGGGTTGTCCTATGTGTAAAGCTCTTTCATAAAGTGTGTGGTTTTTGCGTCCACATCCATGTAATGGACCCTACTTATAGATTGTTGGGTAATCTTCCCAATGGCACTTATAGATTGTTGGGTAATCTATGAAAATGCCCAATAGCACTTTCTTAGGTGTCAAGTAGAAGAAAACTTTCTCCACCTATGTTGACCTTTTTGTGTTGTTTTTTTGTAAGAGAGCCTTTTCCAATAAATCTCCATGCCTCATACGAGACCACATATGCTAGCTCGTTTCAAAGTGACATTGAAGTTTTCCAAGAAGTTTGCCGATTGTGCTAATGAACTAGATGATATTATGAAACAGAAACAAGAACTTTTTATCGAAAAGAAGAGAGCCTTTGTGTGTGTGTGTGTGTGTGTGAGAGAGAGAGAGAGAGAGAGAGAGAGAGAGTGTCCATGCTCTTTTCGGGACTTTCATTTATACTTGTTTGCTCTCTTTCTCTCTAACTCTTCTTGCCACTCTAACTCTCTACAATTCTTTGCCTCTCCCCCCCCTCCTCTCTCTCTCTCTCTCTCTCTCTCTCTAGACCGCGTCTTGAGTTCAAACCTAGTTAGAGACATCTATGACTTCCGACGACGTTAACAATTTTTTTTGACCTACCCAAAGGGCAAAGGCTATAGCGATGCATTGTCTTTTTGTTGACTAAAATATTTTTAATTTATTTTGTTTATTTTCAAGCATTTTTTGATAGACATAAAATATTGATTGGTTGAAGCAAGATAGTGGGCACTCATTTAAACTAAGAGTGTCTAAAACTAATGATATACATGTCTTGATTTTTATTGCTAATGAAAAAGAGTTGGAACGTGGTTTAGTTTTTAGTGTCAATCTTTGAAATGAGTGTCGTCTGGTTGGCGTTGGTTGAATTTTAAAATTGAAAATATTAATGATGGCTTGTAGAGGTGTTGGTTGAATTTTAAAAATGAAAATTTTAATGATGGCTTGTAGAGGTAGTGCGCATTCAAGAAAAAAGGGTAGAAGGAAGGAAGCCGTAGTCATGGCAGCAACAACTACCTTCCTCTCCTCTGTTGTTGCCTTCCTCTCCTCCTCTGTCTTCAGCGGGCAGCAATTGAAGCCTGTCAATGAGCTCTCTCGCAAGGTGGGAACAAGTGAGGCCCGTGTTCAGATGATGGCCCCCAAGAAGTCCTCATCTGGCAATATCCGGTATGATGCCGACCGCCTTCTCTACCTGGGCCCATTCTCTGGTTCTCCCCCATCCTACCTCACTGGTGAGTTCCCTGGTGACTATGGGTGGGACATAGCTGGTCTGTCCGCAGACCCTGAGACCTTCGCCGAGAACAGGGAGCTGGAGGTGATCCACTCCAGATGGGCAATGTTGGGAGCCTTGGGCTGTGTGATGCCCGAGTTGTTGGCAAAGAACGGTGTCAAGTTTGGCGAGGCTGTGTGGTTCAAGGTTGGCTCTCAGATCTTCGCAGATGGCAGCCTTGACTATCTTGGCAACCCAAGCCTTGTCCGCGCGCAAAGCATTTTGGCCATCTGGGCCTGTCAGGTCATCCTGGGCGTTGAGGGGTACCGTGTCGCAGGTGGACCCCTTGGTGAGGTTGAGGACCCTATATACCCCGGTGGCTCCTTCAACCCCCTCGGCCTGGCTGACAACCCAGAGGCTTTCGTCGAGTTGAAGGTGAAGGAGTTGAAGAACGACAGACTGGCCATGTTCTCCGTGTTGATGTCTGCTCGATAGTACCCTCTCTCTCTCTCTTCATTTCACACTTAAGCCTGACTTCTCTCTCTCTCTCTCTCTATGTCTGTTCAATTGTTGCGAAATCTCTCTCTCTCTCTCTCTCTCTCTCTCTCTCTCTCTCTCTCTCTCTCTGTGATAATGTGGGGGCATGGCAGGGTCTATATGCGCATGGTGGGGGCCATAACAGGCAACAGAGAGTGGGAGTCTGAGACTGCTCTCTCTCTTTCTATGTGTATGTGAGAGGATGCTCTCTCTCTCTCTCATCGCGTCTCTCATGCCTCTCGCCCGTATTGTGCGTGCCACCTGTGGTTACCGAGCCCGCAAGCCGAGAGTGTTTTCCCTGCTTTAAACTTGCGATGGATGATGCTGTCCGAGAGAATATCGGGCAGACGAGCGAAGTGATGCAGACGCTCTTGATGAAGGATAGGGTGGACTGGGAGACTGATGCAGAAGGCGTGGGACGCATTGGTATTGCCGACTCAGCTCTCTCTCTCTCTCTCTCTCTCATCGCGCACCTTGCGACATTTGATGGTAATAACACCTTGGGGTTTTTTGGTGGACTGGGAGACTGATGCAGAAGGCGGGGGACGCACTGGTATTGCCGACTCATCTCTCTCTCTCTCTCTCTCTCTCTCATCACGCGCCTTGCGACATTTGATGGTAATAACACCTTGGGGTTTTTTGGTGGTCCGGGAATAAAGATCTCGAAACCAAATTGCCAAATAACTCCAACCCTAATACAAATGGCTCACCTCCCTCTCTCAATTGTCTTTTACTCTCATGCAGTTTGCAAATTGAGGCCAACTTAATGACAAAAGTAGAAAAACTATGAAGGTATTGACATCTGCTTGGTTGTGTGTGTGTCTGCCGGTATTCCATTCTATTGGTGATGGTTCTATTGGTGATGGCTATTGAAGTCTAGATTCTTGCATGTAGCAGTGATGCATGACAACACCCTTACACCATCTCTCATGCAATTGATAATCAAGAGAACCCACACATGCCAATGGATCGTTCTATTGCATCAAGTACAACTTTTATAGCATGTGACTTCTGTAGGGGTGGTGGCCGAGCAAGATCCAAGGTGTTTCTTCTTGAGCAAGCCCAATTTGGTGGAGAGTTGTGGGTGTTATTGGTTGTCGTCTTGCAGAAGAACAAGCTTAATGCATTGGACTTAGGGATGATTAGCTCTTGCAAATTGCATGGCTGGCTGGTAGAGGAAGAGGGAGATCATCTCCTCTGCCTAGCTTCCTCCGTTTGGTTATATTGAATGCATGTAGAGATTTTTAAGCTATATTTGAAGCTAATTGATTATGAATACTTATTGCATTTTTGGTAGATTCTATTCTTCCAAAGGAATTACACTCTATAATGAAATTAAGCGAGGATTCAATTGAAGAGATACAGGGACGTCGTGATCTATTGGGTATTTCGGAGATACGGGATATAGACTCTACAATGCTATCTTTAGTAACTGAGGTTTCAAACACCAATAACTCTTTAATAACTTTAACAAATCAATCTCAAGTAACAGTAACAGCAACTGAGGTTTCAAACACTAATAACTCTTCAATAACAATTATCCCGGCCTACAGTTTAACCAATCAAACTCCAGTAACAATAATAGAGACCCAACACTAAACAACAACGATGTTGCTACAATGCTCTTTTTTTGTCATGGTGCTCAACTCATTGCAAATAGTCTACGTGATTCATGTGTTTTACAATCCATCTAATAACTCAATGTTTAAGTGCAAATTCTCATTAGGAAAAACCTTGAGAGCCAAAAATGGAGCATATCTATTTTCTCGTTGTGGAGCTTTGATAGTAATTGAAGCTCATGCTTGCACTATGAAGCTTCTTTTCTATAAGATTGAATTCTCCCAAAAGCGTTTTTAGTCCATGATACCCTGTGGGCAATTGGGGATCTTCTAGCACATCCATTTTTGGTTCTTACATGGAACCTCCTCTCTAACCATCTATCAATTGTTTAGTCTCATGGGGAGTTGGCATTTGATCTAAACTCGTCTCGTAGTCTCTTGTGGCTTCCAACTTAGTGAGGAAACTAATGATTTTGATTGTAGAGGATGAAGTCAAGATGCTAAATATTACCCAAGGCAATATCTAAGTTAAGTCTCTTTACACACAACATAATCAAGGTGTTCTTTTATTCCTAAATTAGTGTTGTTCTTAATTATGTCTTGTTTTTGGCAGGCCTTGTGATTTTATCACTTGTTTTCTCTCTCTCTCTCTCTCTCTCTCTCTCTCTCTCTCTTCTCAAATGTCTCGAGACGCCTTCTTTTTACGCGCTCTCCTCTCTATCTAGAATCTCTTACACACAGACGTAACCCCACAATCATGAAGGCGAAGTTGGCGCAAATGAGTCTGTTAAAAAGGAGCGTTTGTGATGAATGAGCGAGCGTCCGTCCTCCAGTCCCAGTTCCTTTCAGGAGGAGACAGCGTGTTGGGCGATTTGCCGTCTGCTCCTTCAAGTTTTAACAACGTTATTGCGAGACATGGTTTCCAACCAGGCAGCTCTGCCCTCCATTGCATTTCCCACTTCCTCCAACAAATGTGCCCTGAATTTGACTTCCGCTTGCAGAAATCGCCTCTACCAAAAGACGGTACCATTTCCTCTTGTCTGCTTGAGAGAGAGAGAGAGAGAGAGAGAGAGAGAGAGAGAGCTTGCCAGGTTTGATTTTTGTGCGACCTTAGTCTTTTGAGTAACCTTGTGCAAGATGCTCAAAATATGCATGCTGTTTGCGCACATATTTAAACAAACCTCCTCTGCTGACACATGCATGTATACACATGGAGAGGTCCTCTCGTCGTTTGCTTGACCACACAAATATGTACCTGTTTGTACATGTTGGTGTGTGTAATCACATCGATAATATAATATGATCTTACTTACATGTTTGGATGAAAGCATGGGAAGGTTGCAAGTATTTACATATGTGAAATGAAATAAGTGACAGTTGGCATGACCAAAACTGGCATGAGTTGGCATTAGGTGTCATTTCCACCCACCAACGTGTTGGGCCCACATGCATATAGAGGAGGCAAGGTTGAAGGTAGGGGTAATAGCAAGCGGCAAGAGCTTGGAAGTTGAGAATTAGGCTGTCAGGTAGAGATTCCAAAAACCAAAAAAGCCAAAAGATAGGCTAAGTTACTCAATTGAGAAGAGATGCTAGATGCTGTGAAGCTTGCATTGCTGATTTATTAGGCTTTGCTTGTTAGTGATGAGACCCTTTTGTGCTTGTGGGCTGGCCGTCACTCAATATCAGCGAGAACATTGCAAACTTTAGGGGGTGTGCGTAGCTATGGAAGTGGTCACTTTTGACCAATCAAAAGTGGTAGATGCCAATTGTCGGGCACCTTATACCAGCCTAAAACTAGCCTACAAGACTACCAAAGGGTGGTAACCTAGTTCTCACTTGAATAGGACCTCTTGAGCATGTGATTTTAAATTGTCCACTAGAATTTGTGACCGGTTTTAGGGTTAAGGTTCTTTCGTCTAAGACTAGACATGCAACTCATCACTGTAATCACTTTCAGTCAGTGATGGGAAGGAAGCGATTATAGTGGTATCAGAGCACCTTTGCTTGTCTCACTCTTGGATGGCGATCGAAAGAGCACCAATGGGTGGTACAACTTTTTGAGCTTGCTTTGTGGCTAGCTCGGTGTCAAGTTCTCCAACAAATTGGTCATACTCAAAGTCGATATGTTTCAGAAATTCTGGATGGATAAAATTGTTGGTGGCTCCTGGGTCGAAGAAGATAAGTGCCTTGAAGCCATTAATCTTCCCATAAGCTTCGCACAATTCGTTGGAACCTTAAAGAGCAACGCCACAAATGTCGGGAACAAGTCCCATTCCAATTTTAGCTTTCTTAGTAGGAGGTTGCTCTGGAGGCTTGTCCCCTTTGACATGCATATGAGTTGTGTCCCGTCTGGAAACATTCAAAGCATCCGCCTTCTTGTAGGAGATTTTCTCGTTGCCGAGGTGTTAAACAAGGTCTTGCTGGTTGAGCGAGCTTGCGTTGTGGTCAAAGATTCGGAGTATTCATCGGTTGATTTTCAAATTCCAATCTTCCTTTCATAAGCTTGTAACCGATTGCAACATGGTCCATAAGCTCTTGCATAGTAGCAACTTGTTTAGACAAACAATATTCTTGTAAAGGTGATGCAGTCCAATGGTATAGCTTTCACAAAGTGATGATGTGGCATGCCCAATTGGAAAAGAAATGGCCGAGTGGACAAAAGAAACTTACAGAACTGAAGAAGAATGGCCAAAGGCCGAGAAAGGGGCTACGATTAAAAATCCTATCCCTAAGGACTTAAAAGTACTCATGGAGCACTTGCCGAGTGGCCTAACCCAAAAATAACTAACCCAAAAATAATTAGAGCTTGACCCTTGGGACTTTTTTTTGTAAAACGCACTGACATGCTGACGTGGCAGACTGTACGGACGCCCATATTTTGCGATGTTGTGATGACGTGGTAGGTTGTACGGATTTTTGAATTGCACTTACTGATTTTGGCAGTTTTACTTGAGGAGCTTTTGGGTGCAGATGCTTTTGGGTTTGCAGTGCTTTTGATCTGATGCTTTTGGGGATCCCTTGTAAGAATAAAAGAGCCCTTGGGCCTCTGCAGAGCATCTGGACGCAGAGTTTGAGAGCAGAGGACCCTCGGGCGTTGCACTTTGCTGTGAGCAATAATGAAGAAATATCGAAAGAGGTGCCAGTCATTGGGGTTAGTGCTTCTAGGCACGGAATTTTACCGTGCCGTGTCGACTCTCTCTCTCTCTCTCTCAAGTTCAATGATTTTGAAGTTTCTATTTGTGTATATTGCTATTGATTTCTCGCTTGGAGTGTCCAAGCCTGTAAGAGTGGTATCGGAGCTCACAAAGATTCTTCTTCTAGATCCGATCCCTTCTGGGGCACACGCAGGTTCTTGAGGAGAATTTGACAAAGCAAACAAGATTTTGTTTATGAAAGAATCTTCGTGTCTCGACCCTAGACGTATTAGCCACTCCCACCCTTAGTCCATCGCGTATTGGGCGCGCTCCCGTCTCCATCGCTCTGTCTTAATGGGCATAAGCCATAAAGAACCCAAGAGCACATATGGGTTCTCGTGGAGAATTTGATAGAGATTAACACCTCTCAGCGGGAAGGTGAAGAAAAGTTGAAATCCCGTGTGAGAAGTGAAGAAAAGAATGAAGAATTGGGCAAATTTTTGACGGGGAAGTTTGCTCGAGCGGAGTATAAACGTCAACTACAGGTTGACACGTGTGTGAAAAGATTAATGAAGTACTCCCAAAACTTAGAATATGTGAAGTATCTGAAGACTCACTCGATGGATGAGATTCACGCTGTTAGGTGCAGCGGAATGAATGTTTGCGCTTTGCTCAAGATGAGTGCTCCGAACTGTGCTCAAGGTTCCTTTTGTTCTTATGGAAGGGAGAGCCTTCCGTTCTTAATGAGAGAATGCTATGATCACAACAAAGTGAATGGACACTGTGCGTGTAAGTGAATGAGACTGAGAGATAGAGAGAGAAGAGAGATACGACACCAGAGACGTAAAACCCTCCTCCGAAGGCCCCACTCTCGTCGGCGAGAGTGGTCTACTTATTGATTGCACAAAGAGGTACAATGACGATGCAATGGACTGAGTCATTGATGCAATCTGGGCTATGCCGATGACGACGGCGGTGACGACGACGACGACCTTAGGGCTGAAATCTGTGGTCTTCTATGTGCTGAAAATCTGCTAATCTTTGGGCTGTTTTGGGTGGCTAAAAATGACTGTTTTGGCTGCATTTTTATGGCTGAAAATGGGGGATCTTCTGCATCCAACCAGGGTTGAATTGTCTGCTTCTAAGGCCTGCTGAAAACGCTGCACATCTGCTGCAAATTGGGCTGAAAACCAAAAATGCTGGTGTTGCTCTGTCGCTAGCAAAAATGCTAGGGTTGATGGGGAATCTGCAAATCTTGGGGCTGATGGTAGTGTTAGTGAAAACGCTAGCAAGCTGGGTATCTGTGGCAATGCAATGCTGTGGAAAAACGCCATGGAATGAGAGGTTCTGCTGGATACCAAAAACGCTACCTGCTGGGAGAGGAAACGCCAAGGTTGGGGGGGTTTTGCGGGTTCTGCTGAGAAGTTGCCTGTTGAGCGGGGAGCTCCTGCTGCCTCTTCTGCCAGGAAGTGCCAACTTGGGTTTGCTTATATATTAACTTAGCAAAATTGCCCTACTTACTTTTGTTGAAAAGTCACTTAAAAATAATAAGTGAAAATACCAAAAATGGGGAAAATAGGCTAAATGCACTGGAAAATTCCCCTAACTGATTCTAATGGATTCTGCAGGTCGGGGAGAAAGCTGGAAGGACAGACGAGTGCAGAAAAGTGAAAATTGTACTTGCGGAAAGAGCTGGACAGAGCTCTTGAAAAGAAGATGAACATGATAATGAAAGGCTTGAAGCACTCTCGGAAGAAGAGGAAATCAGTCGATTTTCCCAGTTATTTGGGTCGGAAGTCGACTTTCGAGGTGGCAAGCAGATCCAAATAGCATGTTTGTTTCGAGGATGACTCAGATTTTTCTTTGTCTTCAGAGAGTTGCGACAGTTCGTCATCCTCTAGTTTCAGAGAGAATAAGAAAAGGTGGAAGAAGCGGAGAAAATGTCACGTGACACATCCAACCCTATGTGTCCGTGGACAAGCTACAGCATGACCGGGGTTCAGTTTAGTCAAGTCAGTCTAGAATAGGAAGTGATCTGGCACTTTTGTGAGTCTGTTCGCAGACCGTGCATGTCCAGACACTTAGATTAGATGCATATCCTCTGGTTGCACACAACATGACCATCAGATTCCAGTCAGATCCCATTAGTAGCATTTTTACAGTGCATAGGCCTATTTTCCCTATTTTTGATATTTTTCACTTATTATTTAAGCAAACCTAGACTAGCACTAATTAGCAGAAGAGGCAGCTGGAGCACTCGCTCAACTGGCAACTTCTCAGCAGAACCCCAAGCCCTAGCGTTTTTGCTCCACAGTAACCACCTAGCGTTTTTGGACCAGATCAGCTAGTGTTTTTGCTCTTGCAGATCCCTGGCGACAGAAGACTCAACAAGAAGCCTAGCGTTTTGCATTTGCATGACATTCGGCGACAGCAGAACCATTTTCAGCCCTAGTGTTTTTGATTTGCAGATCAGCCCCAGCGTTTTGCAGATTTACTGTGACGGAACACCAAGAAGCATTAGCGTTTTCAGTTTTCAGCCCTTAGACATCGCAGATCAAGTCCCAAACCTCGCAGATGTTAGGTGCAGCGGAATGAATGTTGTATTTTTCTCAAGATTAGTGATCTTTATTGCTCAAGGTTCCTTTTAGTTCTTAGGGAAAGAGAGAGCTTTCCGTCTTATGGAGAGTGCTCTGATCACGAACAAAGTGGGTGGATATTGCGTGCAAGTGAATGAGACTGAGAGAAGGAGAGAGAAGAGATACGACACCCGAGAGTTTGTAAAACCCTCCTCCGAAGGCCCCACTCTCGTCGGCGAGAGTGGTCTATTCTTTGATTGCACAAAGGTGTACAATGCGTATGCAATGGACTATGCAACTTGGTCTATGCCGATGACGATGACGATGACGACGACGACGACGACGATGGCTGAAATCTGAGATCTTCTAATCGCTGAATTTCGGGACTGTTTCGGTGGCTGAAAATGACTGTTTTGGCTGCGTTTTTATGGCTGAAAAATGAGGTTTCTTAGGGCTGAAAACTGATGGTCTTTACGGGCTGAATCTGCTACACTTTAGGTGAATGATGCCGGTCTTAATTTGCTGCTGAAATCCAAAAACGCCAGGGGCTGAAATTGGTCCTTCTGTCGCCGGGGTTCTGCAAATGCAAAAACGCTAGGCTGATCTGCTGTGCACAAATCGCAAAGGCTGATCTGATAAAAAACGCTAGGTCTTTTGTGGAGAAAATGCCAGAGTAGTCGCGGGGGTTGGTCTTGTTGAGAAGTTGCCTATTGAGCAAGGTGCTCCTGTTGCCTCTTCTGCCAGAAAGTGCTAACTTGGGTTTGCTTATATATTAACTTAGCAAAATTTCCCTACCTACTTTTGTTGGAAAGTCACTTAAAAATAATAAGTGAAAATCCCGATTTCCAAGTTTCCGAAGATCCCAAACGACTGATCAGAAAAGCTCGCTACTGCTGCTCGCCCCCCCCTTGCTGCGCCATCGCTGCCCTCTCCCCCCCCCCCCCACCCGCTGCCCCCGCGCGCTGTTGCTCGCCCGCTGCCCCCCCCTGTTTTCGCGCTGCCCCACAGGCTGCCCGCTGCCCTCCTCTCGCGTTGCCATCCCCACCCCACCCCCCCCGTCCTCTTTGCTCCCGAAGGTCTTCTGCACCTGGCTCGGCAACGCTTCCTCTTCGGACAAGTGCTTGGCGTACTCGTTGGCAGATTTTCATCACCCGCTTCTTCGACTCAGCAGTAGACACAGATGGAGGCTCCAGCTCCACCTCAGAGGGACTCGCCTGAAGCCCCCTCGCCCGACCCCGCTGAGCCCACCATTCGACTTGCTCTTACGCCGGCAGAGCAAGCGAGCCTTGCCACAGAGGTAGAACGCTTGCAGGCGACTTCTGTCATCTGCAAGGTTCTCGGCACTCGTCCCAGCAGAGGAGAGCTGCGAGATCTTCTCCAGGCCCGCCTCCTCGCAGAGGTGGGCAAGATCTTGGATATCCAGATTCTCGGACGGGGGTACTACCAGATTGAGTTCGAGAGTTCCGAGATGGCCTCCAAGGTCATAGCTATGAGTCCATTGGCCATCCGAGCAGCACGCGCCCACTTTCGACAGTGGCGACATGGTTTTGACCCGTCTTCGGATGTGCTAGTAGAGGAGGCGGACATCCCCATATCAGTCTGCTTTCCGGGTTTACGGAGGGAGTACCTTCCACTTCTCTCCAGGATTGGCTCCGCCATCGGAACTGTCCTGGAGACACCTCGTACGGCAGCATCAGTAGCTGCCAAGGCGGCTGGCATCCCTTCAGTTCGAGTTTTGGTTAGAGATACCCACACGCTCCCGAAGGTCATCCTTCTGCCTCGGGTGAGTGGGGGTTGGTTTAGACAGAGTGTGGAGTACTCGGGTCTCCCGAACCAGTGTTTCATTTGCAGACAGATGGGCCACCTAGCGAAGGCCTGTCCACGGAGGAGACCACGACCCGCACCGCAGCCTCAGTCCCAGCCTGCCAAAGCTGGGCCGCAGCCACAGCCAGCGACGTAGAGCACAGATCCAGCGCCACCCTCCGAGCCTGGGGCTCCAGCGGAGGAGGGGTGGCAGCAGGCCCGTGGCCGTCGACGCCAGGGGCCACAGCGACAGCTTGGCACTCAGAGTGGCCCCCAGGTGCCTACTCAGCAGCAGTGGGTTCCCACGGGGAACCGCTTTGGTCCTCTTCAGCAGGAGGAGGCCCCTACGCCAGCCTCCACCTCCGCCTCACCCTCGCTAGCCGCTCCGCCTTCCGATCTCCCCTCCTCCCCCTCATGCCCTCCCCCGCCCTCTGCTACCGCTCTCTCCCCACCTCGCCCCCCCCCATGTCTCTGCCGCCCCACCCCGCTTCTCCTCTCCCCCGCCCCCCCCAGCCCCTTCTCCCCCTCCTCCTGCTTCAGTACCACAGTCGGCTCTGGAGACTGGACCCTTGCCGGCGGCCAGGAGATCTCTTGGCAGCGCCTTCGCCACGAGTCGCCTAGCGAGAGAGGGTCAGCCCTTCTTGCGGCCCCCACTGCAGATTCAGACATCTCCTCTTGCAGCTATCCCTCGTGGTTTGACGAGCTTTGACCTCCGACGCCGCTGGGATTTCTTCGATTACGGGTTTACTCGTTTTCTTGGCGATTCCGCAGCAGACCACGAGGCAGCCTGCTTCAGAGTCCACGCTTTGTTCCTCGCCGCTAGGGGGACAGAGGCCTTGGACTCAGCAGTTGGTTTCTCCTTCCCCCTCTGTGGCAGGACTGAGACAAAGTGGTCCCTCGACTCAGTGGTGGGATGGTTGCATACACAGGTTCTCGAGTTCTCTCACCACATGGGAGAACTTGGCGTTACAGATCTGCTGCAGACTTTGTGGCCACTGGCCAAGTTTGCGGTGACACCCCCAGATTCAGCAGGATGTAGACACATTGTGGTGTACTTTTTTGCTGATACGCAGTGTTTGCCTTGCTATGTATTCATCCATGAGGACTCCTGGACAGAGGAGGTTGCTTTACGCACGGCTCGCTCTACTTGGGCTTGGACCAGGCACTCACTGCAGTCTCGCCTATCTAGAGGACGCTCGGATGCGGATTACTCCCCATCCAAGCCTGCTTCGAAGATAGCTCGTCTTGCTGCTGCGGCAGCATCTGTTCTCTCTCGCTCCCCATGAGGATCGTCTCGTGGAACGTGCAGGGACTCGGTGGGCCCCAGTTTCAGCGACAGCGGGGCCGATTGCGTCAGGAGCTTCAGCGATGCCTTGTGGGAGGAGAGATTGATCTCCTTATGCTTCAGGAGCACCATTTGTCTGAGAGCCGCATTCGGCGATGTGGTCAGATTTTGCGTGGACGCTATGATACCTTTTGGTCAGCTGCTTTTGGACCTGGAGGCATCCAGGGTGGGGTATGTATGACTATTGCGGACTCATTACAGCAGGCCATTGTGGGCAGAGGGATTATTGTACCAGGCAGGGCTCAGTGGATTACTATGCAGGTTCAGGGTAGCCTTGTGGGTTTCCTGAACATCTATGCGCCCAATGTGGCGAGTGCTCGTGCAGAGTTTTGGTCACAGTTGGTTGAGTCTTTGCCACAGGTTGACCAGTGGTGTGTAGGAGGGGACTTCAACATGTTGGAGGACCCTTCTGACAGAATCGGAGGCAGCCATGCTACTGTGCATGGAGTCGAGTTAGCAACTTGGGAGAGGTTTTGTATGACGTTGAGGGTCTCGGATACATGGCAGCATTCTGGCTTTGTGAGGCCTCCAGAGAGTCTTGCCTTCTCTAGATCGGACCGCCGAGTGGGAGGAGTGAATCTATCGCGCATAGATCGCTTCTACACTAGTGACCACTTCAGTGACTTGGGGGGATCAGTGGGCATCCTGGCAAGGACATCCTTCTCGGACCATGCACCAGTGATCCTCACAGTGGCAGACAGGCAGAGGAGTTGGAGCACGATGCTTCGCATCCCAGAGCGGGTCTTGTTGGACTCAGCACTCAGAGAGAGGGTCGAGGCTCTATGGACAGAGGGCATGGACAGCCAGGCTCCACCTGCAGACAGAGTGGCCTCAGGCCTAGCTCAGCTCAGCCACTTCTTTCTCCAGGAGTCTCTGGCTCGACGGGCTGCAGCGAGAGAGGAGGAGCAGCGTCTCAGACGAGGCATTGCTTCACTACAGAGGATGCAGGAGCAGCATCCAGACAGTCCATGGTTGGAGGAGCAGCTTCAGCAGGCTCGACAGGAGCTTGCTTGCACAGAGGAGAGGCGCCATGAGTTTGCCTTCCACCGGCATGCATCTCAGTGGACTCAGGTGGGTGACAGAGTGACATGTGTTTTTTTTGAGACAGTGGGACCTCGGCACTCGCATGCCAAGGTCAATCAGTTGAGGAGACCCGATGGGTCAGTTGTTTGCGAGCCAGAGGATATGCGTGCAGTGGCTACTGACTTTTACCGTGAGCTTCTGTCGGCTGAGCCAGAGTCAGAGAGGTAGGATGCATGCAGGGAGCAGGTTTGGGCACAGATGCCTTGTCTTGTGACTGAGGAGATGCGGCAGAGGCTTGAGTTACCTCTTCAGCTTGAGGAGCTGCACACGGCTCTTAGGGCCCTCCCTCGTGGTAGCTGTCCAGGTGAGGATGGGCTGACTCCCAGCTTCTTCTTGGAGTACTGGGACCTGCTTGGCCCAGATCTTTGTAGTGCCTTTCAGTACATTCTGCACACAGGAGTGGTGCCGGATAGCATGAGTGAGGGCCTGATTTACCTCATTCCTAAGGAGGGTGGCTCCTTGGATGAGATTCGACAGTGGCGTCCCATCACCATTCTCAACTCAGCCTACAAAATTCTTGCCAAGGCTCTGAGTTTGAGGATTCAGCCACTTTTGGAGAGCCTTATACATGGGACTCAGACAGGTTTTGTCAAGGAACGCAGTATCCTTGACAACATCTTCACTTTTTGGGAGGCTTCTGCCCTTGCACGGCTCCGTGGGGAGGACCTTGTGATTCTTCTTCTCGATTTTGAGAAGGCATACGACAGAGTTGACTGGGACTTTCTAGAGGGCACGCTACGTAGGATGGGCTTCTCAGAGGCTTGGATCAGAGGGGTGTCAGCTTTGTATAGACAGGACCACAGTCAGGTGCTTTTGGCAAGAGGTAGAGGTGAGCGCTTCATGCTCACACGATCGGTCAGACAGGGTTGTCCTCTTGCCCCCTTTCTCTTTCTGTTCTATGCGGAGGCGATGAGCAGATTTTTGGTGTCACAGCAGGTTGGTTTGAGGGGCTTAGCACTCCCTATACGGGGAGATGAGCTTCTGGACGCTGAGTTTGCCGACGACTCAGCCTTGTACTTAGAGGGCCAGGAGGCCAATTTACACAGATGTGGGCAGGCTTTGGAGACCTTCTGCTGTGCATCGGGCGCACTGATCAACTGGAGAAAGACAGTGGCTTTCTCAGTTGGTAGTGCTCCTGTGCCAGATTGGATGCCAGGAGAGGGTTTCAGGTGGATTCCTCCAGGGACTGCAGTTCGGTACCTGGGTTGTCAGGTTGGTTTGGACTTGTCCCCCGAGCAGCAGATTGCTCCTCTTCTCCTGTCCATCAGGAGAAAGCTGTTACATTGGAGCTCAGCACGACTTTCGCTGGCTGGTAGAGTAGTAGTTGCCAACCAGGTGTTGTTGGCGACTATGTGGTACATCACTTCTTGCTGGATCTTCTCGAGTTCTTGTATCAGCCAGGTAGAGAGGCTGATCAGGAACTTCCTTTGGTCTGGTCGCGACACTCAGATTGCCCGAGCCAAGGTGGCTTGGTCGGTCATCACACTTCCTTGTTCTCAGGGAGGGCTTGGGATCATTGATCCAGCACAACAGAGCAGAGCCCTTCTTGGGAAGTTCGTCGTCAGAGGACTTCTTCCAGGCGAGGAGCCCTGGAAGGAGTTCTTGTTGCAGAGGCTTCGTGCCAGGGTGCCTCAGGCAGGAGGCCCTTGGCAACCTTCGACCAGATGGATCTTTACAGAGTTGCGCCGAGTTGGTTTGAGCCGGAGACTGGAGGACCGATTCGCTGTGAGTTTGCTTCGGTCTTGGGAGCTATTGTGGCGTGGCCTGGAGCAGCGACAGCCGACGTGCACGGAGGAGCGCCTACGGCAGCCCCTCGTCTGGAACCCCATGGTTAGCACTCAGAGAGGACACTTGGTTGGGAGTAGGCCTCATGTTTCTTGGGGTCCCATGGCAGCAGGTCCAGCGCGCTTTCTAGGTGACTGGCTAGAGTTCACAGGTCTGTCAGAGGAGGTGCAGGTTGTCCAACTACAGGGCATGAGAGGGGTTCAGAGCATGTGTCAGGACATCTCAGAGTCAGTTCCAGCTGATTGGCTCACGCCTCTCGAGCCAGTAGCACCCCGGTGGATGGGAGCCTTCACACGACTGGAGGTTCTCATTTCAGTCAGGGCTTGCTCAGAGATTGTCCCAGCCCTGTTCTTCGAGCTTCAGGGTGGGGGACGATTACAGAGAGTTGCAGTAGAGGCCCCGTAGGTAGCAGAGTGTTGTTTCCAGAGGATCCGAGTTGTGGGCATCTGTGGGAGGACTTGCGTCATAGACCCTGACCCAGCAGCTCTTGAGACAGGACACTGGAGGCTATGGGCTTGGGAGTGCTGTCCACTGGCACGAGTACAGTGGGATCCTGGTGAGTGGCTATGGAGGGACCCATTCTCTTCTGCAGACCGCCCAGGAGTCCCTTTCTTTCAGTACACTGTTCGGCTTGGACGTTATATACTTGCAGCACACAGAGAGGCCCGCCCCGCTGCAGCACGTCATTGGCAGGAGGAGGGTCTCACAGTTGAGTTCTTGGCAGCTTTTTGGCAGAGGCTGTGGGACTCCAGACAGCCGAGGCGCGTCACCTTGTTCCAGTGGTTGGTTGCACACAGAGCCACAGCAGTAGGGAGCTGGCTTGTACATTGTGGTCTCTCGGCCGCATGTACAGCCTGTGACCAGTTGGTGGAGAGTCAGCGACACTGTCTTTGGGACTGTCCCTCGGCCTAGCAGGTGTGGCTACGAGTTCTTCGGCTGATGCCTGCCCTCTCCACGGCTCGACAGTTCACTTGGGGGGCGGCGGCTTGGTCCACCCTCACGGGCCCGGCACTTCAGTTTGAGCTATCTTCCACCAGCAGGATGATAGTGATACAGGGGGGTCGACCTGCACTCCTGCTTGCTACAGACCTTACTCCACAGGAGTGGAGCAGTGAGAGAGCGGAGTGTTGGGAGCTCATCAGCGGCCTAGCTCTCCGGTTCATCTGGCGGGCCCGTTGTTTCCGCATCTTTGAGGCTCGCCTTGTACCACCAGCAGAGACTGTTCGTGACTTTTGGCTAGAGCTGATCCATACTCTCAGAGGACAGCTTGAGGGACTACAGGGCTGCTCCGACCGCATGCGGGAGCGTCGCGAGGCTTTCCTTCGTCTCTGGCGCCCTGGGCCGTTTTACTCCATGGTCCAGGGGATGCTCAGATGGCACTACTGTCCACCTGTGTGGCTTTTCCCTCCTCCCATCTCTTGATTTAGCCCTATTGTATATATGCTGTTTTTTCATTGGGAGAGTCTCCCCATCATGTTTGTTGTAGCCCTCTCCTGCATAGGTGGATGTAGCCCTATGGGCAGCTTTCATTAACTAATAGAAGGATCTTTTTCTCGGAAAAAAAAAAAAAGTGAAAATCCCAATAAATAGGAAAATAGGCTAAGTGCACTGGAAAATTCTCCTAACTGATGCTAATGGATTCTGATAGGAATTCCGATGATCATGCTGTGTGCAATTGGAGGATATGCATCTATGCCAAGTGACTGGGCATGCACGGTCTACGAATAGACTCACAAAAGTGCCAGATCACTGCTAATCTAAACTAACTGGATTGACTGAACCCTATTGTGGTGTAGCTTGTCCACGGACACATAGGGTTGGGATGTGTCACGTGACATCCCCTCCTTTTCAAAGTGAGGTACTGGTACCGAACTGTATGGCGTCCAGGGAGATTGCCAACAACATCCAGAATCCTGGAAGGGACTCTTCGCCGGCCCGCTTTGATGTGTGGGTCGTGCGGTACTTGAACTTCCTAAAGGTCTGCAACGCTTGCTTCTTCGGGCCGCGTCGAAAGCGACACAAAGTCTTCTGAATCTCCTTTCTTGTGTCAACTTCGTCTAGAGTCGTGCTTCTTCCATCTTCAAGAATCTCCATGGTTGAAAATTCTTGAAACCATGTCCAACACAAAACCATGAACATACCCATTCCATGTAAAGTGAAGGAAAAAAATCTTGTCTTCTCTAAAGACTGTGTATGCAATGTAGATGAACATAGAGACGGAGTGACAACCCGTTCACCAAACACATGCAAACAATGAGGTCGAATCTTGTCTGTGTGATCGAAATCAATCAATTGTGGCAAATCACAATGGAAATGCCCATGCTTGGTGCTCATACTATCATGTGCTCTTTTGGAAACTGTGTCATGCTAAGGAAGAGACATGGAATGCGACTTCCTTACATACAAACTTTTCAACTTTTCACGAAAAATCCGCATACATTCGTGCTCATCCATGAGAGAAACGTGCTCAACATACAATATGTCATGCCTAGGAAAAGGGATCACATAACGATGTTGACTAAAATACAAGAAACCTTCACGAATGAAACACTCGAACAATGCGTGCGTATCAATCATGCGAACACATAATACTTCCTGTGAGGGTTCTTTGGACCTAGGCTTGAGAGCCCAAATCGGTTCTTCCTGAATGATCGAATCGTCCTATGGAGGTTCTTCGGACCTCGACTCGAAAGCCAAGATCGGTTCTTCGTGATTGATCGAATCTACAACGAGGTTAGCTTCGCCAGAAAAAGCATCCACTAACACATCATCCTTGTGTGAACAATCACATCTTCTTCATGCAACTCATCATGCTTGTGAGAAATCACATCTTGATCATGCAAATCATCATGCTTGTGAGAAATCACATCTTGATCATGCAAATCATCATGCTTGTCATTGTCATCCAAATCATTATGCAAATCATTGGCATCCAAATCATCATGCTTATCATGGTGCTTCAAATCATCATGCAAATCATTATCATTCAATTCATCATGCTTCTCATCATGCAATTCGTGTGTATCATGCTTTGGAGAAGAAGAGATTGAGAGAGTCTCCTTTTCCCGATTCTGGTGCATCTGTGCCTGAGCTTGAGAAAAGAGTCGCAATAACTCTTGCATTTGTGCTTTGTTCTCGCGATAAAATTCTGCTTCTATGGCTGCCCTTCTTTCTTGGTACTTACGCTCGATGATTGCCATATCTTCTTCGTAGGCTTTTCTTTCTGCTTCTCTTTCTTGGTCCAACTCCTCCATAGGAGTTACTGCAATCTTTGTCGTAGATGGGGAAGGGTCGGAAAAACCTCCTGGTGGGGAAAATTCTTCTTCGCCTCTCTCATGCTCATCACTTCCAAGCGAAGTATCCAATCCGCTTCGAGTGATGATCATTCTGCAATGGTTGGTTCTTGTGGGTTCTTGGGTTCTTGGGTTCTTAAGTCCACAAGGAACTTGGGTTCTTGGGGGTCTTGGGTTCTTAAGTTCACGAGGAAATTGGGTTATTGGGAGTCTTGGGTTCTTAAGTTCACGAGGAACTTGAGTCCCTGCGGGTCTTGAGGTTTTCTTTCGCTTGCAAATCGCGTTGGAGAAGGATCTTCTCTTCACCCGAGTTCTACCCTTTTCTGCGGGCGCACCCCTTGGCGGCCTTGCGCTCACACCAAGGTTGCTTTTTCCCACCTCACGTCGATTGGCCGGCCGCTAAGTGCACGGTCCGCTCTCAATGAGTGAAAAGAGACACAAGGGGAGGCTGGACAAGCCCTTCTTTCTTGGGATTCCTGTCACTCTTCAACAAAACACGATTAGGAATTGCCACGCCCAAGTAAACTTGGGTTCGTGCGATCGCAACAAGCAAAAGAAAATTTCTTGTGGTTCTTTCCTTGAGTAATGAAGAACACTTCCAAAGCTCTGATACCAATGTTAGGTGCAGCGGAATGAATGTTGTATTTTTCTCAAGATTAATGATCTTTATTGCTCAAGGTTCCTTTTAGTTCTTAGGGAAAGAGAGAGCTTTCCGTCTTATGGAGAGTGCTCTGATCACGAACAAAGTGGGTGGATATTGCGTGCAAGTGAATGAGACTGAGAGAAGGAGAGAGAAGAGATACGACACCCGAGAGTTTGTAAAACCCTCCTCCGAAGGCCCCACTCTCGTCGGCGAGAGTGGTCTATTCTTTGATTGCACAAAGGTGTACAATGCGTATGCAATGGACTATGCAACTTGGTCTATGTTGATGACGATGACGATGACGATGACGATGACGATGACGATGACGATGACGATGACGGTGACGGTGACGGTGACGACGATGACGATGACGACGACGACGACGATGGCTGAAATCTGAGATCTTCTAATCGCTGAATTTCGGGACTGTTTCGGTGGCTGAAAATGACTGTTTTGGCTGCGTTTTTATGGCTGAAAAATGAGGTTTCTTAGGGCTGAAAACTGATGGTCTTTACGGGCTGAATCTGCTACACTTTAGGTGAATGATGCCGGTCTTAATCTGCTGCTGAAATCCAAAAATGCCAAGGGCTGAAATTGGTCCTTCTGTCGTCGGGGTTCTGCAAATGCAAAAACGCTAGGCTGATCTGCTGTGTCGTGATGACGCCGGGGCTGATCTGCTGTGCACAAATCGCCAAGGCTGATCTGATGCAAAAATGCTAGGTCTTCTGTGGAGAAAATGCCAGAGTAGTCGCGGGGGTTGGTCTTGCTGAGAAGTTACCTGTTGAGCAAGGTGCTCCTGCTGCCTCTTCTGCCAGAAAGAGCTAACTTGGGTTTGCTTATATATTAACTTAGCAAAATTGCCCTACCTACTTTTGTTGGAAAGTCATTAAAAAATAATAAGTGAAAATCCCAATAAATAGGAAAATAAGCTAAATGCACTTGAAAATTCTACTAACTGATGCTAATGGATTCTGATGGGAATTCCGATGATCATGCTGTGTGCAATCGGAGGATATGCATCTATGCCAAGTGACTGGGCATGAACGGTCTACGAATAGACTCACAAAAGTGCCAGATCACTGCTAATCTAAACTAACTGGACTGACTGAACCCTGCTGTGGTGTAGCTTGTGCACGGACACATAGGGTTGGGATGTGTCACGTGACAGTAGATCTCACCTTCCCGCAGCAGATCCTCGCTGCACGGTCAGTTTCCGCAAGGTTTACAGTTTCAGCCCGGAAAACGCAGATTTCAGCATCTGCGTTTTCAGCGCGTTGTCGTCGCATCGTCGTCATCGACATCGTCATTGACATAGAGTCAGAATTAAAATTCAGCAGATACAAGATTTGCAGATTTCAGCCCTTAGCGTTCTCAGATTTCAGCCCGTCTCGTCGTCGTCCTCATCGTTCGTCGACATCGTTGGCAAGTCCAAGCATTGTAGAGATTTGTGCAATCATAAGTAGGCCGCTCTCGCCATAGAGAGTCGGGCCTTCGGAGGAGTGCTTTACAACGTCTCTGGTGTCGTATTTCTCTTCTCTATCTCTTAGTCTCATGTACTGATAGCCGTTTTTCGGCTCTTTGTAATTGCCACAGTGAGTTACCTCACCCTACCAAAATCACCCAAACACTGTGGCTATCCCTACCATTTCACTGTACATAGGCGTGCGTGAGTCACGGGACTTTTCCCATATCTTCTTAAAAAACCCTCAATTAGCTAGGCATTGGGCTAGTTGAGCCAAAAAAATAAAAAATATAAGTATATTATGACCCATGCGTATGTAAATATTTCTTTGTATATAGGGCCTAAATAAAAGATTTTTTCATAATTATTTTGGTATTTATTTAAATATTTCTACCTAAGTGTGTGTTATTTATGCTCTGTACATTGCCTCACCATTATCACAATTTTTCTTACCATTTTTCATACTCTTTATTCCATATAGAAATATTTTCATGTAAGCTTCTCTTATATTTGGTGTAACTCCACCCCAACAAAAATCCAAAAAAACTAGTTTTATTGATGTGTATATTTTTTCACTATTGTGATTTTTTTCTTCCTACATCTATTTTGTTTTTTTTCTAAAAAATTAGAACACCAAAAATATTTATCTTTTTATGGTAGCCTCATAATGAGAGAGATTTCTTTTGATCCCTTTATATTTTTTCCACTTATATTATTTATATTTGACATGTACATATTTTTTAGACCCCTCAATATTTGATTTTCTTAGTTGTACTATTCACTTATATCATGATCTCAACAATATCTTCAATTATAGACCTACCAAAGAAGGTCAAGGGTAGGTGGCATGCATACATGCACTATGGAGGGCTCACTCTTGGAGGTATTCAAAAGAATCATCCAAAGAAGGACCCCACAAGGACCTTGTGCAGTGGAAAAAAACGGTCGGTTTTGCTGAATTTTTAAAGTTCTCTTGCTCTCCGAATTTGAAAAGGTGATACAAACAAAAGTTGTAGCTCGTGGGCTGAACTTTTGCCTCAAATTTTTTCATATTTTTTTGAGCTACGAGTTGTGAGCTATGATTTTATTAGTGGATCCCAGTTTTCCCATGCTATGCAGCTACACTCTCTCTTCCACTTTATCATTTTCTTTTTTCACACGCACTTCTCCACTCATCATCCCCATCTCTCTCACCACTCCTCTCTGCACCCTACTCACCTTCTCCTCAACCTTGAAGAATAAGAGAAACCATGGTGAACTCATACCTCCCACACACAATTCCATTCCAAAATTGACCACCTAGTCTCATTTTTCCTCCTCCAAATTACCCATATCTATTAAAAAAACCACAAAATTCAGCCTCTTCTCTTAAAAGACAGCATCATGGTGGTTGATTACTCAGCTTCAATTACCTTGTCTCTCAAGGATCTCTCAAGGAAGGTCAAGAGTGGAGAAAAAATGTACCGTCAAAGCTAGTGGACCGTCAACAAGCGTCAAAATTGGCCCTACTCAAAACACTTGGAGCATCAACCTTGTAAGAAATCCACCTTTTCTTACCTCTTAAGAGTTTTTCTTCCTTATTTGTATCCTACATGGATACTCCCATTGTAAATATCCAATTCCATTTGTAAATTAATACTAACTCTACTAACACTAACCCACTATGAAAAGTCCTATCACCTCTATTTCTCTCCTCTCTCTTTCCCCACCAACTTCTTGATAATTCCAAGCAAAAGAAATTAGATAAATTGCTGAAAATCTAACCCAACCATGGTTAGAGGAGTAACCCTAGCCTTCAAAATTGCTATAAAAGGAGGGTGTAGCTAGCACAAAAGGGGGGAGCCATAAGCAAGAGCACTATGCTATAGCTTGAGAAGCCAAGCTCAACCTCTCTAGAAGGAGCTCTTGAGTGGAAGCTCATTGTCTTATGCATGTGCATGTGTTGTAATAGGGGATTAGCAAGGGAACTCTATGCCATTTGTAAGAGAGAGTGTTCATTCAATTGAGAGTAGGAAATCTATCATTTCTCCTACTAGTGTAAGCCCAACATTTGCTGAATCAAGGAGGGTGGATTTGGACTAAGCTTGGATACTTTGTCTCCCTTCCAACGTGAAGTAATGGACAACAATGATGCGTAAGTGTTTTGGTGTTTTTTGTT
The DNA here is from genome assembly GCF_014529385.1 of Adiantum capillus-veneris. NCBI lineage: Eukaryota > Viridiplantae > Streptophyta > Polypodiopsida > Polypodiales > Pteridaceae > Adiantum > Adiantum capillus-veneris. The sequence goes on from NC_140960.1 coordinate 44,671,743, forward strand.
AAGTTCTTGATAGCTTGTCTCTGGTGTTGTCATCAATCTAGCCATAAATCCCACATACTGAAAGAGGGCGACAGGGTGGAGAGGACTCCCCTGGCCTTAAGACAGTGATTGGGGTGGTTCTTTCTTGTGATGCGTTGTGGTGAAATTTACGCAAGCTATGTTGAACAAATACTAATCTCACTTTGATTTGTCATGACAGATTTGTAAGAAGGTATTAATGCAACAAGCACCCCCTCTCCCTTTCTCTCTCTTTCTTAAATATATAGTTGTGTTTGCTTGATCATTGCCGATACGTTTCAAAGCAGCCCGAGCACCATCTCTCTCTCTCTCTCTCTCTCTCTCGTGTTTTAGTGTGTGAGAGTGTTCCATTGGTTTAGGGTTAGTGTAAATTCCTTGCTTGTTTGTGGGTTGCTCTAACAATTCTCCTCTTTTGCGTCCTAGTTCGCTCTTAAACTAGGTGGTGCCCCTTGTGTAGTTGGGATTTGGCTGGGGGTTTGTTGTTTTGGTTTGTGTTGTGTTGTGTCCCAGCCCCATTGAGCAGCACGGGAGCCTTGAAGGGTGTCTAGAGGTTGCTCTTCTTGTTGCCCGCCCCGGACCGCCTCAATTTGGTGCCCCCACGGAGGAACGGCTTGTGTATGTTTTGTGAAGTCTCAACCTTTAGCATAATTAAGTAGCTTGCATGAATCACGAGAATTTGTATGATCCCTTCATTCTCATTGCAAGGCAAAAGGTACACATAATTGTTAGTACTAAGTTGCAATTTCAGCGAGTAATTCGTAGAATTTTAGGTCCTCTTAGGTTGGTAGAGATAAACGCATCAGTAAATCCTTTTATTTTGTCTCTCATTAGGTACGACCTTAGTTTGGACGTCTATATTTTTGTTTTGTTTTAAGAATTAGGTCATGCATAGACCATGGATAATGACCCAGGAATAGAGGTTTTCCCCTTCCATTTCACTCCACACATTAGAATAAACATTGCAATTAGTAGGAAAATCCATTTTCAACAACGTATGGTGTTCATGTTTGGCGCCCAAAGAGTAGGAGAAATTCTCGCATCACCAAACCCTGTCATCCTACCTCTTATTGATTATCATAGGTCGTTTGATGTGAATATCTTCATTTTGTTGTAGAATAGATTGCAAGCTAGAAAACATTATTGTGTAAATCTTTTTAAGAAAGAAAAACAAAAACGGGTGTCACTTTGAAATCAATTCAATGGAAAGCCAACGCCAAATGTTTGGGTATCCTCTTTTCTTTGGAGAGCCTGGAGAGAATGCAGAATTATTTTTAGCGAATTTCAAGATGTCTTGCCGTATCAAGAGGGTAATAACTGATCAAGAACGTGTAGAAATGTTTGAGGTGGTCCTTAAAAAAGATGCTAGCACTTGGTTTGACTCTTTGCCTGAGGAAGTTAAGGGGAATTACACAGAAGTTTTGAATCGTTTCAAGAAATACTTCTTTGATCCCTAAAACACTCAAAAATTATGGCAAGACATTGTTTCTCATAAGCAAAAAGACTTAGATGACTACTACTTGTACAAGCAAGAGTTTCTACGTCTTTGAGCTCTATGGATACGAAATGTTGCTAACCCTGGTGATGGTGCAGAATTTCTAAAGAAGGAGAGGTTCATAGCCGGACTCTTTCCTGACCTTAAGGTAAAAGTTGAGGCGGGTGCACCTGCTACCTTTGATGCAGCTGAAACTAGGGCTGCTGAGAAATATAGGAAACTCAAGTGCTTAAGGGGAGAGGTTCCAATAGAAGGTCTTAGACCCAAAGGTAAGTCACAAGCATCAACATCGAGGGAGCTTCCTGAGGTAACGGCGGAAGTAATTGAGAAATTAAACGAATCTTTAAGCAGCCTGTCAATTCACCTTGCACAAGCTGTAGGTCCAAAGGGACAAGCAAAGAAGTCTGAAGAGCGAGATCCACGACCTAGGAGAGTCTTGCAATGTTGGAATTGCGGAGAGTCTGGACATGGGATGTATAATTGTCCTTGGCCCCGTGGGGAGCCAGGGAGACCTAACTTGAATTACCCAGTGATGAATGCAGGTGAAGGAACTGGTCAACAACCAAGGCTTCTACAAAGACCAAATGGACCAAGACCACCTCCACAAGGGGTAGAAGGAGTTCCACCTTTGCCAGATCCAAATGTGCATGTGGTAGAGGTGACAAACTCAAATGAGGTTGACATGGAAGCAAATGGCATTAAGCGTGGCCGAGGAAAAGGTAAAGAGAAAGAGGGTGTCCCATCACAGAGTGACCATGGACAAGGCAAGAAGGCAAAGGAGACCAAGGAAGCTAAGAGGACTCAACGTCGTATCAATCTCCAAGACTTCCCTCTTGGACATGGTATGGCTCCATACAACCTGTTGGAAGACATGCGAGGTAAGGGTCCTGATATCTCATGGCCTCAGTTTCTTGCATTATGCCCACAAGTTAGGAGGGATTTAACAAAGGCAGTTAGCACTAGGAGAAAGGTAAAAGAGAGTTTTCCTGTTGTAAAAATTGCACATGCTGAAATGAACGAGGATATTACACCTGTGCTAGATTGTTACATAAAAGGAAGATTGGTTAGGAAAGGTCTAGTGGATGGGGGTGCACAAATTTGCATCATGACAGAAGGGCTCATGCAAAGACTAGACATGCACATCCATGAGACACCTGAAATCAAAGTGAAAATGGCAAACAATAGCAAGGCTAGGTGCGTAGGCATTTGTAAAAATGTTTTTGTGGAGGCCTTTGGCATTAAGAAGGCAGTGGATTTCTATGTCATGTCTACCTAGGGAAATGGTTACCCATTTATCCTAGGAAGACCATGGCTAATGAAAATGCGAGCTTTGCAGGATTGGGAGAGTGGAAAGCTAATTTGCAGGAATGACAATCACAAGAAGGTTGTCTTTGACATGAAGGAGCAACGCCAAGAGGAGCTCCATGAAGAATCATCTCGAAGTGAGACGGAAGAAGATTGGACTGAAAACACTTCAGAAGAAGAAAGTAGCGGCAACATTATTGAAGAGGAGCATAGTTACCCGGAACGCGGAACGGGAACGGCGACGGGATCCCCGCGGAACGGGGGAACGGCCAGGGGTTCGGAACGGGAACGGCGCGGAACGGGAGGTATAAAAAACACCCAAATAGTGCATTTTTTAGCTTCTTGTGTTTAAATACAAGGAGTATTAGAGTGCTTTGACTCTAATACTCACAAAAAACTCGTTTTGAAGACCATTCAATCTTGCTATGACTAGATGATGTGAGAGAGAGAGAGAGAGAGAGAGAGAGAGAGAGAGAGAGAGGGAGAGACTCGAGAGAGTGAGAGGGAGAGGGAGAGATTTGAGAGAGTGGGAGGGAGAGGAAGAGAGCTTGAAGGCTTAAAGCCTTGAGCCTTGAGAGAGTGAGTCTTGAGAGGGAGAGATCTTGAGAGTGTGAGAGGGAGAGAGCTTGAGCCTTGAGGATTAGCTTGTGGAGAGAAAGGGGGAGGGGGGTGCATTTTATGAGTCCTTGAGGCCTTGCACACTTCAAAAAGAAGCCCAAACATTTACTTCAATTTTTTCAATTTTTGCCAAATTTGTTTGTAGCCGTTGGCCGTTCCAGGGGCATTCCGGAACGTTTTGGGGGCGTTCGGAACGTTCCGGAACGGCCGTTCCGGTTTGCACTGGCCACCCGGAACGTCAAACGTTTCGGGACGTTTCGGAACGTTCGGGAAGGGAACTGCCCCCCCGGAACGCCGGAACGGGGGCTAGGGGGCGTTCCCCGGTAACTATGAAGAGGAGTCCTCCATTGAAGTCATGGGGGTAAGGTTTAAGCCAAACAACCAGGAGACCTCTTCTCGAGGTTTGGAAGAGGTAGGTTCCCAAGAGAACCAAGAGGTGGAAGATGAAGGAATGATAAAAGGTATGTTGTCTACAACACTTACAAAGGATGAAAGAGAGGAGTTCAAATGTGTGCTAAGGAAATTTCCGAGGCTTTTTGCTAAAGACTACACCGATGTGCGTGGAGTAGATGTTGTTCAACACAAGATTGAGTTGAAGCCAGAGGCCACACCTAAGGCTCAAAAGCTACGAAGGCTAGGAGTCGCTAAGGAGCAGGCTCTACTCAAGGAGGTAAGAAAGCTTCTAGCAGCAGGTTTCATTTATCCAGTGGAGAATTCAGAGTGGGTCTCTCCCGTTGTTGTCACTCCTAAGAAAAACGGCAAGTGGAGGGTGTGTGTGGATTATCGTCCACTTAATGAGGCAACAAAAAGAGATCACTTTCGCCTCCCATTTCAGGATGAGATACTAAATGAAGTAGCTGGTCATGAGAAGTACACTGTGTGTGATGGCTACTCGGGTTACTTTCAAATAGGTATCGCATTGGAGGATCAATTGAAAACAACCTTTATCACTCCTTGGGGTTGTTATGCTTTTAGAGTCATGCCATTTGGCCTGACAAATGCTCCTGCAACTTTCCAACGCTTCATGAACATGGTGTTTCAAGCATTCTTTGGAAAGTCCATTAGGGTTTTTATTGATGATTTTTGCATTTATAGCTCAAAATCATTGCATCTACAAAGGGTAGAAGAAGGTTTAAAGAAGCCCTATGACATGGGAGGTCAACTCAACCTTGACAAGTGTCACATAGCTGAGGATGAAGTGATCTTGCTTGGTCACAAGGTTTCCTATAAAGGCATTGAGGTGGATCCTTCAAAGGCAAAGGCTCTTATTGAGCTCCCCTCACCCAAGAATCTCAAAGAGGTCATATCATTCATTCAAAAAGTAAAGTATATGTCACGCTTTATTCACTTAGCTTCGGAGTTGCTTCATCCTTTGCAAAAGTTGACACAACAAGTAGAATTTGCATGGTCTGATGAGCTTGAAGAGTATTTTTGTAACATTAAAGTCATTTTGTCAGAGCTACCAACACTCATGCCTCCTTGTTGGGAGTACACATTCTTTGTTAGCTCTAGTGTTGGAAGGGAAACAATTGGTGCTGTGTTGCTACAACAAGATCCCCACAGTACAAGGATGCGACCCATCTACTTTGCTAGTAGGGTCATGAATGCTTTGGAGAGAGACTACACAGAAGCAGAACTCATGATGCTTTCTCTCATGTTTGCGGTGAGAAAGTTTAGATCCTACTTGCTACCAAAACCTTTTGTAATTCTCACTGCAGAGAATTTGTTCCCTTGGGTGTCATCTCAAATGAATCTTAGTACTAGGATCTCAAAGTGGATTATGGAGTTGCAAGAGTTTCAATACTCTTTCAAGGTAGAAGATAGTGTGCGTGCACAATTGGCAGGGATTCTCACTTATAGGGTGCATGAAAAGGAGATTAAGGTGCCTGAATTAAAGACCCTACCATTACCACCACCAAAAAGTATTCCTAATGCTTTTACCTTGTTCTTTGATGGAGCTTTTCGTCGAGCCACAGGAAAAGCAGGGGGAGGGCTAGTGTTGCTCAACCCAAGTGGAGAGGTGGTCATGAAAGAGAAGTTCAATCTACCATGTTCAACTAGCAACAATGAAGCAGAATACGACACACTACTTCATGGTTTGAAGATGTGCATTGACCAAGGGATAAAACGTCTCATGGTAAAGGGAGATGCACTTCTCATTGTTAAACAGATTTTAGGCATTTGGGCATGCAAGAATAAAAGCTTAAGGACAAAAGTTCATGCCATTCGTAAGATGTTTAATCAGTTTGAAGAAGTGCAACTATATCATATTCCTAGGAAACAGAATGAAGATGCCGATTTACTTGCACAGCAAGTGGTTACATGTGTTGAGAAAGAAGTGCAGGTCATCATGGTGGCAGCAACTGTCAAGCAACCGAGATACCAGGGATTGGAGTCATTGACTCCCATTATTAGCTACATTTTGGAGGGCGAGTTTCCACAAGACTTCACAAAGGCTCAGAAGAGGAGACTCATGAAGAAGGCAAGCGCATATCTCTTCCTAGAAGGCTCCCTCTATCAAAGAGGGAGGGATCAAGTATGCAGAAGAGTACCAACTATTGAGGAAATTCCAGCCATTCTAAAAGGTTTGCATGAAGAAGCATGTGGTGGTCATTTTGCCCAAGAATTAACTGTGAAGAAGATTTTGCTTGCGGGGTATGTTTGGCCAAGTCTGCATGTGGATGTCCAACATTGGTGTAAAAGTTGTCACAATTGTCAGGTAAATGGGAATAGAAGATTGGTTTATGGTCCAAGGCAAATCGTGCTTGCAAATGGACCCTTTGAAAAGTGGGGCATTGATGCTATGGGTCCTCTGCGTAGGACAAAAAATGGTAAACTCTACATTCTAGTGGCTGTAGACTATATGACTAGGTGGGTGGAAGCACAAAGTGTGGCAAAGGTAAATGAGAGGACAGTGAGCAAATTCGTCTACACTCACATTTGTTGTAGATTTGGTACACCTTTGGAGATTGTTTCTGATAATGGTCCAGGGTTTAGAAAGGGATTGCTCACAGAAGTCTGTTAAGAACTTCACATTCTACATCGTCACAGTACACCCTACTATCCCCAATCAAATGGTTTGGTAGAAAAAGCTAATGGTGTCATTGCAGGCATCATTAGAAAGATGGTGAAAAACAAGACAAAGTTGTGGGATGACTTCTTGGATGGTGCCTTGTGGGCGTATCGAACCACATATAGGGAAGCCACGGAGTTCACACCATTTCACTTGGTCTATGGTCAAGAGGCTTTACAGCCAATTGAGCTAAACATTCCAACAATGGGACTTCATGGCAAATCAGCATAAGATGATCAAGAAGCATGGATGGATCGACTTCTTACCTTAGCTGAGCTTGAGTGGAAAAGAGAAGCAGCATACGAGTGCTATAAGAGGAAAGCCACACAGACAAAGGAGAAGCTTGACAAGAAACTGAAGGACAAAGGCATCAATGAAGGAGATCTTGTGCTAAGGTATGACAATCGACTCGATAATCGTTTTGATGCTAAATTTGAAACAAGATGGCAAGGGCCATATATAGTCAAGAAGGCTTTCAATTCAAGTTACTATCAGCTTATGGATTTGAATGGTAAAAAGCACTCCAGGAAAGTAAACGGGTATCGCTTGAAGCCCTATTTGAGTCGCCTTCTACCAAAGAATCTACCAAAGATCTGTCAAAAGGCCACTGTCTCATGTAAGTATTGTTACATGAAGCATGAGTGTAACTCTAGCCAAAATTGTGAGAGGCCAAACAATAAAGATCTCGTCAAGGACTCTGAAGCACTCTCTTTGAAAAAGATGCTCTATGATGGTACATGAATATACCATCATCTAGGGGGAGGGCTAATGATAGCCGTTTTTCGGCTCTTTGTAATTGCCACAGTGAGTTACCTCACCCTACCAAAATCACTCAAACACTGTGGCTATCCCTACCATTTCACTGTACATAGGCGTGCGTGAGTCACGGGACTTTTCCCATATCTTCTTAAAAAACCCTCAATTAGCTAGGCATTGGGCTAGTTGAGCCAAAAAAATTAAAAATATAAGTATATTATAGCCCACGCGTATGTGAATATTTCTTTGTATATAGGGCCTAAATAAAAGATTTTTTCATAATTATTTTGGTATTTATTTAAATATTTTTACCTAAGTGTGTGTTATTTATGCTCTGTACATTGCCTCACCATTACCACAATTTTTCTTACCATTTTTCATACTCTTTATTCCATATAGAAATATTTTCATATAAGCTTCTCTTATATTTGGTGTAACTCCACCCCAACAAAAATCCAAAAAAACTAGTTTTATTTATGTGTATATTTTTTCACTATTGTGATTTTTTCCTTCCTACATCTATTTTGTTTTTTTTCTAAAAAATTAGAACACCAAAAATATTTATCTTTTTATGGTAGCCTCATAATGAGAGAGATTTCTTTTGACCCCTTTATATTTTTTCCACTTATATTATTTATATTTGACATGTACATATTTTTTAGACCCCTCAATATTTGATTTTCTTAGTTGTACTATTCACTTATATCATGATCTCAACAATATCTTCAATTATAGACCTACCAAAGAAGGTCAAGGGTAGGTGGCATGCATACATGCACTATGGAGTGCTCACTCTTGGAGGTATTCAAAAGAATCATCCAAAGAAGGACCCCACAAGGACCTTGTGCAGTGGAAAAAAACGGTCGGTTTTGCTGAATTTTTAAAGTTCACTTGCTCTCCGAATTTGAAAAGGTGATACAAACAAAAGTTGTAGCTCGTGGGCTGAACTTTTGCCTCAAATTTTCATATTTTTTTGAGCTACGAGTTGTGAGCTATGATTTTATTAGTGGACCCCAGTTTTCCCATGCTATGCAGCTACACTCTCTCTTCCACTTTATCATTTTCTTTTTTCACACACACTTCTCCACTCATCATCCCCATCTCTCTCACCACTCCTCTCTGCACCCTACTCACCTTCTCCTCAACCTTGAAGAATAAGAGAAACCATGGTGAACTCATACCTCCCACACACAATTCCATTCCAAAATTGACCACCTAGTCTCATTTTTCCTCCTCCAAATTACCCATATCTATTAAAAAAACCACAAAATTCAGCCTCTTCTCTTAAAAGACAGCATCATGGTGGTTGATTACCCAGCTTCAATTACCTTGTCTCTCAAGGAAGGTCAAGAGTGGAGAAAAAATGTACCGTCAAAGCTAGTGGACCGTCAACAAGCGTAAAAATTGGCCCTACTCAAGACACTTGGAGCATCAACCTTGTAAGAAATCCACCTTTTCTTACCTCTTAAGAGTTTTTCTTCCTTATTTGTATCCTACATGGATACTCCCATTGTAAATATCCAATTCCATTTGTAAATTAATACTAACTCTACTAACACTAACCCACTATGAAAAGTCCTATCACCTCTATTTCTCTCCTCTCTCTTTCCCCACCAACTTCTTGATAATTCCAAGCAAAAGAAATTAGATAAATTGCTGAAAATCTAATCCAACCATGGTTAGAGGAGTAACCCTAGCCTTCAAAATTGCTATAAAAGGAGGGTGTAGCTAGCACAAAAGGGGGGAGCCATAAGCAAGAGCACTATGCTATAGCTTGAGAAGCCAAGCTCAACCTCTCTAGAAGGAGCTCTTGAGTGGAAGCTCATTGTCTTATGCATGTGCATGTGTTGTAATAGGGGATTAGCAAGGGAACTCTATGCCATTTGTAAGAGAGAGAGTGTTCATTCAATTGAGAGTAGGAAATCTATCATTTCTCCTACTAGTGTAAGCCCAACATTTGCTGAATCAAGGAGGGTGGATTTGGACTAAGCTTGGATACTTTGTCTCCCTTCCAACGTGAAGTAATGGACAACAATGATGCGTAAGTGTCTTGGTGTTTTTTGTTAAGTTCTTGATAGCTTGTCTCTGGTGTTGTCATCAATCTAGCCATAAATCCCACATACTGTAAGAGGGCGACAGGGTGGAGAGGACTCCCCTGGCCTTAAGACAGTGATTGGGGTGGTTCTTTCTTGTGATGCGTTGTGGTGAAATTTACGCAAGCTATGTTGAACAAATACTAATCTCACTTTGATTTGTCATGACAGATTTGTAAGAAGGTATTAATGCAACAAGCACCCCCTCTCCCTTTCTCTCTCTTTCTTAAATATATAGTTGTGTTTGCTTGATCATTGCCGATACGTTTCAAAGCAGCCCGAGCACCATCTCTCTCTCTCTCTCTCTCTCTCTCTCTCTTTCTCTCGTGTTTTAGTGTGTGAGAGTGTTCCATTGGTTTAGGGTTAGTGTAAATTCCTTGCTTGTTTGTGGGTTGCTCTAACAATTCTCCTCTTTTGCGTCCTAGTTCGCTCTTAAACTAGGTGGTGCCCCTTGTGTAGTTGGGATTTGGCTGGGGTTTTGTTGTTTTGGTTTGTGTTGTGTTGTGTCCCAGCCCCATTGAGCAGCACGGGAGCCTTGAAGGGTGTCTAGAGGTTGCTCTTATTGTTGCCCTCCCCGGACCGCCTCAGTACCTTCATTCACTGTGTCCATTCACTTTGTTGTGATCATTGCACTCTCTGATTTAAGATGGAAGGCTCTCTCTTCCATAAGAACAAAAAGGAACCTTGAGCACATTATGGAGCACTCATCTTGAGCAAAGTTCATACATTCATTCCGCTGCACCTTACATTGGTATCAGAGCTTTTGCAGTGTTCTGTATCACTCAAGGAAAGAACCACAAGAATCACAAGATTGTTTTTTTGCTTGTTGAGGTCGCACGAACCCAAGTTCGCTTGGGCGTGTCGATTCCTAATCGTGTTTTTGAAGAGTGACAGGAATCCCAAGAAAGAAGGGCTTGTCCAGCCTTCCCTTGCGCCTCTTTTCACTCATTGAGAGCGGACCGTGCACTTCGCGGTCGGCCAATCGATGTGAGGTGGGAAAAAGCAACCTTGGTGTGAGCGCAAGGCCGCCAAGGGGTGCGCCCGCGGAAAAGAGCAGAACTCGGGTGAAGAGAAGATCCTTCTCTAACACAGATTGCAAGCAAAAGAAGACCCTCAAGAACCGCAAGAACCCCAAGAACCAAGACCCCCAAGGACCCAAGTTCCTCGCGAACTTAAGAACCCAAGACCACAAGAACCCACAAGATCCCACAACTTCAGAATAGTCATCACTCAAAGCGGAATGGATGCTTCGCTTGGAGGTGATGAGCATGAGAGAGACGTAGAAGAATTTTCCCCACTAGGAGGTTTTTCCGACCCTCCCTTTTCCCCATCTATGTCAAGGATTGCACTCACTCCTATGGAGGAGTTGGAGCAGATGTTTATGGAAAGGAAGTTAGAACGTGAAGCAAGAAATGCAGAAATGGAACGCAGACACGCAGAGAGAGAAGCAGAAAGAAAGGACCATAGAGCGTGAGCATGAGCAAGCGCGACACATGCAAGAGTTGTTGCGACTCTTTTCTCAAGTGCAGGCGCACTTTGCACATAATTAGGAAAGGAAGACTCTCTTAGTCTCTACTTCTCCAAAGCAAGACACACATGATTTGCATGAATGATAATGATGAGCATGATGATTTGCATGATCCAGATGTGATTTCTCACAAGCATGATGATTTGCATGATCCATATGTGATTTCTCACAAGCATGACGAGTTGCATGAAGAAGATGTGATCGTTTACAAGAAGGATGAGTTAGTGGATACTTTTTCTAGCGAAGCTAACCTCATTGTAGATTCGATCAATCACAAAGAATGGATCTTGACTTTCGAGTCGATGTCCACAGAACCCCCACAGGAAGATTTGATAGATTCCGAAGTACCGATCTTGGCTCTCGAGCCTAGGTCCAAAGAAACCTCACACGAAGTATTATGTGTTCGCATGATTAGTACGCACGCATTGTACTAGTGTTTTATTCGTGATCGTTTCTTGTATTTTAGTCGGCGTCCTTATGTGATTCCTTTTCCTAGGCATGACATATTGTACGTTGAACAAGTTTCACTCTTGAATGAGCATGGATGTATGCGGATTGTTCATGAAAGCTGAGAAGTATGCATTCAAGGAAGTCATGTTCCATGTCTCTTCCTTGGCACGACACAGTTGTAGAAAGAGCACATGAAAGTATGAGCACCAAGCATGGGCATTTCCTTTGTGAATTGCCACAGTTGATTGCTGTAGATCATAAGAGAAAGATTCCATCTCATTGTTTGCGTGTGTGTGGTGAACGGTTTGCACTCCGTCTCTTTGTTCATTTACATTGCATGCACAGTCTTTGAGGAAGACAAGATTTTTTCCACTCACTTTACATGGAATAGGTATGTTCATGTTTTTGTGTTGGAGGTGGTTTTATGAATTTTCAGCCGTGGAGATTCTTGAAGAAGGAAGAAGCAGGACTCTAGACGAAGTTGAAGCATCGAAGGAGCCACAGGAGACTTTGTGTCGCTTTCGGCGCGGCCCAAAGAAGCAATCGTTGCAGACTTTTATGAAGTTCAAGTACCGCACGACCCACACATCAGAGTGGGCCGGCGAAGAGTCTCTCCCAGGATTCCAGATGTTATTCGCGATCTCCCTCAACGCCATACAGTTCGGTACCAGTACCTCACTTTGAAAAGGAGGGGATGTCACGTGACACATCCAACCCTATGTGTCCGTGGATAAGCTACAGCATGACCAGGGTTCAGTTCAGTCAAGTCAGTTTAGAATAGGAAGTGATCTAGCACTTTTGTGAGTGTTCGCAGACCGTGCATGTCCAGACACTTAGATTAGATGCATATCCTCTGGTTGCACACAGCATGACCATCAGATTCCAGTTAGATCCCATGAGTAGCATTTTTACAGTGCATATGCCTTTCACTTTGGTGTGATCATTGCACTCTCTCATTAAAGACGGAAGGCTCTCCCTTCTATAAGAACAAAAAGGAACCTTGAGCACATTATGGAGCACTCATCTTGAGCAAAGTTCAAACATTCATTCTGCTGCACCTTACAGAAAAAGCAAGAAAAAGTAGGCTCGTGAAAAAGTCTAGGAGGCATCGGAGGCCCTCTAGCAGTTTAGAGGAGGAGAACTCATCCTCTTTTGACAGTGAACAGATGAGCAAGAAGACCAAGGAGTTCAAGGAAGGGGATCAAGCCGTTAGGTTTGAGACGTTTCTAGGGTACTAGGACACCCATCAACCCCTTGAGTTTGTACAATAGTTTGATATCACCTTCTCTGGAGGGTTGGTTCACGGAACACTCCAAGGTGCAAAGGGCAACATCTGAACTGCATAGACATGGTGGTCTCTCTGTTGTTACGTAGAAAAGCACCTGCCATGTGTGTAAAATTCAAGAAAATTTTCACGTCAGCTTGAATATCAGACGAATATGAAAGAGATGTCATCACGGCTTGGCATCATTTGAGAATGACTAAGAAAGATACATTGGATGACTATTGCCAGAGGTGTTGGGATACTTAATTGCCAGTGTCTTCGTTTTAGAAGATTACTTTGAGGGACCAGATTGAGCGGTTTTGTTGTGGTTTGCCAAAAGAGATTCAAGAGTATTGTCTAGAACAGAAGTCTGACTCTATTCAGAGACTTATGGGACATGCTAAGCAAAGATTTGGAATGCATTCCGGCTCATTGACTTATTCTATGGACAGGATAGTATCCACCTCACGAGGGCAAGAGTCTTCAAGTGAAGAGAATGAATCATGTGTTGCTATTGATTTCTTGCTTGAAGTGTCTAACCGTGTAAATATAGCGTTCGCATTCGTCCTCCAAGGTTATCATCTTGAAGGAAGACACCGACAGGTACATATCAAGGAACCTTTCGTTGTGGTCTTTCTGTCACAAACCAATGACGTGGCAGCCGGTACACATCCACAGTGCACACACATCCCGTGAAATGCTGACATGGCAGTGATGTGGCCCGGAAAATCCGCTGAATGCTGACGTGGCACTGCCGTACGGATCTCCACGATTCACGACGCAAAAAGCGGGACATGCTGACGTGGCAGATCGCGTACGGAAAAAGCAGTGGCAACTTTTGGGCTACGCTCTACGCGAGAGAGAGAGAGAGAGAGAGAGAGAGAGAGAGAGAGAGAGAGAGAGAGAGAGAGAGAGAGAGAGAGAGAGAGAGAGCTTTTGCTTTATTTATTGCAAGGCTTTTGATTTATAGCTTTTGGGGCTCTGCTTTAGGCATCCCTTGTAAAACCTTTAAGTGTGGGTAGGGCTCCACTTCTCAGAGCATCTGGACGCAGAGTCTGAGAGTGAGACCCTCCCACTCCTGTGTACTTCGAGTTGTAGATTAATACAAAAAGAAATACCGAAAGGGCGCCAATCTCTCTAGGCACGGAACTCTGCTGGGCCGTGTCAAATCAATTATAAACTGTGAACTGTTTTGAAGTGAATTCCTATCGTGTTGCGGTAGAATCTTGACTTTGAGTGTCCAAGTCTGTTACAGTGGTATCCGAGCGCGGCCGATTTCTCTTCTACCGCGAAATCCGATCCTTTTTCTAACGACACTTATGGATTCAGACAGAGATCAGTCGACTTCCTCTGCATATGGAGATTCTCACGAGGAGTATGGCCCGCCTCAGCCTACTCAGGCGGAGATTGAAGAGATGGAGCGTAACGATTGATTGACGATGCAGCAAAGATGATGTTAAATTTTGCGAAGGACCCGAAATTTGCAAAATTTATGATCCAGACCTCCTTCGACGAGGTGCACGAACAGTGGCGGCAAACCACAGAACCACCCCTCAAGCCGGCACTCAAGAAACCTCCTACTCCAAGGATGTTTACAGAGCAAAAATTAGAAGAGGTAGTTGATACACGGATTTCTCAGCTTTTTGATGCGCAGAATAAAGTTGAAACGCATGACAAAAAGCAGAAGAAAGGAACTGACCTCGGGTTATTTGGATCGTCAATCTGCTTTTGACTTGGCAAGAAAGCAGAAAAAGCATGTCAGATTTGAAGGAGTATCCAGTTCTTCGTCTTCTTCTTTTGACAGTTCTTTTAGCTCTTCTGACTCGAGCGAAGAAGACAGAAAAGGGAAAAGGCGAAGCAAAAAGCAAAGCTTCGGAAAGGGCAAGAAAAAGGCAATTAAGTCTAAATCTCGCCCAGTTTCGGACAGTTCTATAGAGGACTCGTCTTCGGATAGTTCGGACTCCGATGACAACAGATTTTATGCAAGGAAGAAGAATTTTTATAAAGCCAACCAATATGACTTTTTGGAAGATAAAAGCAAGAAAGTCAGAGAGTTTAAAGAAGGTGGACAGTCAATTAAATTTGACACGTTTTCTGGATTTCGAGATGCTTCGAAGGCTTTGGCCTTCATACAACTGTTTGACATAGCTTTCTCGGGAGGGCGTTACTCAGAGCATTCCAAGATTTGGAGGGCTACCTCGTACTTCAAGGGAAATGCTCGAACTTGGTGGTCCACGCTTCTATTGATCAAGAAAGCGCCAATTAAATGGCTGAAATTTAAAAGGCTTTTTATTTCTTCGTGGTTGACTCGGGAGTACGAACGTGACATACGAAGTGCTTGGAACCATCTTCGGATGACCAAGAAAGATTCGTTGGACGCATATTGTGAGAGATTCTGGAGCTCTTTTCTATCAGTCTCTTCATTTAAGAAGATCTCGTTCAAAGAACAGATTGAGCGGTTTACCTTGGGACTTCCTACAGAGATCCGAGATCACTGCTTAGAGCAAAAATCAGATTCCATTCAGGAACTGATGACTCATGCGAAACGGGGTTTTGCCATTCGTTCTGGTAGTTTGACCTACCCTACAAATGAAATCATGACGCAAAGGACCGAACGGACTTCGAACAATGAAAGTAGAAAGAAGAAGAGCAACCCAGAAAAGAAAGAAAAGGATGCACGACCCAAGCTCACTCTTCAAGAGAGAGCTCTCTACATCAAAGAGGGGAAGTGCTTTGGATGCGAGGAAATTGGGCATATCTCCGCGAAGTGCCCTAAAAAGGCACTGAAAGAACAGAACAACAAAGATGAAGACAAGCCTGAGGGTACGAAAGTAGCTGAGGAACGTGGACGAAAAGACAAGATGAAAGCAGGACTGGTTCCAGATTGCATGGGTACTGACCCAAGCACGATTGACGAGAGTACAGAACTTTGCCGAGCTTGGGGCAAAGTGAAAGACCAAGAAGCCCCGATTTCCTTTGATGGAGGAGCCAAGGCCTACTTCATTTCACATGAATTGGCGGCACGGCTCAAGATCACTCCCGATTGGATGAGACCTCTAGCAGAGGCAGTTCTAGTGGCACCCGACAGGGACGTAGCCATTATACTTGTTATTGGCAAACTTCGGTTGCATTGTCAAGGGTATTTGGGGCACGAGGACTTCTACATAATGCCCTTGGAAGGTTGTGGTGTCCTCCTAGGAATTCCCTGGTACCACAAGAACAACGCCGTGGTCGACTGTCGGGCGAGAAAAGCGACTTTGACTACAGAAAAAGGTCGAACTATTGTACTTGATGTGAAACTTAAGGGCGAGTTTGTCCCTATTGTATCGGCTTCGGCCGTTTCAAAATTAATAAATCCAGTCAGTTTGTTTACTCGATCTTTTTGAAAGAGTTGAATGATGAGAATAGGACAAATATGTCTGAACTTGATAAAGAATGCCAAGATTTTCTCCCACACTCATGCCGATTGCTTTTCAGAGGGCGTGCCAGGTGAGTTACCACCCGCTCGTCATGAGGATCATACCATTGATCCGATACCTGGAAGCACACCACCGAACCGGCCACCTTACCGTGTGAGCCGAGCCCAAAATGAAGAAATTATTAACCAAGTGAAAGACCTCTTGGAAAAGGGTCTTGTCCAACCTAGTACTTCATCGTACTGCTCTCTAGTGTTGTTGGTTTTGAAGAAAGACGGATCTTGGAGAATGTGCATCGATTATAGAGCTCTCAACAAAATCACCATCAAGAACAGATTTCCGATTCTTAGGATCGAAGATATTCTTGAGCGACTACAGGGATCCTCGTGTTTTAGTAGGATCGATTTGAAGAGTGGATATCATCATCTCCGAATTGCGCCGGGTGGTGTCTACAATACAGCTTTCTTGGTGACTTTTGGGTTATTTGAGTTTTTGGTGATGCCTTTTGGTCTAACCAATGCTCCTGCGACATTTAACCGGATGATGGACATGATTTTTTGAGAGTATAGACTATTTGTTGGCACTTTCTTTGACGACATCATTGTTTTCTCCAAGGATGAGGCAGAACATAAAGAACATCTGCTATAGGTCTTTCAGGCATTACGAGATCACAAGTTGGTGATTAATGCGAAGAAAAGTGAATTTTTCCTGCTCGAGATACACGTTTTGGGACACATTGTCTCGGCAGAGCAGGAGTGCAGATGGACCCGGCCAAGATAGAGACTATCCGTGATTGACTCGATTTGAAGAATGTCCATGAAGTTAGAAGCTTCTTGTGTTTGTGTTCGTACTACAAGCGGTTCATTAGAAAGTTTGCAGAGGTTGCTTCCCCTTTGCATATCTTGACACAGAAAGGAGTCCCTTTCTCGTGGGGACCCACAGAGGTGACTGCCTTTCAGACATTGAAAGAGAAATTGACTACAGGATCAGTTTTGACTTTGCCGGATTGTAGAAGTCATTCGAAGTATATTGTGATGCTTGTGGTTGTAGTCTGGGTGCGGTCTAATGCAAGAAGGCCATGTCATTGCCTACGAGAGCCGATTGTTCTCAAGGTCGGAATTGACAGCACAGATTTATGAGAAAGAGCTTTTGGTGGTTATCCATGCTCTTACTCAGTGGCGACATTACCTACTCGGAGCAGATTTTACTGTCTTTACAGATCATCAGAGTTTACGCTACTTCTTGTCACAGAAGCAGCTATCAGAAAAGCAGATGCGGTGGGCGAACATCTTGTCACAATTTCACTTCCAGATTGTCCATGTGCAGGGACAAAAGAACTCGGTGGCAGATGCTTTGTCTCGGAAGCTGTTGGTTCTGGCTATTTCCGCGATACATCATAGGAGCTTTGAGGATACGGTCGATCAGTATGCCACAGATACAGATTTTGCAGATATTTTCACTCGGATATGGAATGGTAAGATAGTAGCGGGATATTCCATTCGCGATGGCTACTTGATGAGGAAAACAATGTTGTGCATTACACAGCCGTTGAGGGAAAAGGTTATGACCGAATGCCAGTGTCCACCTTTTACGAGTCACTGCGGCATTGCTACCACCTTGAAAGGTGTGGAGAGATACTTCTTTTGGCCGAGACTCAAAAAGGACGTGGACGATTTTGTACGCAGTTGCTTGGTATGCCAGAAGGTCAAGTTTGATAGGCATAAAGCCCAAGGATTGTTACAGCCTTTACCCATACCCACTTGCCCCTGGGAAGGTATTGCAATGGATTTCATTTTTGATCTCCCGAGAACACAGAGTGGTCACGATGGTATCTGGACTGTTATTGACAGATTTAGCAAGCAAGCTCATTTCATTCCAGTAAAAAAAAACAGTCAAGCCGGATCATTTAGCGAGACTGTTTGTGGCCCAGATCTTCAGATTACATGGCATGCTTGAGACGATTGTCTCCGACAGAGACTCCAGATTCACGAGTTTGTTTTGGAAGGCTATTTGGGAGAACATTCGCACGCGGTTGCAGTTCTTATCATCGTTCCTCCTGCAGACTGATGGGCAATCAGATATTGCCAATTCAATTCAGTGGTACTATATTTATTGAATTCTTACATCTCAGATCAGAAGACTCAATGGGAAAAGTATTTACCTTTGGTCAAATTTGCCTACAATAACACGGTACACTCTTCGACAGGGAAGGCGCTATTTGAGATTATTGAAGGTGCTACGAAGGTTCCACCCTTCCTAAGCACGAAAGATAAGGATTTTTGAAGCCGACGAGTATACGCCCGTGACTTGGACATGGCTTTTGCCAAGGTTCGCGAGGCTTTGCAGAAATCTCAAGAAAGACAGAAAAAGGCAGCAGATCGCCATCGTCGCGATTTGAAATTGAAGGAGAACGATTGGGTGCTCTTACGTTTTGAGAAGGCACGCTTGAGAAAGAAAAAAGGAAAGGAGAGGCTTTTTCCAAAGTTTAGTATGCGATACTATGGACCTTTCCAGACTTCCGAAAAGATAAATGATGTCTCCTTTAGATTGAAGCTGCCCGACTCTTGGAGAATTCACAATGCTTTTCATGTGAGTCTCTTGAAGCCTTTTAAAGGCGATGTGCCCGAAGATAAGGAGCCTGATGAGCAACCCGAAGTGGAAGAAAACGAGGAGATCCTTGTTCCAGAACAGATATTGGCACATAAGGACAGAAAGATTAAGGGTAAAGCGATAAGGCGGTTCTGGTTAAATTCAAGAATTATCCTGCATTGGATGCGAAGTGAATGGAGGAGGAGGACCTAGCAGATACTCCTCAGATTGTGAATCTTTACCTTGAAGCATTTGGATTAGCATAGTCTATTCTAAATGGAACCTCGAACTCAGCTTGGGCGGAATCTGGTGCGGCGGGTATGCACAACAGGGGAGTTGCTCCGCTCCTTCGTCATCAGATTGCCTCGATTTTTGATATTAAAGTCACTGATGTCTCTTTGAGTTTTAGGGATACTGTGGGCTGACAGTATTCTGCTGTATGACTTTACGAATTGGAATTTCCGATAATATGATACCGATTTGTTCTTGACTTGTTTAAGTGCAGGAACCGATAGACGAAATAACTGCAGCATTTTGGTCTGAAAGATCTCGATAGACATGGTTGCAATCGGGATTAGTCAATCGAGCACATGTGAGGTTCCTAGTGGATCTAGATGCGATTGCTAAATACGTTACCGATAAATCATGGTCTGAGATCCAAATGAATTTTGAATGTGATCTGTCATGTGATGTCTAGTGATGTCCTGTGATGTCATGTGATGTGACTGTCGATTGGTACATGTGCTAGATGTGTGTTCCTAGTGCGTCGATAGTAACAGTAAGCGTCTGCTAAGACAGTTTATGGCCTCTGTCTGTTTTGCAGGTGTAATTGAGGGCAATTACAATGCTTTCAAGAGGGGGGGTATGTCACAAACCAGTGACGTGCAACTGATACACATCCACACACACCCCGTGAAATGTTGACATGGCAGTGACGTGGCCCAGAAAATCCGATGAATGCTGACGTGGCACTGCCATACGGATCTCCGCAATTCACGGCGCAAAAAGCAGGACATGCTTACGTGGCAGATTGCGTACGGAAAAAGCAGTGGCAGCTTTTGAGCTACGCTCTATGCAAGAGAAGAAGAAGAAGAAGAGGAAGAGAGATTTAACGTCGTAGGAAACTATCCCAAGAGACCTTAAAGATCTAGCCGATGAGGAGTTGAACTCAAGACCTATTATTCAAGAGGGAAATGGCGTAACCAATCTACCACACTTGGGTGATAGAAAGGTTATACCATTTTCCTCTTTTTATTAGCACACACACCCACACCCACACACACACCCGAGAAGAAGAGAGTTTTAACGTCGTAGGAAACTATCCCAAGAGACCTTAAAGATCTAGCCGACGAGGAGTTGAACTCAGGACCTGTTATTCAAGTGGGAAATGACATAACCAATCTACCACACTTGGGTGATAGAAAGGTTATACCATTTTCCTCTTTTTATTAGCACACACACCCACACCCACACACACATGCGAGAAGAAGAGAGTTTTAACGTCGTAGGAAACTATCCCAAGAGACCTTAAAGATCTAGCCGACGAGGAGTTGAACTCAAGACCTGTTATTCAAGAGGGAAATGGCATAACCAATCTACCACACTTGGGTGATAGAAAGGCTATACCATTTTCCTCTTTTTGAGAGAGAGAGAGAGAGAGAGAGAGAGAGAGAGAGAGAGAGAGAGAGAGAGAGAGAGAGAGAGAGAGAGAGAGAGAGAGAGAGAGAGAGAGAGAGAGAGAGAGCTTTTGCTTTATTTATTGCAAGGCTTTTGATTTACAGCTTTTGGGGCTCTGCTTTTGGCATCCCTACCTTTATAAGTGTGGGCAGGGCTCCCAGTTCTCAGAGCATCTGGACATAGAGTCTGAGAGAGACCCTCCCACTCCCGTGTACTTCGAGTTGCAGATTAATACAAAAAGAAATACCGAAAGGGGCGCCAGTCTCTGGGGCCAATCTCTCTAGGTACGGAACTCTGCCGAGCAGTGTCGAATCATTTGTGAACTGTGAATTGTTTTGAAATGAATTCCTGCCGTGTCACGGTAGAATCTTGACTTGAAGTGTCAAGTCTGTTACACTTCCATGGTCTCAATGGCAAACATTTTTAGGTTACCCGAGTCCGTCAGAAGTTGTACGTCAAATTGGGATGTCATGTGGCTCCGGATGAATTATTCTTGATAGCTTGCCAAGTCCTTGGAGCGTGCGGCTTGGTAGCTATAGAACTCCAAACACTGGATAGCATTTGTCAAAGGTGCACTGGAAAAGGGGTGAATCGGGTGGTGGTCTCGTCTGCAACTGCAAGCAAACCTCCTCTCGGGACCGGGTAGCCAATGGATCTCAAATCTGACAGATGCACACACTGCAAGGGAACCCACTGCCACTGAAGACCTAACGGGTAGGGCTCGCCTAAACCTAGCCAACTTGCAGATCTTGACCAAGGGGCCTGAACCCTGGAAGTAGCAGAAGAACACACACCCACAAAATAAGTATTGCGTAGCCAACTGATGGCATGGCAGGCTGTATGGACCCTCCGCAATTCGTGCTGACATGCTAGGTGGCACTGTACGGATGCTCGCATTTTACGGGACTGTTGGCGTGCTTGTAGTACGGATTCTCCGCATTTTATGGACTACTGACGTGGCACTATTGTATGGACAGCCCCTAAGGGCGCTAGCTTGTGGGAGATCAGATGCAGGGTTTGGGGCCATTGCTCTCTTGGGGTGGAACTCCGCCGCTCTGTGTCGTGTTTCTCAGTTCAATTTAGTTGTTTTGAAGTACTTAAAGTTTGCTTAGTCTGTTCTTTTCCGTTGGCACGTGGTGCCCCTCCTGTTTTGGTGGTATTAGAGCTCCAATCGTGTGCTTTTTTGAAAGCATACCGGTCCTACCAAGAGTAGACAAGAGGATCAATGCGTTTCTGAATTCTACAACGTATTCGCAATTTCTTTTCGACGAGCTCTGCGACATATTTTTGCGGCATCCTCAACAGAATCTCTGGATGTTGCAAAGTTTTCAATAGTTCCTGAACTACATGTTACCCCCTCTGATGCCCGAGGTAATACCTCCTCCTCCGACACTAGAAAGTATAAGAGCTTCCAATCGGCAACCTACTCACCCTTCTGTTCCATTGGGGGGAGTATGTAGGAACATGGTACAACTGTCTGACCTTGATCAAGTGCAACTACCTCTGCCACCACCATCGCCACCTGGGTACAATGGTCGGAGCCCGTATGGATATCCCTATCATCCACATCCGGGGTTTGCACCTAACCAACCAAAGCATATAATGGATGGCGGCATGACAATAAAATTTCACGTTTTTAGGAGTGAAAGATCGGAAGAAAGCCCTTGTAGTTCCTATAATCGAGATGGCATACCACAAGATCCTCTCCTTGGAGACGTGCGAGGGAAGCCGCCTCCCAAAGGGTGAAAATGTTGTCAAGGATGCTGCGTTCCTCGACAAAACCGGTTTGTGTCTCATGTATAATGTGCTCAAGAAGCGGCTGAATTCTCAAACTAAGAGCCTTTGCTAAAATTTTGTAGGCTGAGTTGAGAATGGTGATGGGACGCCACTATCGAATCTCATCCAAGGAGCCTCCCTCCTTGGGGATACGTTAGATTGTACCCTCACTCATGCTGTCTTGCATCTCTCGAGTGTGTAGAATGTGCTGGTAAGCTCTACAAAGGTCTCGACCAAGCAACCCCCAGTGCTCCAGGAAGAACCTTGGAGTTAAGCCATCCTCCCCCAGGTAGCTACCCCGTGGAAGTGCCCTCAAGGCCTCTTGAAGCTCCTCTGGCTGGAGAGGGCTCTCAAGCCTCTGGCGCATCTCCTCAGTGACTAAAGAAGGCATCTGTGCCCACACGTGCTCTCTGCATGCATCTTGACGCTCTGACTGTGGCTCGGCTGAAAGAAGCTCATAGTACAAGTCAATAGCAACTGCGTGCAAATCCTTGTGCTTTGTAGCAACATACCCATCATGTCTTCTCAAGAAACACTGGTGTCCGCATTGTGAGAGCGCTAGGTGTGGAAGCGATGCGTGGTGCGTGCGGAGTACGAGGGAGAAAAAGAGTAGAAGACACACTGTGTGGGTGGAGCAACCTCCAAGAATGTGGTGAGAAGCTCCTTATTCTTTGTGTATATGAAGAATAAGGAATGTGTATGTACATACAATGGGCGGTCAGTTGTTCCAACTTATAGGGTCCCGTCCGATGGGGCCCAGGAGGACACTAGAAAATTAAAAATGCGTGGACCTGCTAACATGGTAGCGTTGTACGGATCCTCGGAATTTGCAGAAACCTGCTGACATGGCACGTATGGATCTCTGTGATTTGCGGTGTGTTTTACGCTAGCAGCCCCTAGCGCTATGATTTTGGGCCAAGATGCTTTTGAACCTGATGATTTTGGGGCTTTGCTTTTGGGCATCCCTTGTACTGTTTCTAAGAGCCCTTGGGGCCTGACTTTGCAGAGCATCTGGATGCAGAGTCTGAGAACAGAGGACCCTCAGGAGTTGTATCTGGTTCTGATCAATAATAAAGAAATACCGAAAGGGGTGCCAGTCTTTGGGGCCAGTGCTTCTGGGTGCGGAACTCCCCCGTGCCGTGTCGACTCTCTCTCTCTCTCTCTCTCTCTCTCTCTCTCTCTCTCTCTCTCTCTCTCTCTCTCTCTCTCTCTCTCTATTAAAGTCCAATGATTTTGAAGTTTCTGTTCGTGTGTTGCTATTGATTTCTCGCTTGGAGTGTCCTGTTACTGGCTTGGAGTATTTAAGCCTGTAACAGCTCCTCTAGCGTTTTTGGGCATCCTTGGGGGTGTTGCACATCTCTGTCAGGTCTTCTCGCATCTTGGGATGGACGGTAGGAGGTCTCATTCCCAGCGCTTTCCTCGAGGCATAGCAATGGAGGGCATGGAGTGGAGAGATCCCAGATCCTCCAGAGGGAAGCCCCATCCTTATTGTTGCCTTGAGACCCGTCTCTCTCCCTCCATTCAGATTTGCCTTCCAGCAAGGAGGAGTCGCAGATGGCTTTGTTTGCAGAGCTTCTTGGGGTGCTAGCCATTGTGATGGTCGAGTCAGTGGTCTCGTGTGCAGGAGCAGCTGGCAATGTCAGTAGCAGTCGTAGTTGTGTGCACCTCGGGGCTATCCAGTTGGCATGTCAGTTCTATGCCGGACCACCCTTGGTCAATTTTATGAGCAGCTTGTTATCAGCATGGAGAGCCTCTCCCATCTCTCTCTCTCTCTCTCTCTCTCAGATGTCCGGTCTCTCTCTACCTCACTGATCTCTCTTCTCCACAAGTGTGCCTTGTTCATGTGTTTGGCATTGCAGGTGTTCTAGATCGGAGTCGAGGTGCCCACCAGATCACGAGCCAGTTCTTGTCTTTATTGCATCTTCCACTGCGCCTTTGACAACCACAAGATTTGAAAGGAAGCCATCTGTGGAAACCAACTCCCAAGCTGGCTCCACACCTCCTCTAAAGTCCGGACCATGGATAATTGCCACAATTCTCCAGCACCCAAAATAGGTGACTCCGATAAACTATACCTAGAACCGAAATTTGAGAGAATCGAAAAAAAAGTCTCCCCACTGCGATGAAAATGTTTGGACAAACTGCAACGGGCTCCTAGTCCAAGAAGGACCTCTATTCACCTGAAAAAACTCTATGCCAGTCTATGGATGCAAGAGTTGGGTGTGTCTTGAAGAAAATAGCCTCTAGAGATCAATCTGGAAGACAAAACATAGGAATTGCTGCTCGGATGCACTAGTAAGAGCAACTGTCATACCACAAATTCAAAAGACCAAGCAACCACCGAAGTGGCTCAATTTACCTCAGCCCCATGTCCAAATAGAATAACCACTCTCATTGGAATCTCTAGAGCAAGAGCTGGGAGCCCCCCTCCAAAGATAGGAAGCCCTCGTCCCACTCAATCTTGGGAAAAGAGAATAAGTACCACCAGAGAAAAATCTGAGACCACCTGGAGTAAGACTGCTTCCTGTGTGAATGAGTAGCATAACCCGAGTCTCATAAACCTGACCCATAGAGGATTACACCATCGGTAAATTCGAGCTATTTAGAAGACCACAAGGGTCATTACCTAAGGATCATGTTGTCGTCGTGGTCCCCGCAACCTAGCTACTCAAGCAAACTCCCTCTGAGATCAAATGTCACAAGTGGTGATGTGGCAACCCATCGGCAGCAGAAGACTTGAGTTATGCAAGTGCTGGCATGGTAAGAGAGATAGTGGGGAGAAGACGCACTGATGGCGTCCAACCAACCCCTTAAGGGCCCCCCACACCATTACTGATGTGGTATTTGCTTTAGGTGCAGCTTGCTCCACCATCTTCTCTATCCTCTTTTACTTGTTTTGTTGAGTTCTTTAGTTGTTATAAAGAGTGCAAGGGCCCCCCACCATTACTGATGTTGTATTTGCTTTAGATGCGTCTTGCTCCACCATCTTCTCCATCCCCTTTTACTTCTCGTTTTGTTGAGTTATTTAGTTGTTTTAAAGAGTTCAAGTGTATTAAGCCTTGTAGATTGTGGTAGTTTACTCTCTTCTGTCCGACCACTCGCTGTTAGTGGTTACAGTGGTATCTGAGACCAGCTGCTTCGTTGCCCTCTGCAAATCGAAGCAGGGTCCTTCTAGTAAACATCATGGTGTCACAAATTGATGGCGTGGCGTAATTGATTGAACTAGACCTTGACCGACGTGAGGTACCCAAAAATCATGGGGTGATTATTGTGCAAAAGGCGGGATTGTACGGACAGGCTGATGACATGGCACAGCGTATTGGATTTGTTGATGTGGCTAATTGTACGTTGGGAGTTTGTCTTGAGCTTTATTGAAAAACAAGTGCAATGCAAAAAATAATGATGTAAAAGAACTACTGATGCGGCTGGTAATGATGCTATTGCTGATTTTCCCTCCCCTCGAAGTGAGTTTTTGAATTTCCCCATGGTGCCTTGGAGTGTCTTTGCACTTGGAGATTCTCTAAGGCTAGTGTCTGAAACTCCATACATGAGCACAACTAGAAAATCATCCCCATAAATGTAGATCATGACATACATTGCAAATGGTGCTTGGTTGCAAAAATTTTAGAGTTAATGCGAGAGAGAGAGAGAGAGAGAGAGAGAGAGAGAGAGAGAGAGAGGGGGAGAGATATTTTCCTTTAATTTTGTGAAGTACCTCTTCACGTAAGTGAAGTCACCCTTCACAAAAAAATTGTCTTCTTGATTGCTGGAGGAAGCCTTTGAAGTTCGAAGTTGCCTTTGAAGTTTGCCTTGAGAAGCCTCTTGCTTTGATGTTCGTATATAAGCTTTTGATGCTCTTTGAGATTTTACTTTGATGGCTCACTGCTGCTACTGTTTGCCGCGAGAAACTTGCCCTTGCATAGGACTCGAGACTTGAATGCCTCTGTAGGTGTGACAGACCGCCAAGGATAATAAGCCCTTTTCTTTTGACGGGAGCTCTGCAAAACCGTGGGAAACAGCCCTTCAGGACGGGGAGATCTTGGGTGTGAAGGGCAGGATCCAATGTGCCCTACTGAGGCGGCGTCGCGTCTGGCCGTAGGCAAAAAGGTTTTGAGCAGGAAATACTTTTGCGGACCCTCTCAGAGCCCTCAAGTCGAAAGCATTGAAATTTTGACGTCCGCCTTGTTGCCAAAATTGGGATATTGACCCCACGACCTCGTAGGGGCAAGAATAGGCTTCCCTGCCAAAGCTTCCTTGGATTTAGATTATATCATGTGTCTAGCAGAGGATGCACACACACACACACACACACACAAACTCACACACACCTAAATATGGCAAATTACATTGGATGAGCTACGGGTGTCGGAATGGAGTGCTTGAAGGCTCTATGGAGAGCTTGTGAGGAGCACTTCGAGAGGATATGAATAATGCTTGGCGAACATGAAGTCGAGAAGACTAATGGAAGATGCAAACTACTAGAAAATCGACACAAAATGTATTCTAAATGCAAACACAAAAATGGATACTAATCCTCTTCCTAATCAAGCCTACCTACCCATGGAGGGCAGTGGCCTCTTGGGTGTGCCAAGGACATGCCCACACATAGCCTAGATTAGGGTAGTGAGAGATGCAACTAGTTATGGAAAATGCTAATGGACCGTAACAGTGATTAAAAAATACTAATCACTCTAATGGAGATGCTAATCACTAACACACAAATGCATACAACAATCCTAGCTAGCACACCATGGCTCTGATACCACTTGATGGGAATGGGATCGTGCTAGCTAAGGTGGGTGATAGACAAACATTATGCACACAAGTGAGTGTGCTTAGGCTAGATTGTTACTCAAGCGAATTAGGTTCCAAGATAGATTAACTTGGACTCATAAACATGATCTTGAGTAGTTTGCTAACCCATCACAAGCTCATCATAAACAAGAGACATGTAATGCAAACTTGGAATGAATTTGTTTATTCATGAAAGGAGCTTTAAGTAGCTCTACAGCCTTGCACCATTACATGTGGGATAATTCCACCTCTTCTTTCATTCACTCACACTCTAGTGACTCTAGGACAAAGCCCATACCTTACACCTGGAAACTTGTTAGCATAAGTCCCAATTAGAAATTTATCATGAGATTTTGCTCATGCTTTTCTAACCTTATGAGGGTCTATATATAACATGACCATGCTGGCCTCGTCCTTTCTATTAAAGAAGATGCTTCTACCAAAACAGTCATGATCTTGGCAAGAGTATGATACTAAGCATACATGCGGATAAATGAATGCTCTCAATGCTCCAAGGACCTTTTCCTGCCTGTGACCTCGTTGAGAGAATTTTCCCATTCTTCTTGACTGTTATTCAGGCTATTGGGTTGCGCTCACACCAGAGGACCGCTCATCTGCTGTGGTTGTCCAGAATATTGGGAAAGCCTATTTGGCTTGCTTTTGTTAGCAGTTGGTTGCGCTACGTTCTTGCAATAACGACATCGGCACAATCATTTTGCAAACAGGAGAAGTTATCAGCAACCAAACTGCTGTTTTGCCTTTTTTCGCATCTTTCCGTTCAAATGGCTGATTTTAACAGTATAAACTGGTTTTGTTTACTCTTTTTAGTGTACTCGTTCATAAATATCAATTCCTGCAGACCTGTGCAATTGCCGATTCAAAGCTGTGGAATGGAAGATTGCCATCATCATTGATACAGCCTCAACATGCACAGAACATGGGGTTTCCTTTCCCTCGAGATCTTATGGGAGTGGAGGATGGTCATGACACAACACGTCTTCGTATCTTCTCTGGGACAGCCAACTTACTATTAGCTCAGGTGTGTGTCGGTGCCATTCTTTGCTATACTTGTTTGCTGTTTTTTCTGGATGTAAAGATTGCATGTTATTAACTTGTTATCGCAGATGGCCTTACAGTCTACTAACGACTAGGCGTTAAGCATATTTTGTGTACCTTTGTAGATTTATTCTTGCAAATTGTCCACAATTTTTCCCATGTCATGAACTTGTTTTCTGGCCAACTGTTTTTCCTTCACACCAATCTCAACACAAGTTGCTATTTCCTCTTGGAACAGGTGCTTAATGGATAGGTTTCCAACATTTGGTAGATCATCTGGCTGCATCAATTTTCAAATGTTTTAATTAATCAGACTGAGCCTTTTTTCTCATGAGATTAGCTCGTTTTCCTGGCATTACAGGTCCACTGTTGGGCTGTTCCCACTGCCATTGTGTGAATTGTGAGCCCTGTGAGCTTCTCTCTTGGAAGAGTCTCACCATGTATCCCTCCATCCATGCCGGGGATATTTCTAGTGGTCAGTGATTGGTTGCAAGGAAACTATAATGAAGCAGTTGATGGAGATACTACGCCAGAGGGGAGCTCCAGGCATGCCTTGTGGGTGGCGGGGTAGATGTTCTTGTGCTGGAAAATTTTATGTTGGATTGGAACTAATTAAGTCTAGAGAAGCAACAAAAACTATAATATATTCTCATATTTATCCCAACTTCTAATTTATGGTTAAAGAATTTTCGAAGTAGGTAAATGAGAGCCAACACACAAGAATTTTTTCAAAAACGATTGAAATCTGACAGTAAAACTCATCAATAATCAAACACTCTTTGATGTTTTCAACAAGACCATCAAGAACCTTTCAGCAGGGCTTTCATTTCATTTCGTTCAGTTTCAATGTTGAGGTAGAGCTGGATGCTTGCTATAATTGTGATCATTGAATCTCCTGCTTAGGAGTGATTTACTGGCAAAAGTTCAACCCCAATGGGCATCAACATGAAAAGTACTTGAGTATCTAATGGTCATAACTACTGGAGTATTTAATGCTCATACCTACTGTCTGCTTTCCCTTTATCTCTTGTTGCTGCGGCATTCAAGGCCTGAACATTAATAGCTGTTTTTCTGGGCAGGAGATAGCCTGCTATATGGGTGTCGAGCTAGGAAAGATAAATATCAAGCGATTTGCAGATGGTGAAATCTATGTTCAGTTACAAGAGAGCGTGAGAGGATGTGATGTTTTCTTAGTGCAGCCGACTTGCCCACCTGCTAATGAGAATCTAATGGAGTTACTTATCATGATTGATGCATGCCGAAGGGCTTCAGCAAAGACTATCACAGCTGTTATTCCATATTTTGGCTATGCAAGGGCAGATAGGAAGGTAATTCAACGAGTAATTTCTTTTAAGATCTCAACGAGTAGAAATTTCTTTTAAGATCTTGCATGCAGAGTGTCATTGTTGATGTGTATATTGAGCATTTTTAAGATTTCAATTTGATTCTGGAAAGTGCATCCATCTCGTCATACTTTGTCCTACCATGTACATGCATTGACATCTTAATTTATTTGTTATCTGTAACTGCTTTGTTTGTCAATTTTCCATAAGCTTTTCAATGCACAATTGCTTCAGTCACTTTAATCTGTCAGACAAGGGTGTCTACTCCTTACTCCTGATGCATATTTGTCATACGTTTGTAAATGTGGTTTTAAGGTATAACTCTGGTTATTTGTTGACAATAGACACATGGCCGTGAGTCCATTGCCGCAAAGCTTGTTGCGAACTTGATTACAGAAGCTGGTGCACATCGAGTGCTTGCGTGTGACTTGCACTCAGGCCAATCTATGGGATATTTTGACATCCCTGTTGACCATGTATATGGCCAGGTTAGTGACTTCTTGAGTTCTGTTGAGGAATTTGATTGAGAGCATGCGTTTAATGCATCAAATTTTTCTGGGAGCAGCCTGTTATCTTGGACTACCTGGCCAGCAAAATGATCTCGTCTCAAGATCTTGTAGTCGTCTCTCCTGACGTTGGTGGTGTTGCACGAGCTCGAGCCTTCGCAAAGAAGCTATCAGATGCACCCCTTGCTATCGTAGATAAGAGGCGACAAGGGCACAATGTTGCGGAGGTAATCTGATTGTACTACTTGTGTGTTTTTCGCTTGCTTCAACTTGCCTTTTAAAGCCGGTCATTAGTGTCTTAAGGGGCAAGTCTAGCACAACGAGCTATATTTAATCGAATTGCACATGTAAGTTGGACAAGGAAAAATCAGAGAAGGGAGAATTCTCTTGGAGTGCCACCAAACTGAAGAAGCTCAAAACTATCTAAGTGCCCTTTTGTCATGTTAAAACGTGCCTTTGAGGAGAAGAGAGAAAGGCGTACAATTTTTTTATGTCTATTTTTTAGTGTGTAAAGGTGTCCTCTCATTAAGGGGCTTCTCTTTTCAGTTTTAGTCTCAGAATGCCAGAAGACTTCACCTTGTTGAATTTGTTACTGGGTCCTTCATCTAAGAACCCCATATGGGTCATTTTCATTTTTGGCTTTCTAAAATAAACCTTAGTGAAAAAGGGAGATATACATACAATTAACTTTAGAATGTGAAGCATTCGAGTCTTTTTTGGTTTTTTAGTTTACAAGTGGGTTCTTTCATTTTAGATCGTTATATGACTTTCTTTTTTATTTATTGTTGGGAAAATTACCAAAATACCCCTTTAATTTCAAAAATTCCCAAAATACTCTTGTATCTATTTTGGTTGGATTGTTCAAGATTTTCTAATCTTCATTTGTTTTTGACAATTGAGATCCGTTTTTGAGTGCTCCGCATGTAATTTGTCACCAGTTACCATTGGAAAAAAGGTAATTATGTCTAAAAATAATCAAGCAATTCATTTTCAAAGCCTACATAACCAGCTCAAATTGTAGTTTCAGCATCTTGTACGATAGACAATCACTCTTTTTGTGAAGATCTACAAAAAAAATTATTTTTGGAGAAATTTACTCTCACAACCAGGGGTATTTTGGGAATTTTGGAAAATTTGATGGGCATTTTGGGAATTTCTGACAAAATATCGGGGGTATTTTGGGAATTTTTAAAATTTGAGGGGTGTTTAATGAATTTCCACAAATTAGAGGGGCATTTTGGTAATTTTCCCTTTATTGTTTTTAGAATGCCAACAAGCCTTCACCTTGTTAAATGGAAAAAGAAATCTAGTGGCAAGGGGCAAGGATTGTTGTGAACCTGCTTTTTTAATCCTTTCAGGTCATGAATCTCATTGGAGATGTGAAGGGAAAAGTGGCTGTGATGGTAGATGACATGATAGATACTGCTGGTAAGAGCACCTGTTGTGTCTTTCAGCTTTTTCTGGACTTGGTATCGCATGTTATGAAGGTAGCTTGGGGTTGGGTTATTCCCACCATTCAAACCACTTTGCCAATGATTAACTTGCAGGAACCATCACTAATGGAGCTGCCCTTTTACACCAAGAAGGTGCCCGGGAAGTTTATGCCTGTAGCACACATGCAGTCTTGAGGTCTGTCTTGCTGCAGTCTTTGCTAGCCATGTGTTCATTAAACCCAGCATGCAAATCTTTGTATTGATGAATGCTCGTGTGTGTATGTGTGTGTGTGTGGTGTGTGGGAGCTATATGGGTACCTAGTTCTAAACCCACTCTATGGCATCGACAACGTTAGTGGGGATGTCAAGACTCTGCATGTTAGAGCTGATGGTTATATTGTCTTGTGGATGACTACTATGAGTTTAGGGTTTAGGTGTCAGGGTTTAGGGTATACCTGGCAATCTCCTTTAAAGTTGAATTTGGGCTTATCTTGTATTCATTTAGGATGTTTAGGGTGCACCTAGCAATTTTCTTTAAAGTTGAATTTGGGCTTGTCCTGTATTCATCTAGGTACATAAATGTGTTTTTTTTGCTTATTCTGTCTCTCTGTTTGAGCAGTCCACCGGCCATTGAGCGACTTTCCGGAGGTTTATTCCAAGAAGTCATTATCACAAATACAATACCACTGAAAGAGGAGAACTACTTTCCACAGCTGACAGTATTATCAGTAGCAAACCTTCTGGGCGAGACAATCTGGCGCATATATGATGATAGCTCCGTGAGCAGCATATTCCAATAGCACAAATCTCTCGAGAGCTTGATGGTCCGCAGCAATGCAGACAAATTTTGTAGCTTGTAATTTTTTTGACATTGTAGTGGCTTGTATCCAGTTTTTAGGGACTGGATATATGCAATGCCCTCTTGTCTAACAATAAGAGCTATCCTATCACGGAATTTGTCACGTTACGGTAGAGACATTGATAGTGTGCTTTGCGTACTTTACCGTACATCTCTGGCACCTCAGAGTATGACATCTTCTGTGGTCGTGGCAGAGGTTGCACATTGCGAGGTTGGTGTGACTCAGATTGGGCTTGTAGCCCAAACTGTCGGCGCTGTACCACAGGAGTAGTTTTCACACTTGGCTCGGGATCGATTTTGTGGAGCAGCAAGTGACAACCGACGGTGGTGCTGTCATGTTCTTATTGGATCCTTGTGACCAGACATGGGCTGACATAAGCTTTGGAGTGAATGCAATTGATCACATGATTACACATACTATTGGATACGTTGGTGATGACGATATAAGATCCCAGGTTGCATTTTTGGCATGTTAAAACATGCCTTAGAGAACAAAGGAGAAAGGCTTACAAATTTGCAAATCCAATTTCATAGTTGGTAAATGGGTCCCTTCATCAAAGAGCCTCTTGACTTCTGTTTCAACTTTTTGTGTTGAAAAGACTTATCTTAGTTTGTAAATGGTGCTTTCATTTAGCGCTACGAATTTCTTTGAAGCTTTTTGTTCTAAAATGCCAAGGTGAGTCTTCACCTTGTTTTTATAAAGGAGGACAAGTTCATACTTGGTCATAAGATTATCTGCTCTGGGTGGTGGTCAGCAAACTGTGGAGATGACATGTATCATCTGTGGACTTGGGATTGCATTTTTTTTGTAAACAGGGTCTAGCCCACATTTTCATGAAACCCATTTATTTCGGTTGGTATTGGCTCTTTGTATACACCCTTTAGCCTCTTTGTTGGCACTCCCTTTTGGTGGAAAGGAAGGGTGTATGCCGAGGGAGTTTCGGCCCATGTACAACGGGGTACGGGTACCTTCGAAAGAAGTTTTTATTTTTCGTCCTCTTTAATCTATAGTCTCTCTCTCTCTCTCTCTCTCTCTCTCTCTCTCAAAGTAGTGCTAGCATCCGACTCCAGACGCCTTGCTTTTGAAGTTTGCTTAATCAGGGACCCTAAATAAACAATGCATTGTTTTGGTCATACAGAAGCTTTGCTTGAATTTATTTGAATGAGATAATGTGAAGGTTTGATTCTTTCTTTTTTCCCAAAACAGAAGGTGTCTACTTTATTTCAAGCTCTTGTTGCTTCACTCTAGAATAAATTTAGTGAAAACTCTCTAGTGTTTCCCCATTGAGCGGAGGGAATTTTGTGAAGTGTGACTATATGTAGATGTGTATTTCAAATAGGGGATACGGTTCAAGGATTTTAGTGTCATTATTAAGTGTTTCAGACCCAAAACATTTTATGAGTTTGGGTACTAAACATTTTACCCCATAGGAAAGAAAAGATAAAAGATCAGGCCAAAACTTGAACATATAGAAGTCAGGAGAAATTCCTTCTCAGAGAATGGCTAAACTTTATGATTGGTAGTAAAAAATGAAGGGGGTTTCAGCCAAGGTCTCATTTGGGATGTTTCAACATCACTTGAAATGTTTCACGAGTTTCAAATGTTTCAACAGCCGGACCGTGTGATTCAATATGCACATGCAAGTGGTATGTGACCGCCATTCCTAGGTGAATTTAAGCTTGGATGCATGTATATGAGTTGATTGAATGTTATCGGATGTGCAATAAGTCCGGGCACATTATCTTCTTTTCAGTTCATTGCATGGGTCTTGTTAAATATTGTGGTAGCAAACACACAAAAAACAAGGCTAGCAATTGCCATAGGTTTTCATGCTCAACAGTTGGGTTTAATTTAATTGGGACACTGCATCAAAACTTCAGCTCGCTTTACATTGTTGGTACACTACAAATCCGTAGAGGACTTATACAAAGTTATCGACCGAGTTTAAGAAGTCACAATTAGCACGAGCGATTTTGTCAACCTCCCCACAAGTTATGTTTTTTGTTAGATTGGTTTCTAATAATCTCTTAGATATTTTGGCATGTTCCCTAAAGAGAACATCTCTCCCCTCACCCAATTTAGCTTCAGTGTTTGCATCCTTAAGTTTTGTATTTTGTAAGACCTAAATCTTGTCACAATTCTCTTGTATCATGATACATGCCATGGTATTATCAGGAAAAGAGTAGAGCCTCATTTTTTTTGTTCTTTACAAGACTTCGCTCTTGTGAAGTTGAAAATTTTGGTGAAACTCTCCGTGCTAAATTTAGTTGATAGAACATGACTAAAACCTTGACAATATACAAAAATTTCCCTCATTGCATCCTCACAGAGTATATAATATAATCGTTTACTCTTCCAAATTCCAATGGTGGGCCATTTTCCTCATGAGATTGAGCCTATAGCAAAGTTAATAGGTAACATAGCAAAGGGCTTACTATGATTCAGATCATGTAAAATAGGTAGTGTAGAGTTACCTATGTTTTGTTGCTTCACTTTTACTCTTTTCCTAGCCAAATGTTGTTTCTTTTCCTCTGAGGGGTGGTGTAACCATTGATTTTTGTAAGACTTGTCTCGAGATCACCAAGGAATCTCTATCATCTTTGGTTTCAGGATGATGGTAGACGTATTGACCTCACTTTGGAAAGAATTTCAAATTAATTTTTTTTAAGCATGAAAGAAAATTATGTTAGTAATTAAAACACTTCAAATGCTCCAAAATTTCCCTTCTAGTTTAATTATAATAAAATAATAATCAACTCATATGGTCACTGAAGCTCTTTGGATGTTATCATCAACGTCTTTTGAATTTGATTTTTATGGTCAATGTTGACTTGGTTAACTTTAAGATGAGATTGCAATGCTCAAATTCAACAAAGATGAAGATAAGACAACTGGTCTACTTACTTACACCTTTCTCTTTACTCCCTTAACTAGGGTAGAGAAGCCCTAATAGGGAAATAGATATGCATCTGATTTAGAAACAAAATTATGGAATGTGATTGGAATCTCGCTCATGTGTCCTCTTCTTATTTGCTAAAAAATCTGATTACTAGGGCTTGGGCGTTCAATGTTGGCGTAAAGGCATGTCACCTGCCCATGACTAACACTCTCCACCTACTAACTCACACTATTTTACCTTTCTCATATATACAATAAATATAAGACACTCTCACTTTCTAGTGTTTGTTTTTCCCAATTGCTCTTCCCTTCTTCTTTCCCTTCCTGCTTGCACGCACGCAGGTACACCGCCTTCCACACAATTGGTATCAGAGTGGATTTAACGATCCTTGCGACGGACTTGGTATGCATGAAAGTTTCCCAACAACGTAAAGGTTTGGAGAAGTAAGCAAAGGAGATTTTTTTGTTTTTCTCACATCTTCAATGGGGAGATCAATTTTAGCAAAGTCTTGGAGACTTTTGAGCTTGCAAAGGTTGCAATATACTTCAACGTTACTAACTTGAGGTTTTTGTGTAAGAAATTGAAAGATAAAGCTTGAAAGAAATGGGGGAATTTTTGGACCTTTGGAATGCTAAGACTTGAAAATTAAGCATTGTTTGACTTCAAGCTTAGGAAATTGAAGATTGAAATTCTAAAGGTTGGAGAGCTAAAAATTGCAGGGCACATTTTTCTTGCAAGTGTGAAAGTTGTGTGTGTGTGTGTGCGCGCACGTGCATGCGTGTACACACACACACACACACACACACACACACACACACACACACACACACACAATTTCTTGTGTGTATGGGCTTCACATCGACAAAGGAATGCAGCAAAATGAGCGCATAGTGTGTGTAGGGCACACACACACAATTTCTTGTGTGTATGGGTCTTGCATCAACAAGGGAGTGTGACAAGGTGAGCGCATATTGTTCGTAAAACAAACAAACACACACACACACACACACACACACACACACACACACACACACACACACACGAGAGAGAGACGAGCATTGACATGGCTTGAGAGAGAGAGAGAGAGAGAGAGAGAGAGAGAGAGAGAGAGAGAGAGAGAGAGAGAGAGAGATTTTCTCTTTGGTTTACCATCGTCCACGACTCACCTTAGATTTTGACATCCCCGCTACCTCGGCATCAGCTATTACCCACGATGGCCAATTTTTTGGCACACATAGAGATGGAGAATAGCCTTCTAGCCGCACATAGCTCACTGGACGACACATATAAGCAATTTTTGACATCCCACGCATTTGGTGGTGGATTTTTGACATCGGATAGTACTTTTTGGCTTAGTTTTCAGCTTCGAGCGTTGGTGTTTTTGACACTTTCTCTCGGCGCAGAAGTCAGCATCGAATTTCAATCAAGACCGAAATATAGTTTTCTCACAATACGTTTACATGGGGACTTTTGAGCCTGTATACGCCTATTCTCCTTGTGGCCCGTCACATCGGATTTCAATCGACACCAAAATACAAGTTTTTTCATAGTAAGTTTACATGGGGGCTTTTGAGCCTGTATACGCCTATTCCCCTTGTGGCATGTCACACATTAAGAGGCTTTAGTGCGCATGCACCATCTCTAGGCTTCAGACACACATACGTATAGCGCCTTCATAGGCATTTTGGCAGTGGTTTTGGCAACATTTTCTCTGCGGATTGTTATGCATTGATAGATACATATAATTTTTGAGCGCACTCAATATGCTATTGAGTTCTTTTGATAGTAGGTATCCCCATAAGGATTTTGTCTAATGTTTGCATCAATTTTTGACGCTTGTTCGTGCACAATTTCTTACTTATGTACGTTGAGTTGCAGATATTGCCCACTATACACCGTGTTTATCCATTTTTGGCGTTTTTGGTAGTCCCGCAACCGTTTCTGATACTCAAACCGGAAGAGCCAATTTTGAGAAATTGGTTAGTCTTTTTCTGTTTGCTTAGCCTTTTGGAGGGTCCTTTGTGAGGTTTTATTAAGCTGAGGTATTCTTGAATGTTGAGATATTTTTGGTGATATAGGTTGATGGAGTTCCCCATTATAGTACCTTCGCCATAGGCTATATAATTAATAGGATATTGCTTGACGCGCCATATGAGATTTGTTTGTCACACTGACAATTGATAATTTATACCCAGATTCAATCCTCTACGTTGATTTTATGCGTTTTATGTGTCACTTGGGTCGAGTTTTCGCTTCCCATACAACGAAGATTCTGTCGAATGTTTTTCACAAGTCTATCTATGTGTTTTTGAGGCTTTGAGCACTGTTTTATGAGGCTTTCACCACTCTTTTGGCTTGATATTTTTCCCCCATTACAAAGAAGGTTCTATCAAAATATCGCTAAGTTTTCTTGCCATAACTTTTTGCATTCTTGTCATAGTACTCAAGCCTTGCAAAAATGCCATGTTTTGTTGAGAAAGACATTTACGATATTAGAAATTTTGATGGCACAAGTCCTCGATGTGGAAACACCAAATCCATAATGTGTTGATCCAAAAAGGTCAATTAGAGTCGATCTTTGAGCATGCGGAGGGAGATGACTATACAGAAGCACAATAGAAGATGCTAGATACAAAAGCCATGCCTATTATTCACTTACACCTAGCTGAGTATGTATATTTCACCATAGTGGATGAAGCTACTGCTAAATCCTTGTGGGACAAGCTATGCAATCCATATGAGAGCAAAAGCACATGTAAGAAAATGTACTTGATGAAGAATCTTTTTGAGCTTCACATGAAAGAAGGTAACACGGTTTTTGAGCACTTGAATGCTTTCAATGTACTTTTTAGTGAATTGATGTCACTGAGACTGAAATTTGATGACGAAGTGCGGTGCTCTTCTTATTGTGCTCTTTACCCTTTCATGGGACATATTTTGCACAACCATTAGTGACTTTGCGTCCGAGGGCGAGTGCTACCATTGCCATAAGAAAAAACTCAAAGAAATATTGTTGTACATGGTAGAGAGAGAAGAAAAATCTCGATAACAAAAAGTGTAGCAATGACTGCAAGGGCAAAGCTAAGATTGAGGAGCTCAATGTCTCCTAAGATTGCAAATGTGCTCGAGGTCCATAGTTCCTCAGATGTTCTGGTCTTTATGGCAGATCTTAGTTCAGATGCTCTTATTGCACAAATTGCTATTTTTTTAATCAGAATCGAGTCATGAATTTTGGAGCGAGTTTCCATGTGACACCTCATAGAGAATGGTTCTCTACATATGCACATGCATGTGGCAAAGTAAAGCTTGGCGATGCCTATGAGTTTGAGATACATAGTGTTGGAGATATCAAGCTAGTCATGCATAATGGCACGGAGTTCATAGTTAAGAATGTCAGACACGTTACCAAGTTAGTGAAGAGTTTGAGTTTGATATCTGCTCATTAACTTGACGACTTGGGTTGCACGGCAACCTTTGGGAATGGTTCATAATCAATGAGGAAGAGAAATCTTGTTATTCTCAGGGGTCAAAAAAACATGAAATGTTCTACTATATGTTTGTTTTTTTGTAAAAGAGGATTGTATATCCATAGCAAAGCTACCGTCTATTGAGTTGTGGCATAGCCGCCATATGAGCCAATAAGGAATGAAAACACTAGTTTGTTTTGGTTACTTGCCTATGTTAACTTATTTTCATTATTTTTTTATGTGCGCATTGCATCTATGGTAAAAAAAACTAGGACCACCTCATCCCCATTGAATAGGAAGCGTTTGCAGCCACTAAAACTTATCCATGGTGACGTTTGTGGTCCTACGTCAATCAAGTCTTTAAAAGAGTTAGCTATTTTGTGACTTTCATAGATGATTCCACTAGGAAGGTGTGTGTCTATCCTAGAAATTCTTAGCATTGGTAGAAAATCAATCTGGCAAGAATATCGAAAGCTTGAGGATTGATAATGGTGGAGAATACATCTCCAAGGGGTTTGAGAATTTTTGTAGCAAGAAAGGTATTAAGAGATAGCTTATTGTACCTTACACACCTAATCAAAATGGAGTTACAAAAAGGATGAATCATACATTAGGCTTTCGATGGAAAATCTGACTCAAGGTTTTTGGATAGAGGCAGTATTGTACATATCATCAATTGGTCCCCTAGTATGCCATTGAATTATTAGATTCCAGAAGAACTGTGGTCCACAAAGAAACCACATTATGATCATTTGTGTGTCTTTTGGATGCGAGGCATATACACATGTGCCCAAAGAGCTTTGAAAAAAACTAGACCCAAAGTCACACAAATACATTTTCCTTGGTTATGTGCAAATGGAGAGATGTGATATTATCTCTGGCACCCAAAATCTTGCAAAATAATTCATAGTTCACATGTTATCTTCAATAAATCAAAGATGCACAAAAAACCTATCAAAGAGGTTGAGTGATAGATAAATCACATTTGAGGATATTTCCTTAGAATCTATTAAAACTCAAAAGACTAGTGATGTACCTTCAACTAGCAGCACTCTGCTTGACGGGGTAGAGAGTAGTGTTAAGGCTTTGAACAATCTACTAGATCCTCACATCCACCTGAGTGGTTTCAGGCAGGATTGAACTATGTCATGCTGATTGACTACGATGAGGCATCTTGTTACAAAGAAGACATGAAAATGGATGACAAGGTCAAGTTGGAGCAGGCCCGCCATGCAATATCAGTACAATTGAATTGTCAATAATGGTGTGAGGGCTGCAACTAGGCAAAAATGGAGCTCGAAGGGATCAAGGGTGGCGGATTGGCAGCGGTAGAGGAGTAGGTGGCTCAGCAAGTGCTTGTGGCGAGTGGGATATGTATTGGATCTAGAGTCTTGACGTCCTGGCCAACAGAGGATTGAGGTTGTATGAAAGTGTGGGGCTCGTGGTGGATCATATGTTGGTAGCTAAGGGTGTTGATAGAGGAGACTACATGGGGCCTGTTTTGGTTGCGGCAATGTTGAGAAGTTGTACATGAAGGTTGTGTTCATGATCGAGTTTGGGGAGGGGAGGGGAGGGGAAAGGGGAACGGAGCATTCTCTGTCAAGCGCCAAGGCCAATCAATGGCTCTTTCTCTCTCTCTCTCTCTCTCTCTCTCTCTCTCTCTCTCTCATAAATAGACATGCACACTCCTCATCAAGACTAAATGGGATTGGCTCTCTCTCTCTCTCTCTCTCTCTCTCTAAGACCTACGACACACATGATAGTGTTGTAGAAAATGAAACCTGATCACTCTCTCTTAGACTTGCGATGCCCTCTCTCTCTCTCTCTCTCTCTCTCACACACACACACACACACACACACGCACATTCAAGACAGACCAACTTATCGACGTGTGGCACAGCTTGCTGCTCGTTATTTTCCCAAGGTCTGAAGTAGAACCATCCTTTACAAAAACAAAAGTAATCACCCTTCAAAATTGAAGGTTGGAGTGAAACTTCATGGCCTTGCTAAAGAGTTTAAATAATATATAATACTAAATATTGTGACTTTTTTTGACAGATCTGAGAAGTCAAAACTAAGTCTTTTCATTTTCTACCGTCACTCTACTTGCTACTTGCTACTTGCCCTTCACTTTTACATTTCAAACCAAAGGACTTCTCACTTACCCTTCATTTTTACATTTCAAACCAAATGTTTCTTAAGTTCTTGAAACCAAGGAGAGAGTGTCACATGGATGCCCTCTCCTTCTCTCAACAGTTTCTTCAAGCTAGGTCTAAGCCGATAGTCTCTCTCTCTCTCTCTCTCTCTCTCTCTCTCGGGAAATGATGACAATCAAAGCACTTGGTTGGTGAAGACAAAGCGATATGTTGCTGATCTCTTGAATGGATTGGTTGTGAGCACCCATACCAGCAACATACTCTTTGGTCAGATCTTATGAAGCCTCTCACAATTGCC
Organism: Adiantum capillus-veneris; assembly: GCF_014529385.1. Classification (NCBI taxonomy): domain Eukaryota; kingdom Viridiplantae; phylum Streptophyta; class Polypodiopsida; order Polypodiales; family Pteridaceae; genus Adiantum; species Adiantum capillus-veneris. The sequence goes on from NC_140960.1 coordinate 44,712,610, forward strand.
CCCATACAACCCATGCACAAGCTTCTCCTATGTCTCTGTCCAACTTCGACAATTGGCTCCCTCATAAGTACCCTACTGGTTGATCGTGCAAACATGTTGCTCCATAGCCTTCTATCCCTTGAGTGTTGTGGGTGACCTAGCACACCAAACCCATGCCACCATCTTTAACACATTTGTAAGTCAAGGTAAAAATGAAAGCAGCAATTCATGCAAGCTGATAGAAATCACTTTGTATGCTCTATCTAAATTTTTGATACTCCCCACCCCATGCCCAACATCTCCTTAACATGCAATATCCCCTCTGTCCTTTGTTATTTCTTTTCTCTCCTTCGCCCCAACTTTCCCCACTACTAGCATAAATTTCTCATACTCAACAATACAAGATCGGGCTTTGAAGAATATAGTGGATGTGGAGAGATGGCTGGATTAACTTTAGATACTCCATAAATTTTATGGAATTAACTTGAGAGTAAAGATCGTATACTATGCTTTTGGTACTTCTCTTAAGGCATCTCTTGCCATGCACCTACGGTTGAAACAAGCATTGTGATTTTGAAACTTGAAAAGAGTGAAAATTAACTACTCATACGCAGTCAGATCCTGAAAATGGTATTCCTCAAGAGTCAAAATTAACTATTCATACTCAGCTAGATCATGAAAATGGTATTCCTCTTATGTCTGACAAAGTTGTGAGTCAAAAACCTTTTATTTTAACGAGTATAGCCGGCGGCTTCGTCGCCTCTCTCTGCCTCTCTCTCTCTCTCTCTCTCTCTCTCTCTCTCTGTGTGTGTGTGTGTGTGCATCACTCAGTCACTGTGTTCCCAGATGTTGCAGGCGACACACGCTGGATGATTGACCTTCTGACGCGTGGCAAAGGGGGAGCCGGAATTCCCTCCCCCCATTATCTATTAGTATAGATGCACTCATGTAAAGTTTTGTTCTTATTCTAATATTATCAACTTCAATTTGTTTCCATTGTGCTTAACACACAAACAAGATGAATGTTTGACTCATTTTTTTTTGCCTACTTAGTGATGCCTTCCCTTTTTGGCATGGCTAAACGGCAAAGGCTGTAGAGATGATTTTTTTTTTACTAACTAAAGTTAAAAAAAGATTTGAGTTGTATTTTTAAACATTTGTTTGATAAGCCAAAAATGTTGATTGATTGGTTGAAACAAGATAGTGGACACTCATTTAAATAAAAAGTGTGTAAATCTAATAATGGACGTGTCTTGAGTTTAGAAATATAAAGCGAATGCTCATGCTCATTTATAAAGAAAAGGATTTTGGACCGTCTTTGAAAGCATCTATATTTTATATATTATATTAAAAAGACAAGGGTGGTCGACCATGTGGTTGCAAGCAGACATGCCCCTTCTTTTCTTTTCCTCTGTGAATGATCCACGTGATCTGCCAGCAGCGGCGCTTCGTTTGGCCTTCCCCTATTGTCAGTGCTTGCTGATTTACCAATATGGGATGCCAACGACGGCCTGCCTTGAACTGCGGGTGGATCTGATCTCCATCCTTACCTTCACGTCCTGCGAGCTCCAATTATGCCCTCCTTGCTATGAGTTGTGGGCTCCATTTGGCGTACAGGCTATGGGGTGTGGACCGTAAGCACACCCACTGAATTGCGAGGGCTCCCACCATGTCTGATGTGCCCTCAATCTTCCTCCGTTAATTCCCTGCAGCTTAACCTCCCTTAGTTATAAGTTTCTCTCTCCTCTTCTGCTTGCTTCTCTCTCCTCCTCCGATCACTCTAATCCCATATTTCATGCTCATGGCTCTGCTCCTCTATTGTTCTTCCTGCTCACAGCTGCTCAGGCAACCTTCTTGCTCTTCTATCGTTTTGTTTGCAGGTGCAGGTGCATTCCATGGAGCCTTTGAATGGTGTATCACAATCTTGATGGACGGTTAATACGCGTGCAGGCTACCAAGAAGAGATCGATTGTAAGCACAAAGAGAGAGAGAGAGAGAGAGAGAGAGAGAGAAGGAGGAGAGAGAGAGAGAGAGAGAGAGAGAGAGAGAGGAGAGAGAGAGAGAGAGAGAGAGAAGTGGTGGCGTCAAGCTTGCATGTGTCTCCTTTAGCATGTTCAACATGCTGCTTACACCCAGATAAAACCCGCATTCTTGTGCGCTCCAGACAAGGGCCTGCTATGAAAGCTAAATGGCCTTTTGCTTTGGTGTTGGGGGTTTGATGTGCTTCTCATCTGGGGCTTGACTATTCTGATGATTTGGCCATTGCTTTTGACTGGTTTGGAAACTCCTCTTAGGATCCCGTCGAGCCCTTCATCCTCTACGACATCATTTTCAAAAAGTACTTCATTGAAAATATTGTGGAGGGAAAGGTTGTGTCTAGAAGGAAAGGTTTTACTTCCACCGCATGTGTAAATACTTTGGATGCTGACAAGGAGACCCTGAGCGGGTATCCTGACTGGCTTGAAGGTAGTTATTACCTAAGTGCACAAAGAGTGAGGGAAAATCTAGAGAAGAAACCTGTTTCCTTGCTTGTAAGGTCGCAACATGTAAGCACGGGCCAATGTGAACAACAAACATCTGGATGAAGTCACTACAGGAAACATGCTTTGGGGGATGAAGAGACTTCCCCGATACCAATTGTGGACCCCTCCATTACTACATAGACAATTGGCAACATAAACAAGCCTTACTAATTACATCGGTATGTCCACCGCATAGAAAGCACGACATGGACATTCCCACCGCTTAACCAGCAGACATGGATTCCCACCACTTAACCAGCAGTCGTGGGTATCCACCGCTTAACCAGCAGTCGTGGATTCAAGAGCCCTTAACCAGGAACTCTTCTCCCTGTGATCAGGAGGGGGTTCATGACTAATTCAACATTGGAAATAGAATGAACATGCCGAGCTAAATTTTCCCTAGCAGACATTATTTCCTAATGCAAACAATATATCCGTCAATCATTTCTTTCCTACTTTAGACTTTAATATACAAATGAATTCAATTGCCGAGGTTTCTGTCGGATTTCTCCAACATGTTTGGGGATATGTTCATTCCTAGCTAAACGTATGCAATGTTAAATTAAACAACTTGAATAAAACTGTGATCTACCTCTTCCATTTCTTCGTCATTGGCTCGTGAGATGGCCGGTGCTTGTTCGACCATGGGAGCTTTTCCTTTTCCATTTGTATTGCTCGTTCCCGCCTCGTGGTCGTGGGCACCACTGAAGCGAGTTCTCTGAATCGGGGCCATTTTACTCACTAATTTAAATGATAAACTTGAAGAAAAGAGCTAAAGTCCGAGAGCATCATAACAACCAAATGGCAGATTAGAATTATTAAAGAATCCTCCTTAGGCAAGAGATTAGATTTTTCCTTCGAGACCTAGAAATTTTATGGGTAATTCCTTACTTACCCTATGGGAAATGGCTCTAAGGTTAATTACTTGGCTTAGATAATTAAGAAATTCAGAATTTTACTAATTGATTCACGAAGAGATGAAGTAAGCAGGCTCATTAATTTTCCTAGAGCAATATGAAGATGAAGAATTGCCGCAGGCATGTGTGACATAAAATTCTCTTCTTAATGGCCTAATGACGGATTAATTTTCAGCTTAATCACATTTTAATGTGGGAGAAGATTGAGTTTAATTCAATTACAACACTATTGAGTGGTAAAAGAATGAATTTCATCAAATCTACACTATTACTGACTGACAATTTATTAACTATGCTGCCTAGAGAGAGAATCTTTCCTAATCATGCATTAATCCTTGGTTAAGGATGAAGAATGGATACATAATTTAGCTAATTGAATGATGATTATGCAATGGAGTATAGCTATGGAGATTTAGAGAGCAGCTACTATTTCAAGGTACAATGGCGCTCTTTTTTGGTCGGGGTTAGAGACCTTACAGTCAACAACACGACATAACTCAACAAAGCCTTATTATTTGAGAGTTATGGAATGCTGAGGATTATGGTTATAAACATCAATTGTGATAAGTAAGTAGTCTAGTTGCAGAAGCCGGGGTACAATGGCACTTCCAGATTGTAAATACAAAGCCATTTGACCCCTTGAACTCTATTTTAGGTTTAACATATGGTAGCCTTAGTATATAAGGTGCATAGGTCATTTTGTAAAGAGAACACTTAATCATAATTGAAGTTTAGCGATGCTGTCTACTGTGTGTGAGACAGAAAGAGAGTAAGTGTGAGCTTCATCCTCACACTACGTCCGGCTCGCTCATCGCATTGGAGATCCGACTGCACCATTGTTGTAGGCTTGAGGAGAGCTATGCGATAAGTTACAACGCCAAGCATTCCACACAAGACGAAGCACACGTGCTGACGCACCTATGAGCTTGTGGTCGTAAGTGTATCAAACGATGTATGTTTTTTGCATACAAGTTGTCATTAGAATCATGGCGACATAAGCTACACATATATACTCATAGATTTTTGTTTTGGACATTTCAAAATCCTGTTGTGTCTTTTATACGTGTTTTTTGCAGATGGGTTTAGAGCGAGGGGTTTGAGTGTAGAGCTTTGGGACAAGTGTATCCTAGTGAGGGGATGGTGTTCCTTAAGTTTCGTACGATTTTGGCATGATTTGATGGATTTCCTTCCGTTGTGTGTATGTGGGTAGGTGGTGTAGTTGAGAGCAGTGAGATTCTAGATTGTGGTTTAGTTGGCCTTCCAGAGTGTTGTATGTGTAGGATGGTCTCAGCTTGACAAGCTAAAGAGATTTCCTCTGTGTGCCTATCGTGTCATCTGTGTCCTCGATTGACATTATGTTGATCTAGGTTGTGTTCCATGCACTTTATGGGTGGTGTGATTCGCTCCCGCAACATTGGCGCGGTTGCCGAGGATATAAGGACTTAGGTAGGTATTCCTACTAACACTCATGTGATGGTTGCTTGCTTTAATTTCGGCTAAAGAAAGCATTTTTCTTAAGTGGATCTGAAAGAGGTTATTCCGAGATCAAGTGGATAGCCAAGAAGCATGTGTCTTGCCGAGGGTCTGTGACTAGGTAGTATTAGTTGTAGATTGGAGTAGTTGTTGGTGGTCAAGTGATTTGTGAGGTGATAAAAGTGTTTGCTAGTTTGTGTGTGGCATTGAAGCGTTTTTCTACTCATAGATGCAAAATCCTATATGATGTGTAGGAGTAGCTTTAGGTAAGTGATTTGATTTTGATCTAGAGCTATTCATCACTGGATTAATTGCTGAAGTGCTTATTTGCATTTATAATATCTGAAAAGTCTGCTTTTGAGGAAAAAATTGCAATAAACAGCTTTCTATTGACTTTTTTGCATGATTGATTGATGCTGAGCATATAAGAGGGCATGTGCAAGGGTTTTGTGAAGAAAAAACTGAAGTTTTGTAAACTTGGACATCATACGCATATGATGTCTCAAGGAGCATTTGGAGATCAAATTTGAAAAATCTGACTGTACTAGAGTTTTCAAAAGGGGGGTTTTGCCCTAAGTACACATTGAGACTAGAGTTTTGACCAACTCTTGACACCCAAAAGACAAAAGACAAAGTGTGGCAAACAAAAAAAAGAGAAACTTGTGATTCTGAGCACATTTTTGCATGAAAATTGGTAGAAATGCTTGAAAACCAGTGCTTGATACTTGGGGATGCCTGCAAATGAATTTTGTCCAAAAATTCAACAACAGACATCATACACGTATGATGTCTGAAGGGTGATTCTGGCAGCAAATTTGAACTTTTGACATTATATGCATATTCTGTTGAGCACATAGACCAAGTTTCGGGCTTATAGATTGAAAATTGGGAAGATTTTACTCTTTTAGGGGATTTTCGTATTAAAAGTGATGATTTTTTGCAAATTTGACATCCAAAATTTGATGTGATTGTAAAGTTTCCAGTTTTTGAAATCTTAGAAATTGTACAAAGCCTGTTAAATTTAACTTGAAAACACTGTAGAATGATCCAACTATGGTTGATATTGGTATTTTTGGAATCATATCCAGAGCTTTACTATGGTTAGTATTTTTCAGAATCAGATTCCGATAAAATGTGGAAAAGTTACGGGCTCTGAAAGATTACACCAGGAATTTCAGTAGTTAAGTAAAATTGGGTGGTTTCAGTAATTATTATTAATAAATACTTTCTTATCCTAAGGTTCTAGAAATTAATGATATTTCTAATTTTTGTTATTAAAAATCAGTGAAATTAGTAAAAATCGATTCTGGAAGCTGGGGGGGCTGTGTGGAGCTGTGAGGAACCTGCTCAAGACAGATTTAGTAGCAGGTGGCACTAGTTGGAAGCTGGGGCTTTGCTTGAGGCGCCAGAACCTGCCAGAAACAGCCCAGGGGCCCAGAAAAACTATAAAAAGATCCCTTTTCTTCACAAAAAATTAGACTCTGAGCCTTGGTACATTCTCTCTCATCTAGAGAGACCTCTATGCAGAAATCACTAGAGAGAAAAGCTCTAGTTGGTTAATCAACGATAATTAGCACTAACCTTTTTAATTAGTAAAACTAAGTTAACCTATTTACAATTTTCTTAATTAATTGAAGATTAAACCTATGTATATTCTAAAATTCTCTTCGAATTAAAAAATACTCTGCTGATTTTTGTGATTAAGCTTACGGATACTAAGCTAATTAATTATTATATCATATTAGGGCTGAAATTACTCATTTTAACCATAAATTAATGATAATTATACTAATTAAGTTTAGATTAATATGAGATAATTATCAGAGCTGTGTTAGACTATGATTATGCTAAAAAAATTATCTTGTAATTTTTATAATTATTTAAGAAGAATTACACTGTTTTTAAGAGAAAAGTAAAGGGAGAAATAATCAAATTAATGCAAAATACTTTGAGATAATTATCAGAGGTAAATCACATCTTATGGAACCTGTGATAATTATCTTAACCTCAGATAATTAGTTTAACTAATTATCTCAGTAGAATTACACTATTTTTAGGGGAAAATACAAGGGAGAAAATAGTAAACTAAAGATAATTATCAAAGCAAAAATAAGTCTTTTAAAACCTATGATAATTATCTTAACTTCAGATAATTAGTCTAACTTATTATCTCAACAGAATTACATTGTTTTTAGGGAAAAATACAAGGGGGAAAATAGAAAACTAATCCAAAATTCTTTGAGACAATTATCAAAGGTAAATCACATGTTATGGAACCCATGATAATTATCTAAATCTCAGGTAATTAATTTAACTAATTATCTTAGCAGAATTACACTGTTTTTAGAGAAAAATAGCAAACTAATCCAAAATACTTTGATATAATTATTAAAGGTAAATCACATGTTATGAAACCTGTGATAATTGTGTTAACCTCAGATAATCAATTTAACTAAATATCCCGACAAAATTATACTATTTTTAGGAGAAAATAAAAGGGGGAAAATAGTAAACTAATTCAAAAAGCTTTGAGATAATTATCAGAGAAAAAAAATATATTTTGAAGCTTGTGATAATTATCTTAATCTCAAATATATAGTTTAACTAGTTATCTTAACAGAATTACACTGTTTTTAGGGGAAAATACAAAGGGAAAAATAGTAAACTAATTCAAAATGCTTTGAGATAATTATCAAAGATAAATCACATCTTATGGAACCTGTGATAATTATCTTACTCTCAAATAGTTAGTTTAACTAGTTATCTCAATAGAATTACACTATTTTTAGGAAAAAATAAAAGGGAGAAAATAGCAAATTAATCCAAAAACCTTTGAGATAATTATCAGAGGTAAGATAAATCTTGAAAAACTTGTGATAAATATCTTAACCTCAGATAATTAGTTTAGATACTTATCCTCATTAAAAGTAACCGACTTGTGTATAAACTAGAGAAAGGAAATTAGAAAATGAATTTATATAATTACCCAATAATTACCAGAGGTCATAAAGCACTATTGAAGGTTGGTAAAATTACCTTAGCCTAAAGAATTGGTATAACAAATTACTGTCGATAAATTTTGACTAAATTAGACCATATGTATAGAAGGGAAAAGTTATAAATTAATTTTATGAGTTAACCAGAAAATTCTTAAAGATAGAACATACCAAATTACATCTAGGGTGATTAATCCACTAGCAGATAGGAATTATAATTTACTAAGGCCAAATATAGGATATTCTTGGAATATAGACTAAGGAGAAACCAAGTAAAATAGCTTCTCTAATTATATGATAATTATGGAGAAATACTAATAGTACAAGGAAGTTACAGGAGAAATATCTCATCCAATAAACTAACAAGGATACCTATTTATTCCAAAAATCCTTATTTTTGGGTAAAAAGGAAGAAAAGAGATTATTCAATCAATCCTCTAATCGATCAAGTCCTTTTATAAAGGCTGCCATTATGGCTCCAAAGAGAACCAGAGGAAATCCTCTTACCGAGGAAGAGGATATTAGCAACAAAAGAAATAGAGCCCCTCATGACCATGAGGCTGGGACTAGTCATAGGCCTACGGAGGAAAGTCTGCAGGCACCAATGCAACAGCACATGGACGACCAATCCCAGGTGGATTTCTATTTTGTTCACTTAAGTCTTTAATTATATTAAAGTTCATTTCTAAGTTAACATTGCATACGTAAGGGTTAGGAAGGATAAACTTGCTGTAAATGGAAGGTAACTTCCAAGAAACCAACGAGCAATGATTGTAAATAGGAGAGAAATTATGACTGATTGACCTATGAAAGAAATGTTTGACCATCCTTAAGACAACTTTTCTCAAGACACCTCTGATTCCTTGGAATATTTTACTCCATGTAATGAGTATGATGACGATTCCGCCATGGATGAGTCGGTTTCCTCAGTGCGCGTGGAGTCTTTACCCCGTGCTTGTTTGTGCTTGTGGATATTACTTAGGATATCAAGTTTATCCTAGAGGAACCGCTCGATTGTATGGGCAACCGCTTGGCGTATGGGCGCCCCGACTATGGATGATGGCTTTTTCCACCCCGGTTTTTATAAATAAGAAATGGGTGCCGTTTTTTTCACCCTTGTATAGGTGGTCTTGAGACAAGCCAGTACTGGTCAGAGATACTTCAGAATGACAGTAACTTGTCTTAATTCTAAAGATGTGTGTTTGCTAAAAGAATGTTTTCAATACTGTTTTTTCAAGAGTTGTCTTAATGACTTCAGTTATGAAAGTTAAAAGAAATCATTGTTTTAATTGTGACAAGAATGTGGTAGTAATTAAACAACAAAGAATCATGTGTGAGTGCGGGGTGGTAAGTGGGGATTGACTAAGGTTGTCAATCATGGACGGGTGGACCTGATTAGTCAGGTAAGTATCCATTCCCGCGCACTAAAAACGTCTAGAAACTTCTTCGCTTGGAAGAGGAAAAAAGCGTTGGCTAGGGAAAGATTACAAGCTCTTATATACCTATACATACGGAGTCGACTATCAATGGAGATCTATAGTTGTTGACAAGTATGGACGACAATACAGAGCTATACAAAGCACAAACACACACACTACATTAGAAATAGGTGGATATTTGGTCAATGAAGGACCACAAATACCTCCACCAAACATGAGAATTCTTACAAGAATTCCAAAGAGGGACCCACTTGGATTCCCTTCAAGAACGATAACGAGAGATGAAGTGATCACAGAGATGGTAGACATGCCTTCTCAAGGACCAATTTCCAATAGAACGACTAATCCTTCGAAGAAGAACCTAGCTATATTATAAGGCCTGAAGCAACAGAAGGATTGGGAGAGTCTATGGACTTGTAGACTATCGACGAGTTAGACCATCCCAAGTCCAAAAAAGGGTAAATAGGAAATACTCCGAAGATAAAGATCCAAGAGATCACATAGCGACTTTTAGAAGAGTAATCAGAGAAGAGAAATTTTTTGTTGGAATTAGGGTTGCAGAGAAACGCACACAGCTTGGAGAAGACGAAGGAAGCTCAAGGCACACAATAGAGAGTGTGTTACTTAGTGTGTAATGGAAAGAAAGATAGCCCTAGAGTGATGGGCATATATACAATGCACGGGGGAAAAAACCTCCTAAAGAGGGAAAAAATGCCCCGACGGTCCTAGTGTGTTCACACACATCACTACCACATGTATATGGTAACAAATCCCCACTGGAGTGATGCGGTGAACGAGAGCTGGCACCTGTGTAAAGGGAAGTGCCATGCCCTGAGGACATGATCAGTCCACAAAGGGGAGTAAGCCCAAAGCTTTGTGGAAAGCTTCAAGCTTCTCACGAGACAATGCCTTTGTGAAAAGATCTGCAAGGTTGTCCTGTGTTGGCACATAAGCCAAGCTGATCTCTCTTGCTGAGAGCCTCTCCTTGACATGGTGGTAATGCACCTCAATGTGCTTTGTGCGAGCATGAAAAACTGGGTTTCTTGCAACGGCCAATGCGCTCTGACTGTCAGTGTAAATAGTGTTGGCAGTGTCCTGTCCAACACCCAAATCAGCCATAAGGCGTCTGAGCTATACACACTCAACCGTAGTTGCGAAGACTTCCCTGTACTTAGCCTCACAACTCGAAGTGGCCACAGTAGGTTGCTTCTTGCTCAAACATGATATACATGAACTGCCAAGCATGAAACAAAAACCACTTGTGGACACTCGTGTGTCAAAACAACCAGCCCAATCTGAGTCCGAAAAAGCATGTAAGTCAGGCGGCAATGATCCCTCCTTGGGATAAAACAAGCCAAGATGTAAAGTGCCACCAAGGTAGCCGAAAATCCTCTTAACAGCCTGCCAATGCTTAGACCCTAGGCTATGCATAAATCTTCTGACTTGTGAGACTGCAAACTTAATATCCGGCCTCGTGTTGCATACATAAATGAGGCAGCCAACAATAGTTTGATAAAGGGTGACATCAGCAGGATCTCCAGCATCATGTAGAATCAACTTCAAACCTGTTTCCATGGGAGTGGCAATAGGTTTGCAATCCTCAAGTCCAAACTTACATAGCAATGTCTAAATGTAACTTTTTTGACACAAGGCAATACCACCATCACACTGCTTAAACTGTATACCCAAGTAATGATGCAACAACCCCAAATCTTTCATCTTGAAAGTAGCATTCAAATCAACCTTAAATTCAGCAATATGTCTCTCATTTGGTCCAGTGATCAGCAAATCATCAACATAAAGAAGCACAATGAGAAGTACATCACCCTCACGCTTTACATACAATGTGCTTTCTGTTGGACTGTTACGAAAGCCTCGTTCAACCAAATGAGTGTCAGCTTTCTCATACAAAGAACGAGGAGATTGCTTCAACCCATACAAAACCTTCTTACATTTGCACACTTTGTCGTCTTGTCCTTTTACGACAAAACCGCGAGGCTGCGTTACATAAACTTCCTCAAATATGTCACCATTCAAGAAAGCAGTAACAATGTCTGATTGATGTACATCCCAACCAAAATGAGCTGCCAATGCACATAGAAAACACACAGTATTCATATGACAAGTGGGAGCAAAAGTCTCTTCATAATCAATGCCTTTTTGCTGTGCATAACCCTTTGCAACAAGTCGAGCCTTATGGCGATTGATCTCACCATCAGGCTCACGTTTCAACTTGTAAACCCACTTCGTACCAATGGCCTTTTGCCAAGAGGCAAATCACATAAAGTCCATGTGTCATTTTCTATAAGTGCATCATATTCTGATTGCATGGCAGCCATCCAATTTTTTGAATTCTATGCTTCATCAAAAGACAGAGGCTCCTCAATATCATGTAAACTAGACACAGCCAAAGCATAACAATCTGATGCATAAGATGCATGGCGAGAGCCTGAACAAGTACGAGTAGACAAAGGTGCATCCAATTTACTGTCACGCAAAGTGTGCACCATCCATTTTGGCATACCTCTAGCCTGCTCATTTTCAGCCCTTTCCTCATCAAGTACATCATGTACATCTGCATCAGTAATAGGCTGATCTAAAACATTTTCAGAAACCCCCATAGGCTGTACATTTGCCTCATTGGAACTTACATTCGTATTTCCACCACTGAAAAGAGGCAACAAAGTGTCATAAATGTCCTGTGAGCTTACATTACTATCTCTAGTACATGACAACAAGGGCTGAACAGAATCTTCCACAAACACTACATCCCGTGAAACCAGAATACGTTTTGTTTGCGGATGATACAACCTGTAACCTTTGCTTTCAGTACTATAACCAACAAAAATACATTTGACAGGCTTATCATCCAATTTTCTGCGCTGCACTTGTGGCACCAAAGCATATGCCAAACAGCCAAAAACACGCATGTGGTGAATAGAAGGCTTTCTATCATGCCATGCTTCATATGGAGTAATAGACTGCAAAGCTTTTGTAGGACACTTGTTAAGTACATAAGTGGCACACATGATGGCCTGAAGCCAAAAAGAATGCGGCAAAGCTTGACTTTTGACCATACATCGTGCCATTTCCGTAAGTGACCTGTTTTTCCTCTCAGCAACACCATTTTGCTGAGGTGTATAAGGCACTGTATATTGGTGTTTTATCCCACGAATAGCCAGAAATGCATTGAATTTATGAGACGTATACTCCCCCCCTCGATCGGAACGGAGGGTGCCCATAGTACATTTGGAGACATTTTCAGCCATAGCCAGAAATTGTTTGAAGCACATAAAAACTTCGGACTTCGCTTTAAGCGAAAATACCCATGCATGCCCGGAGTAATCATCAATGAAAGTCACGAAGTACAGGTAATTGCCCAAGGACGGAGTTTGCATGGGCCCATAAACATCACTATGCACAAGCTACAACTTGCATGTGGCCCGAACTAAACCATCCTTTGGAAATTTAGAATGCTGTATCTTACCCAAAATACAACCTTCACAAACATGTTTGACAGGTGCTTCAAGAGGCGGCAAAGAAGCAACCATATCAGATTTTTGCAAACGTAGCAAACTGGCAAAATTCAGATGACCAAAACCTGCATGCCAAAGTTTTGCATGTGAAATAGCCCTTGAATCTGCAACAGCATTTGCAAATTTTTTTCCACACTTGTCATACAAAGTGAGCTTATACAGCCCACGGCACAAAAGGCCAGATGCAACAATTTCATCACCAAAACTGAGATCATGAACTGTACATCTATCATCCACAATTTGACTACAAGTCCAAGTCTAGCAAGTGCGGATGCAGACAAGAGATTCTTCTTGATCCCAGGTACATAAAGTGCATCAACAAGTGTGAAGGAACTACCATTTGCAGCAGTAAGTACAATATTTCCAACTCCCTGAACCGGATAAGAGGCATTGTTGGCACAAGTGACTGAATTCCCATGAGGGACAGACTCGAGAGAGGTAAACAATTCACGATGTAAGGTAATGTGCTTTGTAGCACCACTGTCAAAATACCACACATGTGAATCTGCAGCAACTGACAAGCATGCATCATGGACAGCAGGATTGTAAGTGCACTCTGCGCTAAAAGCCCATTCTGCATAAACATCAACATCACAGTCTTCTTTCACAGAAGACTCAACAATGGCTGCATTTGTAGTGGAACCAGCATTTGCAGTGAACCACCCTCTTTCTTCTTAGCGTCTTTGGCCTTCAACTTAGGACACGACTTGATCAAGTGATCATTAGCTTTACAATAATGGAAACACATCTTCTTTGTGCCCTTATCACGAGAATTTCCAGACGAATTGCTGCTAGCAGAAGCATTAGGAACATAATTTTTTTCACTCGCAGCAGAACCATAAGAAGTGGCTGCATTGCTGTTACCACCCTTTCTTTGAGAAGCAATAAAAGCCTGTTCAACCGCACGCTGCCTAGTCCTGTTTTTTCTGGAAAGTGACTGTTGCAACAGCAATGTGCATAATGCATCAAACTTGACGACTTCAAGATTTCCTTGGGTCATCAGTCTCCAAGTACTAGCAAAAGTTTGGTAGGAATCTGGTAAGGCATCAAGAATAGTCTGCACAAGGGAACTGTCTGAAATGACTTCACTTGCAGAAATAAGTTGCTCATTGATATCCCTGACACTAGCAAGGAAAGTGTCCATATCATCTTCCTCATGCATAATCTTCGACTCCAGCTCTTTACGCAGCAAAGCAATTTTAGCCTCATTGCGGCTTGCATAAAGACCTGCTAGAATATCCCAAGTCTGTTTTGCAGATTTTGCTGAACAGATGTGAGGAACAATGGTGCGCTTCATGGACAACACAATCAATGCATGAGCCTGCGCATCCTTTACATCCCAACGATCTTGTTCTGCCATAGGCAAAACAACTCTAACAGCAGCAATCCTTGCAGCAAGACCTGCAACATCCTCAACATTGCCTACATCCTCAGAACCAGGACGTACATCAATGCACTGCACAATGTTCCAGACGCCCTTTGACACAAGAACATGTTGCATCATATAAGCCCACATAGGGTAGTTGTCCCCATCCAACCTGTCCTCAACAGCAAACATCTTGAACACATCTGTGTTGTTGTTGTCAGCCATGGTAAATGATGCACCTGATGTGAAAACTGCCCGAAAATAGGAGAAACGGAGCGGGAACAACACGTGCTATATAACACAAATCGTAGAAGACTATAGGGCACCTGTTATGCAGAAAACGGCACTGACAAAAATTTTGCACAGAATGACGAAATAGCCTGTGCAGTACTGCCTGTAGTCGACCTGCGAACGCTTGCCAAAGCTCACTGAATTCGGAGAAAGTGAGCAGGCGTGTACTGGAGCAGCTGGCGACTAAACCCGGGAGGATGCAACCTGCTCTGATACCAATTGTTGGAATTAGGGTTGCAGAGAAACGCACACAGCTTGGAGAAGACGAAGGAAGCTCAAGGCACACAATAGAGAGTGTGTTACTTAGTGTGTAATGGAAAGATAGATAGCCCTAGAGTGATGGGCGTATATACAATGCACGGGGGAAAAAACCTCCTAAAGAGGGAAAAAATGCCCCGGCGGTCCTAGTGTGTTCACACACATCACTACCACATGTATATGGTAACAATTGGATTTTGCAACATAATTTGCGGGATTTGGATTGACTCTTGAAGATCACGCGGCTATATGGTTCAACTCAGTGGAAAAATGTGATTTTGCGACTCTAGACGAGCTGTTTGAGGAATTCATTGAAGAATTCTTGCAGAAAGGCATAGCTCACAATACGGTCTTGCAAATCCGCAGATTCAAAAAAAAAAAGAGAGTGAATCAGCATGCAAAGTGGCATTACGGCTCAAGAGATACATCAAGTTCTATCCAAGAGTTGAACTACCTACGCAAGTACAGTTGATGCTGATCTTTATCCAAGGAATGGGGCATGCGGGTCTTCAAAAGGATTTGGATATGATAAAGAGCCTGATGCTAAACAAATTGATTAAAGAAGCTCTTTATTTGGTGGATAACTGTGAGAAATATAAAGAAAACGATTGTAAGAGTCAAGAGGATGACACATCCACTTAGCACAATGTTTCACAAATGAGTGAGTCCATTGCAAAACTAGTGGCACCTATCGATCAGGAAAAATTTATCAACGAAATGGTCAAGAGGTTAGATCCTCTTGTAAATTCTGATCCGAGGGAGGTTAAATGGTGCAAAATTGAGAGAAAATGGACAAACCATACGAGAGAAGAGTGTTACTATGGCATGTAATATGCTAGGGAAAGGTATGTACAATCTGTTCCAGTATCACCTGCTCCACCTAGAAACGCTATGGGGAATGCACCAGGACCAGTAGGATTTTCATGGACACAGCTTATCTTCGGACAACAACGACATGAGATACATACCGATGATGGAAGCATCTAACAAACAAGCACTAGTACCAGCTACAATGTATTATTACAACGAAAGTGGGTACTGCCCTTTGAAGCGACAAAAGATGAGAGAAACAAATGGAGTGGTGAGGCCAGTACAACCTCTATCTCGTACGTTTTGACCCGAAGAAAGAAGGTATGAGATGGACTAAAGGACATTGCGGCTCATTTTGTGAATAGAGGCTTAGCTAGGTCAGAGCCTACTTATAGCCTAGAGGAATTGCAAGAAGAAGCTCCTAGAGTGTCACAAAATCCGTGGCAACAACTTGGTCAAACAATGTCCATAGATGGAGATCACACAAGTAAATGCCTATTGTCTTGACTGTAGTGTCATTCACTTGATCCTCGACTGTCCAAAAAATCCAAACCAAGTCAGAAAGATCACGACAAATGTCTCAAGAACTGTTCAGCTACCTAGTAGCTCAAAAAATAAAAACATCGTACCAGTTCAAGTAGTTACGAGAGCACAAGCTCAAAAGGAAGTAGATAAGAACCCAGAGATAAAGAAAACAAAAATTGAGGTGAGTCTAGAGACGGGTGAACCAAAGACCGATGCACCTAGTCAAAAAAACCAAGAGCAAACAGAATAGTTAGAAAGCTAGAAAGTCTAGGATGAAAGCATGTAGGGAACGAGAGTAGAAATCCCTAGCTGAAAAGCTTACCCAAGCTGAAGAGAAGATAAGACAACATGAGGAAAGGGTTGCCTTCTCTTATGCAGACGTCTCAACCTCCAGAAGAACCATCCACAGAGGAGAAACTAAAAAGTGCTAGCTCAAGAGGATCAATATTGGTTGAAAAGGTTAATGAGCCATTAGATGCCCTCCTAAAAGCCTATGAAACACGGCTCAAAAACAACCAAACCCAATAATATAGATGGATGACAGATCCATATGCAAAACTAGAAAAGGACAGGTTTGAAATGTTCTAGAAAATGATTCAAACAGCCCAAGCTTTAGTAGAACCACCAGTTGGAAAACATGAGGGTGTGATCCTTGTCCCACCTACACCAGTAATTCCACCAAACCTTGAACAAAAGGAGCTAGATTCCAGTCACGAGCATGGACAAAAGCTCAAGGACCCTGCATTAGAGCCAAGGATAGTGTTGAATACCATGAATAACTCTTCCAAGGGATTTCACATAGCTATACCTGACAACTGTAAAGAAATAGATGGTCTTGACGAATTGTGAAAACAAGCCAGAGAGATCAATGAAGCAAGTGAGATAAGCAAATGAGTAAACCAAACGGGTGATGGAAGAGGAGTGTCTCTTCCACCAATAGAGGAATTTGAGGCGGGATCTCAAATGAATCTAGAAGTGGAATTGTATTGGGGAGACAAAGGATATGTACAATCTATGGACGATCAACTCCATTCACTAAGAACATTACCGTCCTATACGAGAGAGTACGAGGCCAAGTCAGATATTATTGCAATCCCAACACAGAGACTGTCTCCCAACAAGGTCATTGATTCAAAAGGGCTGATAGACATTCTGTCGACACCATTCACATGTACAATAACGTTAGCCGAGTTGCCCAGAATACGAACAAACATGTGGGCTGATGTGGAAAAATGCCTAGAGAAATTTGGTGTTAAAAAACCAATCACTCAAATCGAGGAATTGATCAAAGAGCTGAAAATGCCTCAGCTACACACTAGGCTAGTGTACTAAACAAGGTCGATGAGTACTATGAGGGAGAAGATGGGAACACCACTCTTCCTATGGAATTCCAAGGTGTAAAAACCATGGCAATCATTGACAGTGGAGCTGGTGTTGCCATCACAACGAAAGAGATCTGGAGAAAATGGAAAAAACCAGCAATGAGGGCTACTAGGATGAAACTGCATCTTGCAAACGAACACATGGAAAGGCCCATAGGACTGCTAGAAAAAGTAGTTGTTACTTCTTGTGGAATTGAATATGAGCAAACCTTTGCTATTGTTGACTTTTGTAAGAAGAGAAACTATGACATCATTCTAGGAAGACCATTCATGCGACAATTGAAAATGGTCCAGGACTAGGGTTATGAATATATCTACCTGAGACATATGTTGGGGTGAAGGAATTGTAGCACCTCACACTCATGAGAAAACCCCCTACTTTAGGAATCATGGCAAAGGCTTTTTGCCTTTGAAATATGAAAAACACGTCGGATTTTTTTATTATTGCATAAACCCATGTTTTTGTAGTTGCACCGTCTATGAATCTTACATAGTATAATGAGCCACCAAGGGATGGAGTACTTGTAGAACCCCAAACATCAAAATAAACTAATTCAAGATTTTTAGTTTTTCTTTCATTTTCTAAATTAAGGAATTTCACCCTCTTTTGTTTATCGTAACTCAATCCTCCATAATTCTATGTCCACTTCTTTGAAACCTAGTAGAATCTTTTTGCGCTTTGCCGCACGTGTTGGAGGTTGGGAACTTGCCAAAACACCGTGTGCTAGCCACGAATGGCTGTAAGCACACAACTAGACAGTCTTTACATGCTCAAAGGGGCAATGGTGTGTGATTCATCGCTTAATGATTCCATCATGAAGGATCCTGTGTTGCGAAGAAGAAGGAGCCGCCACTGCCTCGCTACGCTCAACCGCCTCATCGCCGCCAATGCCGCCGCAATGCTCTCTCTCTCTCTCTCTCTCTCTCTCTCTCTCTCTCTCTCTCTCTCTCTCTCTCTCTCTCTCTCTCTCTCTCTCTCTCTCTCTCTCTCTCTCTCTCTCTCTCTCTCTCGCACATGCGTGCCCCCCCCCCCCCCCCCCCCCCCCCCCCCCCCTGTTGTCATGCCGCTTCGCTTCCATGACAAGAAAATGAGCAAAAGAATGCCAATCAGGTGTATTTGAGTCCTACATTGACTCTAAAACCAAGGACAAAAATTCAGTGTCCTGGCTACCAGTAAGAGGGAGTCAGAATTACTTAATGCTTGCTGGTAATGACCTTAAGTTACCAAAAGTTTATGAGATGTGGTTGATGCACTGTGCTTCAGGTGAAGCTCTAGTATATTGCGGAGGCCATCAATGCTATGTGATCTTAATGGTATTTGATCCAGGTGATTTGATGGATCTTCAAAAGCAGGTTCACTATGGATGGGTATTTTTAGGTATATATTGTGGTTTCTTTCTCCTAGATCCTGGAATAGCATATTTGGACCAGAAATGCTTGAAGTTGATCGATACATGATATGTATGCTCATGTGGATATTATGCTGCGCCACTATTGGGGCAATTTCTTATTATCCCATTTGATCCTGGGAGCTATTGAAGAGCAACTTGCAGATTCAAAGATATCATTTATTCTCCTGTAGTAACAGGTTACTTGGCAGTAGATTTGTTTTTGGATGTATGCTAAGACAAAAGTGTTTTTGGTTATATGATCAATAAGCTTACATGACTAGCTTTCAGTTGACATCTTTGGACAATTGTTATAGTATCTTCACATCTTCTAAGATGGTTCTGCTACGAGAACTTGAAGTAAAGGACTTGACAACCATTCCTTGTGCAGACAGAGTAAGGCATACTTGAGCTTGACAGGGTTCCCTAAAGCGAGTCTAATGGTCAAGTCGTGTGCATAAGTAACTGGAGCACTTGAGTGGCGGGGTTCACTAAACCAAATTTTTCAATTGAATGCTTTGGAGATACGACCACTACGATTCAAAGATTTGTGATGGGACAGCTACCAGACTATTGATGCTATGATTTACACCTTCTTTTGTTTACATGTCTTTACCAACTACATGAGCTTGATGACAAGTAACTTAAGGTATTTATAGCAGATGCAGCTTGAAGACCGGTTGGCACAGACCAGAGTCTGTGCAGGTTCAGAGGGGGTGGATGTCATGCCGCTCCGCTTCCATGACAAGAAAATGAGCAAAGGAATGCCAATCAGGTGTATTTGAATCCTACATGATTATTCAGCATTTATAAGGGCTTGCTAACAAGACAATTTTTAAGCTAAAAGTGTGCCAGATGGGGCTCTAAGGGCCAAAAGATGTCTTGGTAATGCTAAATAGTGAGTATGCTTGAAGTGATCATAGCAATAATTTTATTGATTAAGGTTGAAGTACTCAAAGTGCTCTACATGCCTGTCTTTACGGCTCATCAATCGGAGCTACAGATAAGAAGTTATGGTAGCTTAAAGTTTGAATCAATTGCAGATCTGTATCGGATTGGGCAACTGCAACTGAGGGGATAAAAATGAAGAATGCACGGACCTGAAGTGCTCTCTTTGTGGAGCGTGTTGGTCTTTTCAGATCGGTGATCGGATTTACGATTGCCAAGTTATTGGTCGTTAAAGATTTACCAGGGGCCGGTTTCGTACCAGTCTGGTCCGCTCGATCGGAGTGCCATATGAGAGTTTTTGGGGTTCAACCAGGCTGCTCTAGAATACAATGCAATTAAAAGATCAATAAGTGCTCGAGGAGCATTGTGTTTGGAATGTCATCTCTTGGAATACAATGATTGCGAGATAAACCCAACAAAGGCAGGGCCAAGAAATTGGCTATTTTGAGCAGATGCAAAAGCAATCACTTATACTTGCATCTGAACGGCTGTGGCAATGTCTGCAACACTGAAACGGGCAACAAAACTCACGATGTGAAAGTCAGTCCATGGCTACTGGAGGAAGATGTGGTGCTTGGCAAGTTTGTTTTTGATATTCTACTGTGAAGCAATGCCTTGCCCAATAATGCATGCCAAAGGTGATGCCCTTACAAAGGCCGAGGGCATGGCTGCCCGCCCAAGCCAACCCAAAGGCCACCCAAAGGCTCATATAATGGCCGCCTGCCCAAGAACCCAAAGCATGGCCACCCAATTAATAAAGAAAAAGGCTTTAGTGTGTATGAAAAGGGGGAAAGAAACGTGGATATGGCGACAAGCAGCGAAGAGAGCGCAGGAGGGGAGAGAAATATGCTTAGCACACGTAGTGGAGACCTCCGATGATGCCGACTAAGAAGCGAAAAATGCCCAGCAGGGCAAAGCGCTCCCTTGCGGTGCCATTCGCGGAGGATTTTGTGTCGGTTCAAAAAATCGCCTGCCATGTCATCAGGGAGGCATTCCCATTAGCGATATCGCTAATGGGATGGTTGAAATAGGATTATTTTCCATGCAACAACCTATATAAAGAGGGGACGACTCTCTTTTGAGAGAGCTCTCTTCTTTGAGGATTCATTCTCTTCTCTCCAAAGGAGAATAGCAAGCTCAAAACAAAGCATATCGCTCTATAAGCCAAGATTTCCTAAGCTTTCTTAAGCTCTCAAACAAAGCCTAATCTCAAATTCATTAGTCGAGCCTAATTTAATCTCCTTAAGCCAATCCAAAGCTCTCAATTTCACTTAGCCATCTTTAGCCTTGATGACCATAATCTCCAATCTCATTAAGCCAAGCCTAAGCCTTGATCATCACGAGCTTTAAGCCAAGCTTCTCAAACTTATTAGCAGTCAACCTAAGCTCTAAACCAAATCAAATTTCATTAGCCATTGTTATCATGAGCTCTCTAATCTGAAGCCTAAGCTATCTAAGCCGCCTAAACCCATTCAAATCCGGGATTTAAGCCATAAACCTTAAGCCAAATCAGATGGCCATTGGAAGTCGAAGTACCTATGCCATAGCGGGAAGAAGCAGAAGGCAATACAAGGCAGGTCATTATTGATTTTCTTGATTAGCACCTGGATTAAGATAGGTTAAACTTTGTAAGGAGCATAAACGCTTCCACTAACATTTGATTAAGCAAGGATACTGATGAGTATTTGGTTTAAGGTAAACTGTCTGTTTTAAGCTCTGTTCCCATTCATTGTGTCTGCTGTAACTCTTTTCCTCGCACCTCTCACAGCCAAGGGCCCGGTGCCTTCCCGGCTCACCTTTTGAATACAAGTCCCCCGACACCGTGAGTACACGAAGGAGAAGAAGATAGATGTAGAGCAAGAGCACTTCTTAGCATGCACCTCAAAGAATGAGGATTTTAGGTCAAATGGACCTTTTATAAGAGTCTGCCCCATTCATACATGGGCACCCACAGTGGTCGGTCATAGTAAAAATCATGTAAAGATGGAATAAGTGGTGTGCCTCTCATCAAGGATCACCTACACACCTATTGGACCGACAAGCCCGGTCCATGACTCAATCAAATAAATAATAAAGTATCCGTTGAAGGTGATAGGGTGAGGTTTAACATGCCCCCCCTCCTGATGTAAATTCCGTCCTCAGAAGCTATTGAGATGAAGACCGTTCATCGAGGTGGAAGAGCATCTGAGATCGAATGTCTTTTGCTTCTCCAAACACTACAAAATTAACCAAAAATGGCACAATAATTGCATTCTCATATACCATTAAAAAGCATATGTAGTGAATAGGCACACATATTGATTGGTAACAGAATATTAAACAATTTGTCAGTAGTAAACATTAAACTGTAATATAATCGAACACATAAGCAGTTGTAAGGATAAAACAATAAACAATTCTGGGGTCGCTAATTTAACGGTCAAGAGGCACTAGAGGTCAACTAATAATACCATGCGCAAGCTTCTCAATTCTCTCTGGTCAATTAAGCTGTTTAATCGCGAGAGCAAAGTATTTCATGTTCGAGGATTGACTAGAGGCTATACCTAGAAGACCTTCTAATTAAGCTATGATAAAAAGAATTGCTTATGAAATGAGCGCTTGAACTGTTCTCTTTGTTTAACCCCCAAAGTTTTTTCACATTGATTCAATTTTGATGTGTGTACTTATTTTGTATGCCTTGGGAGTTTTACTTTCCAAGGAAAAGCATCCCACACTGGGAATCTCTAGGGCTCTAGTACCATAGGCAATACATGTGAGTGAAGTACCAAATCAAGCTGGGATTTCTCTTCCAGCTTAAGAGTTTACATTTTTGCTGTTTGTTTTTCATTGCTAAAGGTAAAGAGGGGTTAAGCCCACTAGAAAGCACTAGTACATTGCACACAATGCTGCCTAAATTAAACTAAGAACCTGAAGTAACCCTTGACAATTATGAAGGCATTTCCCATGGTCTTAAGAGAAGATCTCTAACACCTAACTTGGTCAAACTAGCTTAGTCAGACTGCTTGATTCATAAACCTAGACAAGGGACTATGACATGAAATTATATTGAATCTAATGTTTAATACTAAGCAAATGTGATGAATGTTATGCTACCAATCACTCTTAAGGCAGAAAAACATGGATGCTAAAAAGCAAAAGGCAATGATAATGGACAAGAAACACATGTTCGTGTTGATGATCGTGCTCGATTCGAAGAGTGAATGAGACAAAGATTCCATTAAGTTCAAAATCACAATAACTGCAATGCGTTCCTGTACACACTAGAAAACACAAGGAATGCCTCTTGGAGCCACATCAATGGGAAGAGGCACCAGCCTTCATTGAACACAATCAAAACAACATAAAGAACCCTAACCTAATTATTTGCACCCCCCTAGAGGGTCAAGGGAATAAGATATTGTAGAGATGGGCGGGTAGCCCTAAGTCTAAACCCCTATCCTTGTCATCGTCGAGAAAAACAAAGTCATTATTTGTGAGACCATGGATGCCATCCGTGTAATCATGTAAATCTTCGTCATCATACTTCCTTCAACACCTTTATCGTAAATACGGGAGTTATATCATACCCTTCCTCATCACAAAATTTAGTCGGGGTCGCCTCATTCACACACACATCAAGAGTCGCTAGTATTTGATCCCATCCAAAGGGTTCAAATAATTGCTCTGGAAAGGGT
This sequence comes from Adiantum capillus-veneris, assembly GCF_014529385.1. Classification (NCBI taxonomy): domain Eukaryota; kingdom Viridiplantae; phylum Streptophyta; class Polypodiopsida; order Polypodiales; family Pteridaceae; genus Adiantum; species Adiantum capillus-veneris. The sequence goes on from NC_140960.1 coordinate 44,736,114, forward strand.
TCCGGTATGTAAGCTTCATCGTCCATTGATCTTTTTAGGATGCAATCCTATTTCACTGAGCTTCCACACTTCGAAGCACCACACATCCAAAGTTCTTGTTTGGTTTGTAGCCACGCAGGTATCTCTTTCCCATTGACTATAGTAGAGTCAATTTCTTCTAAAGGAGTTGTATTCACATCTCTATAGCTATGGTCTTTTATGCTTATTTTTGTGGTGATCTTTTTATATCTCAAGTAGATATAGTCATAGCCCCAATCTTGAACCATCTTAAGTTGACGCATGAAAGGTCTTCCTAAAATGATATCAAAATTGTTCCTTTTTCCAAAATCTACTATTGCAAATGTATGTTCATATTCAATTCCACAAGAATTCACAATAATTTGCTCTAGGACACCCAGAGTTTTTTTCGTGTATCCATCTGCAAGTTGCAGCTTCATTCTAGTTTTCCTAAGCGCTGGTCTACCCCATTTCTCCCAAATGTCTTTTGTGACTATGGCTACTCCAGCCCCACTATCAAGTATAGCCAATGTTTTAACTCCTTTGTATTCCACAGGTAAGGTGGTGTTTCCTTCTTCTCCTTCGCAATATCCCCCCACCTTGTTTATTGGCACAGGTTTAGCGTTTGCACTTTCTTGTTGAGTTTTGTTTGATTGTTCATTTGAGGGTAGATCTTGAAGAGGTATCTTTAATCTCATCTTCCCCAAATTTTTGCCTACTTCATCCCATACATGTGGTCTAATCTTAAGCAGTTCAGATAGAGTAATGGTGCACTGTATTGGAGCTGACATCAACTCTTGCATACTCTTTGTATCCATCATCTTGGATATGGATTTCCTCTGAGATGGCACCACTCTAGTCTCCGAGTCTGCCTCATGTTCTCCTATGTATGAGGGTAAGGTCTTCAAGGACTTTGGTTTGGTTTCAATTGAAACTTCCATCCGTGCATCTCCATTTGGAGATTGAATGTCTCCCTAATAGACTTCATGCCCTGTATTGACCTCAGTTATGGGTGCAGATTGAAAAGTCGCACTTCCATCTTTTGCACTTCTAATTGCTTCCCACAATTCATTTGGCCATGGCTCATCTATCTCTGGGATAGGCGCCATAAATTGTGATCTTGACCTTGCATCATTAGTGGTGTTGGCCACTACTTGATCATCTAGTTGAATTTCTAGGTTGTTGGTTTCTTGTGTTGCAGTCTTTGCTTGCACATCCTTTTGTGATTCTAGCTCAATGTTTCTTTGAGTTAATGTTTCAACAACCTTTGCCTTAGGCATTTCAAATCCAACACTTTTTGGTTTTGTTTCTGGAGGTGGAATTGGTGCTTCAGGCTCCATCATTGCCTGTGTAGTTTTTACCAATTCCTTACACATTTTCAACCTCTCAGTCTCTACCTCAGCATGAGGATATTTTATCCCTCGTTGCTCTAGGGTTTGGTTGGGTTTCAATCTAGCCTCATATGCTTCCAGTGCAGCATCTAATGGCTCTAGGACTTTGTCTACCAGCACAGATCCTCCGGAAGACGCCTTCCTTGGTTTCTTATCGCTCACCACCGTTTTTGTTTTCTCGTTCTTGTTTTAACTGCTCCTTTGTCTCTTGTAATTCTGTTTGTAGTGCAGTTTGATTTGTAATTGTTTTTTCTTTAATTCTGTCTCTTTTGGCTTTCCAGGATTTTCTCCCAGTCCTCACTGAAACACTAGTTGTTTCCCCTTGTTTGGGTTGTTGATCTTTCTTCTCATTAGCTTGGTCCTCAGCATTTTTTTTTGCTTGTGCTCTAGTCACTACCTTCACAGGAATTTTGGGTTCTGCCTCTGATCCACTTGGAGAAGGTAACACTCCCAAAACATTCATTGTTGTTTTCCCCTGTTTGTTTGGGTGTTTTGGAAAATTTGGAACAACATGTGTAATGGCACACTCCAAACAATATCCAATTATCTCTACACGAGAACAATTCTTGGCCCAATGATTACCTCCACACTTGTAGCATGGTCCATCTTGTTGAGTCATTGGTGGCACAATTGATGGTTGTTCTTGCTTAGCCAGAATGGTCTCTGGTCTACGCTCTTGATTGGCTATGAACACCAGAGTGTCCTCATTCAACGAACAGAGTTTTCTCATAGGTTCTTGCCCTAGCCTAGGTTCTGATACCTCAGATCTTTGTGAAGCCCTTGATACAACCCTATTTTGAAATAATGGATGACTTGGTAATGGCGTTTGTTTTTCTATTTGATGTCCAAATAGTATCCCCCTCGTGTAGGTTCGATTATAGTAGCACTCGCTCATCTCATGATTGGTCCATTTTTGCTCAATGGCACACCATTTTATTCGTTGTGCTACGTGCACTGCTAGCTCATCTAGGTTGGTTATTAATTGAGACATAACCACTTGCCTTGTGTTGGTTTCACTAGATGCTAAAGGAGCATTATCCATAGTGATCTTTGTATCACCAATTTCCTCGCCATAGGCTTTACAATTGTCAAGTAGGTATAACGCTTCTCTCGTGACTTGTTCAAAGGAAGTACATCCTTTTAAGTGCAAATATTTCTTGAGATTTTCATATTTCAAACCCTCTATGAAGAGAATTGATAATCTTTCATCCTGTGGTAACTCGCGTTCCAGACATCTCTCTAAATATTGTTTGAAGCGTAGTGATGCTTCCTTCACTCTCTCATCTTCTTTTTGCTTGAATGCATAGATTTGGGACACTGTGTTATGCTTGATTCCCCTTTTAGAGAACTCCACAACAAATTCTTGCAAAAGTTGTTCAATGTTTGAGAAGGCATTTTTGTCCAACTTGAATTTGGAGATGTTTTGACCAATGAAAACCCAAATCCCAGGTGCTTTTGCGGTTATTGGCCTGATTGTGTAACTCGGACTTTTGACCACTTTCTTTTGCTTTTTTGACCTTGCTCCTTTTGGAAAATATGTTGCACTAGATGTCAGCTACCTACTCCAAAATTTTCAATCCAAAATGTCACTGGGGTACACCGATCGCGATCGTAGTTCCAGCTCCTTTTTGCATGAAATTTTAGGAGTTGATAGACATGGGTATGATTAGTCTATTCCCAAACCCACTTTGCATTTGGATCACAAAAACTTGAATTTTCTCAAAATTTTGGTATGAAGGATCAGTGATCAATGTTTTCCCTATTTGACAACTGTCTTTTGGTTTTTTGACCCTGGTTCTTTTGAGAAAGTTGTTTGTCTAGTTATCAGCTACCTACTCACCAAGTCTCAACTCAAAATGTCAGTATGGTACACCGATCGCGATTGTACTTTGGAGCCCAAATTGGATGAAACTTGTGGATATGGTAGACAATGATGTGTATAGTCTATTCCCCAAATCTTTTTGAATTTGGACAAGAAAAAGTCAGTTTTACCAGATCTTGGTCTGCTGCAGTGGTTTCCTGACTGTCTGTTGTTTTTGGCTATTTTGGTGATTTTTTTTTGAATTTTGAAAACTCCTGGTATCTTACATAACCTAGGTGTATGTGTGGGTAAAGTCTGGTCAAAATCTTGCACTGAGGTACACCGATCGCGATCGTAGTTTGGGGCCCAAATTGGATGAAACTTCACCAGCTTGTTCACTAGGCTATTTTAAGACTACCTGCCAAATCTTTTTGAATTTGGACTCAAAAAAGTCAAGAATTTACAGTTTCTTGGTCTGAAGTGCTTGATTTCCTCAATCTGTCAATTTGACTTGATTTTGGTGTTTGTTTTGGGATTTGAAAGCTATCTAGGGTTGTCCTGTGTACAGGCTATCCCTCTGTATGGTTTCTTCCCAATTTTGATGTGTTTTGGTCTACTGAAAGTCAATTTCTATGCCAGTTTAGCAGTTTTTGACTTGGATCTGTATTCAGTGGTTTCGACCTGTTTTTTGTGGTTTTTGACCCTAGGTCCTTTATACTTTTATGTTTGTATACACCTGAGGATCCCACAGATGAAATCTGGTCAAAATCTGGCACTTAGGTACACCGATCGCGATCGTAGTTTTGAGCCCAAATTAGACCAAATTTGGCATGCTTGTAGACTGATGTTTTAAGGCTATTTCCCAAGTCACTTTGCATTTGGATCACCAAAAGTCAAGATTTTACAGTTTCTGGGTCTGTCAGGCTAGTTTTACCCAAGTGGCCTGATTTCCTTGATTTTTGATGTTTTTGGGTGTGGTTGTTTTAGACAAACTTGTTCAGAATCTTATCAGGAAGGCACATGTCAAATCTTGTACAATTCTGGCACTGAGGTACACCGATCGCGATCGTAGTACAGAGGCCAAATCTGATGAAAGTTTACAGGCTCTCTCTGATAAGTATTTCCCAGTGTTTGGTGCTATCACTTTGTGATTTGAATCAATTTCAGCTATGTTTGGTCAGATTTTCTAATTTCAGAGTCTTATGGCCCTTTTGCCAAAGTTATGGTTTTCTGGTGTTTTTGACTCTATCTTTTGCCCCAAATCTGACTAGAATGTGATTTACTTATCCTACTCCTAAGTATAGAAATGAAAGAACATAAGAAAATGAATCAAACAAAACAAACAGGATAAAAAACGGATGATGGATCAGTACTCAATCAATACAAAGAAATTTGAAGAGCAAACATGCTTAAAGCAACCTCACTCACAACTCCCTATATCTCTCAAGAGTAGATCTAGCCAGTCCCCCGACCCTAGACTCCACTAAGCACTAAACCCCTGTCTAGATGCTTCACTGAAATGTAAATGGAATGGAAATTATCTTTTGGAACAATAAGAAAACTCTGAATACGCACTCGGTCACTCATCACCTAAGATTCATTCCCCAGCAATGGCGCCAATGTTTGCGGGTCACCGCGAGGGACGTCCATAGCATAGCTCTCAAGCATCAACATAAAATTATCGATACAGGGGAAGCGACTCGGATGAGGCATGGAAACTCACTAGGGTGTCAATCCTAATGAAGTGAACTCGAAGAGATGTAACTACTAACTCTACAAGCAAATCAAACGCACTAAAGCCAAGTAATCTGCATATGTCCTTCTACATAGCTCTACAGTCATCACGCCCGTTCACCATGCAAATCATATCGGAATCGTATGAAACTTGAAGGAAAGCTACAGGGGACTATCAGGAACATATCCTATCACTGTCACAAAATTCTGGAGAGGTACAAAGATCGCGATCATTCGTCCCACAGTATGCAAAAACAGTAAACAGATGATCCTAAAGGGTCGTTTTTGGGTCCCTAAAGCCTCTCCTAGGGTCAAAACAACATAAAATACGCATATAAACACTCAAAACAACGATTTAAGGCCTAAACGGATGTGTTTGAAACCTTCACCGAATCTTGAATGCTTACACTTGAATGAAAGAGCAGAGTAAGAGGAACACAATGCAAGAAACAAAACTGAATTTGGATTACCGTAGCCACAGAAGCGATGATTACAAGTTTGAGCAAAGAGGCAGCTCTCTATGCATAACGCAATAGTCACTTATCTTCAAAAAATAATGTCCCTTTCCCACTAACCTTAGTGTATTATATACCTAGGGCTTTCTAAAGTGGCCGGTGGCCAACTTCTCATGGACCTTTACATGCAGCATTGGAAAAATTAATCTTTGACTTAGACTTGACATAGACGATTGACATTAGGCTTTTACAGGGTTTGATGTATTAAACATCGGAAGATAATGTGATCACATCAAAACTTTGGCCGGCTGACCCAACGGGTGCCTTGGCTAGGTGGACACTTGTATGTTGTTATCACCTCCAAACAATTCCCTTCATAGTTAATCCCTTGGTATTGATTGGTATGGTCCCATTAGAATCATCACCTTCAACGTATTGCCCCAACTTGTTAATAGGTATTTCAACAATAGAGTTCTCATCTAGGTTGGGTTGTGGATCTAAGCGTTCCTCCTCTATTGGCACCTCCCTAGCTCCATCCATATGTGCAAATTGTGGTAGCTGAAGGTGCGGCGAGAAGCGTGTGCGAGTGCAAGTGCAAGAACACACACACACACACACACACAGAGAGAGAGAGAGAGAGAGAGAGAGAGAGAGAGAGAGAGAGAGAGAGAGAGAGCTGCTTTGGGTGGAGTTCACAACAACGTTTTCCTATTGCATCTCCTTATTCGATTGTATTATACCTGACTTCAATGTGTTTCAATTTGGAGTGAAACACAAGATTCCTTGCCAATGCAATAGCACTCTGACTATCACAATATATCAATGGAGTCTCATCAATGCCAAGATTTTTGACCAAGCGAGATAACCATATAGTCTCTTTACTTGCATCCGACAATGAAACGTACTTTGCTTCCATAGTGGAAGATGACGTACAATCTTGAAGACATGACTTTCAAGATACTGTTGCTCCAACAAATATGAGAACATAGCCAGCAGATGTTGATCTCCTATTGTCAACACAACTCGCATATTCTGCATCCGCATAACCCATGATGGATGCATCACTATTCGCGAAGCATAAACACCTGCCGACCGAACCTTTGAGGTACCTAAGAATGTGCTTCACTGCTTCCCAATGCTTGCTGCCAGGATTTACCATATATCAGCTCACCACTCCCACTGCAAAAGCAATGTCTAGTCTTGTGGCCACCATAGCATACATGAAACTGCCCACTGCCAAAGAATATGGTACCTTAGCCATTTCAACTCGCTCAACATCAGATTTGGGTGCATCTTCCTTGCTGAGTTTCAAGAATGCCTGCATTGGGGTACTCAATGCTTCCCCCCCTTGCATATTGAAACGCTGCAAAACTTTCTCAATGTATGTTTCCTCAGATAACTCAAGAATACGACGTTTGAATTCTCTTTTGATTCGCATGCCAAGAAAGTGTGTAGCATCCCCCAAATCTTTCATTGCAAAATTATTGCTAAGTGTTTTCTTCAAATTGGCAATTTTCGCAATGGATTTCCCAGCTATAAGCATGTCATCAACATACAAAACTAGAATGATCATCGAGCCATCATCTAGCTTTCTTGTGTACAAGCAGTGATCCTCTTCGCTCGTTTTTATCTCCTTGAGACCTCATACATGCATCAAATTTGTGATGCCAGTTCCTTGAACCCTGCTTTAAGCCATAAAGTGCCTTTTTGAGCTTACATACTAGCTCCTCACGAGATGCGCTCTCCTGAACAAACCCTTCAGGCTGCTGCATGTAAACATCCTCATCGAGATCCCCGTGAAGAAATGTTGTCTTCACATCCATTTGGACAAGTTCCATGTCCTCAATTGCTACAAGACCAAGTATGGTTCTAAGTGTTGTCATCTTGACCACAGGCGAGAAGATTTCATCAAAATCCACTCCCTTTTGCTATTTGAACCCTTTGGCTACAAGTCTAGCCTTGTACTTTGGATTTGGATCACTTGAGGTAAATTTCTTCTTGTAAACCCATTTGCAAAGTAAAGCTTTCGCATCATTTGGCAGTTCTACCAAGTCCCAAGTGTCATTAGCCAGAATCAAGTTATACTCAGACTCCATAGCCTACTCCCACTTCACCACATCATCCGTCATCATGGCTTCTTGGTAGTAGCTTCGCTCACCGCAATCGGTCAACATGATGTAATCAAGACTTGGCTCAAAACGCGCAGGTGGACGAGAGACTCTAGTAGACCGTCTCACTCCTTGACCATTGCTATCCGCTCCCTCTGGAGCATCGCTAGTGGAAGGTACATTACTAGCCCGCTGAGTTTATTTCACTGTCTCTGAGGCAACATCCTCAAAAGTGACTCTCCAAATCTCTATTTCCTTGATAGGTTGTTTATGCATCTTCAACTCATTGAAGATCACATCTAAACTACGGATGACTTGATGAGATTTCGGGTGCCAGAGATGATATCCCATCCCTCCATCTGCATCATATCCAAAGAAAATACACTTGTGTGACTTTGGCTCTAACTTCTGTTGAAGTTGTTTAGGCATGTGAGCATAAGCTTCACAACCAAAAACACGTAGATGGTCATAGTGGGGCTTATGTTTAGACCATAACTCTTTTGGAATCTCATAATTCAATGGCGTACTAGGTGAATGATTTATAATGTGCACTGTAGTCAAGACGGCTTCTGCCCAAAAGCCTTGTGTGAGATTTGCCCTATGGTTGTGACTCTCCCATGACTCTTTCCTGAATCGTACCATTCATGCGCTCAGCAACTCCAATTTGAGCTGGTGTGTGGTGGAGTAAACTGCCTTTTAATCCCCCTTTTAGCACAGAAATTGTCAAACTCCTTGGAGACATACTCTCCACCGTTGTCAATCCGCAACCTCTTGAGTTTCTTGCCAGACTGATTCTCAACAAGTGCCAAAAATTTTTGGGACACAGGAAGAACTTGATCCTTATGTTTCAAAGAATATGCCTAAACCTTTTGAGTAGAGTCATCTATGAATGTCACAAAATAGCTGCCCCCCCTAGAGATTTGGTTGACATAGGACCACAGACATCACTATGTACTAAATCTAGAGGTTCAGCTTGCTTTTGACCCAATGGTAAGTGCACGGACCTAGTCTGTTTGCCATAGATACAATGCATGTCTAGTTCATAAGCATCACCAAGTCTCACTTTGCCACAAGCGTGAGAATAAGTAGAGATCCACTCTCTATGTGTTGTCACATGGAAACTCGCACCAAAATCTACTATCCAATTCTGTGCATACTGCGCATCTTTTGTAACAAGAGCCTCGACAGGTAGATTTGTTGTGAAGACCAATACATTAGAGGTAAGTGGTATAACAACCGCTAGAAGAGTCTCTACAATAGGAGTATTTGAAGACTCTAGCACATTGATCTCCTCTAACTTTGCTTTGCCCTTGTTTGAATCATCAGACTAGAAGTGTCACCGGATTGTTTATCCCTCTTGCTTTGCTGCCATTTCCTACAATCCTTCTTTACATGACCTTTTTTATGGCAGTGATAGAACTCAACATTACGCATAGAACCCCGAGTCTTCCTGTGTGAGTCCCCAGGTTCCTTGCTTTTGGCACGACTTTGAGTGTGACCCCTCAATCTATCACTAGCAACATACACATCACCATCCTTCTTGCCTTCGAGAGATTTCCTGCGAATCTCCATGGTAAAGAGACTCCCAAGGCCGTCATTGTACACTAGACCGTTACCAGGTGCTAAGGTGCTAATCGTAGTATAGAACGTATCCCAAGACGAGGGTAAACTGCATAGAAAGAAGATACATTTGATTTCCTCATCGAAGACCAAACCTTGAGTGGTCAACTGAGTGAAAATGATATTGAACTCATTAATGTGAGTAGAAATAGTGCCCTCTTCCTTCATATGAAGGTCAAACAGCTTCTTCATCAAGAAAACCTTATTAGTGGCACTTTTGTTCTCATAACCGGAACACAAATTATCCCATACATCTCTAGCAGTCCTTTCTCCAACTATAGTAAAGTACACAGATTCGGCCAATTGCAAATGGAGGGTAGATTTGGCCTTAGCATCAAGTTTCTCCCACTCAACATCTGTATACTCTCCCTCTGGGTGCTCCATGATAGGATCTGACCGGCCTTTTTGTATAAGAACATCTTGAATCTACTCTTTTCAGATACCCAGTAAATTTCGGATATTGTAAATATCCTTTTCACCACTAGATGACATGGCTGCAAGCTAAACATAATATGGCAATAACACTGGTAATTCTGGGAAAAATTCGACAGAGTTTCCCCAGAAAAATTGACAAAACCTCAATCCAAAATTGTCACAAGAGATCAGTAACGCATCAAAAGTAATGCTCTCAAAGCATAAGACAGGCGCATCAACCACTAACTGTGCATAAAAATTCAAAAGCTCACCCAAGACTACCAACACGGCATCAAATGCGCCTAGCCCTCTCTATACATGTCCAATGGTGAGGCCAGGAAAAAGGGGTACTCCAGCAACCTGTATCACCGAAAGGATCTCAACATTTGAGAATTCCCCAGCTCAAGAAAACCTCACGCTATTGACCCTCACAAAAGATTATGCAGACAAGAAACCAGCCTAGTCTCAGAAAGGGCCTCCGAATCGAGTCTCAGAAACGGTTAGGACTGCCAAAAACAAGCGAAATCGACTCCACAAAAGGTACATATGGCAGTTTCCGCAACTCAATATACATCCACTGTCAACAATACTGCAAGGTGCAGTATATGCGCTCAAACAGGCACCAAACGAAATGTTCAAGCAGTAAACAAATCCCTGCGGGGGGTAAAACCGCTCTCAAAAGAGCTCAAGCACTATCAAAAGTGACAAAACAATGCATATGCACATCAACTACTCCCACTGAAATCTGTGCTGATGCAAAACACTGCAACCTGTAAGAAACCTGGATGTCCTGTATGTATGCAAGAACCTGTGAGGAGATGGATGCCTGAAAAACCCAAGACAATGTCGATGCCGAAAAGTGCTCCTAATCAGTCCATAAACAGCGTCTCAATAACACATAATAGCCATAAAACGGCTATATACCATCCCAAAATAGTCTCTGAACAACCTGCACCTGTGTCTTGTACCTGTACCTGTACCTGTAGCAGAAGTGGAGTTGAAAAATACAACTCCTGAAGCGTAGCTCGGATGAAGCTTTTGACTGCATGAACATCTTCGAAAGGGGGGTAAAACCTCAGGATATCCACTGCAAACGCTCTTGGAACGCTGAATTTGCCGATGCCAAAAACGAAAACCTATTTGCAATTTTGAAAGTGCGCACGCGTGCGGACGCAAAAACAGCAAGCACAAACCTTGCTTTCATACTTGTTGAAGGTGCCGCGAGAAGCGTGTGCGAGTGCAAGTGTGAGAGCAGAGAGAGAGAGACCTGCTTTGGGTGGAGCTCACAACAACGCTTTCCTTTTGCAGCTCCTTATTCTGTTGTATTAAAGAATAAGTGTATACATGGGTTAAGTTAGTAGATGGGTTAGTAGTAAGTGGGATGTCTGTCCAGTTGGCCCGACTTTCAGTTCTCCATCGAGAAAAGCTCAAAGAGCTAAGAATAGCTCGGGGTCTCCATATAGTTTAGACATGAAGGTGGTTTTGACTTATGAAGCCATGAAATCCATCAATTTTGCAATATTTGACAACACTTTTTGGGCTTCAGTCCCTTGACATGGGGAAGATGGGATCTCCATTTCTTTGAAAGGATCAAGTAATCCCTCTGTAAACATTCTCTCCAACAAGAAGGGAGTACATCCACTTTCCCATGACTTAAAGTCACTTTCTTCTTGGATGACACTAGGTATGGATAGTGGTCTATGGACTTTGTGAGGTTGATTTTGCATAGGGAACACTGTATCTGTGATCTAGATCTGCCTAGGTGTTGGCTCTAGATATTAATTGTTTGACTCGGTTGATCTCCTTTGTAGGGTTTGGGTAAGTACCTATCTTCTTCTTGGGTTCCTTCGGTCCTGGCCATTGTGGCTCACGATGATCTTTCTTGTTTGTTTCTTTCCTAGTGGTCATTGTAGTCTCCATGGTCTCACCTGAATCAAAATCCTCTTCAATGTCGTTCATATATACGGGGTTGTCACCAGTCCCTATGTTGGTCTTTGAACTGGGGTCTGACGTCGCTGCTTTTTGCGATCTCTTCCTTCATGTTTTTTTCTTCTTTTGAGATTGGAAAATTGATGTTGTGTCTTTATCTTCAAGAATATAATTTTGGTTTTGGAGCATTGATCGTGTGAGTACATTCACTGATACCACATGTGTACCTTGAGATGGCTCCTCGATAACCTCAATTAAGTTTAATGGCGTGATCTTTGGTGCATTTGGATTATTAGGACATTGGGCAATCAAATGATCTCTGCCACATCGATTACACATGAGTATCGGCATTGTAGATGTGCTCACTTGATTTGTTTGCATTAGTGTGGCATTTTGTTGTATTCTAATAGGACACTCGGCTACACAATGTGGACCGTCACACTTGTAGCATTGCAGAGGTGGTCTATTGGCATTGAAATTGATATTTTGGCCTCTTGCCGCAAGAGCATCTACTTGATAGATAGGTTTGACTTGTCTCCAATAGTCGTCCATGTAGTATTGAGGACTTTCTTCGAGTGCATCAATCCCATAGGCAACATTAGGGGCTATGTCTTCATCATAGCCTTCCAAACAAGCAAGAGATGACTCACAACCCAATTGATTCATAGAAGTGATTCTCGGATGTGGGGGTTGTGGTCCTAGCACTGAAGGTGGTAATGGTGTTGTTTGAACAACATTTTGGGCCCTAGGGACCATGTGTTGTGATGTTTGTTCAAGAGGTGGGACCGACATCAATGCAGGCACTCGAGGTGTGTCCGTCCATGCTAAGGTTGGTCTATTGGCCATCGCACGTTTAAATACTATGCAATCCTTGGCTTGATGACCATACCTCCCGCATGCATTGCAATTCCCATTGTATTTTACTCTAAACGTAGGGCATTCACTGGTACTAGGTGGGCCATAGCAAACTGAGCACCATTGTTGCTCCCTTCTTGGTTACATATGATTGTTTTGTGGAGCACGATTGTCTCTAAGACTTTCTAGAATGTCCTTGATGAGATCTGCTAAAGTCATCTCATATATCTTTGGCTCTTTAGCAATAGGCTTTATGGTCATTGTCTCATGTCCCGATGCTTGCGAGCTAGTAGATTTAGGCTCAATAGACACTTTTTCTCCTTGAATCATTAAGTTGTCCTCCAATTGGATCGCATTGGTGGTGACTGCTTCCCAAGTGGTGATACCTTAATGACTAGGCCATTGTGGATTTCCTCATGTTGTAGTCCCCTAATGAATCTATCAAGCAATTGGTTATTATTGAAGCGCTCATTGGGATTACAACGAGAAGTGACAAATAAAGTCTCTCATGGACTCTCTTTCCTCTCGTTGGGCTTGTTGGAGCTAAGATGCTACACCCAAAGTACTCCCTCTCGTATATACTCTTTCAAGGACAGTCTCCTAAGAGTAGGGTAAATCATTTTTTCTTCCACCCTTAGGATTCTATACCAATCCCCAACCTTCCCACTCAAGGTCAGGCTTAAACCATCACTCTTATGCAAGTCATTGTGTTCTTCTAGGGAATCGCATATTTGTTCAAATACTTTGATATGCTTTCTCACATCCCTGTCTCCACTAAATTGTTGTGTGAGCTTGGCTATTTGTACTACCTTACTTCTAGGCTCTCTATCAGGCGTGTTACACATATTTTCAACATTGGATCGACCAATACCTTGAGAAAATGTTGCCAAGTCACACAAGTGAGCAGGTATAGTGGGAACATGCGCTCTCGGTCCTACATGTGGAGTAGGTATTGGCCTTGGGATTGGCATATAGGCAGCCCTTGGGTTCCAAGTTTGGTACGGTGTTGTGCCATGTGGTGGCCCAAAGTTCATATGTGTGGCCGTAGGCATAACAAGCGTGGGATGAGACATGCTAATGCTAGCTGGTATGGTCCCATTGAAATAAGAGCTTGGATGTTGTGGTTGTGGAGCATAAATTGTGAAAACAATGGGAGGGGTAGGAGCTACATGAGCACGGGGACCCATAGGTGCATATGTTTGATACACACTTGTAGGTACTGTTGCAGGCATTGAGATACCATGTAGTGGTGCTTTACTAATAAATGAGGTCAATGGCGTGTTTTTTGTCATGCCCATCACTTGTGGGCTCAGATTGTACTGAGACCCCTGGCAAAACAACATATGGAGGATCCATCAGGCTTACCGAGGAAGTCTCCATTTGTGATAAAGCTGGTTGCTTAGACTTCCCTGTATCCAGGAATCTCATGAGACCTGTTGAAGGCATGTGGATCCCTTTGTTCCACCTCTTCAGGCTTCAGCTCAATAACCCTATGGATGACATCACAAACTCTTTGTTGTTGATCCTCTACGCTAGTAGCACCGTTGTGGATTGTAGGACATCTAACCAACCCATATGATAGGTGTGACATGTGTATAAGTCGGTTAAAGTCTCTGTTTATAGTTCATACTCCCAATTATCATTTAGAAACACTCCATCTAGGATTGAGGTGCTAGGGGTGTCCTTTGAACTAGATGCAATGTGGCTCTCTATGGGTTGACCCTTAGTGGTTGCTAATTCAAGAGCACTCAATTGCTCGACTAGCATGGATGTTGACATAGGGGCCTTCGCCTTTAGCTCCCTCCATTGCTCTGCCTTGCGTAAGCTCTTGATTTCCTTTTCCCTAACTGCAAGGGTATATCGCTCAACCTCTTACACTTCAACAAGGCTTCTACCGTCAGGTAATATAACCTCGGAGGAGAATAGCTCTGAAGATTTAGGGGGTGCAGTGAATGGAGTATTCATAGGCACACTCTCCAGGAGCATGGGGTCTACGTTGGTCATGAAGGGTGAATTTACTCCCCCCCCCCCCCCCCCCCCCCCCCTTGTTTACATCGCTACCTCCATGTTCGGAGCGAGTGGCTCTACTCAAAGTCTCTTTCAAGCGGCTAAACACGCTCGGCCCCGATCGTGGGCCCATGGCATGCATGTCTTGGCTTGAACTATTGGGATTAGTCTTTGTGTAACCTTCCATGACGTTGTGGTCAAAGGAAGAGTCACTAGATGCAATATGTGGGTACTACCTTGGGTTCCCGCTGACGGCCTAAAGCCTAATGTGGAGGAATAATGAGTGCCTGCATAAACAGAGACACTCTCTATGTGATCGTCCTCTAACACAGAACTAGAGCGTAGGTGCATGTCACCTCACACTCTAGAAGCGTTGGTGAGCGCCCGTGAAGGCCGCTCACCTAGTTTTGTAGGTGTTTACAACCCAATTTTTTTGGTTGCTTTTTGTCCTTTTTTCTAACAAGCCACGGAATATGGCATGTGATAGCTCAAAATGAGCACCTTGGTTAGAGGGACGTGCCATGCTTTACAGCCCTTGATTCGATTACTTAAAGCCCTTAAAATCCTAAAAATAGTATTTTCCTAGTGGAGAAGAAGGCTAAAATTAGTAAGTCCAAAGGGTAAGTGTGAAGAGAAAGGTGGAGGACTTGAGGAACTTGTCCCACATTCCCTCCCCTCACTGGAGGTGCTAGTCTCTATATATATAGTAGTGTCTATACTATATCATAGGAGTGAGGCCTCGCGCTCGCGCTCGAGCTCGTGGAATGATCTCGATCCCGATCCTTCCTTTTAAAATAGAAAATTTTTAGATTTTTTTTTTGGTATCAAAGTGTTTTTTACTTATTATTATTATTTTATTTTTAAAAAAACTTTATGCAAATTTTTGTGTGTGGATAATGCTGCACATGGGCGCCAAGCTCACGCGCGCACAGAGCTGTCCCTGGCAGCTCTGTCTAACTTGCCTACAGCTAACAAAACTACTTAACATTAATTATCTCTACTCACACATTGCCTAACACAGTAAACTACACATTGACAGAACAGTCAACCTTCACACTATCTACTGCTGCACATTGCAGATCTACACTAACTAATAGATCTGCCTCGGGGGGTTCACCGTTCAGTACCTCCCTATATAACGTGCGTTCCCAGGGTAGTAAAAAAGCCCCTCTTTCAAAATGTTTGAATGGATAAAAGGACCCCTTATTTTAGGATTTTTTTTCAAAATTGAATATAAAACCCCTTATTTCAATGTATCTCTGTTAAATTGCCTAAAATTTTTGCATTTTAAAACCCCTCCTTTGGAACTCACGTTATACATTAACATGATTACATAGTGCACCCCCTGAGAGATCTGCTAACACCTGCACATTATAGAACTTAGCAGATCTAACAAAAACCTGTGCATTTCAACACTAATAGATTCTAACAAATCCTGCTAAACCTGCACCGCCAAAACACCATGTGCGAGCCACGAATGGCTGCAAGCACACAACTAGACACTGCTAGCAAGCTCAAAGGGGCAATGGTGTGTCACTCACCACTTAATGATTCCGTTGTGAAGGATCCTTTGCCGCAAAGAAGAAGGAGCTGCCGCCAATGCTGTCGATGCCGCCACAATGCTCTCTCTCTCTCTCTCTCTCTCTCTCTCTCACACACACACACACACACACACACACACACACACACACACACACACACACACACACACACACACACACACACACACACAATATATTGGACATGGGCCACATTTAGATAATCCCACAATATCACGCACACGCACACGCGCACACACACACACACACACACACTTGAGATGTACTTATTTATGACATGTGCTTATTTTTCCATAAAATGACACAGACAACTACTTCACTTGCAGAGGAGTGATGGACTAGAATGATGACAGAGTATGGCTCCAAGCAGTATACAATTTTTACTTTTTAGAAGCCAAAATAATCCTTTGTATAATGGATCCAGCAAGAAACAGTTGTTTAGGTTTCAAAACAACACATGTACAAGCATTTTGAATAAACAAATCCTCTGTCTTAGTATCAATTTTTGTGGGTAAAAAGTTTTTTAAATGGTATTCTATACCACTAGATCCGTGAGCAAACTTGCCCAAGGAAAATAGGTGTACAATATTAACTTATACACAGTATATCGGTTTTTTAACAAAAAATGATATTCATTAGGCTATCTTGGGCAAAGATATCAAATTATGCAACTTGCCCTAGATAAATATAACACATAAAATTGAAGACCTAATAAGGGGTCCAAGGTTGCAAATATAGTATGGCTTTTTTTGGGAGGATAAGCTGATCAACAACAGAGAAGGAGTATTAGGTGGGTGATACCATTGGCCAAAATAAAACAACTACAACCAACGTGGAGCAATAACTGAATGCTGCTTGCTCACCACAACTATAAATAAAGCTTGCACTCTAGCTTGAAATACAAAGCCAATCCCCCTCTGTAGCGCCTACACAGTACACACACCGTGGGGAGAGAAGCCAACCTATGCACGTACTTATATTCAGTAGCACCAGGGAATTAGGCTGCTAATCACATACAATAGCCAAGCCCTTGGTATACTTCAAACGGAGGGTACACAATTCGGAGCCGCATTCAAAAACGTTGTAAGCAAACGCCCATGCTGCCATACAAAAAGAAGCATGCAATTTTTCGCGCATAATAGAAGGTAAGGGATTATTTTTTGCAAGGTGTATATCTCATAACAGAGTAACCAAGCAAAAAAAGGTGTGTTTTTCCCTACACAAGCGTAATAATGCTTAAGAAACTGCTCATATACAATATATTTCTCTAAACACATAGGTAAGGTTATGGGTGCACACAAGCTTATGCATATTCATAAGTTTTTTGTTAAAAAGCCATATCAAAGCATTTTTTTGCGCACACACATATATACGTGGGCATAACACACCACCTCTGCACTACACAAGAAGAGGAAGAGTATCTCCGCAAAGATAACACCGTATACAAATACATGGAAATCAAATGCGTGGGGAACACAAAACAATGATTAAGACATAAATACTAATCAGCAGGCTATAATTGACAACCAATTTTGGTACAAAAACAAGCTTGGAGTGGTTTTTAAAGCTTACAAATATGACGACACCAAGTTCAGCTTAGGTAACAAGATACATATTGTTCTTTTGCATGTACATAAGTTCGGTACAAGTGCTGAGCAAACAGGTAGTCATTGTTAGAAAGAACACTGTACGATCTGTGATATAAACATTAACAGAGGTAAGATATAGTGTTTTAGTTATGAAAGCCTCCTGCGAGGATAAAATGATACAATATGGTGATTTTTTGAAAAGTGAGTATTGTTACAAAGGAATTGCTGCCGAAATTTTCCAAATTTCGAATGTGAGTAAAAAACTGCATGAGAATTTAACACTTTATTTGGTTTGTTTCAAAATAAATACTTAGGAATAGGTACCATAGTAATAGAACAATTGGAAATCCACATAAAATCTTCTACATATGGAACATTTGGAAATCCACCATAATAATAGAACATTGGTTTTTGAGTAGGTGCATAAAGTTGTATACAATTTGCAGCTCTTATAGAAAGAGTATTGGGGAAAGAATAGCTTGTAGTTATTAAGGCCTCCTATGAGGAAAAATGATAAACAATGGGTACATATGGTGAATTTTTTGAACAAAGAGTACTGGTACAAAAGGAAGTGGTGCAATTTTTTTAATAAAAAAGTTGCATGTAAGTACAAAACTGCACAAACATTTAACACTTTATGTGTTAGGAGTATGCACCATAGTAGCAAAAACATTTGGAAATCATTAAAAGATATATGCATAGGCTCCCAAAAATAAGAGAAACAAAGGAATATCTAAAAGATAGTAACTAACGTACATGTGTCTAATTATTGTTAATAAACAGGGATACAAGCTGACAGCTAGGATGAGCATCACTCGGGACATACTTAAACTCCAACGAATTTGGGACAAGCTTATGGCTGCACATAATAGAAAAAAGCCATTAGCAGTTAGGGACTCTATCTCCAAACCATGTAAACCCATAAAATCTTTCAAAGAGCGTAATAGATCATACTTACATAGGCAAGCTAAAGAAAACATAATATATGTTTAGGAGTATGGTTGGGTTTTGGGATGCGACAACAATAACAAGAAGTGGGGATTGCTTGATACTTGTCACCCATTTAGTACAACTTAGTTCTAATTAATTGTACTGGTGGTTGGTTGGCAGGTAAAGATCCCTGCTCTCAGTTGGTAGGAATTTCGGCTTTAACTCCTACTTTGTCATGTATCAAAGTATCTTGTAATGTACTTTATATCAAGAAATTCTTCTATATTTTGTTCTTTACACAATGTGCTTTTGCAAATAGTATTTAAGTTTCTCAGTATATGGTTCTGAATGATGGAATTTTAAATTCAAACACACACAACATTTCCCAGGATACCTTTGGTCGGGTATCCATCATATACTGAATAAACTTAATACTAGTATGAGTAAACTTAATAATGGTATGAGTATAATTCAAATTGTTTGTGTAATATTTATATGGTGATTGATTCAAGCTTTTTGGATTCCATCTATCACCCGTTTGGGATATAGTATAGAAGAGGATATTTTGATTTCACCAATAGGTACCCAATGTATAATTTCTTGTTCTCAAAGGTGTGGAATTCCACAAAAAAATTGCTTGATTTTGAGAAACAAGCTATAATCACCCACTCTATATCTGTCTTGAACACACCCTCTGTCAATGACTGGCTCTCTTTACTAATTCTTTTTAGAAAAGAGAAGGATAAACTTTTGGAGGCATTTAGTACCTTCCTAGCCAAATTACCCATTATTAATGCACAAGATAGCTTAGATCTTGATTTTTATTTCACCTCTCTACCCTCTATTGTGAAAAAGCTTGTAATAGAATATTTTCACATTGCTTGTTTACTAGCAAGATTTTGGATTTCTTTACTCCCCAAGCTTTTTTTACAGAATGTTTTAGACATGTGTTTGGATCAAATTTGTTACTAAATGATGTGATGTTTGGATGGAAATACTTGTCGCCTATCAAAAATCTTTTTTATTCGAATGATTTCCTCCATAATGAAGAGGTTCCTGTCTGCTCTTGTCACCTATTTCCAAAGTTTTGTAAGATTTTCACTAACTTTGGATTACATGTTTGTACTTCTAACTTAGAAATCATATCCGATTCTCCTGTAAGGAGCCTCTTGAGTAAAGGCTTGAATCATATTCCTCCTTTCCCACTAAATCCTCAGCTTGCCTTATTGGCTCTACTTGAATGCCTGGACGACTTGGTCTTACAACTCCAACTGGAGGTGGATGTTCACATTCTACTTACCTCAACACTCAAAGAATTTTTTTGGAAAAAGATCAGTCTTATGCCGCAAGTATGGCTAAGTACTGATACTACCTGGCTTACTCCTAAAATTAAGACTTCCATTTCTGACGTTAAGGAGAAATGGTTCATTATTGGCCTGGATAAAGCCTCAAATACTGCTTCCTTTATATGTAAAAGATTAGCATTTGAGTGTGCTTATTCCAAACTCAATAATATGGGTATTTTTAAACTAGATACCTCTCCACTTAGTACGGCTACACGATTAAATAATGAGTTATCAGGACTTGGTTATTGTCCTAATTCTCTGAAAATTCCTGTACTCTTCCCAACTTATAAAAATCATAAGCATAAATTTAGATGGATTTCTGACGCATCAAATAGCCTGTTTTCCTGTGTTACGAATGACATCACCTACTGCTTAAATTTTATTCTGCTAGAAATTGAAGCAATTTGCACCATCAAGCATAATGATCTCAAACGATTTAGAAATATAGATTGTTGCCCATTTTGGGTCATAAAAAACGCTGTTGAGGTTTCTACTAACCTTCCAAAAAACATTTTCTCTATCTTTACGGCAGACATAACACAATGTTATGAGAATATCCCTCTAAAAGGACCGTATGGGCTTTTTGATACTTTATCTGTTCTGATAAAGATAGCCTTTTCTCACAGAGCGAAACTAGGGTATACATGTATCTCAACAGAAATGAATAAAGGGTGGGTAAAAAAGTCTAATAAGTCTATACCTTTTATCCTTAAAGAGGATGATTTATATAAATATATCTTTTGACTCCTTAATAATTGTTGTATCCAAGTAGGTGCTACCTACTACAAACAAATTTTTGGGATCCCAATGGGATTTTCGTGTTCTCCGATTATGTGTAATCTCTATCTTTGTCACTTTGAATACCAATAGTTCTTAAAAAATGTTAAGTAACCCAGCTAGTGCTTTGTTACTCACACACTTTGGTCATTTGTTTAGGTTTATGGATGACCTGTGTAGCCTTAACAATCCCATGTTCGAGGTTACACTTAAAGATATATATCCACCTTGTCTTAATATTGAACCTACGTTCTTTGATAGAGTATTATGGCATGATAAATGGGTCATTTCTAGGACTCACTTCTTGAATATTGAGATTAGTCTGACTCCCCCATTCTTGGGTAGTTTTTATACTCGCTTATTTTGGAAAAGACAAAATCTCAAACTTGTATCCTCTGAATTTACAAAAAGGAAAAGCAATAGACCCTTCAAAAATTATATACACACCTGTCTAGGAATTCTTTTTCTTATAATGTATGCCTCGTCAGACAATTTTATAGCATATGAAGAAATCAATACTCTGATTACCAAGTTCATTAATAATGGGTTTTCTAAAAAAGTGCTTGTTGCTTGTATCTGCAATTCTTTAAAAAAACACAATTGGTCCAGCCTTAAGTTTGACGTATAGAATTTGATTAGTCTCTTTAAAACAGAATAAGATTAACTAAAATATTGAATGTCTCAAATTAATAAAAACATTTCTTGAGGTAGTAGGCCCATATTCTATGGGTCTACTACCTCATAGAATATGGTGCTTGGGAATGGGTGGGCACACACACACACACACACACACACACACACACACACACACACACACACACACACACACACACACACACACACACACACACACACACACACACACACACACACACACACTTATCTAGCTGGCAAGTTTTTGGCCAACCCTTGGTTGACAGCTTCCCTTTCTGGGGTGCTAACCTAAACCTGCTATTCTCTAGAAAAGTTTCACTGTGTCTCTATAGAAGACCACATGTAATGGTTCATGGTACCAAATCTCTACCACACCCACAGACACCCTTGCTTATTAGATATAGATACTATTCTCTATTTCGGCCCTGCTCCAGTCACTACCTAGTTAATAATAATGTGTGTGTTTTAGGATCATAATGAAACCATTGCATCTACATATCCACTGATACATTTTTAATTTTTTGGCTAAGGTTTTGAATCCTCCTCATCAATAAGTCTGCGGGAAGGCATTCCTGGTTAATCTTTGTATGAAGGTATCCTTGGTTGACCTCCCTCACCTTGGTACGGTTCATCAATCTAACTTCACCTACCTAGGTTTCTGGTGGGTGGATAACAATAGCTATATATGATTTGCTCACCCCTTGCCATGGTTGGCATACATGCTTTAAATGGATTTTCAGGGGCCCTCTTCACACCTAATTTCATGTGGGTGGTGTAGGAGCTTTTAAATGGACCCTCTTTTTTTTGCTTCATAATGGACCCTCTATTTTTTGTAGTGAGGTTCATTTATATGAACCCGTTGGCTTCCTCTGCATACTCACACCCGTCTCGGTCCCGTTCTACCCTGTGAACAAACGTGTGCATACACGCGTGCACACACATCGCGTTTACTCAACCAAGCGTCCAACAGGGAAAGAAGCTTTTGCTGCTTGCGGCTCTTGAAGCGGAAGAGCTCACCATATCCAGGACCACCAACGAGCTGAGCCGGGAAGGAAGCGAGAGACCCAAACTCCATCTGACTTGCTCACAGTTATTGCTCATTGGGGGGCTCTCTGCATACAAGTATGCTCATGCTCCATAGTTCTCTTCTTTTGCGTGGCTATCACGTGGCTGCTATGCGGGTATAGAGCAAGCAATATGTATACACGCTCTGCTTCACACACGGCTATCAAACACCTATCTACATACGTACATACACACGTAACATGCAATACTTCAGAGGGATATGGCAGCGAAGGCTGCACATCAGCAGGCAACTGTTGCTGTAAACACTCAAGAGGACTCGGGCAATGAAAACTGGTGCAAGCATGTGTTTTGTCTACTGATGCTTGTCGAGGTGAACTTCCCATACTGGATCGATAGCATTTCTCAATCTACAACTTCACAACAAGGACTTCAGGTAGGTGCTCTTACACCTACTCAGTATTTAAGCATTGCATGATGGTTGAGGTACTAGTTTTCTAACACATGTATAATTGTTTTTCATGTACGGTTAAGTATGTGTCAGGAATCACGCATCAAATAATACATTTTCTCAATACGTATAACATTTGAACTAACGATCAGAAAGTGGAACTATTATTGTGTATTGAAGCTTATATTATATGATTTGTACATTGAAAATAACCTACATGGTTACGGCTTCCTCATGCGTGCAAGTCATGGTGTGCCTTAATACCTACTTACTCGTTTTTGGCTTCGATAATGTATAACCTGAATAGATAGTGATAGGCTCAATAAGATATTGGTACTGGTCTTTTCTGGTATTCAGTACATTTAAATTTTTGGATTCTCTAAAAATAGGTATATTTGCATTATTAAGCATACAGGTATGTATTCTGGAAAATTTGGTGTAAACAATTGAGGAACTCTGACTGTTATATGATTTCATTTACCGTTGCCTGCCTATACATAACTCATAGCATAGATTCCATGCCTGGTATTGAACTTGTGGTGATTCTACCAAAATTTAGGTTTTGGAAGTGGATTCATGTAACATTTGATTATTTTTTTTGCATTTTCTGGTCCTATATTACATTTGGAGGATGTTCTACTGTTATTTTTTGGAAAAAGGTCAAATACACAAGCAAATTGCTGGCATGATTCGTACGCAGCTGAAAATTAATGAAAATGGTTTTTTAGTTACTCTTTCAATCTTCATTCAGTCATAGAAGAATATAAGAAGTCTTAGCGGAAAGTTAAGGAAAAGGTTTTTTTACTCATTTGGCGCTATATTCAGTCATAACAGGCATATTTTGATTATATCCCCTCTGAACCAGATATGGTACAGGATGTCACTACTTGGTTTTTATACATGCTGTGACCTACCTACATGATTGAACATACATGGCTAGTTTACTGCATCATAAAGAGAATTGTTTGTGGCCTTCAGAATTTGGCATGACCAAGTGTGGCATGATGATTTTTTGACGTGAAAATAACACATATGTATTGGTTAGTAGAGCCTTAAACCTCATGTGAGGGTCTCAGCAAAGATGGCATTGATTGGAAACTTGAAATATTGTTAGTTTTACGAAGGAGATGCTGCCCAATTTTTTCTTTTTAGAGATCTTTAATACCTGCAGGCAGGGAATCATTTCAAGGCTACTTACCCAACTTTATTATCTCGGAACTAAGTTATCTTGTGTTCAAGGCTAGTAAGAACAGATGCATAACTGTAAACGTTGGTAAAGAAGGATGCAATATGACTTACTGTAGATATTAGTATTAACCAATTTTCTTCAATTGTACTTCTGTGTAGGAGCTCACTTTTGGTAAAGGTAAGTATATAGTAATGAATTCACAGAGTTGTTTGATGCTATCCTTTCTTGATGATTAAATGCATAGCTTTTGAAACAAAGGGTTGTAATTTGCTTGGAAATTAATCCAATGATTGTTAAAAGAGCCTAATCCTCAAGTGGGGGTCTCAGAGGAGATGGCATTAGACTGGACTTTTTGAGAACTGATCCAATTTACATAGGAGACGCTGTCCGACTTTTTTCGGAATTAAAAGATGTAAACAATATCGAAATAAATTGCTTAGTTTTTTACTATAATATTTGATCTATGTTAAGTTGCTAATTTTTGCTGTAATTTTTGACACCAATAACAAGGGGAGGGAGTCGTTGACACCTGTCTTCCCAAGTAATGCCAGTTCTGATGGGCTTGTGTTTCTTGGATGGTGACCATACGCTCCAATAGCCACCATACCTACTATCGTAGCCACATAGGAATCATCCTCTTAGTTTGGAGGACACACCCTCGGAAATTGACACAAAATCTCTTTCATGGTGTCAACAGATTCATGTGCTTCCTCATCCCACTGGAAACCATGTACATGATGGGCCCTCTTTTGAAGAGGATATACATCTTGCAAGAGCATCCAAAAGAATGTGACAAATACTTCAACTTATGCACAAATGAAGCCAAACCTTGAGCATTTGATGGCAGCTTCATCAACACCAATGCTTTCACATTTTTTGGATCAACCTCTATCCCTTTTTGCACCACCACATGACCTAGAAACTATGCTTGAGGTTGTGCTAACTTGGACTTCTTGAGGTTCAACTGACCAACTTCTTTGTTGATCCTTTGAAAACATAACTGCAACTTGACAGGTGCTCCGACCTGAGTTGTAGAAACCTATATCATCCATAAACACCCTGATGAGTTTACCCAAGTACGGCCCAAAAACCCTATTCATCCAATTTTGAAAGGTGCGCATTCACCAAACCAAATGGTATCCTATGATAGGCAAAACATCCCCATGGAGAGATAAGTGTCATCTTCAAGAGATCTTCCAATGTGATCCCTATTTAGAAGTACCCAAAAACCCCATCCATGATTGAATACCTTTCATGGCACACCACCTAGATCAAGATCTCATCTTGAAATGGCAATGGGTAGTGGTTTTGCTCGGTAGTCGCATTTAGTCCATGAACACTCTCCACTTCCCATTCTTGTTTAGAGTGATGACTACCGGGGTGAAACCCACTCCAACTCCTTCATATGGTATATAATACTTGCATCCAATAGCTTATTAATCTCTTGCCAAAGGGGTTCTTTTTGAATCTCCCCTAGTCTTCTCACGTTTTGTGCTTTGGGCTTGTACCCCTCCTTGAGTACAATCTTGTGCTCCAAATTTGGATAGGAAGCACACAGCTGGACATAGCCCTCCTTCTCTTGCTTGGTCAGATCCTCTCAACATACTAGCCACCTCTTCTATACCTAGACCATGAACTTGAGGCTACATACCTTCTTGCATAGGGAAATCTTCTATGGTAACACCAAACAAATCGACATCTATCTTGAGCATGTCATCCTCGCTTTTCTCTTCCTCTGTATCAGTGTAGCCTTCATCATAGGCCATCTCGCTCTCGTACATATAACTTGTCGTAGTGTCTTCTTCACCTCTTGCAATCATAGGATGGAAACTGCTCTCTTTAGTCTTTAAATTCAGCACTATCTATCTACCTTTATCTTTGTCAAGCAAGGTAAACACCATGCTCTCCCAATCATATTTGACCCCTTTTGCAAGCAGCCACGACCTCCCTAAGATAATAGGTAAAGCATTATTGCCTACTTTCATCACAAAGAAGTCGATCTGGCATTCTATACCCATGACCTTCACTCTCACGTCCTGAGCCATGCCTAGACACCTTGCTTTAGCATGGTTGGCCATTCTCATGTGCACATTTGACTTAGCTATCACCTTCACTAGTATTGTAATGGGCCACTAAAGTGGCTCATGCCTAGATTCTAGTATTTTAAGAATAACTCTTGCATATGACACCCTTTAAAAGAGCCTTTTTGCGTAAAATTATAATTTACTACTTGACTTGGGTGAGCAGTAAATGTTGTTAATCTTTATGTAAGCAACATAGAAGTGTGATTGGCTCATTACATACATATTGAGGGAAGTTTGAGTCTATTAAAAAAAAATGGTCTACCATTGAGTCAATTTAGTAAAATAATACGCATTTTACCAATTAGTCCTTAGAGATGGCCATGCAAAGACAACTTCAACCCTTGATTATTTTCTCGACATTTTTTATCAACTCATACTATGTGTTGGGTGTATTTCCGTGAGAGGGTTTTTTGTTTAGACATAATTTTTTTACAAAAGCCTATTAAAGCCACAAAAGTGGCTATTTTTTTTTAGATTACTGTTAACTTTCTCTTCTCTACTCTTTTCTTCTCCTCTCTCTCTCTCTCTCTCTCTCACACACACACACACACACACACACACACACACACACATGCGCACACACACACACACACACGCGTGCATGCGCACACACACACATACACGCTTGGTCACTTTACTTGGCTTTGATTAATACATCCAACTACAAAATCTGCTAGTTTCCTTAGCTCATTATTGCACTTTTTGTTAGCTACTTTTGTCTACTATCCTACAACTATTGTAGTTGGCTTTTAATATGCTTGATAAAACTGATGCTTATATTGTATTATGGGTTATTACCAAGAGTATTTACCCTCCTATTTCCTCAATAGGAGAATTCGACTCTACTATGCATGATGGAGCTTATGGGTATACTATTCACCATAACCTTATGGGGGTTTGCCTTGCATTTGCTACTACCCTATTCTTTACTTATTGGAGCTAATGGTTTTTAGTTGCTGGTCCTGTGGGATTATCCCCTTAATTAAGCTATCACTAAAATGATGGGAGGTTCCCATTTTGCTTCCATTCTGGTGAGAATCAGGCTACCTTGTTTATGCCGAGATTATGTGGGTCTATCCCCTTAATTAAACTATCACAATGATGGGAGATTCCCATTTTGCCTCCATTCTGGCGAGAACCAAGCTACCTTGCTTGGTACCTTCTATCTCGAGATTGTGTCTATCTTGTGGTCCCCCCCCCCCCCCCCCCCCACACGCAAACTACCCAGGTGGGATTTAACCATTATATATCTTTAGGCCTTGTTTTAGGTCCATCGTGTAGAAACCCACTCAACTAGGGTACGCGGGCGAGTAATGGGATGGGTCCCAATGAATGGACGCATCTACCGCCAAATCTGATAATGCGTGAGCGCCACTTCTTGGACAAGTGAACATGGGCTGCTGGATGGTTAGCTCAGCTGGGAATCAGTCGAGGCCGTCAGATACGTGGTCGATTTGCGCTGGCAGAGAGTAGTAGAAATGGGCGTAGACTGTTGCGCAACTCGCCCTGGTTTTTTTTTACACGTGACGATAATGATTGCATCAGATCTCCCTCTATGAAGTGCCGATTGCGTCGACGTTTATGCCGCAGGTTGGTCCTTCTTGCCCAAGCCGATCGCACCCCTCCTTGTTGAAAATGGAGCAGTGCAAACAGAATCCGCACGACGGCATGTTAAAGGTGCTTAATATGGCCCCTTTACCCTACCTACGTCTTTTACGAGGGGGCTGCCACCCAATATTTTCACCACCCTCATTCTCTACAACTACTCTCTCTCCTCCCCCCTACGTTGAATCCCTCCCCACAATGGCCACATTGCATAAAAGAGAATTCACGTCTACAATTTGTTGCACATGTCAATTCAAATAACACACTAGGAGGGCAATTGCTTGATGATCTCGGATGTTCCAAATGACATTATGCAATGGAAACAACATTTTTACACAAAAACGAGTGTCCTACATCTCAAAAGCAGTTTCCAAATGAGAAGATTCAAGATTCAAGATTCAAGTTTCCCGAATGAGAAGATTCAAGATTGAATATGATCAATATCAATGTCATTTGTAATTAATTCCAAGTTGTCTTCAAGCAGATGTGATAAGAGACTGGTGGATAACTTTGTTTTTTCAAGAATTCAGTTATTATTGGATTGGTGTGTGCACTCCTACTAGAATTGCATCCAATCATTCAACTATAACACTCAAATCGGTGTCAAAGGGATTTTTTTCCAAATAATGAAAAACCTTCATAACCAAACTTGGAAGCCGGTCAAAAACGGACTTTTTCCCCTAGAGATTATTCCACACATAGGGTGCTAGAATCAAGCAATTATAAACTAACAAAATAAAAAACTACACGAGTGATGAACAGATGATGAAGGCCTCTTCTAGACATTTAGAGAACTTCCAAATGAACACTGAGTAACAAGATCTTTCAAAAGAAATACTTTTCATGTAGCATTCATAAGTCTGTCCACACACAGAGAGAGAGAGAGAGAGAGAGAGAGAGAGAGAGAGAGAGAGAGAGAGAGAGAGAGAGAGAGAGAGAGAGAGATCTCATGCCTTCCTATACAATCCCATTTTCCTGTTGTTGACGGATCCGCTTCCTGCACTGACTGCCAAACCACGAGTCTTGTAGTCTTGCTTCCCGCCTCGCCTTTTTGCAGATGGACACCCATATAAAAAAGTTGGCCGGGGGGTGTTGCCCGCCCCTCTGACATGAGGTTTTTGGCCATCTTTCACTTTTGCTTAGGCAAATGGTTGCGCGCCACCTCAGATTGGCCAACAATTGCCTGTCCCAGTGTGACAGGGGCCTAAGTGTCACCCTTGCAAGCTGATTTTCACTTTGTAGTTGTAGTCACCTTTGTGGATGATTTGGAATGCTAGGTGCTTACATGTTATTGGTGGTTAGCCTTCGACTTCCACGGATACACTTGGGTACCTGGACTGAGTGAGTTAGTGGGATACTTCAAACGGCTCCTCCAAGCCCGTTGAGGAGCACCGCCAGATCGCGTTTATGGATCCCAAATTCTCCCAGCAGGCCTCCATGCGTCAACTGGAGCATCTGTTTTCCACCATGTCGCCCATGATGCAGCTCAACGCTACCAAGCAATAGCTAATGGGTTTTCTATCACATAAACAATACTCATCATACAACACAAGAAGTTTTGGACAAATTCTCACGATATTTCTCACATTGTGACTTACCTCAACATCATGAGCTTTTGTGAGGGAGGTGCCGCATACCTAGCTAGGTATGCGGTGCCTCTCGAGCAAAAGCTCATGATGTTATGCGTTGTATGAAAAATACTGAGAAAGACTCCGTTTTTCTACATGAGAAAATTTCTAAATCTTCTTGTGTGCAATTAGGCAGGCACACAAATTAAACCAGCTAAAATATCTCCACAAACCAATAGCTCAATTCTTAGTTAAACTCTATCAACTGTTATTAAGAGCTACGACCGCGGAGGACATGAAGCTCTATTTTTTATGGCCTTCACATAGCCAACGTGTAGCCTGTCCGCCTCAGCCCCACGCCCCCCAGCCTCAGCCCCGCGCCCTCCCACCCCTGCCTCGTGCCCGCCCACCTCTGCCTCGCGCTTCCTCTATCCCCCCCCCCCCCCCCCCCCCCCCCCCCCTCTTTTTTTGTTTCCAACCTTATCCGCCTTCACGTCACATTCTCGCCTCGCAGCTTGGCGATTTTTAGCCTACTATGGCTTCCTCGTCACTATTGCTCTTCTCGATCAGCAGCTGACAAAGAATGGCGGCTTCGGCTCCACCTCAGAGGGACTCCACAGAAGCCCCCTCGCCCGACATTGGGGAGCTTACCCTTCGACTTGCTCTCTCGCCAGAAGAGCAAGCGAGCTTGATGGCCAAAGTGGAACGCTTGCAAGCCACTTCGGTTATCTGCAAGATCATAGGCACTCGGCCCAGTCGGGGCGAGGTTCGAGATCTACTCTAGGCCCGTCTTCTCTTCGATGTGTGAAGGGGATTGGGGAGCACCACAGACGGAGAGTGAGAGAGAGAGAAGGAGATACACACACGATGTGGGTGGGGAGACTCAAAAGAGTGAGCAGCCCCCTATACACTTATGCTATGTATAAGGTATACAAGTCAGTGGGCGCCCAGACTCTGGGCGGCCGGGCAAGGCACAAGCACCTATACCCCAACAACCTCCCACTTAAAGGCGACTGTGCCTTTAAGCAAGAGAACCTAGTCTAAAGACTACAAAAGGTGAGAGAAAACTGCTCTCAACCGATGCCCACTGGCTGGCTGTGATCGTGTGCATCCGGCTGTCCTGCTCCCGTGTAAGTCCATACACCACCAGACGTACCGCACACGTACTGCAAGTATGTACGCAATACCTACATATCTCCCTCGTGCACTATGCCATCATCAGTCAACAGACGACTGACAACCCCAACTGCAAATGCTCCCACTACAGCTGCGATATCCGGTCTCAAGATCAGCATCTCATACATGAAACCACCGAATGCCGATGCAATGCTAGCGGGCCCTGCTAGCTCTACGGAGCATGCATCAACATATATATCCCTGGCAATAGGCATCTCTGTCTGACAAGGCGTGTCAGCCACATGCATCTCCTGACTGTCCTCAAAAGACGCATCAACCTGTCGTGCAACCTCAGAGCAAACCAGCTGCTCTAGGTGTCTGCTAGAAGACATATCCTGCACAACTATATCCCCATGCTCACTGTCGAGCATAGAAAGGATGTTGGGATCGGAGAGCACACACACAGAGAGCCAACACGAAGAAGGAGATAGACACTGTGTGTGGTGGGGCGGTACTCACACTACAATGTGTAGTTATGAGTATAGTTATTATGAATGAGTAAATGAATGGCTGTACATGGGCGGCTGAACAACGGGTAGCCGGGCACACGGGCCTTTAACCCAACAATCTCCCACTTAAAGGCAGTGTGCCTTTAAAGTGGCCAAAGTACAGCAAAAGAAGTCAAGCCATACCCATCAGCGATCTACAGTGTGCAAACCGCTGTGAGGCTAACGACTTCGTGAGTAGATTAGCAGGGTTATCGTCAGTGTGTACCTTGACAAGCTCTATGCGCTTGTCCTCTAGCACCTCTCGTATGAAGTGATACCTCACCTCAATGTGCTTTGTCTTTGCATGGAAGACAGGATTCCGTGCCAACGCTATGGCACTCTGGCTATCACAATGTAGAATCGGAGCATCACAAGCCATACCAAGATCTCCCACTAGTCGTGAGAGCCATACGGCCTCCTTGGCAGCCTCAGTGGCAGCCATATATTCAGCCTCTGTAGTGCTCAAAGCAACGCATGGCTGTAAACGTGATGCCCACGAAACCGGTCCACCTGCAACTGTGAACACATAGCCGCTAGTAGACTTCCTCGAGTCCACTGACCCTGCATAGTCTGAATCTGTATATCCGCAAACAGACATATCCTTCTCACCATAACATAGGGACAACTCTGAAGTCCCTCTCAAGTATCTGAGAATACCTCTCACTGCATCCCAATGACGCTTGCCCGGGTTAGACATGTACCTGCTAACCACACCAACTGCATGAGGAAGATCTGGACGCGTAGCCACCATGGCATACATCAAGGAACCAACAGCTGACGCATAGGGAATCTGAGACATCTCTGTAGTCTCCAAATCTGTCTGAGGGCAGTCATCATGGCTGAGTTTTACATATGGAGGCAACGGGGTACTAATGGCCTTCCCCCCTTCCATATGAAAACGCTCAAGCACCCTGTCAATGTACTCTTTCTGACTAAGAAAGAGCATCTTGCGAGAACGATCACGAGTGATCCGCATACCCAAAATATGACTGGCATCCCCAAGATCCTTCATGGAAAAGGTCTCATGTAGCCTATGTTTCAAGGCATCCACATCAGAAATACACTTCCCTGCGATCAGTATGTCATCCACATACAAAACCAAAACAATAAGACTACCATCTGCAGCCTTGCGAGTATAGAGGCATGGGTCCTCATAACTGCGTACATAGCCCAATGAACTCATGAATGCATCAAATTTACGATACCATTCACGAGATGATTGCTTCAGCCCATACAAGGTCTTAAGAAGCCGGCATACCATCTTCTTTGAACCATGAATAACAAACCCACTTGGTTGCTCCATGTACAAATCCTCGTGCAAGTCCGGATGTAAGAAAGCTGTCTTTACATCCATTTGCTTCAATTCCATGTCTTCTGTAGCTACCAAAGCAAACAACATACGCAAAGTAGACATCTTCACCACTGGGGAGAAGATCTCGTCAAAATCAATGCCCTTCTGTTGCTTGAATCCTTTAGCCACAAGCCTTGCTTTGTACCTAGGCTTTGCATCCATTGAACACAGTTTTATCTTGTAAACCCACTTGCATGGTAGTGCCTTCTTACCCTTTGGCAAAGGAGTAAGCTCCCACGTTTCATTTTGGATCAACGAATCCATCTCTGACTGCATAGCCTGCTCCCACTTGAGCTTGTCAACACTAGACATGGCCTCATCATAACATGATGGCTCCCCGCAATCAGTCAACAATACATAATCCATAGAAGGCACAAAACGCTGAGGCTGTCTTGCACGCCGCTCTGAACGCCTCAAAGACTGTGCAGGAGGTGCATCTGGCTGTCCCACATCTACATGATCTCCCAACAAGGGCTGATCTCCCACTTGAGGGTCAATGGGCTGCCCACGAGCAGCCATGGGACCATCATACCGATGTCCATCCTCCTCAAATATCACACGCCGAACCTCAACCGTTCGCGGTGATGCTCTATACATAGAGTCCTCATGAAAAACAACATCATGGCTGCGCACAATCTTCCTGTCAATAGGATCCCCCAATCGATAACCCATCTCACCAGAGCTACCATAACCCAAGAAGATACATCTCTTGCTCTTTGGATCCAATTTGCTGCGTTTTGCCTTAGGTACATGTACATAAGCTTCACGGCCAAAAACACGAAGGTGACCATACGAAGGTGGCAAACCTGTCCATACCTCTTCAGGCACTTTGAAGCCCAAAGGAACACTAGGTGAACGATTTATCAAATGCACAGAAGTGGCAACAGCTTCAGCCCAAAATCCATTTGACAAACCAGCCATAGAAAGCATACTACGGACTTTTTCCTGTATAGTCCTGTTCATGCGCTCTGCCACACCATTTTGAGGAGGTGTATAGGGAGCACTAAGCTCGCGCCGTATACCCTTCTCAACACATAATGTTGTGAAAGCATGAGACATAAATTCACCCCCATTGTCCGTACGTAAGCACTTCAACTTACAACCTGATTGGTTCTCAACAAGAGCCAACCATTGCTTAAATATATCAAACACCATATCCTTCTTACGAATGGGGTATGCCCATACCTTCCTGCTAGCATCATCAATGAACGTAACAAAGTACATAGCACCTCCAAGAGAAGCATTGGGCATCGGCCCACATACATCACTATGCACCAAAGCTAGCTTTTCCAAAGATCTGTGTGGAACACTTTTCTTATGAGAAGACCGAGCATGTCGACCATAAAGGCAATGCTCACAAAACTCAAAACCACCAAAATCTGAAACGGGAATGTAATCCGCACGTGCCAACAACTTCATACCTTTTAGTGACATATGCCCCAAACGCTGATGCCATAAAGAAGCAGGAGGTTGCTCAGTGATCCCCACAATGTGATCAGCCACACTAGCTACACAAAGGGAATACAACGTATTCCTCTTAGCACCTTTAACCAAAACAAGGCTGCCCTTAGTGATCTTCCAACCTCCATCACCAAAAGATACATTGAAACCAAGTGAATCCAACTGACCCACACTAATCAAGCTTTTTGCAAGAGCCGGCACATGACGCACACGCTGCAAGACAAACGTAGTAGAGTTTGGCATAGCCAAATGAATATCCCCAATGCCATGAATCTGCATAGAACGCCCATCGGCAATCCTGACAGTACCTGTGCTCGAAGCATCATAGTCATGAAACCACGACCTATGAGGCGTAACGTGAAAAGAAGCACCACTGTCAATTACCCAATCCATAGGCATACTACGCTCATGAGTGAGAAGAAAAGAGTCATCAAAATAGGATGCAAGCAACACATCACCAAGCTCTTCACTAGTAGCACTAGTCGGAGCACATACATGGTCATCTTGAGAGCTACACTCTCCCTGTGTTGCATTTAACTCCTCAATTTTGACATTGGATTTAGGCTTGTCCTTAGCATCATGGTCTTTCTTCTTACCATCTCCATTTTCCCTTTTCCACTTGTAGCAATCCTTTTTGAAATGGCCTTTTCTACCACAATGAAAACATTCCACATCCTTTTTACTTGTGCCTGCACGGGACCTGCTTCTAGATTTACCCCTGTTGGACTTATACTTGTCCATAGTCCTGCCTCTGACAACCATTGCACTAGAAGACTTATTACCTGCATTATTCTTTCGATTAATCTCTTCCGTGAGAAGACTAGACTCCACATTAGTACTTGTCAACTCATTCGCAGGAACCGAGTTACTTATGGCTGTCCTAAATGTGTCCCATGACTCAGGCAACGTGACAAGTAAAAACATAGCTTTTACATTTTCCTCAAACGTAATTTCCTGCGTAGCAAGTTGACTGAAAATTGTATTGAACTCATTCAAATGCGCATTCATGGAAGCACCTTCCTCCATTCGCAAATCAATAAGCTTTTTAATCCAATACACCATAGAAGCAGCCGAATGCTTATCATACATATCGCAAATCCGCTGCCATAGCTCATAAGCTCCACCCTGTGCATCTTTCACATTGTAATAAACAGACTTTGAAAGGGAAAGCCTAATGGTAGACCTGCACATCTCATCCAACTCCTCCCAATCATCCCTCTCCATGTTCTCTGGCTTAACTCCCTCCAACTTTAGAGGTCGAATCTGTTTCTTCTGCACCAAGACATCCCAAATCTGATCTTTCCAATATGAGAAGTTAGCACCATCCAACTTCTCAATATTGAAAACTGTGTCCTCTTTAGTGCCCATTACAACAAGAATGCAACAATGAGAAACCTGTAACCAACCAACAAACTGCCACAACAAAGTAGTGTTGCAAATCTGACAACACCTGCTGCTCAATCAAAGAGCAAACGCATAGAGTATAAATCAGCCCATAATATGGTCAAAAAACGTACGTAGAAATCCACAAACAAATGCATAAACCCGTGACACCTGTAGCTCAACCGGCCTAGGCAAACTGTGCCACAAAATGCATCAACAATGAGCTGTCATAGAGGCATAAACATACTCCATGTCTGAATAACCACAATAGAGACATAAGCTGACCAAGCTTACACAAATCCGTGAGCATAAATGGATCCAAGTGAGCATATAACCAATGCACAAGCTCAACGAAGTCCAATCTCTATTGTCAACCAAGTACCTGTCCGTACTCAAACCGCAACACTGCAAGCAAGAGCAAACCCGCTCTATGTATAAGTGAACCAAATCTCCACAATATCATGCATAAAGAGTGTCTGTCAAACTGCCATATCCACATCCATCAACATACATAGATGATGTAAACCTGTAGCTCAAGAACACGCATAAACAGCCTGCCCAGAAGAGTAGAAGCTCCCACTCAAACCACAACCATATGCATGGCTGTCCCACAATCAAAATACATGTTTTGTAACCACAGAAGAAACCTGTATCCAAAGCTCCCTGTAACCTGTAACCTGTACCTTTACCTGCACCTGTACCTGTACCTGTAGTCAAAGAAGACAATGTCGCCAAACTCCCACTCTATCTATGTGTATGAGGCCACTCCAAGAAGAGGCTACACACTCTCAAATGAGCTGTGGGCTCACGTAAGTGGAAGACACTACATCAATGGCACATGTAATGGATATGGAAGCTCTGGCAGCAGAAAACTACCAAAGAGAGATGAAAAACGTAGCTCCTAGTCTGTAGCTCGGATGGGATTTCTAATGGCACGAATGGCTCCGAAAGGGGGGTTAAACGCCAGGACGCCTGATGAAAATACTCGCAGAGTGCTGAACCTTCCAATGCCAAGCTCAGAAAAACCTTCTGCTCTTTGGAAATGCGCGCGTGCGCGAAACCGAAAAACGGCAATGAAACAGCAGCAAGTTTCAACACACTCAACAATGATGATGAAGCTCTCAATGCTCTCACTACCAAGCTCTGATACCACTTGTTGGGATCGGAGAGCACACACACAGAGAGCCAACACGAAGAAGGAGATAGACACTGTGTGTGGCAGGGCGGTACTCACACTACAATGTGTAGTTATGAGTATAGTTATTATGAATGAGTAAATGAATGGCTGTATATGGGCGGCTGAACAACGGGCAGCCGGGCACACGGGCCTTTAACCCAACAAAGGAATGACTGCATAATCGCTGACATCTCAGTCTCCTCTGCAATCATCCACTGCAAACATGACCACTCAATCTGCTGTGACTCACTAGAGCTCTCATGCTCTAACTCCGTATGCATAGACTCTTGCACAACGTCCTCCTGTCGTGACTCACTAGAGCAAGACCTCTCTACCTGTCTATCCTGCATAGAAGTATCTCGCACAACTGACTCTCTGCTTTGCTCAGTCACTAGCAAAGCATGTATTTCTGACTTTGTCACCTCTCTGTGTGACTGCTCAAGTCGTGCCCCAACTGTGTGCACAACGAGCTCACTACTCTGCACTCCATGCAAAGCATCCTGCAACCCATGAGCAAAAGAGACTCACCTGCTCTCTCGCTCTCTACCTGGCTGTGTGATCACAGAGACAACACCGTCTCTCCCATGATCCACATGCAATGGGTAACCTGTACCACTCCTGGCACCTCTCGCAATCACTAGTGAACCCAAATGCATCACAAAATCTCGCTCTCGTAGCGAAATCTGACATCCAGAATCTCTAAGCTGACCAATCGAGATCAAACTCACTGTCAAATCTGGTACATAGCGCACATGTCGTAACAAGTAATATGCACCACTCGGTAATGACAGTCTCACATCTCCTGCTCCTGCTCCTGCTATTGCTTGCACCGATCCATCGGTCAAACGTACACTGTCAAGCATCCCGCTAGAATAGCTACAAAACCATGCACGATGCGGCGTGACATGAAACATAGCATCTGCGTCCAGCAACCACTGCGAAGGGAGTGCACTATCCACATGTATAGAATCTCGTGCATAGCTCGAGGTAAAAGTGACATCCCCGTCACTAGTATACTCCGACACTACATGTGCCTCAACTGTCAAAGCAACTGAGTCCATGGCATCACTACATACATCTCTGAGACTGCCACGTCTCCTACGATGTCGCATACGACAAAAACAACGCCGTCTAACGTGTCCAGAATGACCACAATACCAACATGTCACCTGTCGGCGTGCTCGTGAATGTACATGTCTCACACGAGTCCGTGATGACTCAGATCTATCATACATATCATGTAATCTGTGCCAAAGTGCTCTCGAAGTAGTCTCATACATGACAAGAGCATATACAGATTCCGCAAGGTGCAAAGAGAGTGTAGATAGTGCCATCTCATCTAGCTCTTGCCACTGATCATCAGACATGTTTGAAGGTCTACTTGCATCACCACTCAATGGTCGATGCAACCCTCGCTGTGTCAGTGCATCAAGTATACAATCTCTCCATGCCGCAAAGTCTGACCCATCAAACACGCGCATCTGTGAGAGGTCACAATCTGATCGATCACCTGTCTCTGCCATGAGCACAATGTAGCAAACTAGAAAGCAAAACCACCTCACCAACAACACCTGAAAACTGTCTACCAATATGGCCAGAAACACAATGTAAAACCTGTGAGACACACTCCAAAATAGAGCTCCCATAATGTCAATACAAGTCAGCCCTAAATTGGCTCGAATCGCATCAACAAAAGTCTGCAAATATGGCTCAATCGCGCATAAATATCTGACAAAATTTTGGCAGAGTCTCCTTTGTAACTGGAGCAAAATCTCAACAGTAAACCTCAAAGAGACAATAATATATGCCACAATGGCCAATCCGGGAATAAACTCGACCGGAATCACCTCACAAAGTCATACATATGAGCATACCCGCTCTTGCCGGAGTACCACTCAAATAATCTCAGCCATAAACAAATACACAAATCCATATATGGCATACATAAACCGCCAAGACCATGGCAACATAGCTCACTCTCGCATGAGTGGCTCTCTGGACAAATGCATATCCAAAAATCTGTGTACACCTATGAATTTGCTGGTTGCTGCAGAAAATACTCTGTGTGTGTGAGATATACCAAAAACAGTGTTTTTGGGACCCGAAAGTGTACAAATAAACCTGCTGCTGTACCTGCTGTAATTCAAAGCATAATTTCAGCAAATAGACATCACCATCGCGTCTGGAGGGTATCAAAACCCTGACCTAGACTCCTGTATCATGTAGATCTGACTCTGTATGACGGAGCTACGCAAAAAACTGCGTTTTAGAGCCCGAAAATGGCAAAAACGAGTTGCACATAGTCTTGAACCTGCTCCTGCTCCACTCTGCGTGATGCAATGTCCTCTCAATGCAAGCTCCAACGCAAGAGCTCTGCCACAACAACATCCAAGCACTCGAATTTCAAGCTCTCCTCCGCCGAGCACTTCTCTAACGAGCTCCACTGAGCTCAAAAGCTCCTATCACCAAGGAAGCCGCAACCGCCTCCTCGACCAAGCTTGACCACACCAAGCTCCTAAGCTCCAAAGAAAATGATCCTCAAGCTAAAATCTCTCTCCGTGAAACTCCACGATCGAACTCCACCGTCGAGAGCGAGCGAGCTATCGCCTCGAAGCTCTCAAAGCCGTCGTGCTCTCCGCGATCACCATAGCTCTGATACCAATTGAAGGGGATCGGGGAGCACCACAGACGGAGAGTGAGAGAGAGAGAAGGAGATACACACACGATGTGGGTGGGGAGACTCAAAAGAGTGAGCAGCCCCCTATACACTTATGCTATGTATAAGGTATACAAGTCAGTGGGCGCCTAGACTCTGGGCGGCCGGGCAGGGCACATGCGCCTATACCCCAACAATGTGGGCAAGATCACCGATGTCCAGATCCTGGGAGATGGTACTACCAGATAGATTTTGGAGTCTCCAGAGATGACGGCCAAGGTGCTTTCGATGAGTCCGCTCGGCATCCGAGCAGCTTGAGCTCACTTCAGATGATGGCATCATGGTTTTGACCTCACTACATATGTGCTTGAGGAGGAGGCCGACTTGCCGATTTCAGTCTGCTTTCCAGGCTTGAGGTGAGAGTACCTTACAAAATATATGCACTTTTATGCATCAAAATAGTATCCGGGATACGATCAGTGTATGCTGTTTCGGATTTATGTGCTTGTAACCATTCAAAAATAATAAGACAAATCTCGGGGACAGCCCATCTTCTGGTCCCTAGTGTTGTGTCCTTTTCTACATCATTTTCTCATAAAAATCCTATGCAGAATCTCTTGTGAAAAAGTGAAATTAGCTTTCAAGTGTTAAGTACGCATTTTTGTTTCTATGACATTGCACCCCTATATGTTTCGTCAACCTACAACAGTGATGCTCCAATTAGCATCCTGTGCTCTCACCAATAATATTCCCAACAATGAGTTCTACCCCTTTGTAGTCCTCCAACATGTAACGCTCCTTAGTGAAGACCTTCCTCTATAAGACCTTACTTAGTAAAGACCTTCCTCTATAAGATGAAGATGAAGATGATGATAGAAGAAGATGATGGTGGAAAGTAGCCCCTTGACTTTGGGCCAAGGCATTAAATAAGTAAAGGGGCACACAGTTCTAACTTGTGATAGCCCACCAAAACTCTCTCCTGCTTGTGGAATCGTCCAAACCTCGTGCCAAGGTCGACATCATTTATATATTACATGTCCAGTCTTTAGTGATGACAATAGGACATATCTATCAACGTATCCATGAGCTGAATAAGCTGGCCTGCTACAAATAGTAACTGCCCGCTTGAAACACACACTGCATAGAGTCACAAACAGAGAATGGAAGCTGAAATGGCCATTTCATCACTTGACCAGCTCGTCCAAAGCATAACAATGGGAAACTGCTGGAGATATGGCCATGCATTGAAAAGAAATAGAGCACCTATCTTGAATGCTAGAATTAATACAATAATGGCACAAGGCAGGACTAGGACTTACGTATCCTGCTATCACTATTGAAGAGATGGACTCTGGAGTAACCATGTCACAAGGTGCTTGACTACGGGGTTGAGAAAAAGGAGGAGGAGCTTAGCAAAATTAAGGTGGAAAGGAGGAACGTAAAGAAGCACTTTGTCATAGCCCTCAGTGTGCAGTCGCATTAAAATCATTGCATAGCCAAAAACTACAGAGGACTAAATACCACGGGGTCTTAAATGCATGTCAATATTGCATTGACATAGTCAGTCACTCACAAAAGCCTAGAGGCCCTAACACTTTTTGTAGCACATCAAAACATGGCTTCAATGGACTAAACAATGCTCATGCTTGGAGTAGCTAGAGACCATCAAATAGTGTTGCTGAAGGAAGTATTCCTCTCTCGCAAACAAGCCCTCAAAATGAGGGGATAATATGCAGTGAGAGTTTCCATCTTATGAATGATCTACCATGCACTACAGCCTTAAGGCCCCCATAGCACATCAAAACATGGGTTCAATGGGCTTAATTTTGCCCGTTCACGGTGTAATCGACAACTATCACATCACACGATCCATGGTTTACTTTAAACAGAGGACCATGCATCAAACAAATACATTCCATTTCAAACATCGTGAGGAAAACAAAGAAGCAAGGATTTACCACTTCCTAGGAATATACAGATCCACGTTTTCTCCCTCCTCGTTCTACATTTTGCCTCGATGGTAGGTTTCAGTGTACGTGATGCAGAAGAGAAAGCAAACAAAGAGAACAACCTAATGGTCAACTTGAACCCTAGAAGCCTGGAAGGTTTCAACAAACCTGAAGTCGAGCTTGCTGAACCTCACAGGACTAAAGAACACGAGGTCTTAAATGCATGTCAATATTGCATTGACATAGTCAGTCACTCACTACAGCTTGGAGGCCCTAACACCTTTTGTAGCACATCAAAACATGGCTTCACTGGGCTGAGAAATGCTCATGCTTGGAGTAGCTAGAGACCATCAAATAGTGTTGCTGAAGGGCAACATTCCTCTCTCATAGACAAGCCCTCAAAGTGAGGGGGTAATATGCAGCGAGAGTTTCCATTTGATGAATGATCTACCGTGCACTACAACCTTAAGGCCCCCATAGCACATCAAAACATGGCTTCGATGGGCTGAATTTTGCCTGTTCATGGTGTAATCGAGGACTATCACATCACATGATCCATGGTTTACTTTAAATAGAGGACCACGCATCAAACAAAGAAATCCCATTTCAAACATGGTGAAAAAAACAAAGAAGTCGCAAGGACTTACCACTTCCTAGGGATATACAGATCCATGTTTTCTCCCTCCTTGTTCTCCAATTTGGCTCGATGGTAGGTTTCAGCATACGCAATGCAGAGGGAAAAGCAAGCAAACAGAACAACCTAATGGTCAACTTGAATCCTAGTAGCCTAGAAGGTTTCAACAAACTTGAAGTAGGGCTTGTCGAACCTCACAGGACTAAAGAACACGGGGTCTTAAATGCATGTCAATATTGCATTGACATAGTCAGTCACTCACTAAGGCCTAGAGGCCCTAACACGTTTTGTAGCACATCAAAAGATGGCTTCAATGGGCTGAACAACTCTCATTCTTGGAGTAGCTAGAGACCATGAAATAGTGTCCCTCAAGGGCAGCATTCCTCTCTCGCAGACAAGCCCTCAAAGTGAGGGGATAATATGGAGTAAGAGTTTCCATCTGATGAATGATCTACCGTGCAGTATAGCGTTAAGGCCCGCATAGCACATCAAAACATGGGTTCAATGGGCTTAATTTTGCCCGTTCACGGTGTAATCAATGACTATCACATCACACAATCCATGGTTTACTTTAAACAGAGGACCTTGCATCAAACAAAGACATTCCATTTCAAACATCGTGAGGAAAACAAAGAAGTCGCAAGGACTTACCACTTCCTAGGGATATATAGATCCACATTTTCTCCCTCCTCGTTTTACATTTTGCCTCGATGCTAGGTTTCAGTGTACGCGATGGAGAGGTGAAAGCAAGCAAAGAGAACAACCTAATGGTCAACTTGAACCCTAGAAGCCTAGAAGGTTTCCATAAACTTGAAGTCGGGCTTGGCGAACCTGACAGGACTAAAGAACACGAGGTCTTAAATGCATGTCAATATTGCATTGACATAGTCAGTCACTTACTACACCCTGGAGGCCCTAACACCTTTTGTAGCACATCAAAACATGGCTTCACTGGGCTGAGGAACGCTCATGCTTGGAGTAGCTAGAAACCATCAAATAGTGTTGCTGAAGGGCAACATTCCTCAATCGCAGACAAGCCCTCCAAGTGAGGGGGTAATATGCAGTGAGAGTTTCCATTTGATGAATGATCTACCGTGCACTACAGCCTTAAGGCCCCCATAGCACATCAAAACATGGATTCAATGGGCTGTATTTTGCCCATTCATGGTGTAATCGAGGACAATCACATCACATGATCCATGGTTTACTTTAAATAGAGAACCATGCATCAAACAAAGACATTCCATTTCAAACATCGTGAGGAAAACAAAGAAGTCGCAAGGACGTACCACTTCCTAGGGATATACAGATCCATGTTTTCTCCCTCTTCGTTCTGCATTTTTCCGTGATGGTAGGTTTAAGCATACGTATTGCAGAGGTGAAAGCAAGTAAACAGAACAACCTAATGGTCAACTTGAACCCTAGAAGCCTAGAAGGTTTCAACAAACCTAAAGTCGGGCTTGTCGAACCTCACAGGACTAAAGCACATGGGGTCTTAAATGCATGTCAATATCCATTCACATAGTCAGTCCCTCACTAAAGCCTGGAGGCCCTAAAACCTTTTGTAGCACATCAAAACATGGCTTCAATGGGCTGAACAACGCTCATGCTTGGAGTAGCTAGAGATCATCAAATAGTGTTGCTGAAGGGAAAAATTCCTCTCTCACAGACAAGTCCTCAAAGTGAGGGGGCAATATGAAGTGAGAGTTTCCATCTGATGAATGATCTACTGTGCACTATAGCCTTAAGACCCTCATAGCACATCAAAACATGGGTTCAATGGGCTGAATTTTTCCCTTGCACGGTGTAAACGACGACTATCACATCCCACAATCCATGGTTTACTTTAAACAGAGGACCATGCATCAAACAAAGACATTCCATTTCAAACATCGTGAGGAAAACAAAGAAGTCGCAAGGACTTACCTCTTCCTAGGGATATACAGATCCACGTTTTCTCCCTCCTCCTTCTGCATTTTGCCTCGATGGTAGGTTTCAGAGTACGCAATGCAAAGGCAAAAGCAAGCAAAGAGAACAACCTAATGGTCAACTTGAACCCTAGAAGCCTAGAAGGTTTTAACAAACGTAAAGTCGGGCTTGCCAAACCTTACAGGACTAAAGAACATGGGGTCTTAAATGCATGTCAATATTACATTGACATAGTCAGTCACGCACTAAAGCCAAGAGACCCTAACACCTTTTGTAGCACAGAAAAACATGGCTTCAATGGGCTGAACAACGCTTATGCTTGGAGTAGCTAGAGACCATCAAATAGTGTTGCTGAAGGGTAGCATTCCTCTCTCGCAGACAAGCCCTCGAAGTGAGGGGGTAATATGCAATGAGAGGTTCCATTTAATGAATAATCTACCGTGCACTACAGCCTTAAGGTCCCCATAGCACATCAAAACATGGGTTCAATGGACTGAATTTTGCCAGTTCATGGTGTAAGCGACGACTATCACATCATATGATCTATGGTTTACTTGAAACAGAGGACGACGCATGAAACAGAGACATTCCATTTCAAACATCGTGAGGAAAACAAAGAAGTCGCAAGGACATACCACTTCCTAGGGATATACAGATCCATGTTTTCTCGCTCCTTAGCTTTGCCTCGATAGTAGGTTACACTGTACGCGATGCAGAGGCAAAAGCAAGGAAAGAGAACAACCTAATGGTCAACTTGAACCCTAAAGCCTAGAAGGTTTCAACAAACTTGAAGTCCGGCTTGCCA
The DNA here is from genome assembly GCF_014529385.1 of Adiantum capillus-veneris. Taxonomy (NCBI): domain Eukaryota; kingdom Viridiplantae; phylum Streptophyta; class Polypodiopsida; order Polypodiales; family Pteridaceae; genus Adiantum; species Adiantum capillus-veneris. The sequence goes on from NC_140960.1 coordinate 44,780,209, forward strand.
AACCTCACAGGACTGAAAAACTTGGGGTCTTAAATGCATGTCAATATTGCATTGACATAGTTAGTCACTCACTAAAGCGTGGAGGCTGTAACAGATTTTGTAGCACATCAAAACATGGCTTCTGGGCTGAACAACGCTCATGCTTGGAAAAGCTAGAGTCCATCAAATAGTGTTCCTCAAGGGCAGCATTCCTATCTCGTAGACAAGCCCTCAAAGTGAGGGGTTAATATGCAGTGAGAGTTTCCATCTGATGAATGATCTACCATGCACTACAACTTTAACACCCCCATAGAACATCAAAACATGGGTTCAATGGGCTGAATTTTTCCCGTTCACGGTATAATAAACGACTATCACATCACACGATCCATGGTTTACTTTCAACAGAGGACCACACCTCAAACAAAGACATTCCATTTCAAACATCGTGAGGAAACTAAAGAAGTTGCAAGGGCTTACCACTTCTTAGGGATATAAAGATCCATGTTTTCTCCCTTCTCTTTCTGCATTTTGCCTTGATGGTAGGTTTCAGCGTACGCAATGCATAGGCAAAAGCAAGAAAAGAGAAGAACCTAATGGTCAACTTGAACCCTAGAAGCTAGAAGGTTTCAACAAACCTGAAGTCGGGCTTGCCGAACCTCACAGGACTAAAGAACACGGTGTCTGAAATGCATGTCAATATTGCATTGACATAGTCAATCACTCACAAAAGCCTCGAGGCCCTAACACCTTTTGTAGCACATCAGAAAATGGCTTCAATGGGCTGAACAACGCTCATGCTTGGAGTAGCTAGAGACCATCAAATAGTGTTGCTGAAGGGCAACATTCCTCTCTTGCAGACAAGCCCTCCAAGTGAGGGGGTAATATGTAGTGAGAGTTTCCATCTGATGAATGATCTACCGTGCACTACAACCTTAAGGCCCCTATAACACATCAAAACATGGGTTCAATGGGCTGAATTTTTCCCGTTCACGGTGTAATCGACGCCTATCACATCACACGATCCATGGTTTACTTTAAACAGAGGACCACACATCAAACAAACACATTCCATTTCAAACATCGTGAGGAAACTAAAGAAGTCAGAAGGGCTTACCACTTCCTAGGGATATACAGATCCGCATTTTCTCTCTCCTCGTTTTGCATTTTGCCTCGATGTTAGGCTTCAGCGTACGCGATGCAACGGCAAAAGAAAGAAAATAGAACAACCTAATGGTCAACTTGAACCCTAGAAGCCTAGAGGGTTTCAACAAACCTTAAGTCCGGCTTGCCAAACTTCACAAGACAAAAGAACACGGGGTCTTAAATGCATGTTAATATTGCATTGACATAGTCAGTCACACACTAAAGCCTGGAGGCCCTAGCACCTTTTGTAGCACATCAAAACATGGCTTCAATGGGCTGAACCACGCTCATGCTTGGAGTAGCTAGAGACCATCAAATAGTGTTGCTGAAGGGCAATATTCCTCTCTCGCAGAGAAGCCCTCAAAGTGAGGGGGTAATATGCAGTGAGAGTTTCCATTTGATGAATGATCTACCATGCACTACAGCCTTAAGGCCCTCATAGCACATCAAAACATGGGTTCAATGGGTGGAATTTTTCCCGTTCATGGTGTAATCAATGACTATCACAGCACATGATCCATAGTTTACTTTAAACAGAGGACCACGCATCAAACAAAGACATTCCATTTCTAACATCGTGAGGAAAACAAAGAAGTCGCAAGGACTTACCACTTCCTAGGGATATACAGATCCATGTTTTCTCCCTCCTCGTTCTGCATTTTTCCTCAATGGTAGGTTTCAGAGTACGCGATGTAGAGGCAAAAGCAAGCAAAGAGAACAACCTAATGGTCAACTTGAACCCTAGAAGCCTAGAAGATTTCAACAAACCTGAAGTTGGGCTTGTCGAGCCTCACAGGACTAAAGAACACGGGGTCTTAAATGCATGTCAATATTGCATTGACATAGTTAGTCACTCACTAAAGCCTAGAGGCCCTAACACGTTTTGTAGCACATCAAAACATGGCTTCAATGGGCTGAACAACGCTCATGCTTGGAGTAGCTAGAGACCATCAAATAGTGTTCCTAAAGGGCAACATTCCTCTCTCGCACACAAGCCCTCAAAGCGAGGGGGTAATATGCAGTGAGAGTTTCCATCTGATGAATGATCTACCGTGCACTACAGCCTTAAGGCCCCCATAGCACATCAAAACATGGGTTGAATGGGCTGAATTTTGCATGTTCACGGTGTAATCGACGACTATCACATCACACGATCCATGGTTTACTTGAAAGAGAGGACCATGCATGAAACAAAGATATTCCATTTCAAACAGCGTGAGGAAAAGAAAGAATTTGGATGGACTTACCACTTCCTACGGATAAATTGATCTGCATTTTCTCCCTCCTCGTTCTACATTTTTCCTCGATGGTAGGTTTCAGAGTACGCAATGGAGAGGCAAAAGCAAGCAAAGAGAACAACTTAATGGTCAACTTGAACCCTAGAAGCCTAGAAGGTTTCAACAAATCTAAAGTCGGGCTTGCCAAACCTCACATGACTAAAGAACACGGGGTCCTAAATGGATTTCAATATTGAATTGACATAGGCAGTCACGCATTAAAGCCTGAAAGCCCTTACACCTTTTGTAGCACATCAAAACATGGCTTCATTGGGCTGAACAACGTTCATGCTTGGAGTAGCTAGAGACCATCAAATGGTGTTCTGAAGGGCATCATTCCTCTCTCGCAGACAAGCCCTCCAAGTAAGGGGGTAATATGCAGTGAGAGTTTCCATCTGATGAATGATCTATCGTGCACTACAGCCTTACGGCCCCCATAGCACATCAAAACATGGGTTCAATGGGCTGAATTTTTCCCGTTCACGGTGTAATTGATGACTATCACATCACATAATCCATGGTTTACTTTAAACAAAGGACCACACATCAAAGAAAGAAATTCCATTTCAAACATTGTGAGGAAAACCAAGAAGTTGCAAGGACTTACCACTTCCTAGGGATATACAGATCCACATTTTCTCCCTCATCGTTCTGCATTTTGCCTCGATGGTAGGTTTCAACATACGTGATGCAGAGGCGAAAGCAAGCAAAGAGAACAACCTAATGGTCAACTTGAACCCTAGAAGCCTAGAAGGTTTCAACAAACCTGAAGTCAGGCTTGCCAAACCTCACAGGACTAAAGAACACGGGGTCTTAAATGCATGTCAATATTGCAAAGACATAGTCAGTCACTCACTAAAGCCTGGAGGCCCTAACACCTTTTGTAGCACATCAAAACATGGCTTCAATGGGCTGAACAACCCTCATGCTTGGAATAGCTAGAGACCATCAAATAGTTTTCCTCAAGGGCAACATTCCTTTCTTGCAGACAAGCCCTCAAAGTGAAGGGGTAATATGCAGTGAGAGTTTCTATCTGATGAATGATCTACTGTGCACTACAGCCTTAAGGCCCCCATAGCACATCAAAACATGGGTTCAGTGGGCTGAATATTGCCCATTCACGGTATAATTGATGACTATCACATCACACGATCCATGGTTTACTTTAAATAGAGGACCACACATCAAACAAAGACATTCCATTTCAAACATTGTGAGGAAACTAAAGAAGTCGCAAGGGCTTACCACTTCCTAGGGATATAAAGTTCCACGTTTTCTCCCTCCTCGTTCTACATTTTGCCTCGATGGTAGGTTTCAGCTTATGCGATGCAGAGGCAGTTGTACTTAATGGTCCTGTCCACCCAAGCTTTTCTTCTTCTTTGAATTGCTTCAATGATATATGCTGCCTGAATTCTACTCTCCACTAATTTCAGTAATTGTTCCTGCCTGCAAACTGAAGACTCATCTTCTGAAAATTTATACTGAAGTGAAATCCTCAAACTTGGAACAACAAATTCCATAGGTACTATGGCTTCCAAACCATATGCCATCTTAAATGGTGTCATCCCTGTGCTAACTTTAAATGCTGTTCTGAATGCCCACAATGCCGAATCTAGTTTGGTATCCCAATCCTTCTTGTTTTCTGAAATAATTCTCCTCAGGATCCTCACTAGAGTTTTGTTGGTAGACTTTGCCTGACCATTAGCTTGTGGATAGTAAACTGTGGACTTCTTGTGGATAATCAGGTGATATTCAGTAAGCTTCTTGATTACTTTATTGATGAAATGTCCACCCTGATCTGAAACTAATTCAAATGGACATCCAAATCTGGTCATTATGTTTCTGTAAAGGAACTTGGCCACACTCTCTGCCTTGTTATCCTTCATTGCATGTGCTTCTACCCACTTGGTATAGTAATCTGTTTCCACAAGAATATACTTATTACCTGTAAATTTTGCTGTTGGCTTCATAGGGCCCATAAAGTCTAATTCCCACTTCTGAAAAGGTTCAAGTGGTAGAATAGGCTGTAAAGGCATCCTATTAGCATTAAGAGGTCTATCATCCCTCTGACAAGTTCAACAAGACTTCACAAACTCATCGGAGTCCTTAAAAATTGAAGACCACCACAAACTTGCTTGTAATATTTTCTTTGCAGTAATCTCTCCTGAAAAGTGACCACCTGCATCACCTGAATGGACTTCATTTAAAACTGCATGTTGTTCGAACTGGTCAACTCATCTTCTGAGTATCTAATTAATTCCCTTTTTGTACAAGACTCCCATAATTACTGTGAAGGACCTGCTTTGCCATGCAAGTTTCTTCCTCTGGGTAACCACCATCTGTCAAGGTAAAACACCATCAAGAAGAAAGTATAACATATCTGCATACCATGAATCTTTGTCTTGAATGACCTGAACTGGAAATAGGTTTGCATCAGGTAATTCATCAATTTCCTGATTGGGAATTTCACATGTAGCCAATCTGCTTAGGTAATCTGCAATAACCTGTTCTTGGCCTGGTTTATGAGTGACTAAATAATCAAATTCCTGCATCAACAATACCCATCTTGCCAGTCTCCCTGTCAAATGAGGTTTATTTACCAAGTAAACCAACGCTTGATGATCTACATGAATTGTCACCTGATTAGCTAACAAATAATGCATGATATTCTCTAATCCAAAGATCATCCCGAGGCATTCCCTTTCAGTTTATTGAATAGTTCCTCTTTGTAGAAGATAAAACCTTGCTGCATAATAGATTGGTTTGAACCAACCCTTCCGAGCTTCCTGCATCAAGACTACACCAATAGCTGGATGAGAGGCATCCACAAACAAGTGGAATGGTTTTTTCCAGTTAGGAGGAATCAAGATAGGGGCAATTACTAGCATTTTCTTCAAAAATGTAAAATCCCTTTCCTGATCTTCTTTCCATGCAACAACAAGGGTAAACACACATGAGCCAGATATCTGAGAAACCTGATGTGCCATTTAACCTGTCCAATGAACCTCATTAGTTGCTTAAAAGTTTTAGGAGCATGTGCTTTCAAAATAGCTTCCACTTTTTTGGGATCAATGGCAATGCCCTCTCTACTGATGATGTGTCCCAACAAAATACCCCTTTTCACTGCAAATGCACATTTTGCAAGGTTGAGTGACATCCTGGCCTCCCTGCATTTCTGAAAACATAATCTCAAATGATGCAAATGTTCAATCTTACTTCTTGACACACTGAAATCATCCAGAAAAACCTTCATAAATGCTGTCAGGTAAGGAGAAAAAACTTCCATCACCCATTTCTGAAATGTTGGTGGTGCATTTTTAAGGCCAAAGTTCATAACTATGGAAGCATAGACTCCCCATTCTGTTATGAATGTTGTTTTATTCCTATCTTCCAAAGCCATACCAACCTGATTGTATCCACTAAATCCATCCAAAAATCTATAAATCTCCTTCCTTGCAACTGCATCCAACATTGTGTCATAATAAGGTAACGGGAATGGATCAGTAATGGTGGCAACATTCAGTTTCTTGTAATCCACACAAATTCTGATCTTGCCATTCTCTTTTGGCACCACCACAATGGATGACAACCAGGTTACTTTATCCACTGGATAAATGAAACCTAATTCTAGACGTTTATCAATCTCTTCCTTCACTTGTTTTGCATAATTGGGGTTCATTCTATACCTCTGTTGCTTAACTAGAACTGCATCACTTTTCAAATTGATCCTATGCTGGCACACTGCTGGGTCTGCTCCCTTCATATCAATGTAAGACCAAGAAAAAACATCTTTAAACTCCTTTAACAAGGTTTTTAACGATTCTTTGAAGCCCAGGTCCAACTCAGTGGACACTTTAACTATTATGGGATCTCTATCCTCTCCCAGGTTCATGTCTTCCAAATCATCTTCCCTAACTCTTGAGCTCTTTACCATTTGCTCATCAAAGATCTGCTCTGCATGTTTGATTGCTTCTAATGCTTCCTGCTCCTCTTGTGACTTTTTGTTGGAAGCTGAAACCCCTGAAACATTTCTCATGTTTATCAGCTTTGGATCAGGTTACTGGTCTTGATTCTGAACCGTGTCTGCAATTTTTTGAACATCAACCTCAAAAATAGGAATAACTATTTGATTCCTTTGAAGAAACTCTTCTTCCTCATCTTCTTCAACTGCCTCCCCCATATTAATACCCTCTGCATACAAAGGTCTAAAACCTGTGGGATTGTTTTCTTGGGTATCATCTGCATCCTAACCTTTTTCTTACCCTGTTTGATCACAATGGTGTCTGCACCCCAAAGTTATTTGACTTTATTGGCTCTTAACCATGGTCTTCCCAGGATCATTGGGTAGGATCAGGTTGTTTCTTCGACTCTAAGAATCACAAAGTTCACCACGAAAATTAATCCTGCAACACTGATGGTACTCTCCTCTGATCTACCATTTTCACTTGAAATGGTACAGGTGCCCAATTGGTTAATTTTAGTTTCTTACACACTGATTTAAGAAGAATGTTAACTCCTGAACATCCATCCACTAACACATCTGACAAGTACACCTTCCCAATAGAAATGTTGAGCACTGGAACTTTGTAGTCTACATCCACTGGTGCTACATCTCCAAAATCAATATGTGCTAGATGGATATGTCCCATTTCTTGTTGTGGTAATGTCTTTCCTTTAGCTTCATCCGTCAGTTTCCTGAGGAACATCTGACTGAAGTCAGGGACCAGTTTCAAGAGTTGTCCCACTTTGACTGAAATTGGGGCATCCATAAGAGCTTCAAAAAGGTGATCAGATAATCCTTTGGTAGAAGTTTGCACTAAATTATCTGGCTTCAAGGAATTTGGTAGTGATTCAGAATCTGACTGCTCACTGCCCATCTTCTCCCAAATTTTTTGAACTAAATCTATGGGACAAAAATCTGCTACTTTGTCAGGTTTTTGATTATATTGGATCTCTTGTAAAACTCCTCTCCTGATCTTATCCTGAGCTCTCCAATCAATAGGGTCCTCAACATCTTTTCCTGGCTTCTTTTCTTGTAGTGGTAACTTTCCCTTGGATCGTGTGATGGCTAAAGTTTGTACTTCCCGTGGTTTGTCAAATACTTCTCAATTTGAATACAATGAGAGCAATCACACCGAGAAGTGTGTATAGAATCAGTATATGGTTTGGGTAACTTTCCTCCTGTTTCCTTAGTAGACAGTCTGTTGTAAGGTTCTAATAATTGACTGCCCTATTTTTCATCTAAAGTGTCAATCTCTTCCAAAAACACTGCATTTACCTGAGCTGGTGACTTCATTCTACCATCATTGGAAGAACTAGCACCGACATTTGGGGAATTAAAATTCACAATTGGAATACCTCTCTCATTCCTATGCTTACACCACACCTCACATGCATGTCGTTGCCTATGTCCCATTGTACCACAATAGTTACATAGTTGCATTGGATTGGTAGTTTGCTGAAACCTTGGCCCATTTTTCCAACTCCCTTGATGGAATGGCCTTTGTTGATGTGAATTCTGAAATCTACCCTTGATGGGTTGTGGTGCAACCACATTAGCACCTGATTCCATCTTTGCTAACATGTGTGCTGGTCTTCTACCTCTAAAATTGGGGTTATAATAGCAATTATCATACTCATGTCCAGGTCTTTGGCATATTTGACAAAATGGTGATCTGGCAAGGCTAGAAAATGATTGTGGCTGTATCTCCTTTAGTTATTCAAAATCTGTTTACTGGTATCATTAAGTTCCTTAGATTCAGGCTTACCATGCTTGGCTTTGCCTTTTCTTTTGTGTTTCTTTGACTTTGATCCTTTCTTCTTGGACTTCTTCTTCTTCTTCTTCTTCTTCTTGGCACTCCATGTGTCCTTTTCTTCATCCTCAGAATCCGTTTCCTGATTGGAATCTGAATCTATTTCTTCATCACCATCTAAATCTGAATGTGAATCCTCATTTTTTGAATCAGAGTCCTGTTGGGACTTCTTCTTCTTACTCTGATTTTGTTCACTGATGCCATATCTTCTTTCAGTTCTCATTGCTGCATCCACAATGTTTCCAAAATCTTGAGACTGGGTAAGAGGAGCATGACCTGCAATGGCACTCTTCAACTGTTCCCTCAAACCTCTGCATAAATATCACCCAATTGTTCCGAAGAGGGTCTTTGATTGGCTTGCAACATGTTCATCAAGTTCCTAAATTGTTGGGCATAGTCTTCCACCAACAAATCCTTTTGCTTTATATTTTTGATTTTCCTCAGAACATATTCACGGGTTTTCTCTACCCTGAACCTGGCCAGAAATCTGATCTTTAAGTCATCATAATCAGGAAATGCAGTAGTACCATACTGCATGAACCAAGACATGGCTTTCCCCTGTAATGTTGCTGCAAAATGCTCCTTTTTGATAGCATCATTATAAAGGACATCATACCCACTAGCAGACCATCTTGTCTCAAACTGTCCCACATGACTGTCAGCATCCTGGGAGTCTTTCTCACTGAATTTGGCTGCTCCTACTTTGGGGTGGAGTGGTGGTTGGGCCATTATGGGTACTTGTTGAATTGGTGGACCCCCTAAAGGGTTGAAGTTTAACAATGGTAAAAGTGGTGGTTTAGGAAATTGCAATTGCTTCCTTGCCCTCAAAAACTAATGGACTGCCTGAATGCCTGAATGCCAACTAACTGATGGATGACTCTTTCTGGAGTTGGGTTGCTTCCCTGCACTATTGGCTAAGGTGAAGATCTTTCCCCTTCCTCCTGTTGTTGGTCTCCACTTATGTTGCTGGTCTCTTCAGGTCCTGTTCCTTCAGGAATTGGTGGCAAACCTGTAACTGCTCCTACTTCGGGAATTTCTTCTTCTGCACGACCCCCTGATCTTTGAAGTTGAGATTCCAGCCATGATTCATATCTTCTTCTTTGGAACCTGGTGCCATAGGAGAGTTTTGGTGGTTCATCCCCTGAATCACTCGTACATGTCTCCTTCTACTTGTGATTTTGAGGAAAATTTGTGAGTTGTCTACTAGTGCAGTTAACCAAATTGATTGGACCATTCACTAACCCAAAAGGCAAAAATTGTGCTTTGTAAAACTGAAAAACCTTGGAAACAACCTGAAGCTTTAAATCACCAGGCAATTTGGGAAAATACTCTTGAAGGAAAATCAGGTTATAATTTTCCTGTTCCTCCTCCTCTGACTTCCAATTAGAGAGTGCTTGCAGGAAATCGTCAGGTTCACAATCCCATATGCCCCAACTAGACCCCATTGCCCATTAAGGCTTTGATAAAAGTTTGCTCCACAATCAACAGGATCGCCAAGTGTTATGGATTCATAGGGGAGTGGGAATAATAACTAAATTAACCATTAAAGCATTACATCATCATCCCACAGAATCAAAACAGTTTCAGTACTTGAACATGTTCAGAACAAAATCAGGGAATTGAAGGAAAACTGAAGACTGAATACACAGAGAAGCATAGAATCTTAATGGCCATAGCCTTGCATTCATCACCCTTCTCTCATACAACGTGCTACCATTAGGTGCGAGAATAACTACTTAGGAAGAATGAAGAGGCACAAAGCTCTTCCCCAATTACAAACTGAAAGTAAAACTACTAAGGTTCAAGAAAACTTTACTGAAAGAATATGCAAGGCTAACACAAACCCCTCTACTTCAAAGAGGGTTACAAGAGCTAGAAGAAGGAAGGATCCAGAACCTTCTTATGTAGCTTCACCACATGTGCCTCCTCCTCCTGAGGTTCCTATGAAGGAAGGATCTATAGGATAGAAGAAAGAGCAAGGAAAAGAAAAAGCAAAAGGCCATGTATACGGATAATAATGAATCTACCAAAAATTTAAAGTAGGTTTTGGAGGAAAAGATTTTGAATAGTAAAGCTGAGTTTACCTTGGGTGAAGTTCCTGGCATAGCCAAGCACGACTTTCATGAGGAAATTACAGATATCATAAAACAAAAGAGACAAACTCTCACTGTATCTATTCCTCCACAATCTCAAGGAGAAGGAGAATCATTGAAGGCACAATGAATACATGTACAAGAGAGTGAATGTGATGACAATGTGGTAGGGTGCTACGAGTCTTCTAGAAGATGCTAGATTTGTAGATCATGATGAAGAAGATGAATCCTCCCATAAAAGCCACTACTCTAAAAGTCATTGGGGTCAAGTTGGGTGATCTTAAGGATCCACATGTTGCATTGATAGATCATGGGTCCAAAATCAATCTTATTCCCATGAGTCTTTAGACGAAGGAGACGTGGCCGATTTGATAAAGACCATGGTTGGATGATTAGAGCTGCAAACAACTCATTGAGAGATCTATGATGGGGCTTGTTCAAATGTGAAAGTGACCATTGGTAATGTCAAAGATGAGCAAAGCTTTTTTGTATAGGAGATGTCTACCTATCCTCTTATCCTTGGGTAGCCATACACCACAGTCGTCCGTATGGAAATAAAGGTCTTCAATGATGGTTCTGCTTACGCTACAATAAAGAAGCAGAGATGAGAAACAAGCTGTGTAGTTCTTGATTGTGTGCATGAATCACGAGACAGTCTTCGTTGGTATCTTATATCGAAAGCAAACAAAGAGTTCAAAGACTACAAGGAGAAAAGGGGTTTTAGCCATGTACCATTGTAAAGCAAGATTGCAATGGTACAAGAAGAAAAAGGTTATTGCCAGACCCAAAGCAAGAAGAAGCTTTTTCTACAGGTTTTCATGGATTAATAGAGCATGGGTCAGTATGCTTTATAAAGCTTGAGGATATGAGAAGAAGTGAACGACAAAATGTATATAATGTACAAAAAGACATGAAAGAAAATGGTTTCATAGAGTCTAGTGATGTAATGGAAATTGATTATTGTTTATTTATTGCAGTTGATAGATGGAAAAAGCTAAGGCTAGGGGAAGATATCATATTTTATGTACATTTATTATTCAAGTGCTCATTACAAGCTATGGCCATTTATGCATGACAGGCCAATGTGTATTCATTTTTTAGCATTGAAGAATCTATAAGTACATACGTGCAAGAGGGAAATGCTCACTCTTGCATGGGGGGATATTGCACTAGTGCTTGTGTCTTTTCTTCTCTCCTCTCCTCTCTTCTCTCTCACCGTGCCGATGTATCACTCTGCTTTAGGACGTGCACCTGTACATGCTCTCTCGCTCTCTACCTTTCTCTGATTGCGTGCAGTCTATTATGTGCTATGGGATTTGTCAGGTATGTAGATTTGTCGTTTTATGGTTTGTATTGTATTATTTTGAGTATTTTGCAGGGCTTTCTGCACCTCTGTTTGTAGCAGTGGTATTAAAGCCCAGACTACACTCCAAAGCTTAAAGATATCGATAATTAAAAGCTAAGTATTTCAATTTTTTAATTATCTCTTCATTCTACTAGAATATGCTTTTAACTGATTGAACTTGAGGAATCTAATATTGATTGTACATGCTCACTCTTAACTTTATTTTTGATTGATTAGAGTCAATATGAAAATTAGAGTATTTATGGTAATCAAACATATGACGAATCTGATGTTTAAAGAAGTTTGTGTGATGATTTCTAAGAATTATAGAATAAATTAATCAAGTGAAGATATACAATACAGAAAGGAGGATGTATATAGGCTTCATTTGGGATTTGAAGAAGAAGAAGAAGGTAGAAGAGAGATTTTAACAAAATAGGAGTAATTCAAAGAGACCTTAATGGAATTGAGCTCAAGATAAGATTTAAAGAAGGATGATTGAAAACATGCATGTGTGATAAAACTCTAAGAGGCTTCAAAGGTCTCAAAAGAATGTGTATGATATGATATCCCTCTAAAAAATTATCTAGAGACAACATCTATTGACGAAGCAAGAAAGGTGGTAGATTTTTCCATGGGCTCATGGGGCCTTCAATTGTGAGGCATCGATGGGTAGCAGACTGCACTTAGCCATTTTATCTTGATGTCATTGTTTGACGTGATCTTGCTACTGTGAGTGGGTGATAACCTCAACATGTCGGATCAGCTTGTTAGCATTGTTACCAACAGCCCCAAAACCCTCACCACTTATATGCACATGCAAACTACATTGCCCAACTATCTCTCTCTCTGGTCGAATAACAACCACAAACACCGCAACCCTATCACTTTCTCTCAGTTCTTGCCCACCATGCAACCCCCCCACCTGCATGTAGATCACCTACAATCATCGACTATGTGCCAAAAAACTCCCTCTCAATCTCTCTCTCTCTTCCTCGTCACATCTAATGACATCACATATTTTTTTTGTGCCTTGCCATGCAAACAACCCCCCATGTCTCTAGGTGCCATGCCACTGGCTAAGCCAAAATTCAATCCATCAATCACCAATGGGATGCTGATATTTCCATCTGCAATGGATGCAGTATGAGTTCCATGTTCATCACTGTCAATTGGAGTAGCAAAGTCTAGACTAGCATTGAAAGAGCACCTTGTAGTCAATGTTGCCGCAAAATGCTGCCCCCCCACAAGCTTTTTGTTGCAAGCACCAACTGGAAAATTCACAGTCACCTCCCATTTGCCTGAGAAATGTGCCAGTGTGCCCCTTCTTTGAAGGCTTCATTTAGAATCAAGTCATGTCGATTAACGAGGAATGAAGCATAGAGTTGAGCAGCTTGGCTTGACATATTGCTCTGGCCATCCGGCCTGCCAGGTACGAGGGGAAATTCAGGAAGGGAACCTTCATAATGAAGGACATGAGAACCTTCCAAGGGCACCACATATGAGGGAAGGTGATGGAGGGTGATCGTTAGCTTGCACACATGGTCTGTGGATTGAGAATGACAATTGGTACCAAGACAAAAATGGAAGGATTCCGCATCGCATATATTTCATGCATTGTAGTATATTTTGTTGAAGGTTCAAGTAAGAGTACTGTGGCTTATGGTAAGTAGATGTTATTAAGAATAGAGTGAAGGAAGTAAATGGTTTTATTTGCTTGAGAGGATTGAAGGTTCTTGCTTTCGACGCATTGTCTAGGTGAGAATAGCATACCCTCCCTCTCACCCTTCTCCTTAACTCTCTCTCTCTCTCTCTCTCTCTTCCCCCTCCCACTATGACTACTTACCCTCCCTCTCATTCAATGTAATCGACCCTTCTCCTTAACTCTCTCTCTCTCTCTCTCTCTCTCTCTCTCTCTCTCTCTCTCTCTCTCTCTCTCTCTCTCTCTCTCTCTCTCTCTCTCTCTCTCTCTTCCCCCTCCCACTATGACTACTTACAATGGTGAACATTGACGAAGCTCTTAAGTGACCTGTGCAATACTTTCTTGAACAGCATTAGGCATTGACGCAATGATGATGCTAATTTTAATCTCACGATTTTAGGCTTTAAGTTTTAGTTCTTGTCTTTCACTTTACTTCATTTTATTTTTTAACCACGCATTGGATTAGATCCACAAGGATTGTATCAGTTTGGTCTCATATGTAATTTTGGCCTTTTGAAAAATTTTCATATAACATTTCATTTCATCTCTCTCTCTCTCTCTCTCTCTCTCTCTCTCTCTCTCTCTCTCTCTCCTTCCTCCCATGGCTACTCTCCTCCTGTTCACACGCCGCCGGGTACACTTGGCTACAAGCAACCGCATAAACATTCCCCATTACCTCAGGCAATGCAATATTACATTTTTGAGCATTTTCTTCCTGCTTGGCTTGGGAAGTTGAAGTTTTTGTAAGAGAGGAATATTTTGCTTTTGTGCTTAAACATAATTTTCTTTTTCTTAATTTTTTCTAGTTATCAAGATTGCACAACAAATGATACCATGTTGAGATTGATTCTTTTTACTAAGTAGGTGAGTGAAAATCTATTACAGTATTGTGGTAGATGATAAATAAATAAATCACATATTGTTTAAAGTGGGATGTCACTATCTATCTTGAACTTCTCTTGCAGTACTTTAAATTTAGTACCATTTTTCCTTGCAATTGAAAACAATTGTTAATAAAGCATTTGTAATTTACCATTCTCATAGATATCCTAGGCAATTCTTTAGAAATGCACTAATAAGCACGACCTTTCATAACAATACAATTACTTACTATTAAAAATTTAATCGAAATATGGGCTAGCTAATTTGTGTGACGACTAAAGTTACCAACTTTCACTATCATCTACACTTTGCACTGAGCATTACTATTTTCATTCTAGTAATTTTACTAGTTAGTCCTTCCTTCAAAGGATATGTTTACAAAGTTTTTGTCATTCTTTGCTTTTCTAATTCTAGTATACACAGTCATAAAAGTCCTCCTTGTGCAATCAAACTCAATGTCTAGTCTTTCATACAAACATTTTGGATTTGCTAACTATACATTGGCATGACTTTGATAGTTGCAGCTCTCCTACTTGTACCTTTCTCCTTCATTGGTATATATATTTTCCAATGCTGGTACATACATTTTCAAATGCAAAATATCCTCCAAGTATGTACATCAAATAGTCACTCCTCTTTTCATATTTCATTTCTCTACATTGTCTTCTAAGTTGAATACTCAAACACTACTAAGGTCATGGCTCTGAATTTATTGAAAGGAATTTTCATTGAAATGATTTGTCCTTCAGCTATGCAGCTACTTGAGTTAAGGTGCTCTGGGATAGTGAACAACAATTTGTAAGTACAATCCTACTCAAACATGCTTCGAATTGCTGTTACAAAAATGATAAATGTCTTGTTTCTATGCCTTGCCTAGTCCATTGGTCACGTGCACATAGATTCGCCAATTTAGGCAGGGTGTAAATGCTCACTTGGTGTAGATCATCGATTTGGCAGTATGAATGTAGATTCACAGATTTAGGCAGCACACCAACAAACTACATATTCACGATTTTAAACAATACCAAATGCAGATACACTAGTTTAGGTAGCATTAGTGCAGATTTGTCGATTTAGGTAGCATGTCTTATTGGTATAGATTCACAGATTTATGCAACACCAATCACAAAATCATGTTACAGTGGCTAGCCACCACTGTTCCTAGTATGATTTTGTTACCTGGGTATATAATGACAGTGATTTGGATTTGGATTATATTTGGATTTGAAATTAGATTTGACTTTAGTATATGATGATTTTTTGTTGCAACAATGTTTATGGAATTGGACTTAAGATTTATGAGATTGATAATGAGTGTGACCAATGATATCTTGATTTATCAGGGTATGACATATACTGCTTATTCTAGTGGTATGGGACACTAAAATAGGTAGTATGTGGATGATGGCATGCATAAGCAATGTTATTTAACTTTATGAATTTTTCTTTCAATATGTTATATTTTTGACACAGAATACTAACTGTTGTTTTTCAGAAGTTCAATTTGCTAATTCCCATCTTTGCAACTGAGGACAATTGCTTTCTAACAGAGAGGTATGTAATGGAGATTGATTATTGTTATTTATTGCAGCTGACAGATGGCAAAAGCTAAAGCTAGGTGAAGATATCATATTTTATCTACATTTATTATTCAAGTGCTCATACGAGCTATGTCCATTTATGCCCAACCGGCCAATGTGTATTCATTTTTGAGCATTGAAGAATTTATAAAAAAAAATGTGCAAGAGGGAAATGCTCACTCTTGCACGGGGGGAGATTGCACCCAGTGCTTGTTTCTTTTCTTCTCTCCTCTCCTCTCTTCTCTCTCAAGGTGTTGGTGTAGCACTCCACTCTAGGAGCTGCACTTGTATGTGTTCTCTCACTCTCTCCCACTCTCTGCCTCTCTATGATCACGTGTAGTCTTGATTATGTGCTATGGGATTCGTCAGGAATGCATATAATCTTTTTATGGTTTGTATTGTATTATTTTGAGTGTCTTGCAGGGCTTTTTGCAACTCCGTTTGTAGCAGGTGATGCATTTCAGGTTTCTTTGAACATGTTTCTCGTGTAGATACTATGCTTGAACTTGAGGATATAATAGATTCTAGCATGCAAGATGGAATCCAAGTTGTGGAAGTGTGCTCCATGGAATGTATAAAGTGATTGAAGCTTTTGAAGATCAAAAGAATTCAATATCAATGAAGGACCGAAGTGTAGGTATAGACCAGGTACAAAACTATGGCAAAGAAAGTTAACTAGTAGCCTTACCTTTACCATCAGATTGTAGAAGAAAACTAGAACAAGCTTCTTTGTAGCCAAATCTTGGGGATCCAAAAAGGAACGGACATAAGTTCACAATGGAGTCTCTAAAAGAATTAAAGGTTGGCTTTGAGGATTTTTTAACAGAAGAAGAGGAGAAGTGTTTTAAAGGAATGCTTCCAAGACATGGTAAGGATTTTTCTTTCCAGCCACATGAGATAGGGTATCCTAGTGCATCTATGGTGATCTTCACTATCCCTCATGTATCTTGAAATTTGCATCCAATCCTAGTTCCAAGAATACATTTGCCAAAACTAATACAACTTCTCAATCATGAGAAGACTAGCATGGGTATTTTGGAGCCTTCTTGTGCACCATATTCGAACAGGCGGTTCATTGTTCCTAAGAAGAATGGAGATTTGTGTTTCATATAAGGCATGCAACCTATAAACAAGGTTGCTATCAAGGATGTCGATACGGTCCAATTGTGAATGAATTTAGAAAGGTGTTTGTAGGAATATCAACTTACTCAATGGGAGATTTCTATTCAGGGTACAATGAATTTCAGCTAGATGTTGAAAGTAAATATTTAACAACCATGAAAACACCTTTGGGAATGGTAAGGATGCATACCTTCAAGAAGCAATAAATTTAGTTGAACATATGATGAATGGGATGAACAAGGTTCTACTTGACTTCATACCTCAAACCACAATGCCATTTCTTGATGATGTACTTATCAAAGGATGTGAAGACAAAGACAAATACAAAGATGAAGATATGGATACAAGGGGATGTCGTAAGTTTATTGCATACCATATCAAAGACTGTGAGAAGACTTTGACAAGGTTGGAAGAAGTTAATCTTACCCTATTATGACAAAAATTTGTATTGGAGATAATGAGGTGTTGATTGTTGGGCATATGTGTGGTCCTTATGGTAGAAGGTCTTGTCCAAAAAATATGGATGCAATAAAAAACATGAAAGAAACATGTACAGCTGTCATGGAAGCTCAAAGATTTCTTGGTGCTTGCATCTTCTATCTTACTTGGATAGGTGATAACTAGGGAAAGATGAAGATGAAGGAAAAAGGTATGTGGTGACGTTTGGGGCCAAGGTCCAGAGTTCTCACTAGAGAGATTGTGTGCAAGTAAAAGGAGACTTATGGGCAGTGATCCCAACATCGAGGTGTGACAAGGAGTAATGGATAGGGCATCAGTGGTTGCAAAAACTGATTTTTTATCTCTTCTTGGAATAATAACATATTATTCAACTCCGAACATTGCTATGCTACACTGGATAGACTATATAAAGTTTTTGAATCTTGAGTTCAAGCACATTGCAGGGAAGGACAATCCAATGGCATATATGCTATCTAGGGCAATGTATGAAGATGAACAAGACATGATTGTCGAGGGAGATGATGTAGGCACAAAGTTTTACACTATTGCTCATGCAAAGAGTAATCATGCATGTTTTATGTCTTCACATGAGTCCTTTTTATAGGGGCTATATGAGGGTGAATGGCTCTTGTTAGGTCACTACCTAAGTACCTTGCCAAAATAGGATGATTGGACTGAGCAAGAATTCAAGAGGGTAAGAACAAAAGCATACGGATACTTCTTGAGGGATGGCTACTTATGAAAACATCCTAGATGAAGAGATTGAACACCATTGCATGTAGTGTGTGATAAGACTCCTCAACAAGATATTATCAAGGAGTTCCATGAAAGTTCATGGGAAGGACATCAAGGTGTATGGGCAACAATTTTCAAAGTAAACAGAAGGCATTGGTGGAAAGGGATGTATTAGGATGTGGCTCAATTTGTGGAGTCTTGTGTGACATGCCAAATGTGTTCAAATGTACGGCCTCATGATGGAATAAATCTTACTTATCCATTGGCCATACATTACAAATGGGTAGTAGACTTGGTCACAATGCCTTTGGGACTTTGGAAAATGAGATGTTTGGTACTTGGAACATAAGATTTGTCTAATCAAGTTGAAGGGCATACATTGAGGACAAAGAATACAGAAGCTGTAAGTAAATTCCTTCTTGAAGATGTGATATGTTGCTATGGATGTGTGTAAAAGATAACTGTAGTAGAGAGTTAGATGCTGACAAAGCAAGGGAATTATTCTTTAGGACATGCATCAAACTAGCCTTAACTTTTGCTTATAGCCCAGAGGGAAATGGCAAGAGTGAACGAGGGAATCCTCCAATAATTAAAGCTTTGGGTAAGCTTTGTGAGGGTAAGCTTGAAGAGTGGCCAAGGCTACTATTGTTTGCATTACAGGATGATCATAAAACATATAGTTCACTCACTGGTTATGTGCTTGCTAAATTGATGTATGGTCAAAAACCTGTGATGCCGATTGAAGATGTAGTTCTTGCATGGATTGCATTGCCATGGAAAGATGTGAAGATTAGAAAATACCTTCTTGCATTATGTATACAAAAATTGGAAAGAAGGCCTAAAGACATTGAGCTTGCAAAAGCTCTACTAAAGGATGCAAGGTTGAAAACAATAGACATATTTGACAAGAGGCATAGGCTCATACCAAAATCTATTGAAGAAGGTGATTGGGTGTTTGTGTTTGATAGTAGCCTTGAAAACCAACACTCTACAATAAGGACGCTTGCAAAGAGATGGTTTGGTCCTTATGTTGTTAAGCATGTGCATGGAAATGCAACTTACACCTTGTGTAAATCGGGATGTAATAGAGATGGATCCACCTTATGCAGTGAAGATATGGTGTCTAACCATGAGTTTGATGCTTATTAAATACTATTGTGGCACATACAAGAGGATATACAAGTTTAGATGGATTGGATGTCGTGCCATGGCACGTACAAAATGTGGAATAAAACATTCACCTCACTTTTGACACTTCTTGATGCAATGGGAACCAAAGCAATAGTGTAATTATTGTGATATAAGCTAAAGCAACTACTACAACTTCCTAACTAGACCACACACTTTTTTTACAACTTTGTGGACAACCAATGGGTGCAGTTGCAACTTGCAACCTTTATCACTTTTAGCAATTTGATGTCCTAAAGAAAGGTGCATCGGCTGAATGGGATAGAACCCCTAAAGCAATATCCAGCTAACTTCTAACTCTCCTTCCAATATTAGCTTAATGAAATCAAGGGTCCACTTAAATGTGTTAATGATCAAGAGATAATAAACCTAAATAATGCAACTAATTATGCAAGGAAACTAATTCAATCAATATGGATAGAAGAGTACCCAATTGATCTAGCAAGGATTAATGCCTGGAGTCTGATCTAGATTAGGAGATACTAACCTAGTTTAAGCTTTGATACCACTTGAAGGGTTCATGGGGGATTACTCAATGAGCCATTCATGGCTTGAAAGAGAGTTAATTACAAGAGATCAAAGAGACAGATTAGCACTTATAGAAGCAACAAAACATGGATAATATTAATGATAAGCTAATGACATATAATATTCTTACCATCTTGGCTCAAATGTGGCACATAGAGATGGGGGCACAAAGTGTGTAAACTAGGGCTTATTATATAGGAGTGGGAGACCATCTTGTGGTCATATCATTAGTGATGTCATTGGATTCTAAGCATCATTTAATGTAGGTTTTTTTAAAGCTTGTAGGTGGAGGGGATTTCAATGGTCCGAGCTAGGCACAAACCCTAACATTAAAGGGCCCACGATAGTAAATAGTCAAGATGGGGTGGGCCCTTGTCCTACCTAAATTCTCTTGTTTTAATTTACCTTTAGCAAGTTGGGTTTAATTTATGTGCTCGGTGCCCTATGGTCAAGAAAATCCCACATAGTGAATGGATAGAGTACAAGCCTCTAGAGGAGGGAAAGTGTTGGGGTTGATACCACTCATCATGCCACCTCCATAGTTGTGGCCTGGAGTGGTTTCTTGAGCCCTCGCACTAAACCTAGCAAGCTAAGCCTAGAAAAGCATCACTCAACTATCATATATAGAGACCCTTGACCTACCAGCTCCTCGATGGTCATCTCCATAGGAACCCTATGATGACACTGTGAGAGTGCAGTTGTGTGTGATGCATGTGTGTGTGTGTGGGGAGAGAGAGAGAGAGAGAGAGAGAGAGAGAGAGAGAGAGAGAGAGAGAGAGAGAGAGAGATTAGGGGTGAAACCACACTACAATGTAAGCGTGCTTATGGTTCCTTTATTGTGTATGTGAGGGGATAAGTACATGTTAATGGTAAGTTGGTCGGGATCTAGTCCATGGTAGGGCGGCCACTGGCTCTTTACCCCAACAATCTCCCATTGAAAGGCCAATGTGGTCATAAATGGCTACGACTAAAGTTAGTATGTACAATTGTCAAGCATGACAATAGATTCATCCGTGTACATGCTTAGTGTCAAATATGATGGTAGTGGGGTACTCACAACCCTCCCCTCCAACCCCATGCATATTGACATGCTACAAGACCTTTTGGTGATGGCCAGAAATGACATACCATATGGGGTGGCCTCTACACCACACATAGCCTGAACATCCCCAAGCATCATCTCAAGGTGGGAGTGATCCTATGGATAGGAAGGGACACCACCTAGCATAAATGCGGCTAGGACGCAAACATACATGACCTAGGGTAGCAAACATGAAATGCTCTCTAGGTAGTCGACATGAAATGGTGGTGTAATAACCGTTTACATGTAGAAAAAATGCCTAATCATTAATCATTATTGTGTGCACAAGATAGGTATGTGAAAAGCTCGAAAACAGGGCACATTGACTGGCGGGAGAGATCACACATGATGGAGCACGATTAGGGTGATATACGAGAGACGAAACATCCCATAACCATGGGAAATCATAATAGAAAATGGACTCAAAAGATCAAAACATCATTACCCTTTATTGGTGATGGAGATACTTACAAGTGATGGTCTTGACGACTACAAACCTGGCTCTTGGCATTAGGGATGTAATGTGGAATACGAGCGCCATATGGTGGATGGCGATGTTTGGAGTTAGCGGGGGAGTTAGTTGAGGGAAAATAGCAAGATGATGTAGCCACCAACGACATCAATCACCAACATTGAGAGCGAGCCATGGTGGCATGGCGTTGATGCCTTCAATCCAAGCGTGCTCATGTTGCTTGGTGGGAGTTCAGCGACTACTTCATGTGCATATAGTGGTTGTGATTAGTAACTCAACATGGTGTGGTGAATCACAGGGAGAACGGTGATGTTTCCAATGCTAAAGTGCCCAAAACTTGCGACCAAACATGATGCGATTAGCCCTCAAGCATGGGTGCACTACGTGCTTAGTGGTGCTTACAATATAGAGTGCATGGAGCTAGTATGCTCCTCCTTCACTTGAGTGTTCTCTCTTGTGTGCTCTTTTGTGCTAAGCGGAGGCCTCTTTATATAAGCTTAAGAGGTGGCCCTTAACTACTGGTCATTTGTTAGCAGCAAGCTAATGTGGACACCATTTTTTGGAGTTCTCCTTGTAAAAACAATTATGATTTTGATAAATCGGGAATATTGTAACTCCTATTTTCTTGATAAACCTTGTAATTAATGAGCCAGAGCTACAAGCTTCCAGATTGTATTAGCCATTCAATTCCCAGCTTTGGTAGAACACAGGTGAGTAAGTTTTTGTAAGTTTTTTATAAGTTTTTGGATAAGTAATACACAGGTGAGCTAACGACGCTCACTTCTCTCCTTCTTGCGCTTCCTACTCTCTCTCTGGTTGTCACATTGCAAATGTGTTTGTTGCATTGCAACTGCAGGTAAGAGCTCTACGCATTGACGTCAGCCATTCACTGATGTCAACTTTTGGTGTCGCCGAACCCGCGGCCTAATTTCATCATAACTAGGAATTCACACTTTTAAAACAAAAACTAAGCATAGGCGGGGTATTGGGGCATCATTGCTAAGCGTTTAGATGCATTCTAGGTCGAAAATGACTAGGTCAAAAATCCACTGCTGTTAATAGTCGCGATTTTGGAACTTGACCTAAAGTGGGGTTTGAGGCCATAGACATGTGTGCTTAGGTCTTATAAACTTGTCCTAGAAGTTTCGTTACGTTTGGATGTCATTTGATGCTGTAAAGGATGTGATTTGCTTGTCGATGAGCGATTGGCTTTTGGTGATTTCAGTCACTTGAGTGTAGCTTGAGTTAGATGCGAGTTGTTAGTTGTTTTCCAAGAGATTGACAACCTCTTGTAGCCTCTATGCACTAGTCGAGTCAGCTTCGTCCCATGGTTTGAGAAATTAATCGTGGTTCTCGCTAATACTGCAATAAGATAGGATGGTGAGGTTAGACATGCGATCCACATTTGGCGCCGTTGCCAGGGATCGAAGAGACCTAAACTAGGGAAAAACATGAGCGTCTTGTGTAATTGTCCTTTAACTTCCTCTAAGTTCACTTAGAGTTCAAAACTCTATTTTAGAAACCGCATAGCTTAAGATTGTCGTCTTTTGCTATGTAGAGGTAGCTTGGAAGTAATCGTACTTGGTGAGTACCTTTAGGATTGTAGGATTGTAGATTTAGATTAGGATTTGGAGAATGATTGGTAGATGAAACAAGTCTTAAGATCAAGACTTTGAAAAACGTAAAAAATAGAAGAAAACGAGTGTTTGTGGACACTTTCCACAACCCCATTGCATGAGAAACTAGGAGTAGGGTAAGTAGGATCCGAGGTGGATTTCATAGCATTGCTCTCTCTAAAAGAATCAAGTGTGAGTTGTTATGTAAGGTTGCAGAATTTCAGGTCTACGGCTAGAAATAGCACGAAAAGACTCGAATTCACTCAATCCAACTGGGGAGTAAGCCTAAGAGTTGTCAGAACCAGTGGGTAAGCTCAAGGACACTTCGAGGTAAAAATTTCAAGAATTTGACCAAAACTCAGATTATTTACTTTTTCTTGACTTTTTAGGCCAAACTAAGTTTTGACTTGATTCATAGGCTTAAAACACATCATAAAAGGACTGTCCTTAAGAAAATTTCAAAAAAGTGCTCATTTCAAGCCTCAAGTCATTAATCGCGATAATTAACTTTTTGCTCTAATTTGGCCAAGGCTCATACCATTGACTCATTGCATGTGTACAAACAACTTTTGTAAAGGCCCAAGAGATTTGGATCACTAAATTGGTAAAAAACTGGGTGAAAACTAAAGCTTGTACTGACTTTTTGAATCTTGAGTGTGAATAGAGAAACAATTGATCCAAACTTGTTGAAAATTGATTCATAGCTTATATGGAGGTGATAAACATGTGTATATGCTCAGTTGACCAAAAACTTGCAAAAATTTGACAAAAGTAAATAATCGCGATTATTTACATCTGCCCTGTTTTTGAACTTTTTTGACCAAGTTGGCTTTACCATGTTGTAATAAGCCCACAAACCAAATTTGGTAAGATTTGGATCACTAGAGTGAAAACTGTGACAAAAATTGCAAAGTTAGTCTGCGGACAGATAATTGATGACCATTTGACCACAAATTGTCCAAACTTGATGAAAATTAGCTAGTGACCTTAACATAAGGTGCTTAATAGATCTATGTCAAAGTTGGAATAAAAATTTGCAAAAATTTTATCAAAAGTAAATAATCACGATTATTTACTTATGCTATCCAGAGACTTCAAATTTGACCTTTGGGCTTATACAGTGTTAGACCAACATAAAATAAGGCCACTGGGAAATTTTGGGTTCAATTGGATCAAAAGTGGTACAGATACACTCAGTTTACAGATTTCAGATTAAACCTTTGATTTTGCTAAGTTGAATCTGAAAGTCAAAATTTTGACTTCCATAGCACGAATTGAAGTGTAATACAGAGACCAATCACTGGAGTTCTCAAGAGCTCTATTGTCCTTATAGAAAAATAGCTAATTTGATAAATTTTGTACAGGAATCAGGTTGCAGATGAGGAATCGGTGGCTTGACAGAAAGTTGCAATTGACTACAAGTCAATCTAAGGTGAGTACTCTATCCAGGGCTTCATAAGTCTATATGAACCTTAGATCCGGTCGTGTAATAGGAAATCAAGACCTATTTGGAGAAAACACTAGTAGAGTATCCACTGAAGAAAGCGTAAATTAGGGAAATTCCTTGCACACAATTCCTGAAGAAGTCTCGGATACTTTTTCAGATTCAACATCCAAAATGTCTTCTTACTCGACTCACTCGGAAACCGGAACGACAATGCGCTACAAGCATATACTCTCTTTTTACAAGACTAATCGTCATGGAGCCCGAGTTTACTTGGATCCTAATGAAGAGTATGCTATTCTCATTGATGATCATGGTATTGAGTTCGAAAAAGAAGTTAGGACCAACAAACAAGAAAAAATTTACATGGATCGAAACGGAACTCAACATGTACAGGTTGAAAATCCTCATGTGATAGACAACTGGGGATTATAAGTAAACACTATAATCCCAGATATGTCAGCAAAAGAAGGACCACCAACTTTGGAATTCGAGGGATACGATCAAGTAGACTTGAAGCCCTTGAAACGGCTTAGTACGGATAATCCTAGGATCGGAGTCTATTGTTGGGAAGCTAGAAACATAAAAGATCTTTTGTGGACTTCTCATGCTAGACCAGGACAATTAACGGCCATGAAGATCATCTATATCTTCAAAATCAAGATAAGGGATCTGCGGATCTACCAACTTACTTGTTTAGGGATTGTTATAACAACAACTTTGTTATGATGACTCCTGAGGAGGTAGAACAAACCAAATACCAGGGGTATTCCATACGGGATTGGATATTGGGTCAAGGACCAGAAACCACTCCAAGAGACGAACATCGTGAGAGATCATCTGAGAGTAATGTGAAGAAACCAGAAACCACCTCATCACGTAGAAAAACAGGTGACACTAAGGCCAGTCCAGGGCTACATGAGTCACTATTTCCGACAGACGGGTTTGAAGAACTCGGAATAGGACCAACTCCTAGAAGACCTGGAGTTGAACCAAATAAACGTGTCAGACCAGCTGATTTCCAAAAATGGATCAGAAAATACAGTGGATCAGGGGATCCATATGACCACTTATCAAGATTCAAGCAAGTGCTAAGAGCAGAGCGTATATTCGACTTCTTTACTCAATTTGAAGGGTTTGGAATGACATTAGAAGGAAAAGCTTTGACATGGTTCCAAAAAATTCAACCGAGGTCAATCATTGATTTTTATACATTAGCTCAAGGATTTGTAGCTGCTTGTTCTAAAACGGGGATTAAACATAATACGGTAGCTCAAATCTACAACTTTAAAAAGAAACATGGTGAGCTTGTTAGGGATTGTGCAACTCGAATGAAACAATACATTTCCAGATGCCTAGAGATGGAGATACCTGCAGAGGAGCGACTTGTTTCATTGTTTCTAGAGGGAATTCTAAACAAAGAACTTCATGCTATACTCTATAGTAAAAAGCATACAACCTTAGAGGCGTGCGTGTCTGATGCTACCGACCTAGGAGACAATTGTGAGATTTTTAATGAAGAGGATGTCCCTAAGGATAACCAAAGTGAGAAGACTTCATCTACAAAACCAACACAAGTGGGAACGGCTGCCGCGGCACCACTCTCAGCCATAGAAGATATGCTAAAAAGGATGAATGACATGATGAACAATATGCAAAAAGCACCTATGAGAGGACCAGGATAGGGGATATCCCCACAGGGACAACCAATTGCGCCACAAAAATGGTGTGCAATCGAGGGTAAATGGAACAACCCCAAGACGCACAAGTGCTACTTCAGACCAAATTATGATGGGAATTTTCAGTACGTGCCCATGAGGCCACAAGGACAACCCATGTACAAATATCAGGCTAATATGGCTCAAGTTCAAAGACCACCAATAGGTATGGAGAGACCTCAACCTGTGTTGGGACAACAACCTCCTTATCCAGGACATAATGTGGTGCCTGTAAAGTACATGCACTCAGAAGCAGTCATAGATGAATAAGCATTAGTGCCTGTTACACCCTATGCAGAGCCTAGTCCATCTATAGTAATGGTAGAGGGAGATTGGTATAGTCCACACCCACCACCAATGGAGGAAACCATGACTTATGCTCCACCAGAGATCGCACCAATATATTATGTAGCTAATCAAGGTGTCAGACCTCCTATGGGAAGACCCATGATGAAGCCAGAACAAGAAACTGTCATAACTGTGGTGCTGATGACCATTGGAAGAACGAATGTCCAGAGCCTGACAAAAACCTCAAACCAATTGAAGTCTATTGCATACAATGTTGCAAAAAAGGAGGACACTTTCCGGAAGATTGTCCTAAGAATCCTTTGAACAAGGGAAAAACTATAGTCAACGTAGTCCAAGTGATGCCTAGTAGCTCATCAGAGAGAGAACCGTTTGTTCCAATCAAGGTAATCACTAGAGCCCAGGAAAAGAAAAAGACACACAATTCCTCTGATGATTTGGAGAACACGAAAGTTTGTTCTCAAGAAATCAAAAGGAGAAGAAGCAAAAGATATGAGATGAGGAAACCAAAACAACGGGTTGAAAACGAAGAGAAAGCAAAAATTCTAGCCGAAGACAAGTTGAAAGAAACTGACAGTGAATTTAAGGAAACAACCGTGAAATATGGAGGATCCATTCTGGTTGATAAAATTTTTGAGCCTATCAATGCTGCCTTGGAAGCCTACCAAGCCGGCACTGGGCCAAAAAATGAAAAACAAATGGAAAAACTATCCATTTCCAGACATGGAAGCAGCTAAGCTGGAAGCTTATCAAAATTTGGTAAGAATCACGCAAGAAATGCTGGATAAATAGAAACCCAAGCTTGAAAGTATTGCAAAACGGGAAGAGCTGGCGGTAGAAGAAACAAAAGCAAAATCGATGTGGTGGCCAAACCCCACCTTGAAACAAATGAACCAGAGCTCATGGTGCCGGACAGTGAAGATGCCTTAGACAGAATTCGATGCGTGGAGAAAGACTGGCCAGGGTACTTATGGGAAAAGGTAAGGGAGATCAATGATGGGAGCCTAAATTTAAAGTCAGCTCCTATAGAGGAAGTCTGGTTGGATAACCTACCATCTGATATGAACATGGATTTACAGTCCTTGTATGGGGATTGCAGATCAGAGGCTTCAGGAATATCTAAACCTTTGGCATTAAAAACATTACCTTCTTACTTGGGAGATAACGAAGATGAGCCAAAACCACTCAAGTCAAAAGAGCCAAACAAACCCTCGAAGTAGACAACATTCATTCAATCATGTCTACACCTATTCAATGCACTCTTACCTTGGGAGAACTGTTGAAACTCAGGCCATACTTATGGAATGATTTACAGAAAACCCTAGAAAAGGTGGGGATAACGGGGTTAACCTCTAAGAATCTGGGAACTCAAAAAATGAAACAGAATCCAAAGAGATACGATCAGTTCCTATGAACAAGGTCGGAGAATATTATGAAGGGGAAGAAGGAAACACTACCCTCCCAGTGAAATTTAATGACATTGAAACCATGGCAATACTGGATATTGGAGCTGGCATAGCCATAGCCACTAAAGAAATAAGGGAATCTTGGGGACAACCAACCATTAGACAAATGTGAATGAAATTGCAGTTGGTTGACGGACACATTGAAAGACCGCTAGGGCTACTAGAAAAAGTGATAGTCAACTCCTGTGGAATTGAATATCAACACACTTTTGCCATAGTAGACTTTGGAAAAAAACTCAACTATGAAATCATATTGGGAAGACCTTTCATGCGACAGGTACAACTTATCCAAGATTGGGGAAACGACTATCTATACTTAAAGCAGGTAGGATCTATAACAAGGGTCAATATAAAGGACCACACCTATAGAGACGTCTTGAAAACACCCATCCAGGAGTTTGATTCAGTCTCTTCGGCTGAAAATAAACTTCCATCTTGGCTAAACAAAGACACTCCTATTTGGATGTGCGGAGCTTCAGAGAATGGAAGCTTAAGACGAGAGGAATGTATCCTAGAAAGAGACTGTACAGATGAATCCTACATACCTGAACCCTTTCCAGAGCATTTTTTCGAACCCTTCGAGTGGACTCAAATCTTAGCGACAATGGATGTATGTGTGAATACGTCTATGCCTACTCAATTTTGCAATGAGGATGGCTACGACATAATTCCCATCCAAATGATGTCAGTCCTTAACATCGAGAAAAACAAGGATGAGGAAACAAAGGACTTGATGAAATCTCAACAAGTCTTTTTTGACCTCTAATACGATGCAACTGATGAGTTGGATGAACACTCAGCTACCTCCAAAGATTCGGGATCCGAAAAAGAACATACTAGACCTCAACTACTCTTAAGGGGAAGGGAGGAAAAGTTTTTTGACTTTCCAAAGCAAAAATCAAGAAGATAAAAATGGTATAGAAGAAAGAGGGACACTAAAATTGTGAAAGCATGACCTATGCCATCAGTCTCCAATAAAACACAATTCCTGATGCAGATAGATGCTAAAGATTGTGTCAAGGACAAAATAACTGGCAGATATCCTTCGAATGGAAACTCAAAAATGTCTTAGACATCAAGAAAAACAAGGAAGGGTACTCAAGAAGCACATCAAGATAAAAAACCACTCATGACCAGAGTCGAGCCGAATAAGAAATATCAAGAGTTGAAAAAATCTCTAAAGGAGATATACACCACCGAAATAGAAACCACGGAAGAGGATGGGAAGGATGTAATGCATGTTCCATCCCATTACAAAAAGTATACTCTCCAAGATTGGAAAATCATAATCGAACAACCTGTTAGGGAACTACGGAAACAAGACGAGTCTTACAAAGGACCTAAAAACGCTAAAAGGGTAGACTTGGCTGAACTAGGAGGAGAGCCTAGACTAGCTTACATTGCAAATGACCTAACAGAAGAAGAAGAAAAGCTTTTGTTAAGTTGCTAAACGAATATCGGGATATCTTTGCTTGGTCTTACAAAGATCTCAAGGGTGTTGATCCAAAAATCTACCAACATACCATACCCATGAGAGATGATGCAAAACCAAGTAGGCAGAGACCATATACTTATAACGAAACATTTTCCAGAAAGATCAAAGAAGAGATTGAAAAACTAAAGGAAGCTGAATTCATTTACGAAATTGAACACACTGATTGGGTGTCCCCTATTGTGGTAGTACCTAAGAAGAATGGGAAATTACGAGTGTGCGTTAATCTCAAAAAAGTGAATGCAACTACCATTAGAGACAACTTTCCTCTTTCGATAACTGAGCATGTTTTAAAACGAGTGGCAGGAAAAGAAGATTACAGCTTCTTAGATGGATTTTCAGGATACAATCAGCTTTTGGTTGACCCAAAAGATCATCACAAAACTGCTTTTGCAATAGAATGGGGTATATTTGCCTATCGGGTTATGCCGTTTGGGTTAACTAATGCTCCAGCCACATTTCAGAGATTGATGAGCCATGCTTTCAAAGAGTATCTTTGGAAATTCTTGGAAGTATACATGGATGATTTATGCATACATTCGTCAATCTGAGCTGATCATTTTGAACACCTCAAAAAGGTATTCGAGAAATGTGGACTTTGTAGGATTTTCTTAAACCCGAAAAAGTGCACATTCATGGGAAGACAAGGAAAAATTCTTGGACATATAGTGTCTAAAAATGGCATAGCTATTGATATTAAAAAGATTCATGTCATTGCTGATTTGCCTAGACCAACAACAGTCAAAGGACATTGTGGATATTACCGACGGTTCATCTACATGTATGCTATAATTGCAAAACCCATGTATAGCTTGATTACACACTTTGAATGGACTGAGGCATGTGAAGAATCCTTCATGAAGCTTAAGAAAGCTCTCACCTTAGTTCCAATATTGAAAGCACCCGATTGGGATAAGGTATTCCACGTACACGTAGATGCTTCAAACTTTGCTATTGTTGTATACTAGCCCAATCAGGAGATGGAAAAATTGACTTTCCTATTTCTTATGGCAGAAAAGAATTACACCACCACTGAAAGAGAAGGACTAGGAATGATCTACGCCATTAAAAAGTATAGATATTACCTATTGGCCAACAAGTTTGTGTTCTTTGTGGACCACCAAGCCTTGTTATATTTGGTCAACAAGCCATGCAACACATGAAGAATAGTGAGATGGTTCATCATTCTTCTCGAGTTTGATTTCACTGTGGTTGTTAGAAAAGGCACTACACATCAACGAGCAAATCATTTGTCCAGGATTGTTTCAGGGGAATCACCTAAAGGGGTAGATGATGATCTACCAGATGCCTATTTGTTCTCCGTGGAAATGACACCTAGATGGGCGGAAAAATTGTGTCATTAATGACAAATAGCTCAAGTGGATTCACCATTTCCTCTCATAGTTGATTTAATCAAGAAATCGGCTACGTATTAATTACTAGCTGGGAGGCTATATAAAAGAAATCGAGCGGAATATTTCTTTTATGCATTAATCATGAAGAAAGAGATCAATACCTAAGTCAAGCACATGTTACCATAGTAGGACTTCACTTTGCGGAAGACCAAACTATGCAACGAATCTTAAGACTTGGAGTATTTTGGCCGACTATGAGGAGAGATGTTCGATCTCTTGTAAGAGAGATGTTTGGCTGACTATGAGGAGAGATGTTCGATCTCTTGTAAGAGATTGACCTCAATGTCAGAAACAACAACCCATTCCTCATGTAACATTGTTTCAAATGTCACATGTTCCTAAGTGGAGTAACTATCTGGCTACTTACTTATCGAGCCAAACATTTCCTGAGGATATGAGTAAATGCCGTCAAAGAGCAATTGAAATGGAAGCAAGAGACTATGATCTTATTGGGAACCAATTGTATCGGAGAGGTAAGGATCAACATTTGCGTCTTTGTGTAAATGAAAACGAGTATATTCCTATTATAGAACAAGCACATGCTGGATTAACTAGAGGTCACTTTTCTAGTGAGACCACCGCAAGAGCAATCTTGATGGCAGGCATATGGTGGCCAACACTTTTTGCAGATGCCAAAGAATATGTTCGAAGGTGTGATGCTTGTCAACGAGAAAAAATGCCAACACGGGTAGACAATATGCCCTTAAGACCAATGATGGGGGCTAGAGCCTTCGCAAAATGAGGTATAGATTTTGTTGGACCGATACAGCCACCTGCTTATAGAACCCAAGCTCAATATATCATTGTAGCTACGGACTATTTGACCAAATGGGTCGAGGCTAAAGCGACTCAAAAGAATGATGCCAGAACCACTGCTGCATTCATATATGAGTATGTATTGGTAAGGTATGGACTACCAATAGAGATTGTCAGTGATCGGGGAACTCATTTCCTCAACGATGTAAGAGTATTTGCTTATGGTTATCCATAATAAATCAGCTCCCTATCACCCACAAGCAAACGGACAAGCTGAGCATACAAATAAAATTCTTAGCTCGGTACTGACCAAAGTGGTTAGTTTAGGAAGGACCAACTGGGAAATGAATCTCCATGCAGCTCTATGGGCTTATCGAGCTTCATTCAAAATAGCTTTAAATGCTACACCCTTTAACCTTGTTTATGGTCTTGATGCCATACTGCCAATAGAATTTCTATTGCCGACCTTAAGGGTAGCACAGACTCTTGAGTGGATTGGACATGAATTGTTGGAAAGACTTGAAGATTTGGAAAAGCTAGACGAGCAAAGGCTAACTGCTGTAGCTCATATCTATGCACAAACGAGGAAACAAAAACAGTTTTTTGATTCCCACTTAATCACCAAAATTTTCAAGAAAGGGGACTTAGTTCTAATCTATTCCCTTAAGCAACACATTCCCAAGTTTAGGAAAAAGGGAAATGGACCATTTATCATTGAAGATGTATCTCCAAGTGGATCAGTAAAATTGTCAACAATAGATGGTGAACCAATGGCTAATTGGATTAGTGGATGTCGTTTAAAGAAATACAATTTGCCACTAACCAATGAATTGCTAGAGAGAATGGATGCAACCAAACAAAGGAAGATGAAGCAACATCAGGTTATTGACGAAGCCCAAGAGGAAGTTAGACTTTGGGTGCTCAAGCGTAAAGCTGCTCTCAAGAATCAACAGATACCGATTCCCATCAACACTTTAAGACTAGATGATTGACAATGGGAATTACCTAAAGATGCAGTTTCAACAGATGACAACTGGTTAGATGGAATGGATCTCCGCATCAAAGTACAACTCAAGAATCATAGCACCAATGCGTTGGTAGACACATGAGCTAGAGTGAATGCAGTCAGTTACTCCACATGCAAAAAAGCAACAAGTCAAGCATTGACCGCAGGAATAACGACAATCAAAGGATGCAACAAGAACCCAACTCCAACATTGGGAGTAGTCAACTTGAACGTGGTAGTACATGGATGCTCATGTCCGCATTAGTTTGTATGCTTGCCAGATGAACACATGAATGAGATGATGATTCTTGGCATTCCTTGGATGCGTACATACAAAGCATTACTAGATTGGGATACAAATCAGCTAAAAGTATCACTTAAGGGAGGGCAACTCATTGTTCCTATTGCACCTAGCAAAGAGGAATGGAAAAGATGCAATCAGAGTACTAATCCAAGAAGTAAATCTTCTCCATCCCCTCGACAAACAAATGCTACAAGTAGCATGCAAGGAATCAGGCAAGTTTGCGTACCAAAGGCACAACTTGTAGATGAACCAAATCAGATCTAGGTGCCTAAAATTTCACCAAATAAACCGAAGACGGTTCCAAGGATTCAAGCACAAAATCGAGCATCTATTAACAAGGAACCTACCATGAAAAAGTTTTGGAAGAAAAAGGAGCACTTATCTTCTCCACACAATGTGAAACGAATCAAACATTGGCCAGTTAAGTCTAAACAAACTCTCAAGAACCATGCACCAAGCAGACCGAGCTACCAGTGGCGAGAAAAAGCTTGACAACTGTCTAAAATGCTTCCCACAGCTCAAGCAATCAGTGTTCTTAAACACCCTGATGGTACTATCAAACAGAGAGCACAAAGGCTACAGGATTTGCTCTTTGGAAGACATCGACAGCAAACCTCGACAACGGAAACCCTTGAGTTAATTACTCAAGACCCAACTCTTGCACAACATATTGAGTTGAATTTCATTGATCTTCATATCATGGTAGAGCCAATCACGGCTATGCATAGACACAATTTTTCGACCCATGCATGCAGTCGTCCTAGAGAACGCCATCTAGGAGGGGTGAAGGATACTACTAAATACTAAGTAATTAAGGGCAATGTTTGAAGAGGGAGGAAAGAGTTTCATGTTAACGTGTGATTTTTGCAAAATTACCTAATAATGCCCTTATAATTCATCAACTGGGGAAAAGTCACAGATAATATCTTCCCGATGAGTGTAAATAGTGTATATACTATCAGAAAATCATAAAAATAGTCCTTTTTTGGGTATTTTTCATCATTTTTGCTGATAGGAAGGCTTAAAAATGGAGGAATCCAAGAAAAAACAATAAAGCTATGTTTTTAAAGAGATTTTCTTAATTACTAGATTTTCACTTTGCTTTTTTAGAGCATTTTTCTATTTTCTTTGATTTTTTCAATAAAAAGGTCAAAAATTAATAATAATTAGCAGGAAAGCTCAGATGGAAAAACGGAATACACGATGGTGATTAGAAAGACAAGGTGGACAAGCACAAAAATTTTCAACAAAATCAAAAGATGGAAGCGGGAAGCCTAAATTAGGCAGTCGGACCTACTTCTGCAAAATTTTTGCAGAATGAGCTATAGGAATCCGATCAAGGAAATTTTTGAGTCTAACATAGATTTCATGGCCTAATAGAACTAACGGGGGAATCATGGGAAATTTGGTTCGGGAAGTCCGGGTATAGATAGCCAGAGTAGGGAAAAAACCACCTCATTTCCACTTGGAGCTTTGCAGAGAGAGCATTTCGGCTTCTTTCGCGCGTCATTTTCGGAGCCTAGAGTTGTCCTTTTTCAGCGCTGTCTCACACGAGACATGAGGGGTAAGTTCCTTATTAATTAATGATCCATTTTGTACGGCCGGTAGCTAGTTTAAAGCCCTAGAAAAAACCCTAGAAGCCGAGCAGTGCATGAAGACCTACGACCTAAAAGTGACCATAGCACCCCGGCAACTTGACCAAATCGGATGGGATTTGAACCATAGCATGCCCTAACATGATAGAAACATTCCATACCATCAGATGATCATTCGACTGGGGTCAAGGGGGTCCTCAGTAGAGAATTAGGGTTTTTGGGAAAGGCAAGAATTCCGACCTGACTCCACAGATGTCTTGCTAATGAGGCGCATATACAATGTATATGATTGGTTTGGAGAAATCCATCAAGTAAAGCCCTCAAAAAGTGGAAAACGGCTCAAAGGTTACAAAGCGTCAAATTCGACACACGAGGCCAAACTGACTCCAAATGAGGTAGAATTGGACATGTAGCTTCACGATGATGTTACGGACAAGTCCAAAGGCTCAAAGTTGACAGACCAACCCAACAGACAGAGTAGTCACAAAAGACGGTGATTTCAGAGTCAACAGAGCACAAAGTGACGCTGGCATGACCAAACTTGACCAAATTCAATTTAGGACTTGTATTAGGTGTATGAAACATGTTTAGGTCAAAATTTATGTGAAATGCAAAGTTTTTGTCACTGTTGTAAATAATCGTGATTATTTACTTTTGCAACATTTTTGCATGGAAATTGTCAATTCACCTCACCTATCATGTGTACACACCTATTACATGCCAAAAATCGAGTATGAGCTAAAATGACCACCCTTTACTTGCAAAATTGCCAAAAAACGCAAAGAAGTTTGTGAAAGTCGAAATTTGGGTTATGAACAACTTTTCTTAATCCAAATCATCTCATAATCCATACCCAAGGTCAAATACCATGCGTAGAACCAGTCTATGCCAAAAAATGTCATTTTGGGAAGAAAAGTTAATAATCGCAATTATTTACTTTTTGGCCAAAATGGGGCAATTTTGAAAATTTGTCATCATGGCGGAGTAGACTTTTAGAAGGCTTCCGAGCTTCTGACCACCATCAAGGAAGACGGAACTGCCCAAATCTCAGACAACCAAGGAAACAAGGTAGAGGTTGTGATTACAAAGGAAATATTGGCAGAGGCACTCAGATTGCCCACTGAAGGGATGACCATGCGGGCAAGAGATAGGAAAACAGCGGGCATGTTTACAAAGGAAACATCCGCGGCTACATTTGCCTATCTCATCCACAAGCAGGTGGAAGAGCCAGCCCGTCTGTACCACCAACATTTCCATTTCCTGGCAAAATGGCCACCAAGGTACACGACACCAAATCATGCTGTGGCCACAACTTTTACACAAGTTCTGAAGTCAACCACCAGACAACCTGTGGACCACGCGCAATATGTGTTAATAACATTAAAGGCCACCAAGAAGGAGGGAAAGATAACCTACTTGGGCGCACCTGAAGTCTTGACCAGAATAGCCTATCATGCCATTGGCATGGCTGACAACCTACCACCTGTCCCGGATCGGAACACATGGATCTTGGCAGCTCCACCCTCTCCAAGATCTACAAGATCTGTCAAGTGATCATTTAAATTAGGTGATGAATCCGATGACAGTTCATCTGAGCAGCATAGCAGTGAAAGCTCTGACAACGAAGAAAAAAGAGCCAAAAGGGAAGAGATGAAGAGGAAATCAGTGGCTACCCACCAAGAGGAGCCAACTCAAAAGCAAGCGAGATTTGAAAGAGAAAAAAAGGCGTATTAGTGCACTAGGCAAGCGCAGGGAAAAGACCCAGAAAAGTGGGTACCTACCGGCTTGAAGGGACCTCGAACGAAACATTATTCGAGGAAAGAGGCCAAGGATCCCAAGGATCATTTAGAAAGAATGTACCAAAAGGCAGAGGCCTTGAAGGTGAAAGAGGTGGAAGAAGCAGCCAAGAAAGATGAGGAAGCAGCAACTCAAGAGCAAGGCCAGGCATCTCCCCGACCCACCTCACTGCCGCCGAAACAACAGGACCAGCCCATGCCCACTCCACCATCATCACCGCCAGGCCAAGAGACCACTGAAGAGGCCGATACTGACAAGGAAAAAGAGTCTGATTTCACCCACCAAATGGAAGCTACACAACAAACTGACCACACCGAGCAACATGAAGAAAAGGAAGCTGAACCAGCGCCAGAACAGACAGCCGAGGAAACTCACAAGCCGACAGATGAAACTAATAAAGAGGAAGATAAAGAAAAGGAGCAAACCACTACACATGAGGAAGTAACTGAAACTGAGAAGGTGGAAAGGCCTGCAACCGTGGAAATGGAAAGGGTTGAGACCACACAAGTTGTTTCCACTCAACCAGAAACTGCCGAGGTTTCAAATCCTTAGGATGGCCAGGAAGTAACCACCTCTATAGAAACACCAGCAATAACAACACAGCAAGAAGTAACACAAGAGGCTGCCGGCACATCCGAACTAGCAAGACAAGAGGAGTGGCAGTCCAATGGTGAAGTCATTCTACAAGTGAACGAGTATGCAAGGCAGATGCAAATCATGACGGAGAAACTCCACTCAGCAGGCTTTAACCGCAGTACTAAAGCCAAAGAATTAGAAATGGTCATCGATGCTCTTCAAGTCAAGCTGGACGACTGAAGGGCTACTATTACAGATCTCCTAAGGCAAGTACAAGAGCTCAAGACTGAAGCAGAACAACATCAAATAGCAAGAGACAGCCAACAGAAGGAAATGGAGGAGTTGGGTGACCTCCTGACTAAGCTATTTGATACATGCAAAGTGAAAGATGAGCAGTTGACAGAAGTGACAAATGAACTTCTCACCACCTCTCTGTCCGCTCAAAAGATTCAAATACAATTAGATGTAGAAAATGCATCATTGCAGTATTCGGAACAAAGGATTAATGATCAGGACACTTTCTTGCGGCAATTAAGAGAAAATCCAGCCGTGGCCTCGATCAAGGAAACAAATGAGGTGTATAAAGCACTTGAAAAGAAAAACAGAGATTTAGAGCTGGAGTTGAAGCTGGAGCAGTCACAACGCAGAGACCTGGCGCTCATGCGGGTCCAAAGAGAGGAGGAGCTCCTTAAAGAGATTGCAGAATTGAAAAGAGTAAACCAACTCCTCAGAGATGGAAAGCCAGATATATAGGAGGAGGCAGGCACTTCAGATCCGCCCCAAGTAGAAATCCCCTCTGTCTCATTTGCTGACTTTGAGACGCAGTCGACGGCAGAGCCGAGTGGGGGAGAAGATTTTGAAATCCAAGTCACCGAGGAAGACACAGCGCTGATGGTCCAACTGTCAAAGGCTAAAGAAGATGCACTAAAGGAGAAGATCACCTTGGAGGTAGATGAGCAGTGGAAGGCAGCTATGGATTGGGAGTTGAGAGTTTTACACTCTATCAACGTCACACAGCTCACTCCCAATCAAATCAATGCTCATTGGCACCAACAATCTCTGCCATACCCTCTCATCAAGGTTGAACTCTTACAGGTAAAGGAAAGATTATACCGAGATATGCAAGAAGTGTTGGAATTCGGGTTGCAGAGAAACACACACATCTTGGAGAAGACGAAGGAAGCTCAAGGCACACAATAGAGAGTGTGTTACTTAGTGTGCAATGGAAAGATAGATAGCCCTAGAGTGATGGGTGTATATACAATGCACGAGGGAAAAAACCTCCTAAAGAGGGGACAGGAATTAGGGTTGCAGAGAAACACACACAGCTTGGAGAAGACGAAGGAAGCTCAAGGCACACAATAGAGAGTGTGTTACTTAGTGTGCAATGGAAAGATAGATAGCCCTAGAGTGATGGGTGTATATACAATGCATGGGGGAAAAAACCTCCTAAAGAGGGAAAAAAAGCCCCGGCAGTCCTAGTGTGTTCACACACATCACTACCATATACATGTGGTAGTGATGTGTTCACACACATCACTACCATATACATGTGGTAGTGATGTGTGTTCACACACATCACTACCACATGTATATGGTAACAAATCCCCCCTGGAGTGATGCGGTGAATGAGAGCTAGCACATGAGTAAAGGGAAGTGCCATGCCTTGAGGACAGGATCAGTCCACAAAGGGGAGTAAGCCCAAAGCTTTGCGGAAAGCTTCAAGCTTCTCACAAGACAATGACTTTGTGAAAAGATCTGCAAGGTTGTCCTGTGTTGTCACATAAGCCAA
This sequence comes from Adiantum capillus-veneris, assembly GCF_014529385.1. Lineage (NCBI taxonomy): Eukaryota > Viridiplantae > Streptophyta > Polypodiopsida > Polypodiales > Pteridaceae > Adiantum > Adiantum capillus-veneris. Next base: position 44,818,894 of record NC_140960.1, read on the forward strand.
GTTGATCTCTCCTGCTGAGAGCCTCTCCCTGACATAGTGGTAATGCACCTCAATGTGCTTTGTGTGAGCATGAAAAACTGGGTTCCTCGCAACTGCCAATGCGCTCTGACTGTCAGTGTAGATAGTGTTGGCAGTGTCTTGTTTAACACCCAAATCAGCCATAAGGCGTCTGAGCAATACACACTCAACTGTAGCTGTGAAGACTGTCCTGTACTCAGCCTCACAACTCGAAGTGGCCACAATAGGTTGCTTCTTGCTCAACCATGATATACATGAACTGCCAAGCATGAAACAAAAACCACTTGTGGACACTCGTGTGTCAAAACAACCAGCCCAATCTGAGTCCGAAAAATCATGTAAGTCTGGCGGCAATGATCCCCCCTTGGGATAAAACAAGACAAGATGTAAAGTGCCACTAAGGTAGTGGAAAATCCTCTTGACAGCCTGCCAATGCTTAGACCCTGGGCTATGCATAAATTTGCTGACCTGTGAGACTGCAAACTGAATATCCGGCCTTGTGTTGCATACATAAATGAGGCAGCCAACAACAGTTTGGTAAAGAGTGACATCAGCAGGATCGCCAGCATCATGTAGACTCAACTTCAAACCTGTTTCCATGGGAGTGGCAATAGGTTTTGCAATCCTCAAGTCCAAAATTACATAACAATGTCTCTATGTAAGTTTTCTGACACAAGGCAATACCACCATCACACTGCTTAAACTGTATGCCCAAGTAATGATGCAACAGCCCCAAATCTTTCATCTTGAAAGTAGCATTCAAATCACCCTTAAATTCAGCAATATGTCTCTCATTTGGTCCAGTGATCAAAAAATCATCAACATAAAGAACCACAATGAGAAGTACATCACTCTCACGCTTTACATACAATGTGCTTTCTGCTGGACCGTTACGAAAGCCTCGTTTAACCAAATGAGTGTTAGATTTCTCATACCAAGCACGAGGAGATTTCTTCAACCCATACAAAGCCTTCTTACATCGGTACACTTTGTCCTCTTGTCCTTTTATGACAAAACTGCGAGGCTGCGTTACATAAACTTACTCAAATATGTCACCATTCAAGAAAGCAGTAACAATGTCTGATTGATGTACATCCCAACCAAAATGAGCCGCCAATGCACATAGAAAACGCACAGTAGTCAAACGAAAAGTGGGAGCAAAAGTCTCTTCATAATCTATGCCTTTTTGCTGTGCATAACCCTTTGCAACAAGTTGAGCCTTATGGCGATCGATATCACCATCCGGCTTGCGTTTTAACTTGTAAACCCACTTTGTACCAATGGCCTTTTTGCCAGGAGGAAAATCACATAAAGTCCATGTGTCATTCTCTATAAGTGCATCATATTTTGATTGCATGGCAGCCATCCAATTTTTTGAATTCTGTGCTTCATCAAAAGACAGAGGCTCCTCAACATCATGTAAACTAGACACAGCCAAAGCATAACTATCTGATGCATAAGATGCATGGCGAGAGCCTGAACGAGTACGACTAGACAAAGGTGCATCCAATTTACTGTCATGAAAAGTGTGCACCAGCCATTTTGGCATACCTCTAGCCTGCTCATTTTCAGCCCTTTCCTCATCAAGTACATCATGTACATCTGCATCAGTAATAGGCTGATCTAAAACATTTTCAAAAACCCCCATAGGCTGTACATTTGCCTCATTGGAACTTACATTTGTATTTCCACCACTGAAAAGAGGCAACAAAGTGTCATAAATGTCCTATGAGTTTACATTACTGTCTCTAGTACATGACAGCAAGGGCTGAACAGAATCTTCCACAAACACTACATCCCATGAAACCAGAATACGTTTTGTTTGCGGATGATACAACCTGTAACCTTTGCTTTCAGCACTATAACCAACAAAAATACATTTGACAGCTTTATCATCCAATTTTCTGCGCTGCACTTGTGGCACCAAAGCATATGCCAAACAACCAAAAACACGCATGTGCTCAATAGAAGGCTTTCTATCATGCCATGCTTCATATGGAGTAATAGACTACAAAGCTTTCGTAGGACACCTATTAAGTACATAAGTGGCACACATGATGGCCTCAAGCCAAAAAGAATTTGGCAAAGCTTGACTTTTGACCATACATCATGCCATTTCCGTAAGTGACCTGTTTTTTGTCTCAGCAACACCATTTTGTTGAGGTGTATAAGGCACTGTACATTGGTGTTTTATCCCACGACTAGCCAGAAATGCATTAAATTCATGAGACATATACTCCCCCCCTCGATCTGAACGGAGGGTGCCCATAGTACATTTCGAGACATTTTCAGCCATAGCCAGAAATTGTTTGAAGCACATAAAAACTTCGGACTTCGCTTTAAGCGGAAATACCCATGCATGCCTGGAGTAATCATCAATGAAAGTCACGAAGTATAGGTAATTGCCCAAGGATGGAGTTTGCATGGGCCCACAAACATCACTATGCACAAGCTGCAACCTGCATGTGACCTGAACTGAACCATCCTTTGGAAATTTAGAACGCTGCATCTTACCCAAAATATAGCCTTCAAAAACATGTTTGACAGGTGCTTCAAGAGGCGGCAAAGAAGCAACTAGATCAGATTTCTATAAACGCAGCAAACTGGCAAAATTCATATGACCAAAACGTGCATGCCAAAGTTTTGCATCTGATATAGCCCTTGAATCTGCAACATCATTTGCAAAATTTTGTCCACACTTGTCATAAAAAGTGAGATTATACAGCCAACGGCACAAAAGCCCAGATGCAACAATTTCATTACCAAAATTGAGATCATGAACTGTACATCTGTCATTCACAAATTTGACTATAAGTCCAAGTCTAGCAAGTGCGGATACAAACAAGAGATTCTTCTTGATCCCATTTACATAAAGTGCATCAACAAGTGTGAAGGAACTACCATTAGCAATAGTGAGCACAATCTTTCCAGCTCCCTGAATGGGATAAGAGGCGTTGTTGGCACAAGTGACTGCATTCCCATGAGGGACAGACTCGAGAGAGGTAAACAATGCATGATGTGAGGTAATGTGCTTTGTAGCACCACTGTCGAAATACCACACATGTGAATCTGCAGCAACTGAAAAGCATGCATCATGGACAACAGGATTGTAAGTGCACTCTGTGCTAAAAGCCCATTCTGCATCAACATCAGAAACAGAGTCTCCTTTCACAGAAGACTCAACAATGGCTACATTTGTAGTGGAACCAACATTTGCAATGGAACCACCCTCTTTCTTCTTAGCCTCTTTGGCCTTCAACTTAGGACACGACTTGATCAAGTGATCATTGGATTTACAATAATGGCAAAGCATCTTCTTTTTGCCCTTATCAACAGAATTGCCAGACGAAGTGCTGCCAGCAGAAGCATTAGGGACATAATTTTTGCCAATCGCAGCAGAACCATAAGAAGTGGCTGCATTACTGTTACCGCCCTTTATTTGAGAAGCAATAAAAGCCTGTTCAACTGCACGCTGCCTAGTCCTGCTTTTTCTAGAAAGTTACTCTTGCAACAACAATGTGCATAATGCATCAAACTTGACAACTTCAGGATTTCCTTGGGTCATGAATCTCCAAGTACTAGCAAAAGTTGGTAGGAATTTGGTAAGGCATTAAGAACAGTCTGCACAAGGGAACTGTCTGAAATGACTTCACCTGCAGAAATAAGTTGCTCATTGATATCCTTGACACTAGCAAGGAAAGTGTCCATATCATCTTCCTCATGCGTAATCTTCGACTCCAGCTCTTTACGCAGCAAAGCAATTTTAGCCTCATTGCGGCTTGCATAGAGACTTGGTAGAATATCCCAAGCCTGTTTTGCAGATTTTGCTGAACGGATGTGAGGAACAATGGTACGCTTCACAGACACCGCAATCAATGCATGAGAAGCGCATCCTTAACATCCCAACGAGCTTGTTTTGCCATAGGAAAAACAACTCTAACAGTTGCAATCCTTGCAGCAAGACCTGCAACATCCTCAACATCGCCTACATCCTCAGAACCAGGACGTACATCAATGTCCTGCACAATGTTCCAGACACCCTTTGACACAAGAACATGTTGCATCATATAAGCCCACATAGGGTAGTTGTCCCCATCCAACCTGTCCTCATCAGCAAACATCTTGAACACATCTGTGTTGTTGTTGTCAGCCATGGTAAATGCTGCACCTGATGTGAAAACTGCCCGAAAATAGGAGAAACGGAGAGGGAAAAACCTATGCTATATAGCATAAACCGTAGAAGACTATAAGGCACATGTTATGCAGAAAACGGCACTGACAAAAATTCTGCACAAAATCACAAAATAGCCTGTGCAGTACTGCCTGTAGTGGAAACGGAGGCCAAAATGAGCCCAAATCAAAATTCTGAGCAGACCAAGCTCTTCGAGCTTACCCAAAATATTTGTCGACCTGCAAACGCTTGCCAAAGCTCACTGAAATTGGAGAAAGTGAGAAGGCGTGTGCTGGAGCAGCTGGCGACTAAGCCCGGGAGGGCGTGACCTGCTCTCATACCAATTGTTGGAATTAGGGTTGCAGAGAAACACACACAACTTGGAGAAGACGAAGTAAGCTCAAGGCACACAATAGAGAGTGTGTTATTTAGTGTGCAATGGAAAGATAGATAGCCCTAGAGTGATGGGTGTATATACAATGCACGGGGGAAAAAACCTCCTAAAGAGGGAAAAAATGCCCCGGCGGTCCTAGTGTGTTCACACACATCACTACCACATGTATATGGTAACAAGAAGATGGTGCAGATCGAGACCACCTAAGGTGGCGGCTAAGCTAGTTGAACAAGAATCCAAGATACTTGATTCTCTTCAGAAGAGCACCTGCGGCCATACAGAAAGATCCAACATTCTATCTTGTACCTCGAGTAAGGACATGGCAAGCACACGAAGCACTGCAGAAGAAGAGGCCAACATGGCTAAAATTTCCCAGGCTGTCAGCTCCCGAGAGAAGTCAAGCAACAGAAGAATACATGGTGAAAACCCTAACGGGCACCATGACATTCTTTAAAAGTCTGCCAAATCTCTCTTGTGCAATGCTTTACAAAATCTGCAGGATGCTACTTACTTGCATACAAATCTTCAATGATCCTGAGCAGACAAGATCCCCATGGCTCTCATTTTTGGAAGGAAACAAAGGACTTTGCTATGATGTAAGTGGGCAGCCCTCAGAGGAAGTTCTTTATGGATTTTACGCCCGATGCATGTTTCTGTCCTCACACAATATGCTAGCTTTTGAGGAGGCCTTCTACACTGGCTTTTTCACCTGGCGAACGAAGATATTTACGTTGGTGATAAGAAACCTCACAATGAGATTTGTAGGCTACTCGGTAGTAGAAGTCAAAAACAAATTCACCATCCAGTTTTTGCAAGTGCCAGACAAAGAACGCAAAATCAGATATGAAAAAGCACTGGAAGCACTGAAGGACCGCCTCACCCGCCGTCATCCCGAAGATTACTTCAGCCCATAAAGCTGTGTCAAGGGATGACACAGGCGAGGAGGGGGGGAATGTTAGCAGCAAGCAATTATTATTTTGATAAATCGGGAATATTGTAACTCCTGTTTTCTTGATAAACCTTGTAATTAATGAGCCGGGGCTACAAGCTTCCAGATTGTATCAGCCTTTCAATTCCTAGCTTTGGTAGAACTCCAGATCATTACTTTTGACCACCCAAAAACCTTGGCTAAGCTATAAAAGACAAATTTTGTCAGTTTTTTATAAGTTTTTGAATAAGAAATACATAGCGTGAGCTAACGACGCTCACTTCTCTCCTTCTTGCGCTCCTACTCTCTCTCCGGTTGTCACATTGAAAATGCGTTTGTTGCATTGCAACCGCAGGTAAGAGCTCTATGCATTGACATAAGGAATTCACAGTATTTCATAGCTTTTGGTGTCACTGACCCGCGGCCTAATTTCATCATAACTAGGAATTTACACTAATAAAACAAAAACTAAGCATAGGCGGGGTATTGGAGCATCATTGCTAAGCATTTAGATGCATTTTGGGTCGAAAACGACTACATAAAAAATCCACTGCTGTTAATAATCACAATTTTGGAACTTGACCTAAAGTGGGGTTTGAGGCGCTAGGCATGTGTGCTTAGGTCTTATAAACTTGTACTAGAAGTTTCGTTACGTTTGGATGTCATTTGATGTTGTAACGGATGTGATTTGCTTGCCGATGAGCGATTGGCTTTTGGTGATTTCAGTCACTTGAGTGTAGCTTGAGTTAGATGCGAGTTGTTAGTTGTTTTCCAAGAGATTGATAACCTCTTGTAGCCTCTATGCACTAATCAAGTCAGCTTCGTCCCATGGTTTGACAAATTAATCGTGGTTCTCGCTAATACTGTAATAAGATAGGATGGTGAGGTTAGACATGCGTCCAACATCATTGCAATTATCCCTTGGTCGCTGTAGAAGATCTAGATGCCTATCTAGAGAGAGAGAAGGTAGAGATAGAGAGAGAGGAAAGAGTGGGATGGGGAGATTTTTTTACAATCCACTAGCCATGGCTAGGTTATTAGGGAAGAGTGGGGGGTTTAGGATATTTACACGGGTTTTGTCGATGGTTCGGGCGGTCGGTGTGAGGTTTTAGTGCTGTGGTAGTCAGTTTTTTGTCATGAGAAGCTAAGATGTTATGTGTTACCTCCTTTCGGTGCTGGCCGAGGCGTGCCTTCGGCACCACTCCTTGTTTTGGTGTTGGCGACACGCGAGTTGGCCTCCTTCTTTCCTTTGATGTTCGTGTCGATAGTCTCCTTTCCTTCTTCTTTTTTTTCTTTTTGTTGTGAGTGCATATATGCGTGTGTGCATGTATGTGTGTATGTATGGTTTTGTGTGTGTGTATGTGGATGAGTGTGTGTGTGAATATAGTGTGTTTGTATGAGTGCGTGGGAACGGGAGTAGGAGGGGGGGGACTTTTTTAAAACTAAGTGCATAATATATATATATATATATATATATATGGTTTACTGTGCAGGGAGATTGGAGCGACGAGCGGTGACAGTGCTGAGGAGGGTGTGAGGGGAGTGTGTGTGTGTGTGTGTGTGTTTTCAGCGCCCTATGGGCTGCGCCTGCAGGCCTATCTGCACCGACACCGAGAGCGAGAGAGAGAGTGTGAGAGAGTGAGCGATGGCGAGACTGAGAAGGTGAGGGAGTTGAGGGAGAGAGAGATATTTTCATGCGCCCTATGGGCTGGTCCGAGAGGATGCGCAAGGGGGGGGGGGTGAGATGGTGAGGTGGTAGGCTATCTTTCGGCCGTTTGAGCGAGGAAGGGGGGGAGCTTAATGAAGTCAAAGGTGGAATATAAAAGAAAAGGGAGGATGCATTATTAGGCTCCCCTTATGGGTTGTTCACACACCGTAAGAGACAACAAGGGGGAGGAAGGAAAGAGAGAAAGAAGGGGCGGGAAAATGGAGGTAGTGAGAGAGGGGAAATGTGGGGAAAGGGGGGGGGGGGGGGGGGGGGGGGGGGGGGAGGGGGGGAGGGGGGGCTGGGCTTGGCCCATCGGTGGAAGAAAACAAGGGGAAGGAGAGAGAGGGGTGTGTGGGGCAAAGAAAAGTATGGATCATGATGAAGGAGAGGGAGATTTTGAAAAAAAACGGTGTCTGCCATTCTTTTCCTAGAACCTTAGCTCTCCGGCCGGGCTAGAGAGTTGTGCGGACAACCCGGCGCCATTAGCCCTCCCCCTTAGGTTAGGGAATTCATGCCTCTAACTCATTTTTTTGTTTATTGTCGTCTGAGGTGGCGGTTGATGGTGTATCCTCATCTGGGATGTTGATAGGTGGAGCTTGGTCAAATCAAAGAAAATAAGGTTTGAGCTCCCAACCATTTACCCTAGTTTTATGAAGTTTTCCATCAGCTTCCATAAGCTGGTAGCTTCCATTGGCATACTTTTTCCTGATGATGAAAGGGCCTTCCCATCGGAGTAGGAGTTTCTTATCTTTGCGTGTGTCGAAGCGATTGTCGTAGCGGAGCACCAACATTCCTTTCTTTAATTCTTTTTGCCGAAGATGCTGGTTGAAGCTAAGCCATCTGTGCTCTGCTTGTGCCGCATAATAATTTATTGCTTCTTCTCTGTCCAGCTGTATTCTTTCCAAGTTGATGATGTGATCTCTCAAATGCATGTTAGGTTGTTGAAGTTGGCTTGCCATTACTTTGAGACTTTGTAGTTGTACTTCAATGGGCAAGATTGCTTCCTTACCAAATACCAGATGATACGGTGTGAATACCAAGGATGTACGGAATGAGGTTCTGTAGGCCCACAAAGCTGGTAGTAGGTACCTATCCCAGTCTCTCGGATGATTGTTTACCTGCTTGGTAATAATTTTAGAAACCATTCCATTCACCTTTTCAACTAGGCCATTACATTAAGGGTAATATGGTGAAGAGTGCCTCCTTGTAATGCCGAGTTTCTGCATTAATTCTCCTACCAAGTCTGCTTTGAAACCTGGCCCTCTGTCAGAGATGATCTCTAAACGTGTGCCAAACCTACAACATATGTGCTTGTAGATAAACTTAGCTACCTCTACAACTGTGATTCTAGTAGTGGATGTAGCTTCCGCCCATCTAGTCATGTAGTTGACCCCCATGATGATGTAAAATTTTCCCGAGTTGGCCCTAGGCAATGGTCCTATGGCATCGATATCCCATTTTTCAAACGGTCCATATGAAAGAATAGGTGTCTGTGGTTCAGGCATAAGTGACCTAGTGCTGGCCTTTTGACACAGCTTACACATCTTGCACCAGTGGTGTACATCTCGGTTGAGGCTAGGCCATATGAAGCCAGCCTGCAAGATTTTCTTACTTGTTATGTCTAGGTCAAAGTGACCACCACAGACCCTGTCATGACAGCTAGCAATTACTCCCGTGATTTCATGAGAGAGAGGGACCTTCTTGAGTATTTGGTCCTTACCCTTACAGTACAAACCTTCATTGATGAGCCGATACCTTGTGGCCTTCCGCGTCAGCCATTGCTTCTGTCCCTTTGCTAAATCCAATGGGAATTCCCCTGTTTCCAAAAAATGCATGATGTCAGGTAAGGTGTCACTACCTTGAAATAGAGGGAGCTTTAGCTTGATGGCCCCAACCAACACTTCCTGCAGTCTTTCACTTGCTAGAGCATCTGCTTCATGGTTTTGAGCCCTTGGGATATGGTGTATTTGAACTTCTTCAAACTTACCCAACAAGTTTTTTACACCACTTAAGTGAGTCCTCAAGCTAGGATTCTTGCATGTCCATACTCCATTTACTTGCCTTACCAGAAGTAGAGCATCCCCAAATACATTAAGGCGTTCTACCCCATGCGAGACGCACCATTGTTAACCCTTGGTTAGTGCTGCATACTCAGCTTCTTTGTTAGAATGTGAATCTAAAAAATGGCCAAGCGAAAATACATATATATCTTTGTCATCAAAGACCACTATGCTCGCAACTGCTTTGTCAGATGCTCATTTGTAGGCTCCATCAAAGTAGAGAGAGTGTGCTCCTTCTACCATCAGTGGTACTGGAGGTGATCGAACTTCTTCCCTTTTAAATTGCTTCTCCTTCCTCTCAAAGCCTTGGTAGGTCATGAGTCCTTCCAAGCCTTGCCCTTGCCATGCTTTCCACTTGTACCATGTAGTCAAATTCTTGTAGACGAACTAGCCATTTAGCAATCCTAGCAGACACATCCATGTGTTATACAAATAGGGGAACATCTCATCCGTGGTTAGAATCATAAATTGCTAAGGCAGAAAATATGACCTAAACTTTGTAGTTTTTCTTGTATGACCCCCAGTCGTCATAGCTTCTGCACAACTGGTTTTACCCCTTCCTTCAGCTTAATATGATGTTCCACCACTGTAATGCCTGTGATTCTTTCATAGTTGTCAATGAATAGGTCAGGAAATCCCATCAACATTTGCAAAAAACTATCTTTCTCCTCAAGTGTCAATTCCATGGAAAACATACCCTTCAACCTACTTTCTCCTAGGCCAGGTGATTTGCTCTCCTTTTCATTGCGTTGCCCTTCTGGTGACGGATTACCAGTTGTGCTTACCCTTTGTGGATCCTTTATGATGATGCCCATCACATCGATGGAACTATCACTTTCATCGGTGGATGTGCTCTCCTCCTCAGAAGTGGAAAACTCACTAGTGGTTTCACCTGCTAATGTTTCCAAATTCATTTGCTTCTGCTTGCCAATCTTCATGTCGTAGTAGATTGTCTCCCCTTTCTTACTGGTCATGCGTAGAAGGCTAGTGCCCCACTCCTCTTTTGCCTTCATGGCCATCAACCATGGCCTTCCAAAGATTAGTGGATAGCCCTCCCCCTTAGTAGGCATTACAAAAATATCTACCTCTACCTCAGTGTTGAAAGCTTTGATCTTCACAACACTTACCACACCTACACACTTTACCTTTGCATTGTTTGCCATATTTGCCTTTCATGGAGAAGGCCTGTCAACCTCAAGCCCTAACTGAAGCATCATAGCTTCGCTCATCACACAGATTTGTGCACCTCCATCAATGTAGGTATTCCCAATTCTCTTCCCTTTTATGTTGACGTGGATAGTTGGAAGGATGTCGTCCATGTTGCAACCCAAAATTGCTCCGGCTACCTTTGCTTTGGAGCGTCTTGTACTTGCCATTTTGGACCATTGCCGTCTTACCTTTGGTACGAGATGTAGCAGCTGTGGCCATGTAATCTTTGTTCCTTGCTCTGCCACATCCAATGTTAGATCATAGGGTTTAGAACTTTCCCCTAACTGGAAGTCGGTGATGCCCAATTTTCGTCGTGGCTTGGATGGCCTCTTGCTAGTCTCTCCTCTCATGCTTCTCTCATCATTTGATTGTGTGGCTTTCTCCCTCCTAGATCTTTTCATAGTCATGGCTTCAAATGGTTCTAAAAATGTTACCTTCTCTTTACCCTTGTCCCTCTCCTTTGCTCTGGGTGGATCCACTACTACAGCTTTTCCTTTCTCTTCTAGCCTGATGATGTTTACAGGGCGATCAGGTGGTGGTGCTGGTGGAAGAGGTGGAATGGATGCTTGTGATGGTGCCTGGGGTGGACGTAGAATTTGTGTTGGTGGGGATGGTGCTCGGGGTGGGGGTGTTCTTTCTCTAGGGGGTGACAGTTGGTTCCTCCTTCCTCCTCTATTATAGTTTTGTCGTGGTTTGGGATAGTAGTACATACCGTGACCATCTTCTCCGCAGTTGTAGCAGTGATACTCCCTGTTTTGTCACCTTGCTCTTCCTGGGTCTTGATCTCATTCTTGATTGCTTCCTTGCTGTATCAAGTGGACATACAAATTCTGCAGTTGGTCAGTAATATGGGCCAACATATCTTGTTGGTCAACTCTTACCCCAAGAGTCGGTGGTGGTGGTGGAATGGTGGTTGTTTGTCTGCATGATGTTCCTGCTTCTATTGACTTGGTTTCTTTGGCTTTCATTCGCAGCTTCTTGTCCTTAAGGAGAGTAATCTCAACGGCTAACTCGTACGTAGCCGGGAATCTACCCTTCACCTTCTCCTTGAGAAGCGGCCATAAGCCATGTGTGAACCGGTCTTTCTTTAGGAAATCGGGCGCAGCTTCCCCCCTTTCTAGTGACTCAACCCACCGTTCCCACAAATCCACAAATTTGGACTCATAGGTGGCATATTCTAAAAGACCCTCCTGCTTCAAGTCTCTCAACTTGTCCCACAACTTCTCTGAAGTAGTACCTCCCCCAAAGCGCCTCTTAAAAGCGGTTTTGAAGGGCTCCGAGTCATCCTTGGTTGCTTGTGGAAGTGCATTGTACCACGATCTAGCTTCTAGCTTCACGAGATGCTTAATGATTCTAACTGCGGATTCATCCGTATCTTTTTTTCTCACTACACATGCTACTTCAAAGTCATCTAGGAAGTCTGTTACCAAATCCTCCCCCTTCTTTCCTTTAAATGTTGGAAATGCTACACTTGCCATGATTACTGAGAGAGAGCTAGAAAGACACACTGCTTAGCTTGCAAAAAGAAGTTTTTTTTTCTCTTTTTTCTTTACAAGGAGGTGTCTATACCCTCTTATACTAGGACATAGATTAAACCTTCAAACGGTACATTTCTTGGTACCAAAGGTAAGACAAATGACTGATCTGATGCCAGAACCTCAAAAACACGCTCCCCACCCAGCATGGTGTCGATGACGCGCTGGTAGTGAGCCTTCAAGTCCAGTATTACCTTGATTGAGCGTACTCGTGTTGCTATGTATGATCTGTCTTGAGGTAGGTTGTACTGATTCATGTGAAGCTTAGAGGTGCTTAGTCACTGTCCAAGCTTGTGGGCAAGGGTGGTGTTCTTTCTTGAAACAAATTTAATAGATCCCTAGTCTCTCTAGTGAGAGCGTGAGAAAATGCTTCCGTTATTTGTGCTACAGCATCAGGTGCGACTTGGAAACTGACTGTGATAATTACCTCGGTGACTTGAGTTACCCAATTCTCGAAGTAGAATAGTGTTGACTCTCTATTGTGCAGAGCTCCATCCATCTTGTTGTTGCGGGTTGGTTGTAGGCTGCGGACATGGTTTCGACGTTCTCCTTCTTCTTCTTGGCACTTGGGCTATGTATATCCACCGAGTTTGGTGTGTTGGTTGACTCTCCCACTGCAGATCAATTACCTTTGCGCCTGGAACTCGAGCTTTGATGGAGATGCGGAGTTCGTCTAGTTGTGCTTGGAGCTCTTCTTCTTCTGTTGTCCAGTTAGCGAACCCTGCTAGATATTCATCCATCCACAAAAGTTTAGGGGTTTCAGCCTTGTAAACTGGAGGGTTTCATGAAAGGATTGTCGGTGGGGGCGCCAAGAAAATGATGGCCGAAAATGACATACCATATGGGGTGGCCTCTACACCACACATAGCGTGAACATCCCCAAGCATCATCTCAAGGTGGGAGTGATCCTATGGATAAGAAGGGGCACCACCTAGCATAAATGTGGCTAAGATGCAAACATACATGACCTAGGGTAGCAAACGTGAAATGCTCTCTAGGTAGTCGACATGAAATGGTGGTGTAATATCCGTTTACAGGTAGAAAAATGCCTAATCATTAATCATCATTGTGTGCACAAGATATGTATGTGAAAAGCTCAAAAACTAGGCACACTGGCTGGCAGGAGAGATTGCACATGATGGAGCATGATTAGGGTGATATACAAGAGACGGAACATCCCGTAACCATGGGAAATCATAATAGAGAATGGAATCAAAAGATCAAGACAACATTACACCCTTATTGGTGATGGAGATACTTACAAGTAATGGTCTTGACGACTACAAACCTGGCTCTTGACATTAGGGATGTAATGTGGAATACGAGCGCCATATGGTGCATGGTGAGGTTTGGAGTTAGCGGAAGGGTTAGTCAAAGAAAAATAGCAAGACGATGCAGCCACCGACGACATCAATCACCAACATTGAGAGCGGGCCATGGTGGCATGGAGTTGATGCCTTCAATCCAAGCGTGCTCATGTTGCTTGGTGGGAGAGCAACGACTACTTTATGTGCATAGAGTGGTCATGATTAGTAACTCAACATGGTGTGCTGAATCACAGGGAGAGCGGTGATGTTGCCAATGCTAAAGTGGCCAAAACTTGCGACCAAAAATGATGCCATTAGCCCTCAAGCATGGGTGCACTACGTGCTTAGTGGTGCTTACAATGTAGAGTGCATGGAGCTACTATGCTCCTCCTTCACTTGAGTGTTCTCTCTTGTGTGTCTCTCTTCTTCTGTCTTTCTCTTTTGTGCTAAGCAGAGGCCTCTTTATATAGGCTTAAGAGGTGGTCCTTAACTACTGGTCATTGCAGTATCCCTTGGTCGCTGTAGAAGATCTAGATGCCTCTCTAGAGAGAGAGGAAAGAGTGGGATGGGGAGAATTTTTTACAATCCACTAGCCATGGCTAGGTTATTAGGGAAGAGTGGGGGTTTTAGGATATTTACACGGGTTTTGTCGATGGTTTGGGCGGTCGGTGTGAGGTTTCAGTGCTGTGGTAGTCAGTTTTTTGTTGTGAGAAGACAAGATGTTATGTGTTACCTCCTTTTGGTGCTGGGCGGGGCGTGCCTTCGGCGCCACTTCTTGTTTTGGTGTTGGCGGCGTGGGAGTTGGCCTCCTTTCCTTTGATGTTGGTGTCGGTAGTTTCCTTTTCTTCTTCTTTTTTTTCTTTTTGTTGTGAGTGCGTATATGCGTGTGTGCATGTATGTGTGTATGTATGGTTTTGTGTGTGTGTATGCGGGTGAGTGTGTGTGTGAATATAGTGTGGGAACGGGAGTAGGAGGGGGGGCTTTTTCTAAAATTAAGTGCATAATATATATATATATATATGGTTTACTGTGCAGGGAGATTGGAGCGACGAGCAACGACGACGTTGAGGAGGGTGTGAGGAGAGAGAGTGTGTGCGTGTGCGTGTGCGTGCGTGTGTTTTCAGCGCCCTATGGGCTGCGCCTGGGGGCCTATCTGCGCGGACGCCGAGAGCGAGAGAGAAAGTGTGAGAGGGTGAGCGATGGCGGGACTAAGAAGGTGAGGGAGAGGGTGAGGGAGTTGAGGGAGAGAGAGATCGTTTCATGTGCCCTATGGGCTGGTTCGAGAGGACACGCAGGGGGGGTGAGATGGTGAGGTGGTAGGCTAGCTTTCGGCCGTTTGATGGAGGAAGGGGGGGAGTTTAATGAAGTCAAAGGTGGAATAAAAAGAAAATGGAGGATGCATTATTAGGCTCCCCTTATGGGTTGTTCACAGTATTTTGTAGCTTCTGGCATCGCTGACCCGCTACCTAATTTCATCATAACTAGGAATTTGCACTTTTAAATAAAAAACTAAGCATAGGCGGGGTATTGGGGCATCATTGCTAAGCATTTAGATGCATTCTATGTCAAAAACGACTAGGTCAAAAATCCACTGGTGTTAACAATCAAGATTTTGGAACTTGACCTAAAGTGGGGTTTGAGACCATAAGCGTGTCTGCTTAGGTCCTATAAACATGTCCTAGAAGTTTCGTTACATTTGGACGTCATTTGATGCTGTAACGGATGTGATTTGTTTGCCGATGAGCGATTGGCTTTTGGTGATTTCGGTCACTTGAGTGTAGCTTGAGTTAGATGCGAGTTATTAGTTGCTTTCCGAGAGATTAACAACCTCTTGTAGTCTCTATGCACTAGTTGAGTCAGCTTCGTCCCATGGATTGACAATTTAATGGTGGTTCTCGCTAATACTGCAATAAGATAGAATGATGAGGTCAGACATGCGTCCCACATTTGGGGCCGCTGCCGAGATCGAAGAGACCTAAACTAGGGAAAAACATGAGTGTCTTGTGAAGTTATCCTTTAACTTCCTCTAGGTTTGCCTACAGTTCAAAACTTTCTTTTAGGAACCGCATAGCTTAAGATTGTCGTCTTTTGCCATTAGGAGAAAGCTGGACTCACTTTTGGGCCTTTCAGTTCTAGAGAGAGAGTGGCGCTCGACCAATGAGGAAGAGGCTAACGTTACGTTGAAAATCGACATTTTGGAGTCAAGCTCTTTATAAAAAAAGGGAGTAAATTTTATTTTGGTTCATCAAATTGCACAATTTCACGATTTCAAGGCATAAATGCCGTAAGTCGTACTAACTATGTACCGAGGAATTTCACTTTCATTGAAGACTCTATCTAGTACTTTGTTCCCGCCCAAATATGACTTTGAGTAGCTCTACTTCCCTCTCAAAACTTCTTCCCTTTTTTATATTTGCGCTAACCTTTTTGTGTATTCATTCTACTGCACACCATGTGTACTTCTCGAAGGCCTAGCACTACCATTGACTCTGTTATACTACAGACGATCAAGCATGGATTCCATCTCGTATAACTATCAGAAGTTGGGTTCTACTGCAAACTAGGAGGAGGAAGAGGAGGCAACGCAATGATTTCGTGGAGGCTTTCAAGGGTCAAGTTAAAGAGTTTAAAGTGTGTGCACAAAGAAAGCGGGTGAAAGAGGTCCTCATACAACATGCTTTCCAGCATGCAGACTTAATGTTGCAAACATCTCCTCCAAGTTTTCCAAGGCATCGACCCCACTATAAGTTATTTCAGCATCTCTCTTAGTGCATAATTATATTCGAATATTAAGTGGTGGATATCATCTTTGGTATGTTTCAGATATTTATCCATCGAATAGGACAGATTGGCAACCAGTTGAAAGTATAGTTGGGATTTTTGATGCTTTCCATGCATTTATTGGTGATCAAATGTACCGAGGAAGACAACACAAGGAACTTTCAGATAATGGAATTTTCTTTTATGATATGTCATATGTGGAACCGAGAACTTCCATTGGTTGGGGTCGTGTAGCTCCTTTGTCACTTCCATCCTTTGACAGCAAGGATTGGTCCTTGCCTACTTCGCAAACTAGTGAAAGCTTCAGGAATAAGTTGTTTCAGGATATACAAAAGTCCCTCAAGTATTCAATTGCCAAAAAAATAGCTCGGCTCGCACTATTTATGCCTCTTGAAGTGTTTGCAAAATTTTTCTTCGATGAGCAAATAAGAACTACCGCAACAATGTTCATTTGCAAGTCTTAGAGCTGTTTGGACTTTTTAGATGATAACTGGGATAGGAAAAAATCACAGAACAAAATCTGTATTTTGCAAAAGAAGTCCATAATTTGCAAGTTCATTATAAGCTCTCAAAATTTCTTAGTATTGTTTTACTATATTAGATATCATCTTATTAGTGGGCAGCTTATTCCACTCGACCAAGATACAGAGAACAGCCTCGAGAACAAACCTTTATCAATGGAGCTCTACTTTCGTGACAGCCTACTTACTGTGATGGAGACAATGTCAAGCACAACTCTGGCACAGCTCAGGATAGATCTTACATGTGAAGAAATTCCACTTTTGTCGGAATTGTATGCATTCAGTCTCAACAATAGAAAGGTGCTTACTAAATCGATAAATTTTGATTGTCTTTAATACACTATGACTGAATCTAACTTTTTCTTCTTTTTAGATTCCAAGGCGCAAGGAGAAAACAACATTGTGCAAGGAGTCACTAACAAATACACTTCACTTAATTGCTTCCACCGGAAGCTAGGTCACATACCTTGTGCACACAAAGAGCTTTGATGCCATGCAAACCATGATGTACTCTTCAAAATGACTAATGCAAAGATATTTTTTGGCGGTCAAACAATGTTTCAAAAATGTACATTTTCAATGCTTCAAAACTTTACATATTGTGTTGTTTCTATCAAGAGTAATTTTCTCCCTTTCCCTGCTACTGTCCTCTCCCCCGGTTTGTTCCACTCGTCCCCTGTCCTCTCCCCCGATTTGTGCAACTCATCCCTTGCCCTCTGCTCCGGTTGCTCCCCTGTCCTCTGCTCCGGTTGGTGCTACCTCTGCCTCTGGGGACGCTGGTCTCGGGCATCCTTTTGCGTTGCTCGAAATCATGGGCCTCTTCCATGGCTTCCCATGCTTCTTGCACCTGTGAAGCTTCCCGTTGTTCTTGCTCTTGCCGTTGACGTGCAGCCCATTCCTCTACTTCTGCGGCGTTCGCATAATATTGGTGTATTGCTTCTTGCATATTTAGAACTTCTTCTTGAGTTTGATTGTGGCGTTGTGTCATTTGGTTAATGCGAGCCTCTTCGAACTCGTCAGCTCTCGCCGCTTCCTCTCTTGTGCGTCTGTTTACTGAGATTATAATATGCTGGATGGCCATTACAGAAAAATGTCGCACATCGTTGTTGGTGTAGTTATGTAATCAAAGTTCCCGTAGAAGCATGATACAAACATTTGTTGCTTCATACATACATTGCAGCAAACAATAAAACAACAGATTACTTACGTTTGGTATATCCATAATTTCACTGATGAGCAACACGGCATTCAAACAGGTTCGCCAGCCACAGCTAGAGTCATCAGTCTGCGTGGGCACGGTTACCCGTTCGTGCTTGACTACATTTCCTAGATCATGTACTAACAAAAGATTCTCTACACAACATACAAGTTTTTTCGCGGCACTACATACATAACCACTTGAGTCAGCAACACATTGCAAAGAGACACTACATTGCTTTCCAAATGTACCCAAATGGACCTTACGTTTTTACACGACTGTGAAACGCCCTGCTTTGCCCGGAGTTTGCGTAGTAAACAATCTTAGCTTCCATGTCAAATAACATCAGACTCCAATGATCACTAGAAAGACACCATCAAAGATGAGGAGAGATTCGCAATGCAAGATGTTTTTTACAAGGCAAGAAAATACTCACGATTGATTGTACGCAATGACCAGAAAGCGTGCTAGATCAAAGTTGACTCTGCTAAACCAGTTCATCAGACTCAAAAAGGTGTTCTGCAGATAAGGCGATATCAGCGGATCTATTACGTATACTTTCTCTTGAACCTCAGGGGGCAGAAGCGAGACAGCGTGGCTAACATGAACAAACGGAAAAGATTAGACTTGAACACCAAGTGAGTCAATACCGAGCGAGTGGGGTAGCTATCAAATTCCATACGCCACTGATTCACTTGGTATTGACCCATGTCTTGGCTGAAATGAAGAAGAACTTGACGACTACCGCAAAGACATGGGTCAATACCAAGCGAGTCAGCGGCGGCAGATTCCAATTCGATGAGCAACTGACCCGCTTGGTATTGACCCATGTCTTTAAGGTAGTGAACCATTATAAAGAAAAACTTGGCAACTGCCAGAGAGACATGGGTCAATACCGAGCGAGTAGTACCAAAATCCAATTTTATTAGCCACTGTCTCGCTTGGTATTGACCCATGTCTCGGTAGAGACCCATTTAATGAGCATAAGAATTAAAGAGCATGAGAATTACCACAAAGCAACATTGACGACCTCATTTGTTGTGAGCGAGTCGGTGAAATTGCACATGCACATGAAGTCTACATTATCGAGGTTGGTAATGCAGGCCTCCTCTGACATTGCAGGCAGCTGTATGTGCGCATGCAGAGGCGCTGAGCTCAACAAAATTCTCACCTCCTCTTCATTCTCCTCGTTGCTTTGCTCTAAAATAATTGACTCATGCGATACGTTGGATGGCCCTTCTGATGCAGAGCCTTGCCCTTCCATTTCTTAAGCTGGCTCCCTAGCTGCCTCAAGATCCTCCCTAACAGCCTCCCTAACAGCCTCAGGCTCCTCAGGCTCCGGATCATTTTCCTTCAATATTGGTTGCTCCATAGATGCCTCAGGCTCCACCCTAACCTGCTATTGTCCCTCATCATCCACGATGGGCTGCGGATCCTCCATGACTTGCTCATTTTGGTGTCTAGATGTCTCCTCGATAACTGTCTCTGTTTCTTCCATGACTGCCTCGGGGTCCACTCTGGCTTGCTCTTGGCCCTCTGCGGCTATCTTAGCCTACCCATCTATGTCGTTTCTCTCGACCCGTGATCGGGTCCTTCTGCTGTTTGTTTCAGCCCTAGACGGCTCTGTCTGTCGTGCACGAGGATGGAGAGGGGGGATGTTGAGAATATCCATGGTTCTACTATCCCGGATAGGCACTGGCTGAAGCAGCCCATCGTAGCGGAAATGAAGCCTACGAAGAGTATCAAAATCCCGCGGCATGATAGTGACGTAGTGTGCATGGGCAGCTAGGATATATCCATCGTTGAAGAATTCCACGAGGTAGTCTTCAGCAATTTCTTGAAGGCAGAGGAGTGCATTGCTGGCCCATCGCATGCCGACTCTCCGCTGCTCGCAAATCTCCCGCACTACTCGTTGGAAAGGGAGACGTGGAATAGCAGGTTGAACGTGTCGTTCTATCCTGCACAGCTCTTGTAGTACACCTCTGTGCGTCTCATATCAACGTCTTCTTGCTTGAGCATTCAAAGATTCACCTGTTGCCCTCATAGCGCAGGCCTTTACACGAGGCATCTCTACAAATACAATAACACCAAAAGACAATTCATTTGTCAGCACAAGGGACTTCAGATTTAAGAGAAGGTCAGTACCAAGCGAAAAGATGGATAGGAAAGAGTTGCCTTGCCTTATTCGCTCGGTAGTGACCTCAGAAAATAGTAATGGTAGACATGACTTATATTTTCTGAGGTCACTACCGAGTGAATAGGTGCATAGGAAAGAGTTTGCCTTGCCTTATTCGCTCGGTAGTGACCTCAGAAAATAGTAATGGTAGACATGACTTATATTTTCTGAGGTCACTACCGAGCGAATAGGTACATAGGAAAGAGTTTGCCTTGCCTTATTTGCTCGTTAGTGACTTCAAAAATAGTAATAGCAGATCACTTACATTTTCCGAGATCACTACCAAGCGAACAGATTTGCAACCCCTACAACAAAATACCTTATTCGCTGGGTGGTGACCTCAGAAAAGTGTACAAGCAAGCGAATAGGTTTGCATCCGCTGATACAAAATACCAATGTGAAGGAGATCTTAAATCGATGCGGTTCTAACTGTCATGTCGTTCCCTCCCATCACCTCCCCTAATATCGGGGGGATGGTACCATTGATTCTCTCTCCCACGTCCACCTCTCATGAAACCTCATGGCAGTACCACCCCTCACAGACCACTCACTCATAAGCCAGAGCCCAGGCTCTTCTTTTTAGGCATGTCTGAAAGTCTATTTAAGAAGCAGTTGTTTCAGAACCTCCCTCAGGGTTTCGTAGAACAACTAAAAGAATGTTAGGATAGTGGCGATGCCTTTCCAAGGTATACTCCCACAGCGCCAGCAACACCACATCCGGGCCCTCCTCATGAGGTCCCCCCTTGGCCCTCCCCCAATGTTACCTTTAATGTTCTCGACCGACACAGCTCGAGAGTGGCTGCTGTCAACACGGGAGTCAATTCTCGAGGTAAGCCGCTGGTAATTCTTTGCTTTCTACTCCCAATTTCCAAGCTCCTAGTTTGAAGAGCTTACTTGCTAAATGCTCTATGCAAGATGCTAGTCTGAAGCTGCAGCAAATGCTGATTGTCAGGCAGAGGGTCTCAATCCTTAAAAACTCTCTGGAAGCAAGAAGGCGTGAAGACATGTAGCGATTGCTTGCCGAGAATGGCTCTATGAAGGAAATCATTAAATTGGCTTCAGGAAATGAAGGATGGAGTGCTTGAGCTAGCCAGTAAATATGAGGAATCCATTAACTTTGCAAACAGGCTTTGCGAAGAGATAGCCTGGCTATGAAGAAACCCCCGGAAATTAATAGGCCACTCTTTGTAAAGTCTGAAGTGTTTTCTAACTCAAACCCGGTGTTCAATTGTAATTTTGTTTCTTTCTTATAAAATCAAAAGGCGTATTTGGCAAAAGAAAACCCTAAATCCTCAACAAGCAGGGGTTACCTTCCCCTTATTTTCTTAGTATTGACGTCTGTACTAGCAGACATCACTTAACTTTTCTTTTGGTCAGTACCAAGCGAATAGGGCCCTTCGGACTAAGTGACCTTACCTTATTCGCTTGGTACTGACCAACTACACAAAATACAAGCGCACTGGACCGAAATCAAAACGCGTATTTGACAAAAGAACGCCCTAAATCCGCAACAAGCAGGGGTTACCTTCCCCTTATTTGCTTAGTATTGACCTCTGTACTAGTAGACATCACTTAACTTTTCTTTTGGTCAGTACCAAGCGAATAAGACCCTTTGGACTAAGTGGCCTTACCTTATTCGCTTGGTACTGACCAACTACACAAAATACAAGCGCACGGGACCGAAATCAAAAGGCGTATTTGGCAAAAGAAAACCCTAAATCCGTAACAAGCAGGGGTTACCTTTCCCTTATTTGCTTAGTATTGACCTCTGTACTAGCAGACATCACTTAACTTTTCTTTTGGTCAGTACCAAGCGAATAGGGCCCTTCGGACTAAGTGACCTTACCTTATTCGCTTGGTACTGACCAACTACACAAAATACAAGTGCATAGAAGGGTAGTAAGTAGCATACCTCTTCACTGTGTGTAGAGTTCCGCGTCGTTGAAGCACTGCAGAACAAGAGTAAGAGAAGGAGGATGCGCGAGAGTAAGAGGTGATGGAGTTTGCTTATCGCGTAGCGTCGATGGGGGTAGAGTTAATTAGAATGATGCGCAATAGAGGACGCGAAAAGAGGCACAATAGTTGAAACTTGAGATGTTTGGCAGGGGTAATGCCTTAACTTAGAATGCTTACCTCGGGGAGGGTGACAACTTCACTTATGTGCGAGATTGCGGTTGGTAAATCGTACTGCATTGGAATCTGAGACCATTTAATACTGGTTGTCCTTGAGAGGGCAGCCCACGTGCCTTTTTGAGTAACTGTTATGGGTCAGACAGACGCCAATCGCCCTTGCAGTCGCCATCTCCATCTCCATCTCGCACCTTCTGCTTGGCCAGCTCTCGTGCCTTTGCCTTTTCTACGCCCCTCCCCTTGGCCAGCTCTCGTGATCCTGCATTTAGAGTCAGACGCCGATCGCTCTTGCATTCGCCATCGCCATTGCCATCGCCTTTGCATTTTCTGCGCTCTTCCCCTTGGCCAGCTCTCGTGATCCTGCATTGAGTGACCTCCATTGGGTCGAGTCCTTTGCTGCCACGTCACCATCGCCATTGCCCCCCTCTGGTTCTTGTTGTCGGTGGCCTGCGACATCACCATCCAACTCGACGCCATTGGATATTGCAGAGACAGGTTCTTTCTCCCTGCCTCTCCCCTTCCTGTGTGTTGTTAACTGTGTGCGCACCGAAGCCACTGCGTTAGGGTAAAAACGCATGCATGGTTGAAATAATTACTCATTATGTGATCGTATCGCATTCATGGTTGGAATAATTACTCCTTATGTGGTGACCGTATCGCATTCATGGTTGGAATAATTACTCCTTATGTGACCGTGCCTGAGTTTGGGCATAGTGAGTGAGTAGGCCTATAAATCTCTCACTGATAACATAATATGCTCTGTTCTTATCCACCTGTTCCGAATGCCACAAGACAGAACCAAGCGAATAGGGCCCTTCGGAGATTCTTGGGGGCTCTACTCGCTTGGTACCGACTCAACTAACGTCACCACTTATGACATTAGCGCACGGGACATAACTCGTCGATAGGGACATTCGGTGATTCTTGGGGCCCCAACTCCATTGGTTCTGACTCAACTAACGTCAACTCTTATGACGTTAGCACACGGTACAGAACCAAGCGAATAGAGTCATTCGGAAATTCTTGGGGGGCCTATTCGCTTGGTTCTGACTCAACTAACGTCAACTCTTATGACATTAGCACACGGGACAGAACCAAGCGAATAGAGTCCTTTGGAAATTCTTTGGGGCCCTACTCGCTTGGTTCTGACTCAACTAACGTCAACTCTTATGACATTAGCACACGGGACAGAACCAAGCAAACAGGGTCCTTCAGATATTCTTGGGGAACCTACTCGATTGGTTTTGGCTCAACTAATGTCACCTCTTATGACATTAGCGCATGGGGCCGAACCAAGGAAAATGGGACATTGAGGGGTACTCAAGGCCCAACATTCGCTTTGTTATGACACCAAATAGTTTTGGCTTGCTTTTTCTTTTAGTCATGGGGATCATAGTCCTGGAGACAGACGTGAGCGAGGATACATGTGAAGAAAAACTATTCACATTCTTATATAACGCCGGTGCTCATCACCGTGCACCAGATTTATCAGGAATGTTCAATGCAAAGTTTTCTATACAGAGGATTATAGATTGCTTCTTTGAGTACCTACAAAACCATTTGTAGCAGTATGAGGCAGTCACTTGTGAAAATTCCATGACAGTTGATGGCATGAGACATGTGCACCTTGCCAACCTTGACCCTAACAAGAGTGCTTCAAGGAGACTGAATCGCTGTCTTGAAAAGTGTCCCTCCAATGCACTGCTTGTACAAGATAGGTGTATGAAGCACTTAAAAAAATATCGCTTATTGGAATTATACCATGGGTTTTTCTGTTACTTATACTTGCAGACGGATGGCGAGTCAGAGACTTCGCAGTCAACAACTTTCGGTAGTTGTCCATTGGCGCCGGAGGAAGAGGTAGAGGATGTGGAGGTGCAATTCAACCTAGAAGAAGAGCGGGAAGAGGTCCTAAAGGAAACATTTGATGCGGGCTTAACTCTTGTTTCTCTTGCGGATGTAGTAATAGGGTGCAAGCAAGAAAGCCCAAGTATGGAAGCGACTTTGTCTCTGAATTGTGCTCCCAGCTTTGCTATGGCATGCGACACCCACTATGTTCTGCTCACAGATATCATGCATGAGCTCAATATACGGGAGGACTACTGCCTAGCGGAAATTGCAAATTTTTGTGAGGCAGACATGGGGTTTGTGGACGATGATGGAGTGGACCAATATTTATTGCTGACACAGCTATTCGCGACTCACAGTTCACTTCAAGGCCGCAACTGATTAAAGATACGTTCAATGAGGCGAAGTCCGAAGAGGCCAATTTGCCAACAAATGAGCAGTTTGAATTGACAACAAAACAACTCGGCTTGGAAAACATGGGTAGACATGTGGCACCCGAAGATCATGTAATGAATAGTCAGTCTATTCACTTGTGGGGGAGGTCGATGCTGGAAATGGACGAGAATTAGATGGTAACTTTTGTCGTGCATTCAGATGGTATTAGAGATGGCCGAGTGATAAAATATCATGAACATTTTTTTTTTGGCTGCCAGGTGCTAGTGTATGACGATAGTTTCCTTAGAAGAGCGGGAGGCTCACGGCAAGGGCTTGTCACTGGAGTCCAAGGCAAGGATGCAGTGTTGTCTCACTACATCGGGCGTTTCAACCACAAAAAGGTTTGTAGAAACAATTCAAGTACTTGACAATTGTACTCATCTCACTTACGGCCCATAAATTCATTGCAATTATTATGTAGATCATAATATACCACAAGGAATACTCCGATGACAATGCAAAGTTCCCACTGTTTGCAATGAAAGCTATTACAAGATTGTGTGGTGGGTTCCCCCTCCCACTAAATGCAAAAAGAGTAATTCTGATTGAAAAACAGTTTTCTCTATGTGTATTTGGCATTGGGTATGGGTGCCAGGCACTCAAAGCCCCCTATTTCATGTCCTACACAGCTCAGGCTCTGGCTGCAGGGGTTGAAGACCCGGAAAGCTTAGATCCGTACAATAAGCGGCTGTTTCTGAGGGAAAGAAGACGCATGATGCCCGTGGGGATGCTGCCATCAATAGAGGAACGAGCTCGTCTACAGAGCTTGCACATTGAAGAGGTACAAAGTGAGGAGGAAGGAGGTGCATCGAAGAGGATAAAAACAACGGGCTCAGGTCCATCTTCTCCCGCTCCTGACTCGTGACTGGCGCCACCTCGCATGGCGCTCCGCCGCATTTGAAGCTCCCCAAGCCATCTGTTTCTTCTCTTTGCGGATGTGTTGTAAAGACCGTGTCATTTCTGAACTCTTAAGAAGTTCCTTCTGCCTTGCTCTATGAATTAGTCGTCTATAAGTCCATTGGTGTAACTCTAATAGGCTATTGGCCTTTTCTTTTCCTCCCCCATGTCGAGTGTGCTTAAAATAACCTGTTCTTGCCATGTAGTGGGTTTTTTCCATGCCTTGTGTGGACCATATTGATAGTGAGCCGTATGTCTTGGCACAATATGGACCATGGTTGAACAGTATGTGCTGCATTGAAATAAAACAAAATGGTCAGTTGAGTACAATTTAAAATTTTGTTTTGTATACGTAGAATGCCAACCTACCATGTAATGTGTGATATGTTGCCAACCCCACCTTGTAAGGTAAGCCTTTTTCCAATCCAGCAACGCTGCTTGAAATGATGTGAGCTTACTTTGGTCCCAAGAATGTTGCTCAAGGTAGTGGAAAATTTTATCTAGTGATCTCCACACGTTCGCCTTGTGATTCTGGATTGCCCCACCACCAACATTGTCTTTAACCACTTTATGTAACTGTTTCCATTTGTTGAACAGGATTCTCCTTTCTTCTCTATCTGAATCTTTGA
The DNA here is from genome assembly GCF_014529385.1 of Adiantum capillus-veneris. Lineage (NCBI taxonomy): Eukaryota > Viridiplantae > Streptophyta > Polypodiopsida > Polypodiales > Pteridaceae > Adiantum > Adiantum capillus-veneris. The sequence continues at coordinate 44,844,839 of NC_140960.1, forward strand.
GGCTAAACCCAAGAAACCTTCTTGCCTTCACTCCGCCTATCGATGCTTTCCTCGGTACCTTGTACCGACTTTGAGACATCTTAGGGTCCTCTTCAATTTTGACATTGCCTCCATGCAAACCAATGTCTGAGAGCACTCCCTCTAATGATTTGATCACTCTTTTCGACTCACTCTCTAGCTTTAATGTCCATGAAAAACATATGTACAAATGAACCACCTTTTCAATTATTCGACAGAGTGCATGAAGTGTACAGACGTGAACTCTACTTAGAGGAATATCAAGCACTGGTTTAAAATTTTTATCTTGAAGATGTCTGTTGGGAGCTCTAATCCATTGCACACTCTCAAGTGATTGTGCATCAGCCATGCAATATAAGCATAGATTTGCCACAGCTTCTCCGTGTGTTATGTTGTACATACACTTAAGAGTCTTTAAGTCACCTGCCATGTGCCATTCCACTGTGTACTCGCCAAATCCTTCCACTGAAAGAACGGCTCCGTTTCTTTGTTCACTGATGATAGAAGGAATTTGGGTTTGACTAAAAACCCAATCGAGGATTTCAAAATTTTCCTTATCAACCTGCAGTGAAAAATGAAAACACAAAATCAACAACCAAATAATCAATATTTTTGTTATCAGAGATTGAACGAAGTAAACCTGAAATGATCCTAGAGATAGAATGTTGTTTTTTGATTGCATGCTGAAGTATCGTGGATCCTCTTTTGTTATTGATGGATCCAGAGCTCTGTTCATGAGGGTAATGGTGACTCTCTCCAACTTCTTGTTCTTCAAGACCTTGCACTCATCGAGCTTCAAAAAAAACTTGCGAACCCCACCGCACTCGTCTCGACTGATGTCAAAGAAGTGAACTGTATACCTTTGCAATGCTTCAAGATCAATGAAGAGGTTGTTGTGCTCGTTAAACTGTACCTCTCTGCCACCCTTGCCTGAGAATGTTGCTTCAATATGGAATGGTGACCCAAGTTTCTCAAACACCTCATCGTTTACGTGCCGGCGAGCAGCCTTTACATGTGATGGATTTGGCAGCAATGATCCTCTCTGTAGTTTATTGTAAGATTTTTTAGCTAATGCTTTGAAGAGTGCCCTGTATCCCATCCGCGAGATGCCACTCTCATCAAATATTTCTTGCACTTCCATTGGTTCCAGCTGATTCTCGTTCATGAAGGAGGTAAGTAGCCTCCCTTTCAACTTACGATTTTTTTTCTGAGTTATCATCTCTTCAACTACTTCTTTTGGAACTAGACGGTGTGAGCGGGATGAAAACACACACAGCGCCTCTATAACGACCCGACACACACTCTTGGGAAGATACACACATACACTAGGGGGCACCACTCGGCTTACACAACACACCTGGCCAAGACAGGAAACACACCTATGGAGTGAGAGGAGAGAAACTATCCACTTGCCCACTCCACACAGAGACACACACACACACACACACACCCAAAAAACTCAGCTCAAAAGAGGAGAAATTCTGATGTTTAGATACAAATGAGCTTGGGCCAACACCAATGGGGCAAACAGCTCACACAATATGGGTAAAATATGCCAGATACAATCACAAATTGGAGAAGAAGCTTCATTCATAGGAGAAACTTACACAGCCAAAACAACAGAAAAACAATGAGTAATTTGGCAAAATAGACAGCGCCATTGCGTGCGGAACGGCCCAAAACCCCAGTCTACAATGTCAAAGTGCTCAAATCCGACCTCGGATGAGTAGTTTACGGCCAAAATAGGCTCCAAAATGAGCAAAAACACAGTTGCGGCTGCTCATCCTCTCCTCTCCACGTTTTTTCTGGTCTTCTCTCTATTTTTTCAGTTCCCACACTTAGATTTTTTAGTTGGGCACCCTTGGCCTTTTAGATGACCTCAAACGGACCCCGAACAGGCCAAAAACTGACCTCGCAGTACATAGTTGTCACCTTTTTGCATCATCCGCACACCTGGCACTTATTTATTTTCAATAATGCATCTCGTCACCACGTGAAGTGGCCCCAAAAAAAGGTCCTCATGATGACCTTTCTGCATAATTCTCATAAGCAAACACCCACGTTGTGTCCGTCCTCATCTGCGTGCAAATATTGACCTCGTTCGCCCTCCTGACGCCACTAGATGCCATCTGACGCACTCGCTTACCTCATGTCGTCGGCCCGCGGATAGCTTCCTCAAGAATTTTTACACGCTACCAACTCCTCCTTATTGTAGAAAAAACACAGTGGTACTGGTAATAGTGAAAATCGATGCACTATGTACACCCTGTCCTACCTGTACACATGTGGGCCCCACGTAACCACCTGGCTCTGGAGAATGGGCAATTCTTTATTTGATGTACCATGCATGTGTATGTACATATGCGCAATCCCTTGCTCCAAAAAACTCCTGACATAATTTGCCCACCCCCTAGCGTGCTAGATCATTCATGATCAGCAGCAGCAAAGAGAGATATGAGACTCGCCGCATCACAGGTCTCCTCATCCCTCACCAACATTGCTTGATCCACAGACATCTCATCTTGCTCCACCATCATCAATCTAGCATGATACAATTTAAGACGCAATCCATTTACCCTTGACTTATGTAGAACACCATCCAGGTTAGCCAGCTGATATGTGCCATTTGGAAAACACTCCACTACCTTGAAAGGGCCTTCTCACTTAATTTGAAACTTCTTTTGGAAGGTGTTGTCCAGCTTACTGTTGTAGCGCAAAACCAAGTTATGTTTCTTGATACCCTTACTTTTGATCTTTTCATTTATCTTTGCCAAAGCCTTATCCTTCATCTGCCCATAATGCTCCAATGCGCTCATCCTATCCAACTGGACCTCTTGTAACTGCAAGAGCCTCTCTTTGAATGCATCACTAGGCGGCCCAAGAAACTTCTCTAACATCTTGACCGCAGGCAACTCTACCTCCACAGGCAATAGTGCTTCCTTTCCATACACCAAATGACATGGAGTAAACCCTGTACCTGTCTTCACCGAAGTATGGTAAGCCCATAATGCACTAGGCAATTCCAAATCCCAATTCTTTCCTTGGTGCTCTGTCACTTTCGAAAGAATCTGTACCAACTCACCATTGAATCTTTCATTTAAGCCATTACACTGTGGGTAATAAGGAGTGGTATGCTGGTGCCTAATCTTCATCTTTGCACATAAAAAATCTAGAAGTTTAGCTCTAAAGCCAGGCCCCTTATCTGAAAGTAGCTCCAGTGGCACCCCAAACTTGCAACATATTTCACCATACACAAATTTTGCCACATCCTTTGCACTGATCTATTTTACTGCTATAGCCTCTGCCCATCTAGAGAGATAGTCCACTGCCGTCAAGATATAGCTTTTGCCCCTGCTTGTGATAGGTAACGGGCCTATTGCATCAATCCCCCACTTTTCAAACACATCAAACACCATAATGGTTTTTCGTAGCTCTGGCTTCAGCACTCTCTTCCCAAATGCTTGACACCTATTGCAAGACCTACACCAATGGTGAACATCCTTGTGCAAACTAGGCCATACATACCCCTCTTGCAAAATCTTATGCAAGGTGATCTTTAGAGCAAAATGGCCACCACATGCGCCTTCATGATTCTCTTCCAACACTCTGTAAAGCTCCTCCCGCCAAGGTACATGTCTCAACACGAGATCAACCCCTTTCATGTATAAGACATCACCAATCAATTTGTACCTGTATGCTCTACGCACAAAGCCATACTTCTTAGACTTCTGAATCTCCTTTGGAATGATTCCTGTTAGCAAAAACTCCTCTTCTTGATCCAAACTTTCCCGGCCATGATAAAGAGGTAAAGTGGTCCTCAACACAAATAGCTCCCCAATCATGCCTTGAGCTGCTTCATGTGCCTCTGCATTTAGAGCACGTTCAATGTGTCTGATGATCCATGCTTCGAACTTTTTTAACAGGCCTTTAATTCTGAAGCACATTTCCTTCAATGAGGTGTTCTTGCTCTTCCACACACACAGCACTTGCTTCACCACTAACAAGGCATCACCTTTTATGCTCAACCTTCGAACCCCATGCTTCAAACAAATGTGTAATCCGGCTTCCAGAGTAGCATATTCAGCCTCATTGTTACTATGAGCATCCAATTTGAACCCTCTCTTGCATACTAGCTTCCCCTCTAGATCATAAAGTGCTATATCCCCTGAAGCTGCATCATGGCTCTTTCTGTATGAACCATCAAAGAACAACACATGTGCATTGCTGATCTATGGCACTTCTTCAACTACCTTTCTCACCACCTCTTCCTTAACAATAAGGGGATTCTCCTTGTAGGTCAACAAATCAGCTAGGGTAGCCCTTGTACTATCTTCCACTAGAAAAGAGAACTCAAACTCTTGCAGCTCAATTACCCATTTCTTCATCACATTTGACATGTTAGTACCATTAATTAACTGTGGCAAAAAGGCATAACTCGTCAAGAAAACAAAAGGCCGTGGTAGCAAGTAATGACGAAATCGTCGACAAGCAAATATTACACTGGCCATCACTAGCTCTACTTCCGAGAACTTTCTCTCTGCTACCAACTTCACTCGACTTGCACAATAAACTGGCCTCATATAATGGCTGCCCACCCCCTTTTGCAATAGCATGGATCCAATGGCATCATCCCCTACTGATGGATTTACATAAAACACTTTCTCCCAATCTGGAGCCTGCATGGCTGACAAACCCCCTAACACCTCTTTCACCTCTTGAAACGCTTCTTCACACTTGTCATCCCATTGCAATGGATCATGCTTTGCCACTTGTTGTAATGGATAAAGAATTTGAGAAGACAATGGAATAAACCTTGCCATGTACTTCACTTTGTGTATAAAGGTTGCCAATTGCTTCGTACTCGTAGGTGATGGAAGAAGAATAATAGACTTAACCTTGTCTGGATCAGCCTCAATGCCATTTTCTGACACCATGTGGCCCAATAACTTCACCCTTGGTTGTGCTAGATGACATTTCTTTGGATTTAGTTGTCCTCCACATTCATCATATCGAGCCAATACCATCTGCAGCTTCTCATGGTGTTCAGCCCTACTGCTATAAACACAGAAGTCGTCCATAAAAGCCTTAACACAACTACCAATGAATGGTTCCAGCACCCAATTTTCTCTTTCTTGATAGAAAGATGGTCCATTTGACAACCCAAACGGCAGCACTGTGTAGCAATAGCAGCCCCATGGCGTAATGAAAGTTGTCTTTGTGCGGTCTTTAAGAGCAATCTTCAATTGAAAATAGCCTGAAAAACCATCACACACACTGTACCTCTCATAACCTGCCACTGAATCCAAGATCTGATCGATGAATGGAAGAGGATATGGGTTCTTCTTAGTGACTGCATTTAAGGGCTTAAAATCTACACAAATCCTCCACTTCCCATCCTTCTTTGGACTGACTACTACTGGACTCACCCATTCTGTGGTCTCCACAGGGACTATGAACCCTGCCTTCAACAACTTGTCCACCTCTTCTCGCAAGGCTTCCATTTGCTCTTGACCCATCCTTCTTAGCCTTTGCCGCACTGGCTTAGCACCTTCTTTCATCTCTATATGCATCTCTTCACCCTTGAACCCTCTGATCTCTTCATATGAAGTAATGAACAAATCAGGAAAACTAGCCAGCATATGCAAATATATATCCTTCTCCATAGCTGAGAGGTCTCCACTGATCATTTGTGTCATCAATTCCTGCTTCTTTGACAACTCAACCTTGTTTTGCATCAGCCCTTCAATCACTTCATAAGGCCCTTCACTTTCATCTTCAACCTCATTCGCAAATGCAACTAAACCAAACTCCTGTATTTCTTTGTCCATCAAAAGAAATGCAACATCAACATCCTCATCACTGCTGGTAGTGCTATCACTGTCCTCATCTGTCACTGTGGAAGAGTCTTCATCACTAGAATCATCCTCATCTTCATAAAGCTCCTCTAATTGTTTCCTTGTGTCCATATTATAAAGCTTCTTGGTACCTGTCTTTCCATAGAGGCTAATCGTACCATGTCGCCAATCTTGAACAGCTCCCACTGCACGTAACCATGGTCTGCCCAGTATAATAGGATATGCTCCCAACCCTGCTGGCATCACATGAAAATCAACCACTGCCTTTGCATCATATGCCTCCACTTCTAAGCTCTTTACAACACCCAAGCATTTTACTTTTTGATGGTTTTCCAATCTGATCCGAAAACCTGACACCCCAGCCATTGTGAGACCCATCTTCTCAACGCATGAGTGTGTTATGACACATATTTGGGCTCCGCCATCCACATAACCTTGTCCCAAATTTTTCCTTTTATGCCACACATCTACTATTGGACAAATGTCTGGTAGCTCATCCATTGCCAACACCTTTACTGAACCTCTCTCTGGCTCTTTCTCCATTGGGTTAACCATCCTCTTCCACTGTCGCTTTAGCTTAGGCACCATCTCTATAAGCTGCCCAAAAGTAACATCTGCCTTCCTGCTCGTCAGTTCCTCCTTCAAGTCATAGCTTAATTGCCCATCCCCTAGTGGAAAATCTGAAACATGAAACTTTCGACGAGCTCTCCTTTTCCTCTTGGCCTTGACATCCTCACCTTCATGGCTCTTTCCTTTATTCTTACTAGGACTTGGGGCACTTCTTCCTTCCTTATCCTCTGTGGTCCTCTTCCCAATAGGCATCACTAATGTATCCTCTAGCTTTGATGCCTTCTCCAAGGTGACTACACTTAGCACTTTTGTCTTTCCCTTTTCCTCCTGGGTCAGTCCACTGGTTCCTTCGTCTTCCTTAATTTTGATGCCATAATCATTTGACCTAGTTAACACCTGTCTTGGCAATGGATACATGTCTCCCCCCATCCTTGGTGGCTTATCACATTGCGGGCTGATGTGACCCAACTCTCCACAATTGTAACAGGTGGGCGTCTGCCTCCAAAACCTACCATTGCTTTGTCCAACACCATTCATAGGTCTTTCTTCACCTCCTGGCTGATTTGCATACCTCCCTCGACCTCGATTATTTCCCACTTGACCTAGCATGTTTAGGCTGAGATTCTTCATCAAATCTACCATTTGCCTCATGTCTTGCCTTAGCCCATCATCTTGCACTGCTGTAGTGACCACTGCTGGCATAACCTGAGTAGTAACAGGAACCACTGGTTCGTGATGAACCCCTGACATGCGACCTTGTAAAGATTCTATAGGCTGAAATTCAGACCTCATTGGCAAAGACTCCACCCCTAACTGGCTCATTTTCCTCAACTTCCACTCTTTGTTCCTTGCTACCTCTAGTGCATCTTCATATGTCCTAGGCTTCTTTAGCTCCACTCTCCAACGTATATTCTCCCAAAGACCAGCCAAGAACCTGTCCTTCTTCATCATGTCAGGCGGGGGTACCTGTGGTGCTAAGGCCTTGCACATTCGCTCCCATGCCAATGAAAACTTACGTATGTACGCATCTACTGGATCACCTTCCTTCTACACCAAACCTTGTACTTCTTGCCACACTTTGTCAGTGATGGGGGCTTTTCACAAGCCAAGCTCCCATACCCCTCTTATCTCGTCCCCACCCCATGAAAACCTCCTCTTAGGGAGGGAGTCATAAAAGGCATTGGAAAAAGTAAGAAAAAAATAAAGTATGATTATGTAAATATATAAGAAAGGTAAAATAGGCCACCTCATGCTTGCGGGGCAGCCCATCCCCACCTTGCCTCCTTTTTTCTTCATTGTTGCCCCGCCGTGTGTCCCTTTTCCTCTCCTCCACTCAAAAGGTCAACCCCCTCTCTCTTCCCCTTGTCCTTTCTCCTTTCTCTCTCCCCTCAAGCTACCCCACCCCTCACCAATAATACATTCTAACTTACCAATAATGCACCCTAACTCACATGCAACTTATCCTATCTTCCAAAATAGTATACCCCACCCCCCTTTTCTCTCTCCTATCATATCCCATGACCCAAATACCCCCCTCTCTCTCTAAAGGGCGCCATGTCTCTTGTCTTGTAGCTAAATAACCTCCCCCACACTCACACACACTCAGTTTCACCGAAAAAGGTGCACACAGACCCATCCCCACCCGGTGGTTACCTGATTTTTCTTGTGTTCACACACATCTGCACACAGATTCACCTCTGAACACACTCCCCTCTCTCCCCTCTTGTAATTACTTTATTCTCCATTTCACCTCTCACTTTTTTTCATCAACCCATCTCTCTCTCTTAGTCTCTCTCACATGAGACTACTGTTCTGGCACATATACACACAGCCAGACAAGTGGGGCCCAGAGTCACATGGCCTATGTAGATAATGATTTCTTCATTTCTAAATTCTAGAATTTCTCCCCCCTCCTCCCCTATATAAAGAGGGGTCACCATCACACTAAACACACACACACCATCACCAAAGAGTACACTATGCACTGTGTGTGCCTAGTGCACACACACACACCCACACCATCACCATCACCATCACCGCAATCACCATGCTCGTCTTGAGAATGACCTCTACACCCTTGGGCTATGGAAGATGAAGGGCAACTAAATGAAGGATAATGGCCATAACCCTCGTGCGAGTCTTCGCCATCAACTCCCACCTATCCGCCATGTGCTCTACCACGCTTTCCCTTCTCATTCCCCTACCCTATGCTCCCCATTTCATCGCCTTATTCTCTAAATAAAGCTTGAGGTTTTGTGAGTATGTTTTCTTGCAATGTTTTGCCCATGTGAGGTGTGCGGAATCGCCACCTAGTCTTGTGTTTGGAGTGAGCTTGTGTATGTGTGAAGGGTGTGCGGATTCGCAATCCTTTTGTGGTGCCTAAGTACTAAGACGCTATACCCCCTCCCTCACTCTCTCTGTCTCTCTCTCTCTCTCTCACTTGATCTCATTCCCTTTCCTCTTTATCATTACTCCCAAGCATCCATCTCTCTTGGATGAAAACTTTGTTATGGTGGTGTGTTGTTTGCGTCCTAGCCGCTAAAGCTAGGTGGTGCCCCCTGTTCGCTTTATCGTGACAGGCTCGAGGCGCGCCATTCGGTCCCTGGTGTTTTAGAGGCCGTCGGGGGTTCGGGGTTCGCTTTGCTCCCGTCATTTGGTGCCCCCACTGAGGATCTTTTCATGAAACCCTTCAGTTTACAAGACTGAAACCCCTAAACTATTGTGAATGGATGAATGGCTAGCAGGATTTGCTAATTGGAGGACAGAAGAAGAAGAGCTCCAAGCACAAATAGACGAACTCCGCATCTCCATCGAAGCTCGAGTGCCAGGCATAACGGTAATCGATTTGCAGTAGGAGAGTCAACCAACACGCCAAACCCAGTGGATATACATAGGCCGAGTGCCAAGAAGAAGAAGGAGAAGGTCGAAACCATGTCCGCATTCTACAACCAACCCACAACAACAACAAAATGGAAGGAGCTCTGCACAATAGAGAATCAACACTATTCTACTTTGAGAATCGGGTAACTCAAGTCACCGAGGTAATTATCACAATCAGTTTTCAAGTCGCACCTGATGCTGCAGCACAGATAACAGAAGCATTGGCTCACACTCTCACTAGAGAAACTAGGGATCTACTGAGTTTGTTTCAGGAAAGAACACCACCCTCTCCCACAAGCTTGGACAGTGACTAAGCACCTCTAAGCTTCACATGAATCAGTACAACCTACCTCAAGACAGATCACACATACCAACACGTGTACGCTCAATCAAGGTAATACTGGACTTGAAGGCTCACTACCAGCACGTCATTGACACCATGCTGGGTGGGGAGTAGTTTTTTGAGGTTCTGGCATCAGATCAACCATTTGTCTTACCTTTGGTACAAGGCAATGTACCCTTTGAAGTTTTAATCTATGTCCTAGTATAAGAGGGTATACAAGCCTCCTTGTAAAATAGAAAAAAACTTTTGCAAGCTAAGCAGTGTGTTTTTCTAGCTCTCTCTCAGTAATCATGGCAAGTGTAGCATTTCCAACATTTAAAGGAAAGAAGGGGGAGGATTTGGTAACTGACTTCCTAGATGACTTTGAAGTAGCATGTGTAGTGAGCAACAAAGATACGGATGAATCCCGGGTTAGAATCTTTAAGCATCTCATGAAGCTAGAAGCTAGATCATGGTACAATGCACTTCCACAAGCAACCAAGGATGACTAGGAACCCTTAAAAATGGCTTTTAAGAGGCGCTTTGGGGGAGGTACCACTTCAGAAAAGTTGTGGGACAAGTTGAGAGACTTGAAGCAGGAGGGTCTTTTAGAATATGCCACCTATGAGTCCAAATTTGTGGATTTGTGGGAACGGTGGGTTGAGTCACTGGCAAGGGGGGAAGCTGCACCCGATTTCCTAAAAAAAGATTGGTTCATGCATGGCTTATGGCCGCTTCTCAAGGAGAAGGTGAAAGGTAGATTCCCGGCTACGTACAAGTTAGCCGTTGAGATTGCTCGCCTTAAGGACAAGAAGCTGCGAATGAAAGCCAAAGAAACCGAGTCAACAGAAGCAGGAACATCGGGTCGACCAGCAACTACGACAACCACCATTCTACCACCACCCCCGGCTCTTGGGGTAAGAGATGACCAACAAGATATGTTGGCCCATATTACTGACCAACTGCAGAATTTGTCTGTCCACTTAATACAGCAAGGGAGGAGTCAAGAAAGAGATCAAGACCCTGGAAGAGCACGACGACAAAACAGGGAGTATCATTGCTACAATTGCGGAGAAGACGGTCACGGTATGTACTACTGTCCCAAACCATGACAAAACTATAATAGAGGAGGTAGGAGGAACCAATTGTCACCCCCTAGAGAAAGAACACCCCCACCCCGAGCACCAGGCCCACCAACACAAATTCTACGTCCACCACAATCACCACTTACAATAATCCTACGCCCACCACCAATTGGTACCCGCACACCAAGTATCATTGGTCTTGCAGAAGAGGTCAAGATGAGTGTAACAGAAGAAGGATCAAGTAAGAAGACTATTCAAAGAACTAAAGCAGTGGAACAAGAGGTTAAAGAATCAAAAGATGCTACCCAGGTGGGGGAGGTAAGTCAAGAAAATTGTGTTACAAATGTGAGTACATCTTTAACCTTGAATGAAATAGGCACCAAAGCAATGAATCGACAACATTGGGCAGTAAGGATAAGAAGGTGTAAAGTGTTGATTAGGCCTTGTCAGAGTAAGAGGAATGCAAAGGTCATGAAAGATACAAGAGAAGAGGAAAACCAGCCTGTTAGCAAGGCTTTGCAGAAGATGGACAACATATCAAGCAAAGGGGAGGGCTTTGAAAACGGAAGCCTGTGCACCAGCATGGACCCAGGGCAGTGTAGCAAGCTAAAGGAATCTTGCATCAAGGCAGTTTCACTAGAGGACCATAATGAAGAGGTAAGTATGACTGAAGGTTTGGAGTTGGATATTGCTCCAGAGGCTTGGCAGTCGAGCAAGACTTTATTGTGTAGTGTTATAGACTTGGAGATGGGTAATGCCTCTAGTCTACTGAAAGATGTTATATCCTTGGAGATGGGTAATGCCTCCAGTTTATGTGAGGGTGTTCAAAGTAAGTGTGATGATCAATATGTTGCCAACCTTTTAGGGATGTTCCAAACTCCTCCACAACACAGCATTGTGTTTGCATGGGATGCATCAGACCTATGGCTATGGCTAGCCGCTATAACATATAGAGAGAAGATTAACATGGAGATAAGAGCAAAGGAGCCATGGATAGACAAAAGCCTGATAGAATGCAAGAATGAAGACCTCATTCGCAATTTGGTACAATTTTTTACAAATAGTGCATCCTCTCTTTGGAGAAAGGTAAGTGGATTACGCTTGTATTTAAGCCGCAAGGTAGGTGGCTTGCTATTAGCATCAATAAAGGAAGCTGACATGTTTGAGCACACCCAAAAGAAGCATGATATGCTTGCAATTTTTTCTAGTCATGGGAGTAAGCAGGATTCTGAAGACAACTTGAGCTCACCACACCAACAAGGCGGCCATATATGGTGGATTCTTGGTACACTCTTGGGAATCATAATTTTCAGTTCTGTCTTTGTAGGAGCCAAGATGCTCATTTCCCCTCTCGCTACTGGTGATTACAAATTTGGTCCAATTTGGCATGAAAATTTTATTGTCCGGACACTACAGACAATGATCCTATTTTTCACTTGGGATCCAGGAGGACACTGCCGCAGAGTTTTGGAAGCCATGGGCTTCCCGTTTAATCAACTCACACTATTCCAAGGAACATGCTATCACCCCGACCTGTTACAGATTCATGAATATCCCAGACATCTCAACAATGGCCAAATGGAATGGCTAGTTCAGAAGGCAACTCGATATCGGCTCCTACAGCTAAGCGGAAGAAGAATCAGAGTCAGAGCTAGAAGCATGAATGCCTCTAGCCAAAAGGGGGGGGCTAATGATGGGGGCTTTTCACAAGCCAAGCTCCCATACCCCTCTTATCTCGTCCCCACCCCATGAAAACCTCCTCTTAGGGAAGGAGTGATAAAAGGCATTGGAAAAAGTAAGAAAAAAATAAAGTATGATTATGTAAATATATAAGAAAGGTAAAATAGGCCACCTCATGCCTGCGGGGCAGCCCATCCCCACCTTGCCTCCTTTTTCTTCACTGTTGCCCCGCCGTGTGTCCCTTTTCCTCTCCTCCACTCAAAAGGTCAACCCCCTCTCTCTTCCCCTTGTCCTTTCTCCTTTCTCTCTCCCCTCAAGCTACCCCACCCCTCACCAATAATACATTCTAACTCACCAATAATGCACCCTAACTCACATGCAGCTTATCCTATCTTCCAAAACAGTATACCCCACCCCCCTTTTCTCTCTCCTATCATATCCCATGACCCAAATACCCCCCTCTCTCTCTAAAGGACGCCATGTCTCTTGTCTTGTAGCTAAATAACCTCCCCCACACTCACACACACTCAGTTTCACCGAAAAAGGTGCACACAGACCCATCCCCACCCGGTGGTTACCTGATTTTTCTTGTGTTCACACACATCTGCACACAGATTTACCTCTGAACACACTCCCCTCTCTCCCCTCTTGTAATTACTTTATTCTCCATTTCACCTCTCACTTTTTTTCATCAACCCATCTCTCTCTCTTAGTCTCTCTCTCATGAGACTGCTGTTTTGGCACATATACACACAGCCAGACAAGTGAGTCCCACAGTCACATGGCCTATGTAGATAATGATTTCTTCATTTCTAAATTCTAGAATTTCTCCCCCCTCCTCCCCTATATAAAGAGGGGTCACTATCACACTAAACACACACACACCATCACCAAAGAGTACACTATGCACTATGTGTGCCTAGTGTACACACACACACCCACACCATCACCATCACCGCAATCACCATGCTCGTCTTGAGCATGACCTCTACACCCTTGGGCTATGGAAGATGAAGGGAAACTAAATGAAGTATGATGGCCATAACCCTCGTGCGAGTCTTCGCCACCAACTCCCACCTATCCGCCATGTGCTCTACCACGCTCTCCCTTCTCATTTCCCTACCCTATGCTCCCCATTTCATCGCCTTATTCTCTAAATAAAGCTTGAGGTTTTGTGAGTATGTTTTCTTGCAATGTTTTGCCCATGTGAGGTGTGCGGAATCGCCACCTAGTCTTGTGTTTGGAGTGAGCTTGTGTATGTGTGAAGGGTGTGCGGATTCGCAATCCTTTTGTGGTGCCTAAGTACTAAGCCGCTATACCCCCTCCCTCACCCTCTCTCTCTCTCTCTCTCACTTGATCTCATTCCCTTTCCTCTTCATCATTACTCCCAAGCATCCATCTCTCTTGGGTGAAAACGTTGTTATGGTGGTGTGTTGTTTGCATCCTAGCCGCTGAAGCTAGGTGGTGCCCCCTGTTTGCTTTACCATGACAGGCTTGAGGCGCGCCATTCGGTCCCCGGTGTTTTAGAGGCTGTCGGGGGTTCGGGGTTCGCTTTGCTCCCGTCATCAAGATCTTCTATCTTCACAAACTCCACTTCCAATCCATGCCTTAGATTTTCCCAACTCAATCTTACAGGTGGATCCGCTGCACGCAACTCCTCTTCAAATGCCTTGGACCAAACTCATGCATGACTCTTGAAACAAATTTGGAGAAGGCGTAACATTTGCGTAGGGTCATGAATCTGGTTGCTAATGCAGGCAACCTCCATCTTTTCCAAAAATTCTTCCACATCTTCATCACTTCTTCCATGAAACTCCGGATAAGAGAAAGCCATGGCTACCCAAGTTTCAATGCTTTGAGAACCCCTTTGAACACACGTGCAAGAACCCAAAACTTTTGACTACCCAATCCCCAGAAACTTCAATGGAGCTCAACTTTAGATAAGGACAAACACATGCACATCAAATGAGTTTTCATAGTTGATCATCGGAATTACAATAGGCAAAGGACATTCCAAGATCTCTCGTAATCTTCTTGGCCCAAACATAAAGACTATGCGCTGCTGGAAAAAAATATTCCTGGACACATGAACATTTATCTAGATTCTTTGAGTTAAATGAAATGGAGTGAATTGAGGGCCATTTTGATCATCCATTAAAGCCAACCATGAAGCTCCCAAGAAGGCACACCTGACTTAACCTCTGATTTTGCCAAAATTTTAGCAGCATAACAGTATAAATGGCTCAAAAGACCAAAAAACCAGCCATCATAACTTGGAAAAATTTTGGCAGAGTTTCCCAAGAAATAGAGCAATAGGAACCCAAAATATAGACTGTATATGTATGCATAAACTGTCAACAATAGAACCTGAGCATCAAGTAGGACTCACTAGTACATAGCCTATGGCGAGGTCACAAAAAGGGTGCTCCATCTACCTGTATCACCGAAAGGATCTCTACATTTGAGAATCCCCCAGCTCAATAAAAACCTCACGCTATCGACCCTCACACGAAGGCTAATGCAAATCGCGTATAGTCAAGTCTCAGAAATGACTATCTTCCAGACCAAGTCTCAGAAATGTCTGGGACTGCCAAATAAAACCAAGTATGGCTCCACAAATGCGTACAATGGCAGTTTCCACAAGTAACGTACAATTCAACAGAAAATGCGCTCAAATAGGCGCCAAGTGATGCATACCCACAACAACTGCAAGTGACATCACTGCTAGTATATCACTATACTCCAGCTACCTGTACCTGTGTGAATCACCTGTACCTGTACCTATTCCTGTAACCTATAACCTGTAACATGTAATCTGCAACCTGCAACCTGTAATCCCGAATCTCGAATCTCGAAGCTCGAAGCAGAAGGTACTCGAAGAAGATCCTCCGTGGGGGCGCCAAAAGAATGTGAGCGGGATGAAAACACACACAGCGCCTCTATAACGACCCGACACACACTCTTGGGAAGATACACACATACACTAGGGGGCACCACTCGGCTTACACAACACACCTGGCCGAGACAGGAAACACACCTATGGAGTGAGAGGAGAGAAACTATCCACTTGCCCACTCCACACAGAGACACACACACACACACACACCCAAAAAACTCAGCTCAAAAGAGGAGAAATTCTGATGTTTAGATACAAATGAGCTTGGGCCAACACCAATGGGGCAAACAGCTCACACAATATGGGTAAAATATGCCAGATACAATCACAAATTGGAGAAGAAGCTTCATTCATAGGAGAAACTTACACAGCCAAAACAACAGAAAAACAATGAGGAATTTGGCAAAATGGACAGCGCCATCGCGTTCGAAACGGCCCAAAACCCCAGTCTACAATGTCAAAGTGCTCAAATCCGACCTCGGATGAGCAGTTTATGGCCAAAATAGGCTCCAAAATGAGCAAAAACACAGTTGCGGCTGCTGATCCTCTCTTCTCCACGTTTTTTCTGGTCTTCTCTCTATTTTTTCAGTTCCCACACTTAGATTTTTTAGCTGGGCACCCTTGGTCTTTTAGATGACCTCAAACGGACCCCGAACAGGCCAAAAACTGACCTCGCAGTGCATAGTTGTCACCTTTTTGCATCATCCGCACACCTGGCACTTATTTATTTTCAATAATGCATCTCGCCACCACGTGAAGTGGCCCCAAAAAAAGGTCCTCATGATGACCTTTCTGCATAATTCTCACAAGCAAACACCCACGTTGTGTCCGTCCTCATCCGCGTGCAAATATTGACCTCGTTCGCCCTCCTGACGCCACTAGATGCCATCTGACGCACTCGCTTACCTCATGTCGTCGGCCCGCGGATAGCTTCCTCGAGAATTTTTACGCGCTACCAACTCCTCCTTATTGTAGAAAAAACATAGTGGTACTGGTAATAGTGAAAATCGATGCACTATGTACACCTTGTCCTACCTGTACACATGTGGGCCCCACGTAACCACCTGGCTCTGGAGAATGGGCAATTCTTTATTTGATGCACCATGCATGTGTATGTACATATGCGCAATCCCTTGCTCCAAAAAAATCCTGACAACGGCTGTAATGCACTCCGGCATTGAAGCCTACACCGTTCGAGTTTGGATGCAGTAAAGACCTGCCAAAAAAGCACAATGCGTTATGATCATGTATAGGAAAGTAAGTGTATCCACTTCTTAATGAAGCATATTGAAGAAACAAACTTCGAGTTACCTTAAAGCTCGTATTCGTTTTTTCAGGCCACCACTACCAACCTTCATGTTCTCAAGGTTGCACAGATCTCGTTTTCTTTTCCGACTACCAGAAGTTTCTTTGCCTTTCCGCATTCAATCCTCTCATTTCCAAATGTTCGGTGTATCCCAATAGCCCATCCTTACCATCGCCTGTGAAATGTAAGAGGTTAGTGATATTAGCAAAGGGAGGTGGCACATTTGTCGTAGGATCCTTTGGATAAATAGACCCATCAGTCCACAAATCCAAATGATGTTCCTTGTTTGTCCTTCTAAGTTCTTTCTCCCGTTGAGATAAGAAAGACTCCCTCCTACGTTTCTGCAACGGTGCGTACTCTTGCAATACATCAACATGAAGATGATGTGTGTTCTTTCTTTGGGTAAGTGTTAAAGATGAAGGGGCCGAGGATTGTAAGTTCAAATTAGTGTTTTCATCAGGAAAAGATGTGTTCTCCATTCCTAGAGTTGATAGAGAAGAAGACGGAGAAATGTCTTAGGTTTTGGGAGGGAAAGCCATATTCTCAAGTTTAGAGTTGATAGAGTTTGTGTGGCTTATGTTTCTGGAGGGAACGCTTGTAAGTTGGCATTTCAAATCATTATTCATACAGTTAGTTCGATTCCTGACAAGAGAACGGAGGATAAGAATGATAAAGATGGCGGCTACCTACCAAAGAATGTCATTTTGGCTTTTTGTTGCGCAGAAAAGTATCAGATAAAATGCACAAGTTAACATTTTCATTTTCTCTCTCTAAACCGACGTGGCACTTCTTACAGGGCCCAAAAGTGAGTCCAACTTTCTCCTAATGACACACACACACACACACCCGCCTCATCCTCTCCCTCCCTCACTCTCTCTCTCTCTCTCTCTCTCTCTCTCTCTCTCTCTCTCTCTCTCTCTCTCTCTCTCTCTCTCTCTCCCCCCACTCATCTCCTTCACTCTCTGGCGCTGTGCACGAGCCCGCCCGCAGGTCCCTCTCTCTCTCTCTCCTTCTCTCGGCCTGTGAAGGCAGAGACTTGTCTCTCTCTCTCTCTCTCTCTCTCTCTCTCTCTCTCTCTCTCTCTCTCTCTCTCTCTCTCTCTCTCTCTCTCTCTCTCTCTCTCTCTCTCTTTCTACACACACACCACACACACTCACACCCTCTCTCTGACCCCATCTCTCCCCCCCCCATCGGCATCGCGTAGCTGTAGCAGGGAGCAGGCCGCCAACCAATAGAAAAAATAATAAAAAATATATAATATATATATTATATACATAATAATATTACCCCTCATTCCCACGCACGCTCTCTGCACACACAGCCATGCTACATCGCTTGACACACACAACACACACACACACATGCACGCTCGCGTACACACACATATACAAATACACACACACTCACGCATGCGCACCCACATCTATATATATACACACATACTCACTCATGCACTGACCCATACATACACACGACACGTGTATATGCACGCACTAAAAAAAATACAAAAAAAGAGGATCCTATGACACTGACGAACCTGACAAAAGAAGGAGAACACCCAAAGCACGTCCCGTCAATAACAAAAAGGAGAAATGCGTCGAAGGCATGCCCCGGCCGTCCCCGAAAAGAAGTACGTGCTACACCGGCACACCGGCAACACACCATTCGCCAACATCACGCAACCACGATGCCATTTTCAATAATTTGTAGGTTATGTTCATCATTTCTTCAATTTTCACCCAAGCCTTGTAAAATTCCCAATTTGTAAATTCCCTCTCTCTAGGTGATGGTCATTAAGGCCCACCTAGAGATTCTCATTTTTAATAACCTCCCAAAACAAAGCAAGGGTCAACCACACCGGGCCCACCGCTTGCTTTGTCTTCGCGATTATCTTACCCTAATCACACCGGGATTACCATAATCCAAGTAGCCAACACCTATACATTGGCACTGAGAGGTCACTATCGGGGGGGGGGGGACAGTTCATGAGAGATCAGCACTTGGTAGAGTGTAGTGGGAAGAGTTGACACTATTGGCATCACGTGGAGGGGGCTTGTGTGTTGGTTTGCCTTGGGAATTGCACCATGTGAAGGGAGCCACGTCCACCTCTCGACTCCAATGATCGATGCACACACGTATACACGCCTTGGTAGCAAGCTTCACAACCATTGAGTCATCTTAGAGAATGCACCAAGTAGTTTGCACCATCTTTTCTCCCTACCTCTCTATCACCACGGTGTGCCGCCTCGCTGGAAAGAAGGTCATTTGTAAATACTACAAAAATAATTCTCCCTCACACCCCCGAGGGTTTTCATCATTTGTCAATATCTCTATGTGTGTGTGTGTGTGTGTGTGTGTGTGTGTGTGTGTGTGTGTGTGTGTGTGTAAGTTCGCGGTGTTCATATCATCGTGGTCTGCGTCCTAGCCGCTCAAAGCTAGGTGGTGCCCCCTGTTCGCTTTACCGTGACAGGATCGAGGCGCGCCATTCGGCCCCCGTTGTTTTAGAGGCCGTCGGGGTTTGGGGTTCGCTTTTTTCCCATCAATAGAATGGAGCTAGTTTCTTTGGTTGCCTCCATTAATTAAACTCTAATAGTTAGAGAGCATCTCATTGGAGTATGTCAAGAAGATTCTATGAGAGGAGAAACAGATACAAAAGAGTATCCATGGATAGGAATCGCTCCTACTACCCTTCTTTAGTAGTTGATCAAAGATTGCATCCTCTCTCTCTCTCTCTCTCTCTCTCTCTCTCTCTCTCTCTCCCCAACAAAAAACGCAGCCATTTTTTGATCTAGTAGACAACAGTTCACTCTTTTGATCATAACTTCTTCATTTGAACTCCGATTTGGGTGATCTATAGCCTCATTTCAAGAGCACAAAGCCTTCTACACATTGATGTAAAGGTAGAAATTTTCAAATTTATGGATGGTGTTTCTGTAGCAGAATTTTTGAAGTGAACAGGTAAAAAAATTTGACTGTCATCACTTATTTTACATACAATGTCTTCTGGCACTCGCAAGGGTTCTTCTTCTTCAAGAAGGTCCAGAACCATTGTGTAAAATAATCAAGATTCTCCTTAGTGTGGAGATAGCAACACAACCACCCAACCAACGACATCAGAAACCATGATCATGGCATACTTGGTATCATTGCAAGAGATCGTAAACAAACAAGGTGAAGACTTATGAGCACTTGCAATGTAGAATGTCACACTAAGAGTACTTGTGGTTGAGAATGAGAATCTCAAGAGGACACTTGAGATGCAAACAAAACATTTGATGCAACTTGAAGAAGAAGTCAAGGAATGTAAACGCTCTCTTGTGGACTTGAATGCTTTGAAGGAGTAGATGAGCAAAGTAGAGCATGACCATTTATAAAAAGAGGATAATTTTGACACCATGAGCCGGGATTTATGGGCCATGAAAAATGTATGCACAAAAAAGTCTTAGGCTGATGGATGTGGTAGCAATGTGGTTTCTAATTCCTCACTCATGCAAGCTATGGTTCAAAAAATAAATGCTGAGAATGTGGATGTGGAGGAGTTGAAGGAACGGGAAGGACATTCCAAGAACATTGTTATTCATGGAATTCCCAAAGAGAAATTAGAGACACCTCCTTCTCTTGCCATTTTTATCAAAGATTTTTTCAAAACCCACTTTGGCATGTCCGGAATTATGGTCTATGGAGCACATAGAGTGGGGAAGCAAGGAGCTCCTCGCTCGAGAGAACGGCCAATTGTATGCACCATGCCGGATGAGACCAAGTGAAAGATTATCCTTGATAATAGATGGATCTATTTGAGGGATACAAAATGTTTTGTATGTGAAGATCACACTATTAAGCAACAAAATATGCGTGGCAAGGCATATAAGGAAAAGAATAGGAGATCTCTCATGAAGAAAATGTGCCCAAGGAGGAGGCAAGTTCCTTGAGCAAATAGGGATACGTGACCTATGAGACGGAGTTACAATTGAAAATATGATTTTGGAATTGTAATGTATACCCATGGAATGTGGGGGTTGGCATTGATGAACTAACAAGCAAAGCCGATGTTGTACTTCTTGTTGAAACTTAGGAGCATGATACACAAATGATTAACGGCTTGGAGGATTATAATGTACATTCATTAATGTGGTCACCGAAGCAACGAAGAGGACAAGGAGAGGTAGCATGTATGGTTAAGAAAGGACTGGAAGACTATGTATCATTTGTGAAGGATGACAAGTACAAACGTTATGTATGGCTGAAAATTATGACACCAAAAAGAGCACCCATTTTTGTAGCCGGTTGCTACATTCCTCATCATGATTCCCCCTTTTATGCTTACATGGATAGAGATCAGACATTTTTTTATTTAGAAGAGGACATTGTTTATTTCAAAGGTGAAGGTGATGTTATTGTATTTGGGGATATGAATGCTCACACAAAAACATTGCAACATGATACTCAACAATTTTAAATGCCATACATTTCAAGGGAGTTGGAGGAAGTTCACTTGTATGATCGTACTTCAATGGATGAGAAAGAGCCGGATCACTATGGAAAGTTAATTTTACACATGTGTAATAGCACGGATATGCTCATTGCCAATGGTGCATCTTTGTGGAGTGGAACCAATGGATTTACATGTAGGAGACATAATGGGGACATTGTGATTAACTAGATGCTACTCTCCGAAGACATCATGTATCACATAAAGAGTTTTATGTTTGGCCAATGGACCCCGAAATCCGACCATTGCACCTTATGTATTGACCTTTAATGTGGAGAAGCAACTAAGCATGATAATCTTAGCCAAAAGAGAAATTATCACTATGTATGGATTTCAAACGGGCACCAATGTACATTGAAATGGTTGAGAAAAAGTTATGGATGACAAAGCTTCAATATGATGCACCATTGGAAACTAAATGGGAAGCTTTCAAGAAAGTTATTTTTTCTTGCACCGAAGAATGCTTTTCCATAAAGCATCTCCATGGTATCAGCAAAGATAGATCATGCAAAAGATGGTTTGATAAAGAATGTCAAGATGCTCGAAAGTCCTTGATAAAGCTTGATGCAAATATGGACAAAGACAACTATCAAAGTCATTTGCACATACAAGTCATTGATTCAAAGGAAGAGAAGAAGATGGGAAGTAAAGCAACAACTTTTTCAAGTCCAAGAAAAGGCACATACATGTGGAAGATTTTGGAGAAACTTGAGGGCAAGAGGGTTGAGAATTATGGTAACTTGAGTCTTGTGGATATGTACACACATTGTAGGCAATTATATGAGCAAGAAAATGCTGAAAATATACCATTTTATGGTTCACTCCCATGTATGCACTCTTTTTTTACTATTGAGGATGTATGCGGTGTCGGGGGATATGTGTTCGCTACGTGAGCCGGGCATGCGCCGAGCCTCTGGTTGTGGGAGGTGTGAAAGAGAGAGAATGAGAAAAACAGATGCAACTGAATCTGTAAATTCCCATACTCTTCAATTAATTGATTAAAACATTTGAGTACAACTTAATCCTTAGCCAAGGCGGGCCATTAACAACACCGTCACTTGGATCATCTGCTAACTAGGAGTTTAAGCTCCCGCTTAGAGGATTAAACGGGCCATTAACAAAACCGGACCTAACAAAAGGCTTAACCAACTTCAAACTGATGATGGTGACGGAAATTTTCTTATGTCACTTTATCTGCTTCGATTGTCAAAGGCTTTGGACCAGCTTAATTTCCATTCTCTAGTTGTAACTTCCTCCTGCGTCTTACCTTGCTTTGTTTACCATGCATGCCTTCTCCTGCTTTCTTCTCTCGCTTTGGTTCAGGGCCAAGAGTGCTTCTCCTGCTTCGATCGAGCTCCTTCTCAAGCTTCGACCAATCTCTGCTTTTACTTGTAATACTCTTCTCGCCTTAGCTTGCTCAAGCCTCGACCTCGATTTTCCTTTCTTGCCTTGGCTTGCTCAAGCCTCGCTTGGAATCCCCTTCAAACTACCTTCCTTGCATGCAAATGCCTTGACCAAGCTTTGAGCCTTGGCTTCTTCTTGTTCAAGCTCGAGAGGGAGAGAGAAAGATTTCCCGAGCATGAGAGCGAGAGAGAGAGAGAGGGAGCTTTGCTCCTTGCTCCGACCCCTCTCCGCCTTCCTCTTCTTCGCTTCCACTCTCGTTGGTTCTTCTCCCCTTAAGCTCTCCTTTGTTTCACTAGCCGAGGACGAGAGAGAGAGAAATCCCTATGCTTTGCTTCCTTCTTCTCCCCTTCGAGCTCCCGGATCCTCTCCTCCTCTGCCATAAAACTACAACAACCTTACCTTTTTCTCCTCAATATCCCTTGATTAAGCAACGTGAGAGAGAGAGACCATGAGAGAGAGAGAGAGAGAGAGAGAGAGAGAGAGAGAGAGAGAGAGAGAGAGAGAGAGAGAGCATCGAGCTCATCCTTCTTCCTTCCTTCGTCCTTGCTCTCCTCTTATCTATCTCATGCACGAGAGAAAGAGAGAGTGCCCCTTCCTTGCCGACTCCTTGCTCCCTTAGTCCGAGCTCTTCCATCGTTCCTCAACTCCTTTGCTTGTCTCGAATTAGCTTGCTTCGACCTCGACCTTGTTATGTGCTCCTCCTCCCAAGCTTCTTCTCTTTCTTATTGCTTCAAGGTCCAGAGAGAGAGAGAGAGAGAGAGAGAGAGAGAGAGAGAGAGAGAGAGAGAGAGAGAGAGAGAGAGAGAGAGAGAGAGAGAGAGAGAGCGAAGTTGCCCCAAGATTGCCTTCCAACCTCTTTCTCTTCTTTACCCTTTCTGGCTCTTCTCGTCAACCCCTTCCTGCCTTCGAGCTTCTCCCTTCTTCGTTCCTTTCCGTTGCTTCCTCGTTATGCCCTCCTCTAGCCGAGGACAAGAGAGAGGAGAGAGAGCTTCGCCTTCACCCTCCCCTCCAAGATCCTCCTCACTTCGTAACCTTCCTCCCAAGATTTTCTTCCCCAAGCTTTGATTTCCTGAGACCTCCTCCTTCGTAACCTTGTTTTTTTTAATTCTTATTCCCTATTAATATCCCTCTTTAAATTTATGCAACAACTGTGCCATCGTTGTGGGAATGGCACCGATGATGTGGCAGGGCCGTGGTTTGACCAACTCAAAACTTGACAGAAATGGCTCCCAACTCGTTCGCCATGGGCTGCTGCTCAGTTTTTGTTTCATCAGCACGCTCATCCGACCTCCGCATAGCCCGTCACGAGCTCCTCTTTCCTTTCTTTGCGCCCTCGCCATTGCATGCACGCTTTCCTCTCTTCCTTTCTTTCTTGTTTTCACACAAAAGCCCTACTTGGTGTTAAACCATTGGGTGGCCATGCCCTTGTTCTTTGGGCGGCCTGCTTCTCTCATAAGGGCACCACATTAGACATGCATAGTGGCCAAAGCATTGCCAAGCACAACATATGGTATACATCTCGGCCAAAGCATTGCCAAACATGACAATATTACCGAGAATTTTAATGCCCGGGATACTATTTTGACAGTGCCATATGCCTTCAATATGCAAGTATAAGTGATTGCATTAGGAGAGTTTTCCTCTCTTTGCATCTGCTCCAAATAGCCAGCTTCCTGGTCCTACCTTGTTCAGTATATCCTGCAGCCATTGCATTCCAAGATCCGGTCGAGAGCCAAAAACTCCGAGATGGCACCCCAACCGAGTGGACCGGATTAGTGTGGAACTAGCCCCCGGTAAATCTTTAACAGTGCGGTTGTTGGTGAAGGTAGGGCTATGAGTGCAGATACCTTACTTGGATCGGCGTTGATACCTTTTTCTGAAATTTCATGGCCTAGTAGAATGACTTTACTCTCCCCAATGTGGCATTTATCCGCATTTAATTGCCTGCCTAGGCTTTGCAACCTGGCCTCAAACCCTCAATTACCTTTTCTAAATGTAAAATGCAAGAGCTATATATACAAAAATCATCAATGAACACTCTTATGGATGTTCCAAAGAACGGTTGAAAAACATATGTGACATATCTTTGGAATGTGGCAGGTACATTTATGAGACCAGATGGCATAACTCTATATGCAAAACAACCCCATGGCGTGATAAAAGTGGTTTTTAGCTGGTCTTCCAAGGCTATGTGTATTTGAAAATATCCAGAATAACCATCACACACGGTGTAGCATTCAAAACCCGCTATTTCATTAAAAATTTCATCCAAGAAAGGGAGAGGAAAGTGGTATCTTTTTGTAGCTGCATTTAGTGGTTTGTAGTCAATGCAGACCCTCCACTTACCATTCTTTTTAGGCGTCACTACTACGGGTGACACCCACTCTGAGTTTTCAACAAGATAGATGAATCCTACTTCCAGCAGCTTCCTTACCTCGGCGAAGAGTGCCTTTTCTTGTATGACCCCCAGTCGTCGTAGCTTCTGCACAACTGGTTTTACCCCTTCCTTCAGCTTAACATGATGTTCCACCACTGTAATGCCTGTGATTCTTTCATAGTTGTCAATGAACGGGTCAGGAAATCCCATCAACATTTTCAAAAAACTATCTTTCTCCTCAAGTGTTAATTCCGTGGACAACATACCCTTCAACCTACTTTCTCCTAGGCCAGGTGATTTGCTCTCCTTTTCATTGCGTTGCCCTTCTGGTGACGGATTACCAGTTGTGCTTACCCTTTGTGGATCCTTTATGATGATGCCCATCACATCGATGGAACTGTCACTTTCATCGGTGGATGTGGTCTCCTCCTTAGAAGTGGAAGACTCACTAGTGGTTTCATCTGCTGATGTTTCCAAATTCATTTGCTTCTGCTTGCCAATCTTCATGTCGTAGTAGATTGTCTCCCCTTTCTTACCGGTCATGCGTAGAAGGCTAGTGCCCCAGTCCTGTTTTGCGTTCATGGCCATCAACCATGGCCTTCCGAAGATTAGTGGATAGCCCTCCCCCTTAGTAGGCATTACAAAAATATCTACCACTACCTCAATGTTGAAAGCTTTTATCTTCACAGCACTTACCACACCTACACACTTTACCTTTGCATTGTTTGCCATCTTTGCCTTGCATGGTGAAGGCCTGTCAACCTCAAGCCCTAACTGAAGCATCATAGCTTTGCTCATCACACAGATTTGTGCACCTCCATCAATGTAGGTATTCCCAATTCTCTTCCCTTTTATGTTGACGTCGATAGTTGGAAGGATGCCGTCCATGTTGCAACCCAGAATTT
Source organism: Adiantum capillus-veneris (assembly GCF_014529385.1). Taxonomy (NCBI): domain Eukaryota; kingdom Viridiplantae; phylum Streptophyta; class Polypodiopsida; order Polypodiales; family Pteridaceae; genus Adiantum; species Adiantum capillus-veneris. The sequence goes on from NC_140960.1 coordinate 44,870,626, forward strand.
CTCCGGCTATCTTTGCTTTGGAGCGTCTTGTACTCACCATTTTGGACCATTGCCGCCTTACCTTTGGTACGAGATGTAGGAGATGTGGCCATGTAATGTTTGTTCCTTGCTCTGCCACATCCAATGTTAGATCATAGGGTTTAGAACTTTCCCCCAACCGAAGCGTCGTGGCCTGGATGGCCTCTTGCTAGTCTCTCCTCTCATGCTTCTCTCATCATTTGATTGTGTGGCTTTCTCCCTCCTAGATCTTATCATAGTTATGGCTTCAAATGGTTCTAAAAAGGTTACCTTCTCTTTACCCTTGTCCCTCTCCTTTGCTCTGGGTGGATCCACTACTACGGCTTTTCCTTTCTCTTCTAGCCTTATGATGTTTACAGGGTGATCAGGTGGTGGTGCTGGTGGAAGAGGTGGAATGGATGCTTGTGATGGTGCCTGGGGTGGACATAGAATTTGTGTTGGTGGAGCTTGTGCTCGAGGTGGGGGTGTTCTTTCTCTAAGGGGTGACAGTTGGTTCCTCCTACCTCCTCTATTATAGTTTTGTCGTGGTTTGGGATAGTAGTACATACCGTGACCATCTTCTCCGCAGTTGTAGCAGTGATACTCCCTGTTCTGTCACCATGCTCTTCCTAGGTCTTGATCTCTTTCTTGATTCCTTCCTTGCTGTATCAAGTGGACATACAAATTCTGCAGTTGGTCAGTAATATGGGCCAACATATCTTGTTGGTCATCTCTTACCCCAACAGTCGGTGGTGGTGGTGGTGGTGGAATGGTGGTTGTTGTGGTTGTTTGTCTGCATGATGTTCCTGCTTCTATTGACTCGGTTTCTTTGGCTTTCATTCACAGCTTCTTGTCCTTAAGGCGAGTAATCTCAACGGCTAACTCGTACGTAGCCGGGAATCTACCCTTCACCTTCTCTTTGAGAAGCGGCCATAAGCCATGCGTGAACCGGTCTTTCTTTAGGAAATTGGGCGCAGCTTCCCCCCTTGCCAGTGACTCAACCCACTGTTCCCACAAATCCACAAATTTGGACTCATAGGTGGCATATTCTAAAAGACCCTCCTGCTTCAAGTCTCTCAACTTGTCCCACAACTTCTCTGAAGTGGTACCTCCCCCAAAGCGCCTCTTAAAAGTGGTTTTTAAGGGCTCCCAGTCATCCTTGGTTGCTTGTGGAAGTGCATTGTACCACGATCTAGCTTCTAGCTTCAGGAGATGCTTAATGATTCTAACTCAGGATTCATGCGTATCTTTGTTGCTCACTACACATGCTACTTCAAAGTCATCTAGGAAGTCTGTTACCAAATCCTCCCCCTTCTTTCCTTTAAATGTTGGAAATGCTACACTTGCCATGATTACTGAGAGAGAGCTAGAAAGTACACTGCTTAGCTTGCAAAAAGAAGTTTTTTTTCTCTTTTTACTAGGACATAGATTAAACCTTCAAACGGTACATTGCCTGGTACCAAAGGTAAGAAAAATGACTGATCTGATGCCAGAACCTCAAAAAACCGCTCCCCACCCAGCATGGTGTCGATGACGTGCTGGTAGTGAGCCTTCAAGTCCAGTATTACCTTGATTGAGCGTACTCGTGTTGGTATGTGTGATCTGTCTTGAGGTAGGTTGTACTGATTCATGTGAAGCTTAGAGGTGCTTAGTCACTGTCCAAGCTTGTGGGCAAGGGTGGTGTTCTTTTCTGAAACAAATTCAGTAGATCCCTAGTCTCTCTAGTGAGAGCGTGAGAAAATGCTTCTGTTATCTGTGCTACAGCATCAGGTGCGACTTGGAAACTGACTGTGATAATTACCGCGGTGACTTGAGTTACCCAATTCTCGAAGTAGAATAGTGTTGATTCTCTATTGTGTAGAGCTCCCTCCATCTTGTTGTTGCGGGTTGGTTGTAGGCTGCGGACATGGTTTCGACCTTCTCCTTCTTCTTCTTGGCACTTGGCCTATGTATATCCACTGATTTTGGCGTGCTGGTTGACTCTCCCACTGCAGATCAATTACCGCTGCGCCTGGCACTCGAGCTTTGATGAAGATGCGGAGTTCGTCTAGTTGTGCTTGGAGCTCTTCTTCTTCTATTGTCCAGTTAGTGAACCCTGCTAGATATTCATCCATCCACAAAAGTTTAGGGGTTTTAGCCTTGTAAACTGGAGGGTTTCATGAAAGGATCCTCGGTGCGGGCACCAAGAAAATGATGGCCGGAAATGACATACCATATGGGGTGGCCTCTACACCACACATAGGGTGAACATCCCCAAGCATCATCTCAAGGTGGGAGTGATCCTATGGATAGGAAGGGGCACCACCTAGCATAAATACGGCTAGGACGCAAACATACATGACCTAGGGTAGCAAACGTGAAATGCTCTCTAGGTAGTCGACATGAAATGGTGGTGTAATATCTGTTTACATGTAGAAAAATGCCTAATCATTAATCATTACTGTGTGCACAAGATAGGTATGTGAAAAGATCTAAAACTAGGCACACTGATTGGCGGGAGAGATTGCACATGATGGAGTATGATTAGGGTGATATACAAGAGACAAAACATCCCGTAACATGGGAAATCATAATAGAGAATGGACTCAAAATATCAAGACAACATTACACCCTTTATTGGTGATGGAGATACTTACAAGTGATGGTCTTGACGACTACAAACTTGGCTCTTGGCATTAGTGATGTAATGTGGAATACGAGCGCCACATGGTGCATGGCGAGGTTTGGAGTTAGCGGGAGGGTTAGTTGAAGAAAAATAGCAAGACGATGCAGCCACCGATGACATCAATCACCAACATTGAGAGCGGGCCATGGTGGCATGGCGTTGATGCCTTCAATCCAAGCGTGCTCATGTTGTTTGGTGGGAGAGAAGTGACTACTTCATGTGCATAGAGTGGTCGTGATTAGTAACTCGACATGGTGTGTTGAATCACAGGGAGAATGGTGATGTTGCCAATGCTAAAGTGGCCAAAACTTGCGACCAAACATGATGCCATTAGCCCTCAAGCATGGGTGCACTACGTGCTTAGTGGTGCTTACAATGTAGAGTGCATGGAGCTAGTATGCTCCTCCTTCACTTGAGTGTTGTCTCTTGTGTGTCTCTCTTCTTCTGTCTTGCTCTTTTGTGCTAAGCGGAGGCCTCTTTATATAGGCTTAAGAGGTGGTCCTTAACTACTGGTCATTGCAGTATCCCTTGGTTGTTGTAGAAGATCTAGATGCCTCTCTAGAGAGAGAGAGAGAGAAGGTAGAGATAGAGAGAGAGGAAAGAGTGGGATGGGGAGATTTTTTTACAATCCACTAGCCATGGCTAGGTTATTAGGGAAGAGTGGGGGTTTTAGGGTATTTACACGGGTTTTGTCGATGGTTTGGGCGGTCAGTGTGAGAAGACAAGATGTTATGTGTTACCTCCTTTTGGTGCTGGGTGAGGCATGCCTTCGGCGCCACTTCTTGTTTTGGTGTTGGCGACGCACGAGTTGGACTCCTTTCCTTTGATGTTGGTGTCGATAGTTTCCTTTCCTTCTTCTTTTTTTTCTTTTTGTTGTGAGTGCGTATATGCGAATCCAATTAGGTGTGTGAGGAGCAATCAGGTACCTCTTAATACGTCTCTTGCTATAGAATTCTTAAACTTCCTAGAAATGTATTTTCCACCAGTATCAATTCTTGAGCTTTTTAGCTTTGTGCTGCCAAACTGATTCTCTACAAATGCGAAGAATTTTTGGAAAGTAGAGAATACTTGATCTTTATGATGTAATAATAAACCCACATCTTCCTAGCGGAATTGTATATAAAGGTCACAAAATAGCTAGGTCTCCCTAGGGACTTGGATAGCATTGGACTGCAAACGTCACTATGAACAAGTTTTAGTGTCTACAAATGCTTCTTATTCAATGTCAATGAAGTGTACCTAGCTTGTTTGCCATAAATGCAATTCTCACACATAGAAAATGCAAAAAAATTGAACACACGTAAGTAAGAAAAACATACCAATGTTTTCATTCTCTTTTGGCCATATAGCCTAGGTATTAAAGTTATAGCATCTTAAGTGAATAGCCCAATGTAACCAATGTTTTCTTTCTCTTTTGGCCCATATAGCCTAGGTGTTAAAGTTATAGCATCTCAAGTGAATAGCCCAATATTTATTTTGTCTTTAGGTATTTATTTACTTATTTGACAAGATTCTTATTAGAGAGATTCTCCAAGGGATTACTTAAGGCTCCTTGAATAGTATATAAGTACACACAATACCCCATTGTATTATCATCTATTTCATTGCTTAATTGGTTCAGTAGTTTCTCTCTCCTCTCTCTCTCTTTCTCTCTCTCTCTCTCTCGGCTCTAGGCTTCTGCATCATCAACTTTGACATGGTATAAGAGCTATGTGGGAGAACTAGCACATGTTGAGAAGACTTAAGAGTAGGCGCTTCCTCTTTGCTCTTGGCATTTTTCCATTGATCCCATGCAACATTTTGAAATGTAGGAGGAGATTGGCGCTACTGTGATCTTGTGGAATTTTGTGGTGTTGTTGTCTTGAAGTGGCTTCAACTGTTGACCTTTTGAAATGTTAGCTATAGAGACTCTTCACTAGTGGCACACTGCACCCCTTGGTCTTTGCGTTTTGAGATGTGATGGGCATTGCCATTACAAACACTTCACAAAGCAACAATGTATGTGGGTTTCGCCGAGGATCTTTGTGAGCTTGATACACACGACCCAATTTGTAGGTGACTAGATAGAGAGGGAGAGATTTTCAGCTTGAGAAAAGATCAAGAGAGGGGATTGAGAGTATGTGCACACACACGTCCACACACACACACACACACACACACACAAGCTTGTGTGCGAGCCATCAACTCTCTAGGGGGAGCTAGCTATTTTGTGACTTTCATAGATGATTCCACTAGGAAGGTGTGGGATTTATCTTTTGCGACATAAGGATTTGTTCTTCTCTACTTTCCAAAAATTCTTAGCACTGGTAGAAAATCAGTTTGGCAAGAATATCAAAAGCTTAAGGCCTAATAGCGGTGAAGAATACATCTCCAAGGAGTTTGGGAATTTTTATAGCAAGAGACGTATCAAGAGGTAGTTTATCATGATGCAATTGTAGAAAGAATGAATTGTATGATTCAAGAGTGAGTCACAACCATGCTTTCTATGGAAAATATGTGAGCAGGTCGTCATCACAATGGACGCTTGTAGAATAGCTATTTGGCACTAATATACTAATGTCAATACTCAGGTGACTTGAATAGGTCTTGAAGACTCTTTGAGATTGTCAGTCATCAAGAATTGAACCTAACAAGCCAATGTACCAGTTTAACAAGCAAATCACTAGCCACAAAACTTTAAGGGAAGCTATATTGGAGCTAAAGAGACACGTCTACCAAATTTAATAGCAACCTAACAAGGTACCAAAGTCGCAATCCATCATGAACCAGATCATAAAAATTGCAACAAAACTATTTATGCACGCTGCCCTAAGGTCTAGTAACACTCTCCTATGGTGAAAATGTCAAAAAACAATGATTTAAGCACTCAAAACTAAAGATTAGGCTTGTAGATGTGTAGTCACAAACCACAATAGAACTTGAGATGCTTATACTTGAATAAAAGAGCAAGAGAAGAGGAGCACAATGCAAGTTTCAAAATCCAAATAGGATTACCCAATCATTAGAAAAACTAATTACAAGTTAGAGCTACTTGGCCGCTTGAGCGTACATACACAAAGTTCTTCTTTCTTCAAAAGATAAGCCTCCTTTTCATACTATACTATTATCTTATCTTTATGATTTTTGGCTTTCCATAACTCCTACATACAATCTTTAATTTGAATGTAGATTATAGAATTATGATCTACACATCGAGCTCTTTTTGTAGACATGTTACATGATATGGTTTTGCCTGCTAGATTTTAAATTTCATTTTGGGGGGAGAATTTGATTTCAAATAAACTAATCGTTTTGCCTGTTTGAATTCAAAAGTTTTCCTTTGATTTCTTTCTTAATATTAGAGGTTTAAATCCTTTAAAGTGACAAATAAAGAGGCCCTCATAGACCCCATTCTCTTCCTAATGTCTTCCGGTTTGTCAAAATTGCTTTGTGGTTGATGACAATTCTCCTTCCTTGAGTGATTATATATGTTGTGTTTTAGTTGATACCTGAGTTGGGCTTCTATTGTTGAGTTAATTTTACATTTTGTTTTGTATTCTCCTTTGTTGCCACTTTTGGTAGTGAAGATGTCTATTGGTGTTTTTCCCGTATTGATGTAGATATGGCAGGTGACAAAGATCACTACTAGCTATGTATTCAAGGTTGGAGGTACAACAATAAGTTGGGCTTCAAAGCTGCAGAAAGTGGTCTCACTTTCTACCACGGAAGCAGAGTATGTAGCAATGATAGAGGCAAGCAAAGAAATTTTGTGGCTTCACAGATTCTTAGAAGAGCTTGGATTCAAACAAGACAATTGTGTCTTGAATAGTGACAGCCAAAGCGCTATCCATCTTGCAAAGAACTCAGCCGTTCATTCAAGGTCGGGCCTAAATGGACATATCTCATAATGAGTACTTGAATATTAAATGTGCATAAAATGTGATATCCTTGCCTAGCCTTAGATTTTGCCACATGTCAGCTACAATAAATAAAACATTACTAATTTCCATTACAATGTTGGATCTATAATCAGATATTCCAAGCCAAAACGTCATTGTGGGATTGTGCCCGTGTCATGTTCCTGCCCTCTCACTACATACAAGCATGTGAAGATGCGTGGGTTCTTCGAGGTTGATTCATCTATTTTCAACCCCATGATGAAGAATCTACATGCTTGACACATTGCCTATCAGAGTGCATTAAGTAACAATCCTTTCAAAGATTTGGCAACAAAGTTGGAAATTGAATCCAAAGCAGAAAAATCCAAGGAGCTCATGTGTATACTCAAGAAGCGAGCACTGGACTACTAAAGAAAGCTACATCAACTCAGAGCAAAGCAGAACCCTAGAACCACTGACAAATAGACAAAGATAGTTTGCACGAGGGCGTGCAAAGACTAGGAAGGGGGGAACGTTGGCGGTAAAGCCAACATACCCTTGAAGAAAAATATCAGTTCCTCCAAATAACAAAGCATTTGTTGTTGTCCCTTTCAAATACCTAAGTATCCACTTCACAGCTTGCCAGTGCTCTTTACATGGGTTGTCCATGAACCTACTTACAACTCCCACTGCATGTGCAATGTCTGGCCTTGTCCAGACCATAGCATACATAAGAGAACCTACCACTGGAGCATATGGAACTTTATACATATAGGCTATCTCTTCTTGTGTCTTTGGACACATGTTCTTGGTTAGTTTAAATTGACCAGCCAAAGTGTTACTAGTGGCTAGCAGACGCTACACCGAATATGCATGAAGTGGGAGATATCCTATGGATGTCACAATATGTCCCACTCATTTTGTATATGGAGTTCCAAAGTTGTATATGCTAGCTAGAGGCTCAAGCTTAAACCCATGGTAGAAGGGATTGTGTGGAAATCCTTTAAAAGGAAGCCTTTATGCAAGGAGTCTTCATTCTTGAGTATCCACTTTTGAGAGCTCCCTCTCTCTTGAGTGTTCACGCTATGGCCCCACTGCAACGGGTGGCGTTGTAGCACGACCTAATCGCAACCCACACAAAATTATCAAATCCGTGGATTAGCAACCCGGCTAGGGCATGGAAGCACGAGCATCGGATGAATAGGAATAGAGGCTTCAAGAGATCACCTCTCCAATGCAAGTAGAGATTATCCATGGCAAGACTAACTCTAAACCTACTCTAATCACTAATCAATCAATATCCTACATACATCAAGTCCATCGAAGTCCGACTTACCATAGACTAGAAACCCCAAACACACTAATGATAAGCATACACTAATTACCACATGTCAATCACGATACTTCATCAATAGCTACACACACAAGGTGAATGGTGCTAGAGTTTCATAAAACCTATCTACACACAAGAAAACAATAGGACACACACATTAATTACAAGATTAAGACCCAACTTAATCAACCTAATTAGTGATGCTAAATATCACAAATCGAATGCTTGTAGAAGAATAGGAGTGGTTAATAGCAAGAAGTACATACCTCTCTCAAATCTAGAATAATAAGAGTGTAATACTACTTCATGACATAATGAAATATAGATAAGATAAGACTAATGAGAAAATAGGAATTAGATTATTCAAGAAGAGCTTACTCTAATTTCAAAGTCTAGCACTAGCCTCTTAAGCATAAACATTAAGCTCAAGGCTAGGCCATAGAGTGAACACTCAAGAGAGAGGGAGCTCTCAAAAGTGGATCCTCAAGAGTGGATACTCAAGAATGAAGCCTCTTTGCATAAAGGCTTCCTTTTAAAGGCTTTCACCACAATCCCTTCTAATATGGGTTTTAAGCTTGAGCCCTCTAGGTTAGCATATACAACTTTGGAACTCCAAATGAGCCCAAGACTTATACAAAATGAGTGGGAAATATTGTGATATCCATAGCATATCTCCCGCGTGACGCATATTTGATGTAGCCTGTGTTAGCCGTTGCTAACATTCCCCCCTTCCTAATTTGGCGCACGTCCTCATGTGCTGGTGAAGCAAAACAGGTGACATGGTAGAAAGCAAGTCCATGGAAGAAATGTTGAGCTGCAAAACATAAGAACAAGTTGTAAGGTTTCCAGTTTCTGAAACCTTAAAAATTGTACAAACCTTGTAAAAAATAACTTGAAAACCATTGTTGAATGATTCAATTATGGTTGATATTGGTATTTTTGAGTCATAAGCAGAGCTTTACTATGGCTAGTAATTTTTAGAATCAGAATCCGATAAAAATTGAAAAAGTTATAGGCCCTGGAAGATTACACTAGAAATTCAATTAATTAATAAAAACTGGATGGTTTCAGCAATTATTATTAACAAAGACTTTCTTATCATAAGGTTCTAGAATTAACTGATATTCCAATTTTCATCATTAAAAATCAGTAAAATCAACCAAAATCAATTCTGGAAGATATGGGGGCAATGTGGGGCTGGGGGGAGCTTGCCACGCACTGAAATAGTAGCAGTTGGCGCCACCTTGACGCTGGGGGCCTGCTTGGGGTGTCAAAACCTACAAGGAACAGCCCGGGGCCCAGAAAAACTATAAAAAGATCCCCTTTCCTTCATAAAAATTTAGACTCGGAGTCTTGACACACTCTCTCTCATCTAGAGAGACCGCTACGCAGAAATCACTAGAGATTAAGCTCTAGTTGATTAAATTAAATGGTAATTAGCCTAATCTTTCTTAATTAGCAAGGTTAGATTAATCTATTTTCTTAATAAATTAAAGATTAGGCCTATGTATACTCAAAAATCCTCTCTTAATTAAATATTCTCTGCTGAATGTTGTAATTAAACTTAGGGTTATTAAGATGATTAATGACTATATCATATTAGGACTGAAATTATTCATACTAACTATAAATTAATGGTAATTATATTAATTAAGTTTAAATTATGTTGAGATAAGTATCAGAGCTGCATTGGACTATCATTAAGCTAGGAAAATTATCTTATAATTTTTTGAGTAATTTTCATAATTAAACTAGCAGAATTACACTATTTTTTAGAGAAAAATAAAGGGGAAACTAATCAAATTGATTCAAAATGCTTTGAGCTATTTATCAGAGGTTAATTACATGTTAGGAAACCCGTGATAATTATATTAACTTCAGATAATTAATTTTTTTAATTATTTTAACAACAATACTCTATTTTTAGGACAAATTAAAAAAGGAAAATTAGTAAATTGATTCAAAATGTGTTGTGATATTTATCAGAGGTTAACTACATGTTAAGAAACCCGTGATAATTATGTTAACCTCAGATAAATAATTTATCTAATTACTTTAGCAGAATTACTATGTTTTTAGGATAAATTAAAAGAAGAAAATTAGTTAATTGATTCAAAATTCTTTGAGTTATTTATCAGAGGTTAATTACATGTTAGGAAACTTGTGATAATTGTGTAACCTCAGATAATTATTACTTTAGCAAAATTACTCTGTTTTTAGGACAAATCAAAACAGAAAAATTAGTAAATTGATTCAAAATGCTTTGACTTATTTATCAGAGGTGAATTACATGTTAGGAAACCTATGATAATTATATTAACCTCAGATAATTAATTTACCTAATTATTTTAGAAGAATTACTCCATTTTAGGGACAAATTAAAACGGAGAAATTAGTAAATTGATTCAAAATGCTTTGAATTATTTATCAGAGGTTAAGTACATGTTAAGAAACCTATGATAATTATGTTAACCTCAAATAAATAATTTACCTAATTACTTTAGCAAATTTACTCTATTTTTAGGACAAATTAAAAGGGAGAAATTAGTAAATTGATTCAAAATGCTTTGAGTTATTTATCAGAGGTTAATTATATGTTAGAGAACATGTTATAATTATGTTAACCTCAAAGAATTAATTTACCTAATTACTTTAGCACAATTAATCTATTTTTAGGATAAATTAAAAGGGGGAAAATTAGTAAATTGATTCAAAATGCTTTGAGTTATTTATGAGAGGTTAATTACATATTAGGAAACTCGTAATAATTATGTTAACCTCAGATAATTAATTTACCTATTTACTTTAGCAGAATTACTCTGTTTTTAGGACAAATCAAAAGGGGAAAATTAGCAAATTGATTCAAAATGCATTAAGTTATTTATCAGAGGTAAATTATTTTTAGGAGAAAATAAAAGGGGAAAAATAGTAAATTGATCCAAAAACCTTTTATATAATTATCAGAGGTAGAACACACCTTGAAGAATCCGTGATAAATATCCCAACCTGAGATAAATAGTTTAAATATTTATCCTTATTAAAAGTAATCGATTTTGCGTATGAAATAGAGAAAGGAAATTAGTAAGTGAATTTATCTAATTACCAAATAAATACCTGAGGTCCAAAATCACTATTGAAGGGTGGGAAAATTACCTTAGCATAAATGGTTGGTATAACAAATTACTATCAGCAAAATTCTGCCTAAATTAGATCATAAGTATAGGAGGGAAAGGTTATAAATCAAATTTATGAAAATTTCTAAAGATAGAACATATCCAATTACAATCTAGGGTGAGTAATCCATTAGCCGATAGAAATTTATAATTTACTAAGGCTAAAATGGAATATAGACTAAGGATAAACCTAGTTAAAGGGCTTCCCAAATTAAATGGTAATTATGGGAAATAACTTATAGTATAAAGAAATTACAAGAGGATTATCTCATCAAATTAACTATCAAGGATACCTACTTACTCCAAAAATCCTTATTTTTGGGTAAAAAAGAAAAAAAGAAGATTATTCAATTAAGCTTCTAATCGATTAAGTCTTTTTATAAGGTTTCCGACATGGCTCCAAAGAGAACCAGGGAAAATCCTCTTACCGAGGAAGAGGATGTTAGCAACAAAAGAAATAAAACCACTAATGACCATGAGGCTAGGCCTAGTCATAGGCCGATGGAGGAAATTCTATGGGATCCCGCCCAACAACACATGGACGAGCAGTCCCAGGTGGATTTGTATTTTGTTCACTTAAAATTCTTTTAAGTTCATTTTTAAGTTAGCATTGCATATGTAAGGTTAGGAAGGATAAACTGGCTGTAAATGGAAGATAACTTCCACAAAACCAACGAGTAATGATTGTAAATAGGAAAGAAATGATTGGGTTATGATTGATTTATCTAGGAAACAAATGTTTGACCGTCCTTAAGACAGCTTGTCTCAAGATACCTTTGATTCCTTGGAAATATTTTACTCCAGTAATGAGTAATGATGGCGATACCGCCATGGATGAGTCGGTTTCCTCAGCGCGTGTGGAGTCTTTACCCCGTGCTTGTTTGTGTTTATGGATATTACTTAAGATTTCAAGTTTATCCTAGAAGAACCGCCCGGTTGTATGGGAAGCTGGTTGGCGTATGGGCGCTCGAACTTTGGGTGATGGCTTTTTCCACCCCGGTTTTTATAAATAAGGAATGGGTGCCGCTTTTTCACCCCTGTATAGGTTGTCTTGAGCAAGCCAGTACTGGTCAGGGATACTTCAGAATGACAGTGTCTTAAGTCTAAAGATGTTTGTTTGCTAAAAGAATGTCTTCAATACTGTTTTCAAAGGTTGTCTTAATGAAATTTAGTTATGAAAGTTAAAAAGAATCATTGTTTTAATTGTGAAAAGAATGTGGTAGTAATTAAATAACAGAAAAATCATGTGTGAGTGCGGGATGGTAAGTGGGGATTGACTAAGGTTGTCAATCATGGACGGGTGGACCTGATTAATCAGATAACTATCCATTCTTGCGCACTAAAACGTTTAAAAACTTCTTCACTTGGAAGAGGAATCCACCAATGGCTGTGCCCTCATATATGGTAGGGGAAAAAAAGCATTGGCTAAGGAAACCATAATCTAAATGACGAAGTTATAGGGCCGGAATAATTTGTTTTTATTTTAGTCTCGTTTTTGTTGCGAGACAGGACTAGGTCTCTAGGGCTATAAACCTAAACCTTTGTTAATGGTAAAGGTGAATTCCCTGGAATTTTTCTTGTTTAAGGACTCTGACTTTAGTAGGCCTAGAGACCTGTCAATGGTCCCATCCCGTTTTTGGTGTCGACGGGGTGGGGACTTTACAAGTGGTATCAGAGCATGGCTTAATAAGATCCTGACCTTAGGAGGGAAAAAGTTAAAAAAATAGGCACAAGTTATATTGCATGTTTAATTATGGTATATTGTGAAATGAGAATTTCCCTATCAATACAGGAAAATATCCGCCAAGCTTACTGAAAGTTTGTGAGTTTTAACATCATGTTCGAGGCTGCTTGCAGCTCCAATAACTTTGTACTTCGCAAGAGCATCATGCAATTATTAGATGTAATGTTTTCCCCTCCTCCTACATGGGGAATCAGCTGTGGTCACAGTTTGGCTGAATTTTCCTGATTGATGTGGGACAGGTAGAAGGGTTGACACTCAATCTGAAAAGACTCAAGTGGGTAGAAACACTTCGGACCATCGAAGTTTTCTTTTTCAGTGGGACCGAAGATTCAGATCAGACCATTATTATAGATGGGGTAGAAGTGTCACAAAATTAGTGGGTATATGATCAGGTAGCCAAGGTAATATACCCAGGTAGGATCAGGCCCATGAGGGTAGGCCCAAAATTTAGGGGACCAAAAGATGTCATATTTTTTGATCCCTTGTCAGACCCACCAGCGGTGAAGAGGATTTTGATTTAGAGAGTTACACATTGTATATAGCATGAGTCCATCTTGTGTATAGTATGAGTCCATCTTATATATAGCATGAGTCCATCTTGTACATAGTATGATTCAGTGTTGTATTAACCCTTGTATATACCATGGTTTTATGACATGCTTGTGTAGTTTAATTGAGATGGTGATAATGATTGTCGAATTTCTATTTTCATTCAAAATTTTAAAAGTATATAGAGTAGAAAACTTGCATAACAAAAGAAAAGTAGTGTTATCACTAAAATATTTTCATTAATTACAAACCCAGGGAAATGCAAAAAGCCTCTACACTCCCACCCAAGAAAAGAAACTACTGTTAAAACAAGTTCAACTCCCAACTTTCAAGGGAGAGGGAACCAACTTAGAACGTGATGCCGAAGCCTGGCTCGACGCCATAGATGATTATTTCTTGACAGCAAGAACTGCTTCTGAAAATCAGGCAATGTTAGGAATGTTTTGACTCACCGGAGATACAAAACTCTGGTGGAAACAATACTGTAGAGATAACCCTTCCATTAGTCCCTCCTGGGAAAGAATGAAGCAAGCAGTGAAAGAAATATATCTTCCTCCAGCTCACCAAGCTATTAAAATGAATGCATTCTTCGCCCTCAAACAATTAGGGCTTACTTTGGAAGAGTACTACACCAAATATGTGTCTTTACGACGTTATGTACCACCAAAGACTATGGAACAACAGATTGCTCGTTTTTGTCAAGGTCTAAACAAACCTTTAAGTACCTGCTTGGAAGCTATGAGACCCATCCGTATTCAAGATGCTCTTCTAAGAGCTAAACCACCTACAACAGTTGAAGGAAACCCCCCTGCAAGGAGATATTACAACTACAATAACTTTAGAGGAAGAGCAAGAGGAAATAACAACCAAGGAAACCAATGAAGGGCAGTGTCAGCTGCAGCCATTATAGAGTAGACTTTTCCGAACATTAGATGCTATGGATGCAATAGAATGGGACACTACAGAATTCAATGCCCCGAGGGGCAAATCCCAGAGTTGCTGCCGGAACCACTCCTCAGACTCAGATAGGACAAGGGAATAATCAAAGAGGTAGAGGAAATAGAGGACGAGGCAGAGGAAGAGGTAGAGGAGCCAGATCTTATGCTGCAGTAGGAGAGCTTACCTTGCTGGATGAGGAAGATGAAAGAGCTACTCTTTTTGCCACCATTGATTACCCTGGAGCTCGGCAACAATATGCTGTCATCCAAACCACTGCAAACAGAGAAGGTGAAAGTTTTGAATTACTTATAGATTGTGGCAGCACTCACTCTTTTCTCTCCCCTAAATGTTTAAGGAAACTTAAATTGAACCAATATCCCACAAAGAAATTAGTGGTAGAACTAGCAAATGGAAAGAGGTTCTATCTCAATTTATAGTTGGGGAAGTTGAGTTTGAACTAGGAGGAACCCTTACTTCATCTTACTTTCGGACTCTACCAGTAGGAATCTATGATGGCATTCTAGGAATGGATTGGTTAATAAAAAATAAAGCCCAAATTCACTGTGCTCAAGGGAACTTAACCTTCAAAAATCACTTAGGTGAAGAAACATTAGTACAAGGATCAAATGGGAAGCCTAAGGCTCATTTAGTTAAGGCTAGTCGACTTCTGAAGGGGTTACACAAAGGGCAACAGATCTTTGTAGTAAAACTTAATAAGGCAGATGATTCGAGGGACAACACAACTCCAGAATGGCTTAAGGAATTTTCGGATATATTTCCAAAAGATCTCTCAAATTTACCTCCTCCATGGGATATAGACCACGAAATAGAAACCTTTCTAGGTAGTGAACCAATTTCAAAAAGACCCTACAAAATGTCTCTCCCTAAAGCTATTGAATTAAAAGAACAGCTTCGTCAGTTTATTGAACAGGGATTCATAAGACCAAGCATTTCACCTTGAGGAGCACTTGTTCTATTCCAAAAGAAAAAGGATGGATCTTTACGTCTCTGCATCAATTATAGGGGACTTAACCAGGTATCGATAAAGAATAAGTACCCTATTCGTTGCAACGATGAATTGCTTGATAGATTACATGGAGCCAAGATATTCACAAAAATTGATCTCAAATCAAGTTACCATCAAATTCGGATTAAGGAGGCAGATATTTACAAAACTGCTTTCAACACCCGGTATGGGCATTATGAGTTAATCGTGATGCCTTTTGGTCTTACGAATGCTCCAGCTACTTTTAATTGTCTCATGCAGGATATATTCAAAGAATATCTGGATGATTTTGTGTTGGTGTTTTTCAAAGATATCCTGGTATATTCCAAGGATGAAAAAGAGCATGAAGGCCATGTACATAAAGTACTTCATCTTCTACGCCAACATCAGTTATATGCCAAGATGAGTAAATGTGTGTTTTTCACGCCCAAAGTTAGTTATCTTGGTTTTATAATAAACCCTGAAGGAATTTCAGAGACCCCGCAAAGATTAAAGATATAATAGACTGGCCACAACCCAAAACGCTCAGTGAGATTCGAGGATTTTTGGGCATTACAGGATGGTATAGAATCTTCGTCAAAGATTATGCAGTTATCGCCGCACCCTTGACACAGCTACTTAAAAAGACATCCAAACTTACTTGGGGAAAAGAACAGGAGGATTGTTTCCTCAAACTAAAACAAAATCTCACATCAGCCCCTGTACTCAAACTTCCTGACTTCACTCAAGAGTTTGAAGTAGTAACAGATGCCAGTGGTCTTGCTATAGGAGGAGTTTTAAACCAAGAAGGCAGACCAGTCGCCTTTACTTCTCAAAAATTAAGAATATATGAGCTGAATTATCCAACTCATGATCTGGAACTCCTAGTTGTCATCCATGCTCTAAAACTCTGGAGGTACTATCTTCTAGGAGGGAAGTTCCAGTTAATCACCGATCATCAGAGTTTAAAATGGATTTTCTCACAAGCAACACTCAACATGAGGCAGAGAAGATGGATAGAACTCTTATAGGAATATGACTTTGAAATAAAATATAAACCAAGGAAAGAGAATGTGGTTGTTGACGCTCTTAGCCGTAAGGTTTTTCTTGGGTCTATTTCCACAGTCGACAATCCAATCCTAAACAAGGTTAAGGACGCTTCCCTGTAAAAACAACTTACACTGCATCAGACATAAGCCGTCTATTTATCAAGGAGATCTTTAGATTACACGGACTTGCTAAGAGAATAGTCAGTGAGACAGAGTTTCAAAATTCACTTCAAAATTTTGGATAGCTTTATTTGAATCCTGAGGTACCGAGCTATGTTTCAATACATCCTATCACCCTCAGACAGACGGCCAGACCGAAAGAGTGAATCAAGTTATTGAAGACATCCTTAGAGCCTATTGTAGTAGAGAACCGCGGAAATGGATCCAATTTCTTTCTCTGGTGGAATTCGCCTATAACTCATCTTTTCATAACAGCATTGGGATGTCACCATTTAATGCTCTTTATGGGCATGAATGTATATCACCCCTAAACTTTTCTGACCCTACTACAAGAGTAGAAGCTTCAAAGCAAATGTTGGAGGAGATGGATGCCCAAACCAAAGCCATAAGACAAGACATTCAGGCAGCCAAGGACCGCCAAAAACAATATGCTGATAAAAAACGGTCTGATCGGTTTTTCAAACAAGGGGATAAAGTATTCCTTAGGGTATGGCCAAAGAGAAGCACTTTATCCTTGGGAAAATACAAAAAACTAAGCCCCAGATATTGTGGACCTTATGAAGTGATTAAAGTAATCAGTGATCAAGCTTACAAACTAAAACTACCTGAGCACCTCAAGGTCCATAATCTATTCCATATCAGTCTTCTAAAACCCTAGATCCCAAATCCAAATCACACTCTAGATGACGGACAGATTGTGATGCAGAAGCAGGGAATTCTTGAACTCCAATCGGATTGTATTCTCGACACTAGGTAAAGTGTTCTACGAAACATAGTTATCAGAGAACATTTAGTAAAATGGAAAAACTACCCTACTGAAGACGCCACCTGGGAGGATGAAGTATCACTGCGCAAAGATTTTCCCAATTTCGGTTGAGATGAGGACATCTCAATTCCTTAAGTTGGGGTGATTGTAAGGTTTCTAGTTTTTGAAACCTTAAAAATTGTAGAAAGCTTGTAAAAATTAACTTGAAAACCATTGTTGAATGATTCAATTATGGTTGATATTGGTATTTTTGAAATCATAAGCAGGGCTTTACTATGGCTAGTAATTTTCAGAATCAGAATCCGAAAAAACTGAAAAAGTTACGGACCTTGGAAGGTTACACTAGGAATTCAATTAATTAATAAAAATTGGATGGTTTCAGTAATTATTATTAACAAAGACTTTCTTATCCTAAGGTTCTAGAATTAACTGATATTCCAATTTTCATCATTAGAAATCAGTAAAATCAACCAAAATCGATTCTGGAAGATATGGGGGTAGTGTGGAGCTGGGGGGGAACCTGCCAGGGACTGAAATAGTAGCAGTTGGTGCCACCTTGAAGCTGGGGGCCTGCTTGGGGTGTCAAAACCTACCAGGAATAGCCCGGGGCCTAGAAAAACTATAAAGAGACCCCCTTTCCTTCATAAAACTTTAGACTCGGATCCTTGACACACTCTATCTCATCTAGAGAGACCGCTACATAGAAATCACTAGAGATTAAGCTCTAGTTGATTAAATTAAACGGTAATTAGCATAATCCTTCTTAATTAGCAATGCTAGATTAATCTATTTTCTTAATAAGTTAAAGATTAGGCCTATGTATACTCAAAAATCCTCTCTTAATTAAATATTCTCTGCTGAATGTTGTAATTAAACTTAGGGTTATTAAGATAATTAATGATTATATCATATTAGGATTGAAATTGTCTATATTAACTATAAATTAATGGGAATTATATTAACTAAGTTTAGATTATATTGAGATAATTATTAGAGCTGCATTGAACTGTCATTAAGCTAAAAAAAATTATCTTATAATTTTTTGAGTAATTTTTGTAATTAAATTAGTAGAATTACACTATTTTTTAGAGAAAAATAAAGGGGAAAATAATCAAATTGATTCAAAATAATCGGAGATATTTAAAAAAGGTTAATTAAATGCTAGGAAACCCGTGATAATTATGTTAACCTCAGATAAATAATTTACCAAATTACTTTAGCAAAATTACTCTAATTTTAGGACAAATGAAAAGAGGGAAATTAGTAAATTGATTCAAAATGCTTTGAGTTATTTATCAGAGGTTAATTACATGTTAGAAAACTTGTGATAATTGTGTTAACCTGAGATAATTATTACTTTTCCAAAATTACTCTGTTTTTAGGACAAATTAAAAGAGAGAAATTAGTAAATTGATTCAAAATGCTTTGAGTTATTTATGAAAGGTGAATTACATGTTAGGGATCCTGTGATAATTATATTAACCTCAGATAATTAATTTACCTAAGTACTTTAGCATAATTACTCGGTTTTTAAGATAAATTAAAACGGGAAGATTAGTAAATTGATTCAAAATGCTTTGAGTTATTTATCAGAGGTTAATTACATGTTAGGAAACCTGTGATAATTATTTTAATCTCAAATAAATAATTTAACTAATTAATTTAGTAAAATTACTCTGTTTTTAGGACAAATTAAAAGAGGGAAGTTAGTAAATTGATTCAAAATGCTTTGAGTTATTTATTAGAGGTTAATTACATGTTAGGAAACCTGTAATAATTATGTTAACCTCAAAAAATTAATTTACCTAATTACTTTAGCAAAATTACTCTATTTTTAGGACAAATTAAAAGAGGGAAAATTAGTAAATTGATTCAAAATTCTTTGAGTTATTTATCAGAGGTTAATTACATGTTACAAAACCCATGATAATTATGTTAACCTCAGATAATTAATTTACCTATTTACTTTAGCAGAATTACTTTATTTTTAGGACAAATTAAAAGGGAAAAATTAGCAAATTGATTCAAAATGCATTGAGTTATTTATCAGAGGTAAATTATTTTTAGGAGAAAATAAAAGAGAAAAAATAGTAAATTGATCCAAAAACCTTTGATATAATTATCAGAGGTAGAACACACCTTGAAGAATCCGTAATAAATACCCCAACCTCAGATAAATAGTTTCAATATTTATCTTTATTAAAAGTAATCGATTTTACGTACGAAATATATAAAGAAAATTAGTAAGTGAATTTATCTAATCACAGAATAAATACCTGAGGTCCAAAATCACTATTGAAGGGTGGGAAAATTACCTCAGCATAAATGGTGATATAACAAATTACTATCAGTAAAGTTCTACCTAAATTAGACCATAAGTATAGGAGGGAAAGGTTATAAATCAAATTTTTGAAAATTTCTAAAAATAGAACATATCCAATTACAATTTAAAGTGAATAATCCATTAGCCGATAGAAATTTATAATTTACTAAGGCTAAAATGGAATATAGACTAAGGATAAACCTACTTAAAGGGCTTCCCAAATTAAATGGTAATTATGGGAAAGTACTTATAGTATAAAGAGGTTACAAGAGGAATATCTCATCAAATTAACCATCAAAGATACCTACTTACTCCAAAAATCCTTATTTTTGGGTAAAAAAGAAAAAAAAAGATTATTCAATTAAACTTCTAATGGATTAAGTCTTTTTATAAGCTGCCGACATGGCTCCAAAGAGAACCAGGAGAAATCCTCTTACCGAGGAAGAGGATGTTAGCAACAAAAGAAATAAAGTCACTAATGACCATGAGGCTGGGCCTAGCCATAGGCCGATGGAGGAAATTCTACGAGATCCCGCCCAACAACACATGGACGAGTAGTCCCAGGTGGATTTGTATTTTGTTCACTTAAAATTCTTTTAAGTTCATTTTTAAGTTAGCATTGCATATGTAAGGTTAGGAAGGATAAACTGGCTGTAAATGGAAGATAACTTCCACAAAATCAACGAGTAATGATTGTAAATAGGAAAGAAATGATTGGGTTATGATTGATTTATCTAGGAAACAAATGTTTGACCGTCGTTAAGATAGCTTGTCTCAAGACACCTTTGATTCCTTGGAAATATTTTACTCCAGTAATGAGTAATGATGGCGATACCGCCATGGATGAGTCGGTTTCCTCAGCGCGTGTGGAGTCTTTACCCCATGCTTGTTTGTGTCTATGGATATTACTAAAGATTTCAAGTTTATCCTAGAGAAACCGTCCGGTTCTATGGGCATCCGGTTGGCGTATGGGCGCCCGAACTTTGGGTGATGGCTTTTTCCACCCCGGTTTTTATAAATAAGGAATGGGTGTCGTTTTTTCACCCCTGTATAGGTGGTCTTGAGACAAGCTAGTACTGGTCAGAGATACTTCAGAATGACAGTACCTTGTCTTAAGTTTAAAGATGTTTGTTTGTTAAAAGAATGTCTTCAATACTATTTTCAAAGGTTGTCTTAATGAAATTCAGTTGTGAAAGTTAAAAGGAATCATTGTTTTAATTTTGAAAAGAATGTGGTAGTAATTAAACAACACAAAAATCATGTGTGAGTGCGGGGTGGTAAGTGGGGATTGACTAAGGTTGTCAATCATGGATGGGTGGACCTGATTAGTCAGATAACTATCCATTCCCGCGCACTAAAACGTTTAGAAACTTCTTCACTTGGAAGAGGAATCCACCAATGGCCCTCACATATGTTAGGGGGGAAAAAGCGTTGGCTAAGGAAACCATAATCTAAATGACGAAGTTATAGAGCCGGAATAATTTGTTTTTATTTTAGTCCTGTTTCCGCTGCGAGACAAGACTAGGTCTCTTTCTAGGGCTATAAACCTAAACCATTGTCAATGGTAAGGGTGAATTCCCTGGAGTTTTTCTTGTTGAAGGACTCTGACTTTAGTAGGCCTAGAGACCTGTCAATGGTCCCATCCCGTTTTTGGTGTCGGCGAGGTGGGGACCTTACACAAGTAATGAGCATTAAAGGCCAACAAGGATACAAAACATGAAGTGCAATGAACAGTCATGCCAAGTGAATTTTTTGCTTCTAAAAGATGGATGAATCAAAAAACTGGACAACATAAAGCAAAAAAACACTCAAACTATTGTGAAGATTAAACCACTTGAAATTTCAGTTTAACGCATGAAACACAAGCAATGAATTAGACCCTAGGCTAATGCAAGTTCATAAACTCACTAGCCTAAAAACTATGTGACCAATATTAATAAATCATTCAAGTCTATCATGTCTACAGGCTATAAAAAAGCTCCTAATCTATTAGTACATTGTCATAGCTTTTTGAATCTCATGGAAGTTTTTTTTTTGTCATTTCTTAGGAAAATCTAAAACACAATACAAGGCTACCACCCCAAGGGAAGTTTAGGTAAGACTCTCGCTCCTTGAACCCTCAAGAAGGTGTTCCAAAAGCCTACTAGCCTACCAAGGCAACGGCTAACCCCTATCAGCCTAGGGCATCGGTTTAGGGCCTTGACCAAGGGAGCCAAGGTGATTCCCCTTGCGTGCCAAGTGCCAATAAGGCTCTAGGCCTCACATAGACACAAGATAAAATAGAAATTTTCTTTTCATGTGTTTAGTAGCATTTCTGCTACTTTCTTTTAGCACTTTTTTGCTTCATTGTTTCATTTTTTAGCACTTTTTTTATTGCTTCCAACATGAGATGCTAATGGCAATTGGACTAAAGATACTAAAGCCTAATCATAGCCCTAGGTCATGTTAAAAATGAATGGAGTATTAAAACTATCACTAAGAGTCTAGGACTAATGAGAAACAAACCTACATTAACCTAAGGTCAAGGCCAATTACCTATGATTAACACACATAAAACCTAATTTTTTGATGAGTTAATATTCACAAAGCAAAGTGTTGAAACTTTAGTATACCTAGTTTTTGAACATGAAAGAATCATAATTTAGAAGCAAATTCACCAAATCCAAGCATAGAGAATGGATAGATAAACAAAAGAGCAAAAACATGGAAGTATTACACCTATTCATGCTCTTTGTGCATCCTTGAGTAAACATCCCCTTTGTATAGAGAAGTCTTATTACAATCCAAGCTGATTTGAAGCTAAGTGTAAACACAAGCTCCAAAGGCCTTTTATTGAAAGCCAAAAACACACAAAAAAAACATTAATGAAAACCTAAAGCTAGGGTCTTGCATACCTAAATTTGCCAAAGGGAAGAAACCCAAGGGAAAAAAGTACCTTTGGTTATGCACATGATGCTCTAAAGTATCAAATTTATGCATACATATCAACAATGAGAGACAAAAAAAATGCTTCTACATAAGCACATTTGCAATTTTTACAACCTCTCATGCATGATCCAAAGTTTGATTAATTTCTAGCTCAATGAAATATGGAAAAAACAAGCCAAGAGCTAAAAATAATGCAGCTTTTGAATGAAATGAAGTGGCTCTCGATAGCCAAACTTTACAATTAGAAGCTCCAGACAAGTTGGCTAAACACTAGCTCAAATGAAGTTTTACAACTTTAGTGCAAGCTATGAGCTAAAGATGACTGCAACTTGAGTGCAAGCTATGAGCTAAAGATGATTGCAACTTGATGAAATGAAAATGAATGGCTCTTAATAGCCAAATTATGTACTTGAAAGCTCAAAAAAGTTGGGTAAACAGTAGCTCAAAATGAAAAAATTAACTTTTGACAAGGCTATGAGCTAGCATATATACAACTTTTAATCCAATCAATTTGAATGGCTCTAATTAGCCAAACTTTGTAATTTTTTGCAATGATGACCCCTTCTTGGATCCATGAAAGCACACTTCTGCCACACCGCTTCAAAACAACTCAAATCATTAGTGCTTTTAAGCCCTTGAGAATTCAACATAAGCGCTCAAGGAATTCATAGTCAATCACAAGCTTGAAATTTTATTGCTCTCCCATGATTCTTCACAGAATCCCAACTTTAGTGTTATGCAAGGATTTTTTCATTTAGAACAAGCACTAAAATGCACAGTCAATGTCAAGCCCAAATTTTAGTACATAGAGTGTCTCGATTAAGCATTATTGCATGTACAATGTACCTCTCAAAAGATGCCCAAACATATCACCAAGAGTTTTTTCAATTAGCGGGGTCAAAACCAGGATAATAGGGGGTTGAGTGGCTGCCCAAGGTCTCCCATCGCTTGGCTATGACTTTTGCTAATGAACTCCAGTTTTGCAGCGGGGTCAAGACCAGGCAAATAGGGGTTGAGTGGCTACCCCAGGTCTCCATCGCTTGGTTATGACCTTTTTTTTTTAATGAACACCAGTTTTGCAGCGGGGTCAAGACCAGGCGAATAGGGGGTTGAGTGGCTACCGAAGGTCTCCCTTCGCTTGGTTCTGACCTTTTTTTTAATGAACACCAGTTTTGCAGCGGGGTGGCGAATAGGGGGTTTAGAGGCTGCCCAATGTCTTCCTTCGCTTGGTTATAACCTTTTTTTTTAAACAAACACCAGTTTTGCAACGGGGTCAAGACCAGGCAAACAGGGGGTTTAGAGGCTGCCCAATGTCTCCCTTCGCTTGGTTCTGACCTCTATTGGTAATGGTTATCGGGGTCACAACAATTTGGCGTGTGTGTTTGATGATAGGTCTACTAAAAGCTATAATGGAGAGGTTAAGCCACCGCTAACTTCTAAGAGTACATATTTTGTGGGCCAAACTCCACGTGATATGAGTATATGTGCTTTGTTTGCAAGCCAAAAACAAAGGCAAAAGCAAACAAAATGGCAGCAAAAAGTGGGACCTGCCAAAAGTGGGTGTGGACTTGCATTAATGGTTGCATAAAAATTGGGCGTCTGAGGTAAGTGGTGGGCTTGGTGAGTGGGCATGATCCTATGATCAGCACCAAGTCAAGCTCACAAGCACCATAAGCAACAAACTAGAGTGTGTGTGCATGTTTCTTTTTGTGGCGTTTTCACACAGTGGCCAACTAATGCAACAACGGCGAGGTGGGGCCAGTAATCACGAGCACGTGCATGTGTGTGTGTGTGTGTGTGTGTGTGTGTGTGTGTGTGTGTGTGTGTGTGTGTGTGAATGATCTCACGGTGAGGTGTGAATGAGCTCACGGTGAGACAAGCAATAAGGGCCGCTTATGACGGGTACAAGGTCTACACATGGGTATGCCATCGTCAAAGGATTGTGTGCACGCTTTTATGGGTGTCTTGACCCCAGTGCAATGGTGCAGTGTGGCGTTCATACTATTTGGGCCCGCTTGTTTCTCTTATATGAATGTCATGTGTATGAAGATATTATGAGCACTCCTATGCATAGTTGAACTTCATTGCACAAAATGTTTTGACTTATGCATGATCTAGTGCTTTGCTTAATTGAAAGATTCTATTTACACTAACTGAAAAAACTCTTGGTTATATGTTTGGGCATCTTTCGAGAGTTACATTGCACATGCAAAATGCTTGATCGAGACATTCTATGTACTAAAATTTGGGCTTGACATTGACTGTGCATTTTAGTGCTTGCTCTAAATGAAAACTCCTTGCTTAGCACTAAAGTTGAGATTTTGTGAATGATCATGGGAGAGCAGTAAAATTTTGAGCTTGTGATTGACTGTGAATTCCTTGAGTGCTTGAGTTTGAATTTTCAAATGCTTAAGAGCACTAATGATTTGAGCTTCATTTTGAAGGGTTGTGGATAGGAGTTTGATTTCATTGATTCAAGATGGGGTCATGATCGAAAAAAAGTGCAAAATGTGGCTATTTAGAGCCATTCCAAATTCTTTGGATTAAAAGTTGTATACATGCTAGCTCATAGCTTGATCAAAAATAATTTTTTTCATTTTGAGCTAGTGTTTACCAAACTATTTTGAGAGATTTCAAGTACAAAATTTGGCTATTGAGAGACATTCATTTTCATTTTATCAAGTTGCAGTCATCTCTAGCTCATAGCGTGCTCTAAAATTGTAGAATTTCATGAGCTAGTTGTTAGCCAACTTTTTGGAGAGCTTTTAAATTGTTAAATTAGGCTTTCAAGAGACAGTTCATTTCACCAAAGTTGCATTATTTTCAGCTCTTGGCTTGTTTTAAATTCCATACTTCAAGTGAGCTAGAAACTAATCAACTTTTGAGTTATGCATGAGAGATTGTAAAAATTGTAAAATTTGCTTATGTAGAAGCATTTTCCTTTCTAATTGATGATATGTATGCATAAATTTGCTATCAAAGAGCATCATGTGCATAACCAAAGGTACTTTTTTCCCTTGGGTTTTTTCCCTTTGGAAAATTTGGGTATGCAAGACCATAGCTTTAGGTTTTCATTAATGTTTTTTGTGTGGCTTTTCAATAATTGGCTTTTGCAGCTTGTGTTTACACTTAGCTTCAAATCAACTTCTTTTTCAAATAACAAGATCAAGAGACTTCTCTAAACAAAGGGGATGCTTGCCCAAGGATGCTCAAAGAGCATGAATAGGTGTAATACTTCCATGATTTTTCTCTTTTTCATCTCTTCATTCTCTATCCTTGGCTTAAGTAGTTTTTGCTTCTAAGATATGGTTCTTTCATGTTCAAAAGCTAGGCATCCTAAAGTTTCAACACTTTGCTTTGTGAATATTAACTCATCAAAAAATTAGGTTTTATGTGTGCTAATCATAGGTAATTGGCCTTGACGTTAGATTAATGTACGTTGATTTCTCATTAGTCCTAGACTCTTAGTGATAGTCTTAATACTCCATTCACTTTTAACATGACCTAGGGATATGATTAGGCTTTAGTCCTTTAGTCCAATTGCCATAAACATCTCATGTTGGAAGCAATAAAAAAAGTACTAAAAAATGAAACAATGAAGCAAAAAAGTGTTTAAAAAAAGTAGCAAAAATGCTACTAGACACATGAAAAGAAAATTTATATGTTATATTGTGTCTTTGTGAGGCCTAGTACCTTATTGGCACTTGGTAGGCGAGGGGAATCACCTTGGCTCGCTTGGTCAAGGCCCTAAACCAATGCCCTGGGCTGATAAGGGTTCGTCGTCCCCTTGGTAGGCTAGTAGGCTTTTGGAACACCTTCAGCTTGAGGGTTCAAGGAGCCAAGAGTTGCACCTAGACTTGCCTTGTGGTGGTAGCCTTGTATTGTGCTTTAATTATTTCAATGACTGACAAAAACAAAACTTCCATGAGCTTCAAAAATCTTTGACAATGTACTAATAGATTAGGAGCTTTTTTTAAGCATGTAGACATGATAGAGTTGAATGATTTATTAATATTGGTCACATAGGTTTTAGGTTAGTAAGTTTATGAACTTGCATTAGCCTAGGGTCTTAATTCCTTGCTTGTGTTTCAGGCGTAAAACTTAAATTTCAAGTGGTTTAATCTTCACGATAGTTTAGGTGTTTTTTTGCTTTATGTTGTCTAGTTTTTGACTATGATTCACCCATCTTTTAGAAGAATTTTTTTTTTCTTTGCATGATTGTTCATTGTACTTCATGTTTTGTATCCTTGTTGTCCTTTGATGCTCATTACTTGCTCTTATGTTTTGCAGCTCAACATTTCTTCCATGGAATTGCTTTCTACCATGTCATCATGTTTTGCTTCACCGGCACACGAGGACGTGCACCAAATTAGGAAGGGGGGAATGTTAGCAGCGGAGGCTAACACAAGCTACACTGAATATGCATCAAGCGGGCGATATGATATGGATGTCACAATATTTTCCACTCATTTTGTATAAGTCTTGGGCTCACATGGAGTTCCAAAGTTGTATATGCTATCTAGAGGCTCAAGCTTAAACCCATAGTAGAAGGGATTGTGGGGAAAGCCTTTAAAAGGAAGATTTTATGAAAGGAGGCTTCATTCTTGAGTATCCACTCTTGAGGATCCATGTTTGAGAGCTCCCTCTCTCTTGAGTGTTCACTCTATGGCCTAGCGTTGAGCTTAATGTCTATGCTTGAGAGGCTAGTGCTAACCATTGTAGTTAGAGTAAGCTCTTCTTGGTTAATCTTATCCTTATTTTCTCATTAGTCTACTTCTTCTCTACATTTAATCTTTTCATGAAGTAGTATTACACTTTCATTATTTTAGATTTGAGAGATGTATGTACTTATTTCTAGTAATCACTCCTATTCTTCCATAAGCATTCGATTTTTTATATTTAGCATCACTAATTAGGTTGATTAAGTTGGGTCTTAATCTTGTAATTAATGTGTGTGCCCTATTGTTTGCTTGTTTGTAGATAGGTTTTATGAAGCTCTAGTACCATTCACCTCGTGTGTGTAGCTATTGATGAAGTGCCGTGATTGACATGTAGTAATTAGTGTGTGCTTATCATTAGTGTGCTTGGGGTTTCTAGTCTATGGTAAGTCGGACTTCGGTGGGCTTGATGTGTGTAGGGGTTGTTTGATTATTGATTAGAGTAGGTTTAGAGTTAGTCTTGCCATGGATAATCTCTACTTGCATTGGAGAGGTGATCTCTTGAATCCTCTATTTCTATTCATCTGATGCTCGTGCGTCCATGCCCTAGCCGGGTTGCCGATCCATGGATTTGATAATTTTGTGTGGGTTGCAATTAGGTCATGCTACAACGTCTCCCTACACAAAGGTGTAGAAACTGGTTTTGAATTTTGCATTGCAAACCTTTCTAGTACCTTCTTGATGTAATCCTCTTGAGATAGCTTTATTGTCTTCTTTGTCTTGTCCATTGATATATTCATACCAAGTATCCTCTTTGCAACACCTAAATCCTTCATTGAAAAAGATTTAGATAACTCGTCTTTTAGGTCTTTGATGTCCTGCATGTTAGCACTCGCAATCAACATGTCATCAACATTAGGATGATGAACTTCCCATCTCCCAAATTCTTTGTGTAGACACAATGATCTGAGTTGCATCTTGTGAATCCGTGATCGAACATCCATCAATCGAACTTCAAGTACCACTATCTTGATGCTTGCTTTAAACCATACAAGCTCTTATTTAATCTGTAAGCCATTTTCTCATTACCTTTTACTTCATACCCCTTTGGTTGAAGCATGTAGATTTCCTCCTCTAAGTCACCATGAGGGAATGTTGTATTTACGTCCATTTGCTAGAGATTTAAATCATGAGCAGCCACAAGGCTTAAGACAAGCCTAATTGAGTTCATTTTTACAACATGAGAAAATATTTCATTGAAGTCAATACCTTTCTTTTGAGAAAACCCTTTTACCACAAGCCTAGACTTGTACCTTTTCTTTCCACCTTCTTCTTCCTTCAGCTTATATACCCATTTGTTTTGCAGTGCCCGCTTACCTTTAGGCAACTCAACCAACTCCCATGTTTGGTTGCAATAATGTAATGAGTCCATCTCTGCTTGCATGCTCTTGATCCATTCTTCTTTGGATTCGTGATGCATAGCTTCTTCGTATGATTTCGGCTCTCCAAAATCTGAGATCAATAGATGGTTGAAGGATGGAATGAACCTTTCTAGAGGTCTACTTGCTCTTGTAGATCTTTGAGGAATAGGTTGAGGCTCCTCATTTGGTTGATGTTGTTGCACATTGTCACCGTTTGCAGTCCTTGAGTCTTCACCGTCCTCAAGCTCCATCTACTCATCACCTGTTTCTTTTGTTTGTTTTCTTTTCAAGTAATCTTTGTACATATTTTATTCGTTGAAAATTACATCCCTACTTCTAAAGATTTTACCATCTTCAGGATTCCATAGGCGATACCCAAAGTGACCTTCTCCATAGCCAATGAAGAAACACTTTTTGGACTTTGCATCTAGCTTTGACCTTAGGCTTCTATCTATGTGCATGAAAGCCTCACACCCAAACACTTCGAGAAATGCATAATTCACTGGTTTACCTGTCCATGCCTCTTTCGGACCTCCCCCATCCAATGCCATTGAGGGTGATTTTTTGATTAAGTACACAAACGTACTTACAGCTTCTGCCCAAAGTTCTAGCAGTAGGCCTGCATGTAGACGCATGCTTTGTGCTCGCTCCATGATTATTCTGTTCATTTTTTTCAAAAATGCCATTTTGTTGAGGTGCCCTTGGGGTTGTCCTTTGCCTTTGAATGCCATTGCTAGCACAAAAGCTTTCAAAAGCTTGGGTGCAATATTCACCTCCATTGTCGAATCTGAGCATTTAATCTTGGTACCTGTTTCATGCTCCACAAAGGCTTTCCACCTTTAAAATATGGAAAGCATCTCGGACTTATTCTTCATGACATAAACCCATGTTTTTCTAGTCGCATCATCTATGAATGTTACATAGTACAATGAGCCACCAAGTGATGGTGTACTTGTAGGACCCCAAACATCAGAATGAACCAACTCAAGTTTTTAATTTTTTCTTTCATTTCCTGATTTTTAAATTTTTACCCTCTTTTGTTTACCATAAACACAATCTTCACAGAACTCTAAGTCCACTTCTTTCAAACCTGGTAGAAATGTTTGAAGGATGTGCATTCCTTTAGCACTCATATCACAAGTAAAGTGCACGGACCTTTTCTCCCTTGGCAGCCACCAAAGATCCCTTTGAGATCTTCCACCGTTTGTTTCCAAATGCAATGTTGTGACCTTCATCGTCCAATTGTCCTGTAGAGATCAATTTTTTTCGAAGAGAAGGAATATGCCTAACATCTTTAAGCTTCCATTCATTTTTGTTAGCACTTTTGACACAAAATGTACCTTTGCCGACAATTTCACAAGCTTCATCATCTCCCAAATATACATACCCAAAATTACCTTTGGTGTAATCTTAGAAATGTTGCTTGTGTGGTGTCGCATGGAATGAAGCTCTGGATTCTACTATCCAGGAATTAGACACATTGTCTAATGAGAGAATTAGAGCATCTTGCTCTACTTTACCTACCACATTGGCCTCCGATGTTGGCTTGTTTTCTTGATACTCCCACTCCTTCTTCTTCTTGGACTAGAGATCCTTCTTAACGTGGCCCTTCTTGTCGCGCAGTTTCAACATTCAAGAACTGAATTTGTGCATGACTTGCTCCATCTTGAGCGATCACAACCCTTTTGTTTTTTGAACCTCTCCTTAGGCCTTCCTCTTGTTTCCACTAACAATGCAACACTTGATGATTCTCCTGTGCTTCTCCTTCACATTTCCTTGCTTAGGATAACACACACAACATCATCAAACTTAAGAGTATTTGTGCCAGAGATAGAGTTAACTACAGCCATCACAAGGCTGTCCCAACTATCTGATAGAGACGATAGTATAAGAAGAGCTCGCACTTCATCATCAAAATTGATTTTCACCAATTGAAGTTGACTTATGTTTATGTTAAAGTCATTTAGGTGCTCTGCAACTGAACCATTTTCTGCCATCTTTAGATTGAACAAGCGCTTCATAAGAAATACCTTATTGGATGTCGATGGTCTCTCATAGAAGTCGTCAAGTGACTTCATCAAGTCCTCCGTGGTCTTCATCTCTGAAACATTGAAGGCCACCGTTGACGCCAAGCTTAACCGGATTGTTCCCAATGCCTTTTGATCAAGGACAATCCATGCTTCATCTGCAATCATTGCAGACGTGCTTCTTTGCAAGACCGCCTAGTGCCAAATAGAGGTCCTTCTGGTAGAGATAGTCTTCAATCTGCATCTTCCAATGTTGTTAGTTTTTTCCATTGAGCTTCTCAATATTGAGCTTCCCTTGCTTCGCCGTTACTCCCACTCAATTCAAGGAATCCTTTCCTTGAGATACTTTAGCTACGAGCAAACCTTGCTCTGATACGAGTTGTTAGGAAATAGGGCCTAGCTTAGTAGATAATTGAGTAGATTACTTAATGGAGAGAGATAATTTTCACACACAAGATATTATAGAGTATAGAGAGAGAGAGAGAGAGAGAGTACACACGATATATATGGTTCACCCAATGTGGGCTACATCCACGGGAAAGCAACCACTCAATGGCTTTAGTACTTCAAAACAAGAAGTAGGTTATAAAGGGATTATACCCTTTTGAATCTCCCGCCTTGCTTCACTCTCACCACCTTACACCCACCTTGTTGCATCAACTTCACACTATGAAATGTGTGTAGAAATGGCCACCTTTTATAGGCCAAAAGGGCTGCCCTCTCTCATGAGAGGCAGCCACGTGTAGCCACTCTTGTGTAGATTAGTCCAAATTGGACCCTCCAATCTGCCCATATGTGGCCGCCCTTGAGAAGACATGTCCTCCTTTGAATTCGGCCACCGGCCATTGAATTTGCTTCCAACCACTGGCCACTGTCCATTGACTACCGACCACCGGCCAACTGGCCAAACTATCGGCCATTTTTGGACCACTTTCCGGCTGCCATCCGGCCATAATATTCCGATGAAAAGGAATATTCTAGCGAATCCAGCCTCGAGCTTTGCTCGAAACTGGCCGTGAAAATTTTGGTTTCCGACGAGTGATTTTGTTTCTTGGCAAGTGATTTTTCTTCACGCACGATATCTTCTCCTCATAATGGGGGCCTTACAAATGTGTATTTTTAATACATAAAATTACAAGGGGTAAAGCAGGCTCCATACTTAACAAACTTCTAGGTTTTTCTTTTGTTATTCTCTCTTTCTGTGGAGCTTCTCCCTTTGGGCTTGAGACTCTTCCATAGATATTTGGGTTTGAGAAATAGGAATGGTGTCTGTATGCTCAGCTAGTCTCCTTTTCAAACATACTCATTGAAGTTTGTATTCTTCATCTTCTTCCTCATCCTCTTCATCATCATCTAAGGACTAATAATCCGAAGGAGTATCCTTGTTCTTTGGCTTTATCCCCGATGGGTTGTATGTTAGACTTTGTTTCTTCACGATCGGTCTTCTTTCTCCTTGAGCTTTATTCAACAGCTTTCTTAGTTTGTGGCACTACTGCCCTGACCAATTGTTTCACTACATGCTTTGAACGATGGAGTATTTGCAGCTGGGTTTCTGCTGAGGGTAGCGCGTCGATCATACCCAGTGCTTGTCAAGTAATTCTTGTAAGAACTGTTCCCCCATTCATGTAGGTGTTGTTCTTGGCACTGCTCTTCAGGTTGGCTTCTACCAGATTCATCAAAATATACGTAACAAGATCACATCTAACCAATCTTTGCTCTGATAGCCCGATAGCCATGACCATAGCAATGTGGAGATTTTTCTAAGTGTAAGTCGGTGGATTTTGGACCTCATCAGATGCAAGGGCAATTCTATTTTTGAATATACAAGGTCTTGTAGGTGAGCTTATGCCCTTGCTACTTGATAAAGGCTTTGTTGCTATCCGTAGCTTTGGTCGCTAGTAATAGATTGTGGTTTCTAGGTGGTAGATGTTAGGCGTGGTTGATCATGTTTGCCATGATTCTTACTTGCAATTTCTCTCCATCTTTGTCCGTCATTGTGGCCTCCTCGTTGTATTGAATTGATGACATCAATTCATGTGTTGTTTGGAAGTCTATGCACTAGGGTTGGAGCTAGAAAAATGTGTCCATCTGGAGGCATCTTGAGCCTGCAATGACCTCTTATTGTTGATGCAAATTCCAAAGCTCTTGTGGAAAGATGGTTGTCTTTATTTTTGGTGCTGTCAGTGGGTGCAAACCTGTCGATGAATATATTTGCAGGTATTTGTGCCAACTCCTCCTCAGACACATGTGCTTTTTCATTGGATGAAATGTTGATAACCTGATAGGGTTGTGCTTCCCACTGCTTTGTCGGTCGTTTGTGAGGCATCTTGTGAGCAGACATCCCAAAAATTAGATCCCCAAATTGATCCACAAGTTGACAAAAGTTGAAAAAATGCAAACTTTGACCATAAAATGAAAAATGAGTATAACTTGATTAAAACAAGCCCAAATTCGACAAAACTTCACCAATGTATCTAGGGTAGCTACAAGCACTAGGTCAAACTGCTACATGTCAATTTTGGCTCAGGGGTTCATGGATTGCAATCCATGTTGGACAACATTTTGAAATTTTGGTGATACCAATTGATCAATGGGGAATGCTAAGGTTCACTTTTTTTAAAATTTGGATCACTAGTTGGGATTTCAAGCCAAATTTTGAAAATTTTCTCTGACTTAGAGAATTTTGGCATTTCTTGAAACCCTAGGGTTAGGTTGACTTTGATAGTTGGGACTTGATGATGTGAATTTTGCATGTACACCTCTCATGGGGTCATGGATTGTGATCCATGTTGGGCAGCCATCTAGGATGAAGCTTTGGGAGCCGGTTCCTATAGTCTATCCTAACACACTAGTGAAGTCATTTTCAAATTTGGACAAGTGTCACTCTAGTTTCCCAGTTTCACAATCTATGGTCTGATTTGGTCCGACTTTGCCATATGTGGTTTTGGGTGGCACTTTTTATCTCTAATTTTGGTCAATCTGTTTGGCATTGAGCTTTGTTGATGATTTGAAATTGTAGAATCACCCCACTCCAAATTGCCTGTTGAGTTGTGTTTGATTTGGAATCTGCTTGGACCCCTTAGTCCCTCTGGCAAGTTTAGTCCCATTCTTAAGCACTTTTCAACAATTATTTGGTCAAACCAAGTTCTCAAACTATTTGGTGTCAGACTTGTTTAAAAATCCCAATTTTTTCAATTTGTACTCTGACTTTTCTCACTTTAAGATTTACGGTTCTTGGGGTTAGAAAACAAACACAATTTGACACATTTCATTACTTAAGATCATTGCAAACAATTTCATTTTTATTTTTGGCCAATTTGCTTCAAGGGGTCATGGATCGCGATCCATGTTTTGACACCGGGTTTGCATGAAACTTGAAGGATTGCTTCTAGGCATCTTTCCCAAGCTATTGGTGCTTTTTTTTTAAGGTTTGGGTCAAATTTTCCCATCCATGGATGAAAATGACAATTTGCGAATTGAAATCCTCATTTCCCTTGGTTTTTGATGATTGAAATGTCCATTTTGTACCAAACTTGAAGGACATGTTTCCCAAGGTAGCAATAAACTTTCACTTGCGGAAATTTTTCTAATTGGCCTTATTGGGAGACATGAATCACAATCCATGTTCTAAAATATTTTTTGACAACTGTGATTGTATCAATGGACTACCGACTTCACTAGCAAGATTTTTCCCAACTTTTTCCTACATTCGGAGGTGGGGGGTTATAGATCGCAATCCATGTTCCACCCCATTTTCATACTGTGATTGCATGCTTGGATTCTGCCCATTGAGGGGAACATTCCCATGCACTTCAGTTTGAATTTGTCTTTGGTTTGCCTTCTCAAAATTCCTCTGCCAATTTGTTCACCTCCCTTTGTGCCACAACGCTCCCAATGGAGTCAAAGTTCAAGGCAATACATGAAAGTCTTGGAATCATAGATTTGGGGAGAACTGCTCCATCAACAACGTCTGTGCCATCATCATCCTCTGTAATCAAGAGCACACTTGACTTATGGAATGTTGCATTAATTAAAGAATATGAAAATCAATAGGTATATTTCTATGTAAATAATTTTCATAGATGAAGAGTTTCATGTGCATGTACCAACACTTGGATTTATTTTTGCATAGCTTGTAGTCTATGATGATGAGTTCATTCCTTGACCCAGTGGATGAGGGAAGGCATATTTGGGAAAGAATTCCTCCCTTGGATAGTACTTGGACAATTTTTACGCCCCAAATTTCCTTTTCTTTCCTTCCAGCTTCTCCGATGAAAAGATTGCATTTCCTATTTTTTTTATTGAATACACTCTCAAGATATCTAGGAAGCATGGCCATCTAGTGGAACGCAGACAAGTGCATGCTGCTAGAGAAGCAAGCAACAATTTCAATGTTTGGCGTTGGGACTGGCATCTATGGCCTATGCAATACTTTTTGACACATGTTGCATATGGTCTAGCTTGTGGAATCATAGACCTATGCTAGTTGGCACAACATGGAAAAATGATCTGCTCAAACAGAAGTAGCCAGTCCTTCAACATATAAAAGGGGCCCCATAGTTTGAGGCAAATTGTAAAGAATGAGGATGCAAGAGAGCTACACAAGACAAGCACAAAGCACACAGAGATGGAAAGCTTCTTCTTCTTCGCACAGAAAAGAGAGTACAAAATGACTAAGTGCTAAAACTGAAAAGTAGCACATATGTACATGCGGTCACTAAGTGTGAACACGCTAGAAGCATACTAGGTTGGCACTATAAGTGTAGTCCAGCTGTAGAATCACTGGCAGAGATCCTCCGTGTCGGTCACCTAACACGCCAGTGAGTAAATGTCGTAAGCGGTAAGCGGTCAAGACCCATAGTGGATGCCGGCTCAAGATGTAGAGCTCGACATCTCAACACTCCCCCTCGAGCTCTGCATGTCACAGAATCCAAGCATAGTCTGGAAACGTCGAAGCTTCTCAGCTCCAAGGGCCTTGGTAAAGATATCCGCTATCTGCTCCTCTGTGCTGACGTAGACCAAGTCGATGTCTCCCGCCAACACTCGCTCTCAAACGTAGTGGTAATGGACCTCTATGTGTTTGGTCATGGCATGGAACATTGGGTTCCTAGCCAACTGCATGCTGCTGAGGCTGTCACAATGGATGACAATCTGTTGGTCCACCTGCACTCCCAAGTCCTCAAGTAATGTGTGTAGCCAAGCTACGTCGCACGCCGCAACTGTTGCACCTCTGTACTCGGCCTCTGTGCTCGATAAAGCAATCGTAGGCTGCTTTTTGCTGCTCCAAGTAACAGCAGCACTCCCAAAAGAGAAAATGAAGCCACTCGTAGATCTCCTATCAACAATGCTACCTGCCCAATCTGCATCTGTATACCCATACAATGCTAATGGCACATCTGCTGCATAGAACAATGCGTAGTCAAGAGTCCCTTGCACATACCGAAGTGTGCGTCGTACTCCATCCAAATGTGGCTACCTCGAAAGCTGCATGAAGTGACTCTCCAAGCCTACTGTGTAGCTCAAGTCTGGCCTCGTGATAGTCAAGCAGATTAGACTACCCACAATTTTCCTGTACATATTGACATCCTCAACAACATCACCCTTCTCTGCACTCAGCTTTGCATTCACATCCAAGGGAATAGAAATTGGCTTACAATCAGCCATACCATAATTTGACAACATGTCCAAAGCATATTGTCTCTGTGACAGCCATACACCCTCTGGAGTCCTGATCACCTCAATGCCAAGAAAGTAGTGCAACTCGCCCAAATCTTTCATTTCAAACTCCTGTTTGAGAAGACCCTTCACATGGTCAATCTCCATAGCATTGTCACCCACAATAATAAGGTCATCTACATATATGGTAATGACCACAATCTCCACATCACTCTCACGTACATAGAGTGAATGATCAGCATGAGCTATCCTAAAACCAATACTGACAAGATAGGTGGCAATCCTGTCATACCATGCTCTAGAGCCCTACTTCAAACCATACAAGGCTTTGAGAAGTCTGCATACATAATCTGGGTAACCTGGATTGACATAACCAGGTGGCTGATCCATATACACTTCCTCTTGCAACTCACCATTCAAGAAGGCATTCTTTACATCCATTTGATGCATAATCCATCCTCTAGATATAGCCACTGCTATGACAGCTCTCACAGTCGTCATCTTTGCCACTGGAGCAAAGGTCTCCTCATAGTCTATGCCATACGTCTGTGCATAGCCCTTTGCGACCAGCCTTGCCTTGTGACGCTCAATGTTACCATCAGCCTTATGCTTGGTTTTATACACCCATCATTTATAGCCAATAGCTTTCTTGCCACTTGGAAATGGCACCAACTCCCATGTGTCGTTTGCTTCCAATGCAGCCATCTCTTCATTCATTGCGTCATCCCAATGCACATTTCCAATTGCATCCTCAAAACATGTGGGCTCCACATTCTGTATCACCTTAGCCATGTAGGCTTGGTGATGCGCTAGATACCCATGATAAGTTAATTTGAACTGGATTTCTGACTCTATTAGATCTGCGCGGTCCTGGGTCACTCCTTTGCCCTCTAGCATCTTCTTGTACTTTCCTTACACCAGGTGTCCTGACAGCCGGAATTCCAAATTCCTCATCAAGACTTTGTTCAAAACCATCTAAATCCATGTCTACATGTGAAAAACCTGATGATGCATCAGCCATAAAGGGAGGTTCATCAACCTTTTCCTTTCCTTTTCGTGATACATTCCTTGTACTTGCTGGTGGAGTAACTTGCGTACGTAGTCTACCATTCCATGGCTTCTCAACAGAGCCACGAGAAGAGGACTCTTGTGGTCCACTCAAAACCTGTGACTGTGGCCTCACATTTTGTACAACCACATCATCTTTTACATCACCCTCAATAGTGCCATGTGCATTAATGTACCAACTGCTCATCTCATCAAAGACTACATCTCTGCTCACTCGTAATTCTTGTGTAGTAGGATTGTAGCACCTATACCCCTTTTGTTCAAGGGAATATCCCACAAGAATACATTTCTCTGCTTTAGGATCCAATTTCCTACGCAACTCATCTGGTACATGCACGTAAGCTATGCAGCCAAACACTTTCAAGTGTGCCAAATCAGGCTTTGTACCTGTAAACTTTTCCTCAGGTGTTACATCATGCACCGCAGCTGTAGGTGTCTTGTTCATAATGTATACAGATATATTTACAGCTTCAGCCCAGAAATGATGAGGCATGTTCTTCTCATTCATCAATGCACGTGCAACCTCTGCAATGTGCCTGTTTTTCCTTTCTGCGACCCCATTTTGCCGTGGAGTATATCTGCATGTAAACTGCCTGCATATACCATGCATTCGCAGAAAATCTGAAAAATCATTGGAGAAGTACTCTCCCCCTCCATCTGACCTCAATGTCTTGATTTGCATATCTGTCTCCTTCTCAATCATGACTTTGAAGTCTTGAAAGTGACCAAACACTTCACTTTTGTTACGCATGAAGTAAACCCATACTTTCCTTGTATGGTCATCAATGAAAGAGACATAATACCTGCAACCATGTATACTTGCAATATTGGTTGGACCCCAAACATCTGTGTGCACCACCTCAAGTGGCTTTTTACATACATTGCGCTCATGTGGAAATGAGCCCTTTGACTGTTTTCCAAACTGGCATACTGCACACACTTTATGCATACCATCGACCTTGAATTTGGGCAAACCTTTTACAATCTGTTTTGATTGCATGCTGCACAATCTCTGCTCATTGACATGGCCAATGCGTTTGTGCCAAATGTCAACATCAGCCACAACACATGTGCCCTGTGCAAATAATGCAGTTTTTACCTCAGGCATGTCTACATTCAGCGTAAACATTCTACCCACACATTTGCCCTCTGTGATCAGCTTACAGCCATTTTGGAAATCTTCTACATAACAGCCATTGGGATTGAAGCGAACCTGCAAACCCTGCTCAACCATTTGTCCAACAGAAACAAGATTCTTTGTAATGTTTGGGACATGAAGTACATCTGCTAAGTACTTTGATTTCCCACTCTTCGTATTTAGAGGTATGTCCCCTACATGAGCAATGGGGTGAGCTGTGTCATCTCCTGTCTGCACATAGCCTGGCACATCTGGTTTGCGCATATCTCTAAACCACTCTCCACGAGACGTCATGTGATTAGAGGCACCTGAATCCACATACCAAACATCA
The DNA here is from genome assembly GCF_014529385.1 of Adiantum capillus-veneris. NCBI lineage: Eukaryota > Viridiplantae > Streptophyta > Polypodiopsida > Polypodiales > Pteridaceae > Adiantum > Adiantum capillus-veneris. The sequence continues at coordinate 44,909,433 of NC_140960.1, forward strand.
TCTTGGGTGGAATTCTCTGTAGTCATTGTATTCATTACATGCTGCATAACAAACATGCGCTCGTTTTTGCTGTCATTTGCATCTCTGCTAGTAGATGCATAGTTGCCCTATTCTCTCTTTCCACTTGCTTTTCCCTTTGGACAGTCACGTGACATGTGACCTCTTTCACCTCAAGTCCAACATTCTCTGCTATTTGCAGTATGTTGCTGCCTGCTTGATCCTGCACCACGACCTCTTTGACTCCCTCTGCCTTGAGACTGGTTTCCCCTGCCACCTGTATTGTTTTGATTTGATTGACCTTCTTGAAATTGGCCCCTGATACCCCTTGGGCCTCGACCACGACCTCTACCTCTACCTCTGTTGGAGTTAGAATAGAAGGCCTGTTCAGAATTATTTCTGCCATGAGAAGAAGATGTGTCAAGGTTCTTCTCCTCAGAATAAGCATAGAAATCAAATCTTGGAACACGGGGATGTCGTCTCTTGTATTCATGGAAGACCTAAAATGTACATACTCATCTCCTAGACCATCCAAGCATGCATGGACAATGTCATCGTCTTCCACTGAGACTTTAATAGATCCAAGAGCCTCGATGATACTCTTGATCTTCAAAGCATAATCATTGATGGAGAGGTTGTTCCTCTTAACCCGATTTAGCTCCGACTGTAGTTGAAGCTTCCTGGCCTTGGTGTTCACCTCGAACACTCTGCCTAAGTTTTTCCATGCAATGGCAGGGGTTTCAGCATCCTGTAGATATCCCATCATGCCATCTGTAATGCTCATAGAAAGCCAAAACATCACTTTGCCAGTCACCTAATGTGCCAGTGAGTAAATGTCGTAAGTGGTCAAGACCCGTAGTGGATGCCAGCTCAAGATGTAGAGCTCGACATCTCAACACAAATGAGGAGACCAGATTACCCAACCTCAACGTGCTCATTATACATGCTGAGGATGAAACATGTTGCTAAAAGAGACCAAGGTAAGAGGAGGAGGGCCCTTCAGATAAGGGAAAGAGGCCACAATATTTTGTATTGTTTCTTGAGATGACTAAAAATGATCAAAATGTTATTGTTTTATGCATCAAGTGAGATTGATTTTGTACCAAAATCTTGCAACTTATTTTATTTTCTTGCAACCATCATTCACTTTATGGAGAGTTGAAATTACATAAGGTCTTCTAGATACATTAAGGTCTGTGAATGGATTTATGTCACAACTTGCAGCAGTGTTTTCCAAACCGTTCCCTTGCATTGTTTCTATAGCCGCCAATCTGCATGTCATCTTGCAGCAAAGGATCACTCCCATATCTCCCTCCTTTGTCTTTTTAAGCTAGCCTCAATGCATAGCCAATCTAACTATCTTTGACTTGTTGCTTGTGATATGACCTATGGATACATTTTTGATATGTCCATTGATGTAGCTCCTCTAAGCTATTGGCTTTGTCTACACCACCTCTATGTTGAGTGTGGCTGAAATATCCAGTACAAGCTTGGTAGTATATTTTCTCCATGCCCTATGTAGACTAGATTCCCAAGCTGTCATATTCCCTTGCAAACCAAGGCATGTGATTACAGATAATGTACTCCGCACATAACAAGCACAAACATTATAAGGATACATATTTTCAATTCACAAGGGTAACATATCATCAAACCAATTACATTACCATGTAGTGAGTGATATGCTGATTTTTCCATGCACTTATGAATATCTTGTGGAATGGCCCCACAGCTTCTTGTAAATTGGCATACTTGGTTTCAGTCTATAAGTTCAATTTACAAAACTTGAATATTTCATCCAAGGTTTTCCATACCTTTGCCTTATGAGTCCTTGCTGCACCATTGTCTACATGATCAACTATAGCATTGTGAAAATTTTTCCACGTATCTCAACACTTGTCTTTCTTGTGGACTATGGATTTTGCATTGTGGTCCATTTTTGGGCATTGAAAGAAAGAGTCAAGATTTACACCACCGATAGACAACTTCTTTGGAACATCTGGACCAATCTTAGACCTCTTTTCATCGTGCACTATCTTAACATGTCCTTCTTGCAAACCCATCTCTGAGAAGACTGTCTCCAAAGATGAGATTTTCCTTTGCTTTGCAAGGAGAGGTTGAGTGGTCCAAGCAAAACAGATGTAGAGAAATATTAGTTTTTCAATTATCCTACAAAGTACATGCATTGTGCATATGTGCACTCTCAAAAGTGGGAGAACCGAAATGGATCAAAAGTTGGGGTCACAAAGATGCGTATGCGGCACTATTCTCCAATATTATTTGTCCAAGATGTGAACCCCTCCAATGAAATATAAGCAAGTGCTTTTGCTTGTTGCTCCTTTGGAAATCTTGTACATGCATGGCCGTTAGTTAGGGGTTTCTCCTACAGAGCTTTGGCATGGAAGGGTCAATGCTCCTTTTTTGTTTTTCCTTTCAATTTTAGTACTCTACAATGGAAGGAGCTAAATATTGGGCTTTGGACCCACAATTTAGATTTTGTTGGACTGCGGCTTCACTTAAACATAGTTAGGGTTAGGGTTATTTTGCATGACCCAAAGAATGGATGTTATTGCATGATTAAGTCAATAGAGGACATGAGCTGATCGACCTGCGTAAACTTGAAGTTGAAGGAAAGGTGTAAGATTAGCTTGTCGATGAGGATGTAAATTGTACTCCAATTTGTTGACATTCTACTTCAAGGGAAGCATTATCGCCTATGAGAAAGAAATTGGACATGGGTACATAGTAGAGAGGACACAATTGCAGATCTGAGGTGGTGATTTTTCATGTAGATGACACTCGTGTGCTGAGGATGAGTGAGGTGCTAATGACTGCAACCCTTCATTGATGGATGTGAGAGAGAGAGGGAGGGATTACCAGGTAATAACATCAATGTTATCATTTCCAACTGCTTTATCGTCATCTGCAATTTCTCAGGCAAGCTGCTGAGAATAGCATCGTCCTCTACAACGTCTGCAAGCTGCTGAGATCAATGTCATCTACAACATCTACAGTTGCTTGGAAAATAGTACACCATAGCAAAAACTCTCTCTTTGTTGTATTGTAGACACTCTCTCTCTCTCTCTCTCTCTCTCTCTCTCTCTCTCTCTCTCTCTCTCTCTCTCTCTCTCTCTCTCTCTCTCTCTCTCTCTCTCTATCATAAAATCTAATATCTAACTATCCCAAATGATTTGCTAGCCCTATCTCAACACGGGACCAAAGGGAGAGAAGGCTACATCTCATGAAGCATCAAAAGAGATATGGTCTACCGAAGAGCAATGCGCAGGTAATGGAGTTTAAAAGACCTTAGGGTTAGCTTCATTAAAGACCTCCAAAGGTTAGTGTTTAAAGTCCTTAGGCCTAGGACCTTTAGGTAGTTTAGACCTTAGGCAAGCTAGGCATGTGCTTGAGGTGCTTGTCGTGCTTGAACTGACTAAGGTGCTTGAGGTGCTTGATGACTAAGATTCTTGAGATGCTTGATGACCAAGGAGCTTGAGTTTCTCGAAGTCAACATGTTGCCTAAAAGGAGGGGGCGAGCCCCAAGAGTAGGGGATGAGAGAGAACACACTACCACTCACCCAAGGGGCACCCTTCCCACAAGAGGCATATAGGACACATGTCAAGCCCCTAGCAAGGTTGCCCTCATAGTGTGCCTAAAGCCTATTGGATGGCCTTTAAGGGGGTCCAATGAGAATTTAAATTAATTAATTGATTATTCAAAAATTATTGAAGTCCTCTCTCTCAAAGGGGAAATGAGAACACTTGTCCAAATGCTACCAATATTACTAACTATGACTAAAGAATGTGATTGGCTGATCTTGGCAAGGTCCAATGAAGTAAAAGGATGAGCTAGAAGGAGGGGTCAACCAAGGCAAGTAGGGGGGTAGATTTTGGCATACACGTCACTACCACACACACTCACACACATTCTCTTATTGTGTTGAGCAAGAACTCCATCTCCTTCTCCAAGCTTGAGAAGTAGAGAGCCTACACCAACACCTCTTGGCTATGGAATGCAAATCCAACCAAGAGTCATGCTTCAAAGCAATGCTTACCATCTTCTTCATCTTCATTACTATGCTATGCTATGCTCTATGAGTGATGAAATGTAAGGAAACTACTTCTTTCCTGTATGCTACATCTTCTTCCTCTTCCCTCACTCCCTGCTAGCTGTCTCCACCTTTGAAGGTGTTTGAGGTCTTGGGATTGAGGCTGGGGACAAGTTAATGTTTTTGCAAGGTAGTTACGGGCATAAATTTGGTGCATGAAGTTTACCATCTTCATTGCATCAAAAAGGTCTCAGGAACAGAAAGCATGTATTGTACCAAGTCTCTTTTCATGGGAGAATCTATAATACAAAGGCCTTTTGGAGGGGGGACCGGCGGCTCCAAGTAAACCCATTCCTCAACTGTTGTCAATTTCTCTAATTCACTCTCTCTTTTGCAAGTGTTGTTCATGCCAAGCTAACTACTTATAATGTTCATTTTGCTACCTTTAATCAAGTGCTCTCCTTATGCTCTTTAGGAATTCTCTTAAGGAAATGCTCACTATTGTTACTTTAATTTTGCTACAATCAATGTTATAGCCATATTCTGTTACATTGGTATTAGAGCTATTGATTTCTCTTTTCTTGCTAAAGAAGATAGGTCCTTAAGTTGTCTATGAAAGGTTGGACCTGTTCATTGCAAGAGGGTAAGAGGGACAAGGATTGATTATCCCGGTTGGAATGAACTTAGTTCGAGGTACACCGTTGGGAACTATAGACTTAATAATGGAGTCTTTTGAGGCTTGCTTTTGGCTTAACCATAATTGAGCTACTAGCAAGCTCAACAAGAACTATAATCATTTGAGCATTGTTAGACCCTCTCCACTACTCTTTGCAATCAGCAATCTCTAAACCATTGGTGTGGCTGCTTGAGAGCTAATTTTCATAAGTTAAGAAGAGTAGCAAGGAAATTTTTTAAGTTGCCAAAGCAAAAAGTAGCATAATATAAAATTAGTTAGCATGGCCGACAATAATAAAGAGAATAGAATGAATATTGACAGATTTGATTTGCACATGGATGTGCTACTAATGATGCCCCCATGTTTGTGAACTATCTTTTTACTGGGTTGCAAAAAGCTATGAGCAACCCGGCCTTGCAGGTTGAATTTAACCAAAAACTTCGCACTCATGCGATTCTCCAAACTCCCTGAGAGAGAGAGAGAGAGAGAGAGAGAGAGAGAGAGAGAGAGAGAGAGAGAGAGAGAGAGAGAGAGAGAGAGAGAGAGAGAGAGAGATGAATTTGATTTCTTGATTACACTTTGTATAGGCAAAGATGAAAACAATTTTTATAAAGGTGCCTAATCACACTATTGGCTCGTTGTATATTTTTATTCATTTATCATAGAGATGATCCCAACCTTGCCCACTCAGAAATTTCTCTCTCACCCTTACAAAAGGAGGGACAAGGACTCGAACCCGTACACACTTGACTAAGATTTACAAGGAGCTCCCGTAACCACTCGAGCAACCATATGAGCTGCTATCAATGTGAAGCCGTGTACATTAAAAAATATTACATGTCTCCTCACACAAAGTAGGACTATTGCAATGACTTGTTGCCCCTTGCCTCTGTGCGCTCCCTTCTCGTCCATCCCACTTCACTCAATACTTGCTCACGCTCTTCTTGTCTGCGTCGCTCTCCTTGTTTGTGTCACCTGCCCTTTATCTTGAGACCTTAATTTCCCCTATAAATGAAATGAAGGATAAGTCATTCAATCCATTCAATTTTATGATTTAAATTCATTGCCCCCCCCCCCCCCCCCCCCCCCCCCCACCCCACTCTTTTGGGTTGGATAAAAGACATACTCTACGTCAATTGCTAGTTGAGAAGCATGATCTACAATGGCATCATGTACATGTGCAACAACCCAAACATCATCCCCGGACCCACATGTTGTTGGGTAGGTTATGTATCTTACTTCTAGATCTATCCAAGAGCAGTGGTCACTCGAGGGCTCCACTTTAAATATGTAAGCATAATATGTAATTACAAGAAGGAGGGGTTATGTGTTGATTCAAGATAGTTACATAATTATGCTTGTGAGAGGGGTTTAAAAATGAAAATATGAAAAAAATATATATAGGTTTATGAAAAAAAGGGGTCGATTACGTCGCACGGTGAAGGGTGCAAGCTACATGTCCTTTGAGCACCACCTTGGTTAATACCGGAGTTTCTTTTACTTCGTTAGCGTAGCAGCCTCTTTTGAATTCTTGAGCTCTCAAGCGTCCACGTGGTCAAAGCTTTTTAATAGGCAATGTTGCTTATTATGTCGTTTAATATGACAACAAGAAAGTGCACATACAACTGCTAAATGCTCACGACTCAAGTGCGATGGTCCTCATGCTGCTAAAAAGCTGCTTGAATCTAAGCAGCTCTCTATTGCAGGGTGCAACTCTTGAATTAAGGCACCTATCCCAGGTAGGGCATCAACAACTCAAGAGAGAATTCATGATGAGATCATGAATTCCTCCACACTGCTTTGAGCAAATATGTATGTCAAATTTGGGACCCTCACCAAAGCACAAAAAGTTATTCATGGGTATCCTTTCCAAAATTATTTTTGCAGGGTGGATAAAATATCTTGTAAGCGTCACCGGTTATGAGTCCACAAAGGAATAGTTTTCATACTACTTTGCCGAATGGGAAGGCAAGTCTCCAGATGCATCTTGCATCTTGAAGGCCTATACCCTTTCACAAGACGTTGACATGGATGAGAGTATGTATGCTCGATATGTATGTCGAATGTGATGCCCTCACCAAAGCACCTAAGTTCTTGATGGGCATCCTTTTTGGGATGTCTCTTGTAGTGCTTTGATTGCAGGGTATATTCAGCATGGTTGTGGCCCGGGGGATTCACTCTATATACCAAACAAGACGCCACCTGCGAGTGGACAACTTTGATAAAACCCCTATATACGACTCATATTAAGGAATATGACCCCCCTTTCTACACTTATACAAAAGTCAATGCAGAAAACTATCATACCCCTATCTTACATATAAAATTTAGGTCTCATGTGATCTAAATAAGTAAAACTAGTCAAAGAGCGTGTAGCATAGTGATTGGCAATGTACCAAGGAACCACTTTTGTTGATAACTAGATGTACCCTTAATGTGTCTTAGTTTGACTTTCAAACTATGTGCCCGTTCAACCTGCACTCTAGCTACTCATCCAATTCTGACCCATCTAAATCACTTAAAAAACATGGTTATAAAGTTGTGTTAGGTTCTCCGTGTAAATTTGCATCTATACAAACTCTTTATAGCTTTCATTCCTCAATAAATCAACTATAATAACAAAACAAGCAATTGATACAAAGCAGTGTTGGTTCTTGCATGTATCTTGGTAGCTATTGACTCACAAGTTAGAGGGAAGACTCTTTTGGGAAGCCATGATTTTGAAACAAAAAAACTTTCTCTCATTTTTCCCTTTTCTCAACCCCCCCCCCCCCCGCTAAATATGATACCCCTTCCCTTATTTTTAAGCTTGAGAGATAAAATATTGGGGTCCTACCCCTAACTTATACGCTTATGTAACTCGTAAAAAAACCCCCCTCCCCTACACTTACGTGATATGATAAGTTTTCCATGGTGAATCCCCCGGATTCTGTGGAAAGGAATCTTTGGGTTCTTTTCACAAGATTCAAAGCAAAGTGTAAGGAATTTGAAAGCCTCCCCCTGGATGAGATAATTCATGATGAGAGTTCTATAGTCAGAGGTTTTTCAAAAAGTTCAAGATGCAATGCCTGGAATTGTCTTGGTCAATATGTATGCCAACTGTGATGTGCTTGAGAAAGCACCAAAAGTTCTTGAGGAGCTTCCTATCCAGAATGTCATCTCTTGGAATGCACTGATTGCGGGAAAAATGCAACAAGAGTAGGGCCAAAAAGCTCTTGGTTGTTTTCAATGGATGTGAAGTGAGGGCCTCTCTCCAAATAAGCGTGCAAAGTCAGGGCCTCTCTCCAGATGCAACCACATAAGCGTGCATCTTGAAAGCATGTGGCTGTATGCAAGATGCCGACATGGGCTTATGAATTTCACAATCATATTGTTAGTCAGGGACTGTTGCAAAAAAATTGCCATGCTTGGCAATGCCTTGGTCGAGAAGTACGCTACATGTGGTGCACTTCAAAAAGCACAAAACGTGTTTGTGGAGCTTCCTGTCCCGAATTGTTAGTTGGTGGTTAAATTTACTCTGATATTGTTAGTCAAGGGCTGTTGCAAAAAATTGACATGCTTAGGAATTACTTGCTCGAGACGTATGCTAAATGTGGTGCACTTCAGAAATCACAAAGCATGTCTATGGAGCTTCCTATCCCAAATGTTGTCCCTTGGAGTACATTGATTATAGGATACTCACAACAGGAGAAGGGCCGGAAAGCTCTCAGCTGTTTTTAGTGGATGCAGAGCAAGGGACTCTCTCTAGATGCAATCACATACACGTGCATCTTGAAAGCACACAAGACGATGGTTTGCACTTAAAAATTCACTCTGATATTGTTAGTAAGGGGCTGTTGCAAAAAACTGCCATGCTTGGCAATGCCTTGGTGGATATGTATGCCATATGTGGTGCTCCTGTGCGGGATGTTGTCTGTTGGAACGTACTGATTGCAGATTATGCCCAACAATAGCAGGGCCAGCAAGCTCAGAGCGACATTCTTGCAACATGCACACATAGGTGACAGCGTTTGGAGAAAGGCCTTCGCTTTGCACCTGCTGAAAACAATCCAATGCAAATTGCTCTTAAAAGAGATGGCATGCTTGGCACTGTCTTGGTCAATATGTATGACAAATGTGGGACACTTCAACAAGGGTTTTTATAAAACTTGTCGTGTTTGGGAATGCCTTGGTCGATATGTATGCTGAATGTGGTGCACTTTAGAAAGCACAAAATCAGCTTGAGGAGCTTCTTGCCCTAGTGCATTGATTGCGGGATAAGCGCATCAGGATCCGGTCCAAAAATCTCTCGGCTATTTTCAGAGGATCCAAAGCGAGGGCCTCTCTCCAGAAGCACATACGTGTGTATCTTGATGCCGATATGGGCTTAAAATTTTGCTCTGATATTGTTAGTCAAGGGTTGTGGCAGAAACCTATCGGGCCTGGAAATGCCTTGGTTGATATGTACACCCAATGTGGTGCTCGTGTGTCGGATGTTGTCTTTTGGAATGCATTGACTGCAAGATATGCCCGACAACGTCCGGGACAGGAAGCTATGGGTTGTTTTGAACAAGTGCAAAGCGAGGGCCTCTCTCCAGATGCTATCACCTATATATGCATCTTGTAGGCATGTGGCTTGATGCAAGATGCTCTGTAAAAGAGATGGCGTGCTTGGCACTGCCTTCGTCGATACGTACACCAAATGTGGGACACTTCAGTTGGGGATTTTTCAAAAAGTTGTCATGCTTGGAAATGCCTTGGTCGATACATATGCTAAATGTACTGCACTTCAAAAAGCACAAAACATGCTTGCGGAGCTTCTACTCCCGAATGTCGTCTCCTATAGTTCATTGATTGCGGGAATGTACACCAACTCTAGGGCACTTTCAATATGGTTGTTTCAAAAAATTGTCGTATTTGGCTTATGTTCTTACGCAAGACTCTCATATGGGTAAGACAATTCACAATCAACTAGCGCAGCTTAGTAACGCGTTGGTCCATATGTATGTCAAATGTGGTGCCATCATGGAAACATGAAATGTCTTTAAGGCATGCTCTTCGCTTGGAATGTGTTTTCTGCATAATATGCCCAAAACTTCCTATCCCAAGTGTCATCTCTTGGAGTCTATTGATTGTCAGATACACGCAACAGGAGCAGGGCCAGAAATCTCTTGGTTGTTTGCAGTGGATGCAAAGGTAGGGCCTCTCTCCATATGCAATCACATAAGCGTGCATCTTGTAGGCATGTTGCTGTACGCAAGATGCCAACATGGGCTTATAAATTCACTCTTATATTGTTAGTCAAGGGTTGTTGCAAAAAATTTCCATGCTTGGCAATGCCTTGGTTGAGACATATGCTAAATGTGGTGCACTTGAGAAAGCACAAAATGTGATTGTGGATCTTTCGGTCCCGAATGCCATCTCTTGGAGTGCATCGATTACTAGATACGTAGAACAAGAGCAAGGTCAGAAATCACTCAGCTATTTTCAATGGATGCAGAGCAAGGGCCTCTCTCTAGATGCAATCACATAAGAGCGCATCTTGAAGGCACACAAGACGTTGTTGTGGGCTTAAAAATTCACTCCGATATTGGCAGTAAGGGACTGTTGAAAAAAATTTCAATGCTTGGCAATGCCTTGGTCGATATCTATGCTAGATGTGGTGCTCATGTGCGGTATGCCGTCTTTTGGAACGTACAAACTACAGGATATGCCCAACAATAGCCGAGCCGACAAGCTCTGGGCTTTTTTCAGCAAGTGCAAAGCGAGGGCATTTCTATAGACACTATCACCCACGTGTGCATCTTGCAAGCATGTGGCTCTATGCAAATTTTTCTCAAAAAGAGATGGCGCGCTTGGCAATGACTCGGTCGATATGTATGCCAAATGTGGGACACTTTAGCAAGGGTTGTTCATAAAAATTGTCGTGCTTGGCAATGCCTTAGTTGATATGTATGCTAAATGTGGTGCACTTCAAAAAGCACAAAACGAGCTTGAGGAGCTTCCTATTCCCAATGCCATCTCTTGGAGTGCATTGATTGTAGGATATGTGGAACAAGAGCAGGGACAGAGCAGGGACAGAAAGCACTTAGCTATTTTCATCGGATCCAAAGCGAGGGCCTCTCTCCAAATGCAATCACATACGCGTTCCTCTACAAGGCATGTGTTTGTATGCAAGATGATGATATGGGCTTAAAAATTCACTCTAATGTTGTTAGTCATGGGTTGCTCAAGAAAACTATTGTGTCTGGCAATGCCTTGGTTGATATGTATGCCAAATGTGGTGCTCCTGTGCGGCATGTCGTCTTTTGAAATGCACTGATTGCAAGATATGCCCAAAAACGGCCAGACCAGGAAGCTATGGGTTGTTTTCAACAAGTGCAAAGCGGGGGACCTTCTCCAAATGCTATCACCTACGTGTGCATCTTGCAGGCAGGTGGCTCTATGCAAGAGTCTCTCTAAAAGAGATGGCATGCTTGGACCTGCCTTTGTTGATAGGTACACCAAACGTGGGACACTTTCACAAGGGCTTTTTTATAAGATTATCGTGCTTGGCAATGGCTTGGTCGATATGTGTGCTGAATATGGTGCACTTCAGAAAGCACAAAATGTGCTTGAGGAGCTTCATGCCCTGACTGCCATCTCTTCGAGTGCATTGACTGTGGTAATGTACGCCAACTATGGGACACTTCAGCAAAAAGTTTTTGTGGTTGGCAAACTTTGATATTGTTAGTAAGGGGTTGTTTCAAATAATTGCCATGCTTGGCAATGCCTTGGTCGATATGTATGCAAGATGTGGTGCTTCTGTGTGAGATGTGTTTTGGAACACACTAATTGCAAGGTATGCCCAACAATGGCTGGGCAAGCAAGGTCTGGGCTTTTTTAGTAGATGTGTCATAATAATCAATATCTAATTCTCCTAAATGATTTTCTCATATTAAACTGATCATTTAATGTGGGGAAGGCCAGGGGAGAAAAAGCTAGAATATTGGTTAAGCTAGCAGACCGGCCACAGTAGGGATCCAAAGGAGGGAAAATAGGGATCCAAAGGGAGGGCCATCTGCAAAAGAGCCATGTGCAACAATGGGCTAAAAAGACCCTAAGGTTCAGCCCATTAAGACTTCCAAAATGCTAAGGTTCCAAAATTTAAAGGTTGTGTCCAAAGGTCAAACCTAGGGAAAATTAGATGCTTTGTGTGTGACCTAAAAGTCTTTGCACATCCCTACATTGGAGGGGGCGAGCCCTAAAGGTAGGGGATGAGAGAGAAAGCCACACACACACACACAGGCTCCCTTTACACAAAGGGAATGAGGGACACATGTCAGCTCCCTAGGCCAGATGCCCACAAGGTGTGCCCAATTTCTATTGGATGACCCTTGAAGTGAACCAATGAGAATTAAGCTAGACTAAATCTAGTTTAATTAATTTAAAAACATTTAATAAAAGAAACCAATGAGATTTAAGTCTCCTAGAAGACTATTGGGCAGTCTCCCAAGGGGTCCAATGAGCATTCAGGAGCCCCATGGCTTGCCTGATTCCTATTGGCCAAGAGGCAAAGGGGTCCAATGAGAGTTTAGTTTAATTATTTAATTACCTAAAGCTCTCACAAAAGGGGAAAGGGGGACACATGTCAGAAGGCTATCACTTATGCTGCTTAATTGTAATTGGCTTGACTTGGGGAGGGTCAATGAGGCTTCAGCAAGAGGGCTCGCCCAAGAGAGAGAGGGGGACTGATTTTTGCAATGCATTATCACACACACACTCACACAAGCTCATGTGTGAAGAAAGAGAAGACTATCTCTTCCCAAGCTTTAATGGAGAACTCATCACCTACTCCAAGCTTGTGAGATAGAAGCCTACATCAACACTCTCTTGGCATGTGGATGCAAATCCAACCAAGAGCCAAGCTTCAATGCATGCTCATCTCCTCTACCAAGCTAATTACTAAGCTAAGCTATGCTACATATGAGTGATTATGTGAGGAGATGTACATTTTTCTCATAAGATACTCCTTCTTCCTCTCAATCTACTCTCATACCCTGCTAGCTCTCACCATCTTCGAAGGTGTGTGAGGTCTTGGGTCTGAGAACGGGGATAATTCAAGTTGTGTTTGTTAAGTGTTTTGCTTAGTGCATGAAGTTTCCATCTTCATTGCACTAGCTAGTCTTGAAGGAACACAAATAATTGTATTGTACAATGTCTCTCTTGATGGGAGAGACCATAATACAAAGCCTTTTGGAGGGGGGACCGGCTCCATGAAAATCCGGTCCTCAACTGTTGTCAATAGCTTAATTGCTCTCTCTTTTGAAAGTATTGTCGATGCTATCTAACTAGGTGTTATGCTTTTTGTTGCTCTCTCCACCCAAGCAATCTTGTAATTCTCATTAGGAATATATTCTAATGAAATGCCCACTATGTTCATGCTAATTTCCGCTACACATAAGTTATTAGGCCATTAAATGTTACAAGATGCAAAGCGAGGGCCTTTCTCCAATCTTTCTCCAGATGCTATCACCTACGTGTGCATCTTGTAGTCATGTGGATCTATACAAATTGCTCACGAAAAGAGATGGCATGCTTGGCATTGTCTTGGTCGATATGCATGCCAAATGTGGAACACTTCAGCAAGGGCCGTTTCAAAAAATTCTCATGCTTAGCAATGCCTTGGTGGATACGTATGTTGAATGTGGTGCACTTCAAAAAGAAAATTGCAGGTCTACCAGCAGATTCATGCTCTCCCTTGGGAGTTTTGTTATCCCATGGAGTAGCAAGAAGCAACCCACAAACCATCTCCCATTTGGACCCCTTTAACCTTGGCCCCGTGCTGAGATAGATCCATAACCACATGTTTATATTTTAAACCCTGTTCTTGTTTATTCTCCCACATTAAATGATCAATTTAATATGAGAAAACCATTTAGATTGGTTAGATATTAGTTTTTATGACACTTGGTGATGCAGCTTCAGGCTTTGCAATGTCCACTCTGTCTCAACTATCATGTTTGTTCAGAGCAGTGAGGTGATATGAAAGGTTAAATGCAATCTATGTGCAGACGATAATCAGAAGGTGAGTAAGCATTACCATTTTTTATTTTTGACACTAAGAACGCAATTAATGAACGCACTAAAAATTGCACACAGGCGTGGGAATGGCACATTCCCTCGTATTATACAAATTGGGGAGGACTGTGCAAACTCCCCCATGCAAGGAGACTTGCATGTTTTTAAAAAAAATGGAACAAAAAAAATATTAACATTGCCATCTTCTATGATTACAAACATTGACCTTGACAAAACTCTAACTCTCTTTGTGGTTTTTTGCGAGGTACACCTCTGAAACACTATGATCAGTATCCCAAACACGCTCTCACGTTAAAAAAACTAACACGTTGTCGTGCCGCTTTGCATGCACAAGCTAAAAACAGAGTTTTTCTTGTATTTATGAACTTTGACAAATCTATGCACTATGTCAGAATTGTTTATGGCATCAGATTAGCATAAATGTATGTATTATGTGGGTTTTTGTAGACCAAAGTGAACTAAGTGGGCTGACAGGCAAAGAAAGCAAGAAGGGTTGGTGTTTTGCTTAGAAATGTAGAGCTTGAAGTGCTAAAGGAGTAGGTCCAGATGGCTTATCAAACAGAGCTATGGAGCCCAAGATATTGAAGGTTGAAGGTTCAGTGTGTAGCAGATTCTTTCTGGAGAGGGCAGCTGGGGACAGGTGGACCAAGGGGATGCTAGGGTATAGGCATGTATGGCTCTTTTTAGGGAGCCTTACTATCTTTCAAAAGATAGACTTTGCCGAGCAAAGACAGCAATTCTGTGCGGGATTACCTGAAGAGATGGCCGAATACATCAACTCTCAACGGCCCGGTACTATTACCGAAGTAATCCACCACACCATGGTTGCTTCACGCATCAATTTCCATCAAGGGGCTAGACGTAATGTCAAGCCCATGGAAAACAAAGATAAAAATGATGCAAAGGGGAAACCCAATGCTCAAAATAATTCCCAAGGCACTTCCAACAACAACAATAACAACAACAACAATCGGTCCAATGAGAAGGGAGTTTACAAAGGTAAAAACAAACTCTCTCCTGAAGAGCTTGAAGCTTTTCGCAAGGACCATAAGTGTTTCAAGTGTGGGGAGCATGGACATGGCTATCGTTCTTGCCCCAAGAAGAATACTCGCAATGAGACTCCTAGGGCTTCCACCATCGAAGCTCCAAAAGAGGATGCTCATTGCAAAAGATCATCACTTTCCTATGCGTGGGGAAAGGTAAGAGAGCAGGATGCCTTCATCTTGTTTGACCCAGGCTCTACTCTCAACTTCATATCAATAGAGTTGGCCACCAAGTTGGGCATTCAAGCTTTTGAGATGGGAGATATAGTAACAGCTGATGCAGCTTTCAAGGGACAACAAGCCTCCGTTACTCCCTTGATTGGGAAATTGAGGCTTCATGTCCAAAGCTATGTCGACAAAAAAGACTTCTTCATCTCTCCTCTCCAACATCACGATGTTATCCTAGGGGCACCATGGTTTGATGGCATGGCTGCCAACATGAAGTTCCTTGAAAGGAGAATTTACTTCACCTACAGGGGAAAGAACATGTATATAGATGCTAGTGAGCGTGGTCGCACTATTCCACTTGTAAATCCTCTTTCTTTTGATAAATCAATGAAGAGCTCAGTTTCTGCGTACATGATTTATGTCAAAGAGTCTCTAAAAGCTAATAATGTTTCATCAAATGAAAATGATAGGAATCAAGAAGAGTTAGACTTGTCTACTTTTATAAAAGGATTCCAAGATGTGTTCATCGATGATATCCCTATGGACCTACCTCCAAAACAAGGGGATGATGACCATCATATTGAGCTCCTTCCAGGAAGCTCACCGCCTAACAAACCTCCTTATCGAGTCTCACAAGCTCAACAAGAGGAGATTATGAGGCAAGTATAGGAATTGGTAGACAAAGGGATGGTGAGGCCTAGTTCCTCTCCCTTTTGTTCTCCAGTCCTTATAGTGCAAAAGAAAGATGGTACATACAGTATGTGTGTGGACTATCGAGCACTAAACCATATCACTATCAAAAACAGATTTCCCGTGCCTCGGGTAGAAGATCTGTTTGATAAGCTACAAGGCTCTACCTACTTCAATAGGATTGACCTTAAGAGTGGCTATCATCAAATAAGGATAGTGGATGAAGATATCCTAAAGTCCGCATTTCGCACAACATTTGGTCTTTATGAATATCTAGTCATGCCTTTTGGCTTGACTAATAAACCAGCTACTTTCAATCGTCTCATGGAGAAAAATTTTAGATCGTATCGTAAATTCACTGGAGTGTTCTTTGATGATATCATCATCTACTCCAAGTCTTTGGAGGAACATAAGCAACATCTCCAAGTGATTTTTCAAGCCTTGAGGGAGCACAAACTTTTTCTCAACCAAAAGAAAAGTGAATTCTTCCTTCAAGAGATTCAATATCTAGGTCATATTATCTCTCACGATGGTATTCATATGGATCCATCAAAGTTAGAGGTAATAAAATCATGGCCTAACCCAAGGAATCTACATGAGCTAAGAAGCTTTATTGGTATGTGTGCATACTATAGACGCTTCATAGCAAAATTCTCTCAAGTAGCAGGACCACTACACGACTTAACAAAGAAGAACGTTAAGTTTGTATGGACTGCTAAGGAGCAAAATGCTTTTGAAAAACTCAAAGAGAAGCTTACTTCCCAACCAGTCCTCGTGCTTCCGGATCTCTCAAAGCCATTTGAGGTCCAATGTGATGCTTGTGGTGATTGCCTTGGAGCGGTTTTGCTTCAAGAAGGACATGCCATAGCATATGAGAGCCGAAGGCTCAATAGTGATGAACGAGTCTTGGGCATTTATGAGAAAGAGCTTTTAGCTGTTCTACATGCCCTAGACACATGGAAGCACTACCTATTGGGGACTCCATTTATCCTACGAACCGACCACCAAAGTCTCAAGTATTTCATGACGCAAACCAAGCTTTCCGACAAACAAATGAGGTGGGAAAATTTTCTTTCGCAATTTAATTTCCATATTGCTCACATAGCTGGTAAGCACAATCAAGTTGCCGATGCACTTTCACGACAACCAAAAGTTAATGTGGTGTCTATAGCTACTCACAATGATCTATCCTCTATGATAGATGAGTATGCTACTGACCCTGACTTTAGAGACATAATGTCAGCCCTTGCTTTGGGGAAGAAAGAGGAACCATTCACCTTGCAGGATGGTTATCTTCTCCACGGAAATAGGCTATGTGTTACCCATTCCCTTCGTGAGAAGGTTATGTATGAATCCCATGCTCCTCCATATGCAGGGCATAGAGGTATTCAACCTACTCTCTGAGGAGTAGAGACGTATTTCTATTGGCCTACCATGAAAGTGGACATACAAGAGTATGTTTCAAAATGTGTAGTATGCCAAAAGACCAAGTATGATAGAGGGAAGCAACCTGGATTACTCCAGCCATTGCCTATTCCAAATTCACCATGGGAGAGTATATCCATGGATTTCATCTTTGGATTACCCAAGTCTATCCATGGGAATACAAGAATATGGACAATAGTCGACAGGTTTAGCAAGCAAGCACATTTTATTCCTGTCAAAAAGACTATTAAGGCACATCAAATGGCAACTCTCTTCATATCTCAGATTTTCAAGCACCATGGATTACCCACATCCATCGTGTCAGATAGAGATCCTAGAATGACCAGTAATTTCTGGAAAGGTCTCTTTGAAAATCTAGGAACAAGATTGAATTTCTCTTCGGCCTATCACCCACAAATGGATGGCCAAAGTGAGATAGCCAATCTTACGATACTCGATCTACTCAAGACTTATGTTACCGAAGTAGATCAACGCTCACAATGGGAAAAGTATTTACCTCTAGTAGAGTATGCCTACAATAATACTGTCCATACTTCTACGGGGAAAGCACCTTTCGAGATCATAGAGGGAAGACCTAAAAGTCCCTTGCTACTCAAAGTACATGGGAAGATCTTCGCCGCCGATGAGTATAGCCATGACCTACAAGAATCTTTTCAAAAGATTAGGGAGGCTATAGCCATCTCTCAACAAAGGCAAAAAGCTACTGCTGATAAGCACAGAAGAGCCTTAATGTTCAAAGAAAATGATTGGGTCTTACTCAAGTTTCCTAAGGCTCGATTAAGGCAAACGACGGGCAAAAATCCTACGGGCCATCAAAAGTATTATGCTAAACTAGCAAAAAGATACTATGGTCCTTTCCAAATCTTGAAGCCCATCAATGGGACGGCTTATCAACTCAAGTTGCCCAACCATTGGCTTATACACAATGCCTTTCATGTAAGCCTACTTAAGCCCTACAAAGGAGAGCCACCAACTGAACCAATTATTGAAGACCCTCCCGAATTTGAAGACCAAGAAGAGGTGCTACAACCCGAAGCTATCCTTTGGCATGAAGACAAGGTACTACAACATGGTAAGATAATCCGACGGTATCTTATTAAGTTCAAAAATTATCCTTTTGAAGATGCTAGATGGATGCAAGGAGTACAACTTAAGGATAGTATGAACCTTGTCAATGCTTACAATGCTACATTACACTAAGCAAATGTACAAAATTCTTTTAAATGACTCATGTTTTTGTCTTATAAAACTAGTCCTCTTTTTAATTGTGCACAAATTTAACTAGTATGCATGCTTAGAATCATGTTTGTGATGACGACGTCTCTCAAACACCAAGTAGAATTTGTCACTCTACTTTAGGAGAATGAAACAGACTAAAGAGCAGACATGCTTGCGGCAACTATGTCTCCCAAGCACCAAATGGATTAGTCATCCATCTTGGAAAGATGTCGTAGGGTAAAAAAGGGATCCTCTACCCGCTAAGTACGATTGACTAATGACTAAGGCTTTATCTCTTCTACCTCATAGTCCAGGACGACTATGATTTCAAGAGAGAGGTAATGTCATAAAATCTAATATCTAACCAACCCAAATTATTTTCTCATATTAAATTGATTACTTAATGTGGGAGAATAAACGGGAACAAGTGTTAAGATATAGATATGTGCTTATAGATCTATCTCAACACGGGGCCAATAGAAAAGGGGCCCAAATGGGAGATAGTCTATCAAGAGCAAGGCTAACCAATGGAGCATAAGACCTTAGGGTTAGCTTCATTGAAGACCTCCAATAATGTGTGTAAAAGTCCTTTGACCTTAGGTAAGCTAGGGTTGAGCTTGAGGTGGGAACCAGGCCCAAACTCGAGGTGCTTGTCGTGCTTGAGGTGCTTTTCCTGATTGAGGTGCTTGTCATTCTTGAGGTGATTGATTAAGATGCTTGAGGTGATTGACTGGCTCCATGCTTGAGGTGCTTGACTTGGTGCATGATTAAGGTGCTTGAAGTGCCTTGAGAAGCTTGCCTGAGATGCTTGTGGGAACACCCCCTACTTCAAGTGCTTAGTCATGCTTGATGACTAAGGGGCTTACTCATCCAAATTCAAAAAGATCCCTACAAGGAGGGGGGCGAGCCTACAAGGGGGGGGGGATGAGAGAGAACACACACACACACACAAGGGAAGCCCCAGCTTGAAGAGGCAGCAAGGACACTTGTCAAGTTCCTCCTCATGTTGCCCTCATGGTGTGCCTGAAACCTATTTGTTGGCCACCCAAGGGGTACAATGATAATAAAGGATATTCAATTAATTGATTTTGCATTTATCAAGTCCTCTCTCTCAAAGGGGAAAGGGGGACACTTGTCCCAAGGCTATCCATGTTGCTTGTAATGGCTCCTTCTTGTGATTGGATAGGCCTGGAAGGGGTCCAATGAGCTTCAAGCATGAGCTACAAGGGGGGGTCGACCCAAGCAAGCTAGGGGGGTGCTTAGGGGGTATACTCACCCACACACACTCACAAACACTCTCATTGTATACTATGCAAAGTGCAAGAGCTCCCTCTCTTTCTCCAAGCAAGTAGAGGTTGAGAGCCTACACCAACACTCTTGGCTATGGAGTGCAAATCCATCCAAGAGCCATGCTTCAATGCTTGAGCTTGCCATCTATTTCTTGTTCATTACTATGCTATTATGTATGCTAGCACAAGAGTTATGATAAGTGAGGAACTAGCTCTTTCTCGTATGAAATGTTTCTTCTTCCTCTTCCCTACCCTCATTCCCTGCTAGCTCTCTCCACCTTCGAAGGTGTTTGAGGTCTTGGGACTGAGGCTTGGTATAGTTAAAGCTTTCTTCAAGTTTAGGTTATGCTATGATGGTGATGCATGAAGCTTTCCATCTTCATTGCTTCACCTAGGTCACAAGGAACACAAAGAATGTATTGTAACAAGTCTCTCTTTATGGGAGGAATCATAATACAAATGCCTATTGGAGGGGGGACCGGCTCCACATAAATCCGGTCCTCAACTGTTGTCATGTTCTCTAAATTCTCTCTCTTGCAAAAGTATTGTCTATGCCAAGTTAACTAATTGCTATGATTATGTTGCTATCTTCAATTATGTCAACCTGCTATGCTCACAAAATCATTTCTTGAAAGTACTCTCATTAAATTCCGCTACTCTCAAATTGAATAGGCAAATTCCATTACACATTTTGACCCAGCAACAATGCAAATGTTTCAAGCATTTGCAATGTTCATGCAACAACAACATGCTTCTGAAAGAAGGGAGATTTCAGTAACGAAGACCATACAAGTGGTCGTCAACAGAATGGATGAGTTCAATGGCAAAGATGTAACCAAGTACTTACGCGAGTATGTGAAAGAGATGGAGCTGCATCGCGTGTCAGAAGGTGAGATGATTCAAAGCTTTGAGCTAGTTGTTGCTCCAGAAATTAGGGAGCATGTTAGGGCACTTAAAGATGGGCATGGGAGAAATTGGGAAGAGCTCAAAGTATCTTTAAAGGAGGAATATTTCATGGAGGACTCGGAGAGAGTGACCAAAAGGACATTCTTAGAATGGGTAGTCAAGCCAAAGCAAGGACTATCAATAACAGAGCTACTTAGGGAATTTGAGCGGCGCTATGCACAACTCACCAGGACAGAAAGGGCCACACTAGATGCAGAGTAGACAGATCTTTTCTTACAATCCACAGGTAAAGAGTTTCAAGAAAATTTGGAGCTTCTCCTTGAAAATAAAGATGCTGAGCAGGGACTAAAGACCGACTGGAAGGAAGTTGAAGGTGCTGTCTCGTTGCTTGCCAAATGACAAAGAAGAAGGGACAAGATGGTAGTAAACACTACAAGTCCTTCAACCTCAACTTCTGACAAAATGGTAAAGCCTACTTTTATCGCTCCTAAGTTTGATGAGTCCATGCTAGATGAGCTTGTGAAGGGAATGCGTGACTTGAAGGTGAAGCTTGCAAAGCTTGAAGAAAAAGGCCAACCATCAAGGCCACTTCCTAGGCAAAGACAACAGCCCAAAGAAGGGTTTGTTAATAGATGTATTTGGTGTGATAGTACAGACCATGTAAGAAGGGATTGTGATGATTTTAGTGATGCTTTGTCAAAAGATGTTGTTTTTTTTAAGGATGGTAAAATCCACTTAAGAGAGACAGGTCTACCCTTGAGAACTAACTTTGGGAAGGGGGGAATGCAAACCTTAGTTGAAGATATGGCAACTAAGCAAGCCACCTCTTCAGTTGAGGCAGCTACTTATGAAGTAAAAATTAAACATTTTTGTGATGAAGAGGTGAGTGACCATCATGGTCAAATTTGGCCAATTGTCATGCAATTAGCTAAAAAGGGAAAGCTTACAAAAGAGATTCTACATGAAGCAGGTGATTGTATATGTCTAGAAACAGGATGGAATGATCCAGTGGACTCATTGTCAGTGCATGCCTACATTACAAAATGCCAACAAAATAAGGCAATTGTAGAAGAGAAGCGCAGACATGAGAATGTTGATGAAGGACCATCAAAAAGAGATTCTAGAAGTGGGGGAAGAAGCGACTCAATGCCTTCTCAAACACCCTCAACAAAAGGAGCATCTCCACCTGAAGTACTCATGGAGGAGTCTACAACAGGAAAGAAGAAAGAGCCAACAAAAGGTAAGACAAAAGGCCCAACTTATAAACTTATAAACTTATGAGGAGATCATTGACATCATCAAGAGGAAGAGGCAACCCTTGCTGAAGTTTCTCGTCCACAGGTTGAAGGGGAAACCTCGAAGACACAAGGAATGCAGCTGCAAAATAAGGAGGATGATGGAGCTATGGTAGGATGCTACCAATCTAGTGGGAGAGTGAAGCAAGTGCATTTCTCAAATGATGATGAAGAATTTGAAGCTATTCCTAGGAGCTACTATTCATGAAGTCACTGGGCAAGGGCTACTATAGAAACTTTGGTCAAGGTAGGTGATCTTGAAGAGCCATTTGTTGCCTTGATTGACCATGGTTCAGAAATAAACATAATGTCAAAGAGTCTCTACAACAAGTGCAAATTTCCGATGGACACGGATCATGGTTGGATGGTGAAAGTGGCAAATAATTCATCCGATGAATTGTATACAGCATGTCCAGGTGTGAAGGTGACAATAGGTGATGTAAAGATTGACCAAAACTTCTTTGTACAGGATACATCTTCATATCATCTCATCCTTGGACAACCCTACATTGTGGGAGTTCGAATGGAAACAAAGGTAATGGATGATGGCTCAGCATATGCTAGGATACGTAGCAAAGATGGTAAACGAGTTGTCCAATTTCTCACAGTTTGTGTAAACCATGAAAGAAACCATGACAACCTCAGAGAACATCCTCTACCAAAGGTGAGCAAAGAGTTTCATGATCATAGAGAAATGATGGGTTTTGGCCAAGTACCATTGTAAAGCGGGATTGCAGTGGTACAGAAAGAAAAAGGGTCTTGCCTGATCCAAAAATAGGTGAAACTTTCTCAATGAGCTCCTTGGTAACAAGGAATGGATCAGTATGTTTTACAAAACTTGAAGATTTGAAGAGATGTGAGAGGCAAATATGTGCATAATGCACAAATAGGCATGATAAAGAGTGGGTTGCTAGAGCCTACTGAAAATGTTTTGGGTTTGTGTGAACAAGTTTCTTTTGTAGATACTATGGGTGAGCTTGATGCTATAATGGGGTCAAGTTTTCATATTGAAAATGAAATTGTGGAAGTTTGCTCTATGGAAATGTATCAAGTAATAGAAGCCTTTAAAGAAAACCAAACAGTTGGCCCAGAAGTCCATGTTGAAACTAAATACAAGAGTGTAGCAAAGAAGGTGAAACCAGTAGCTTCACCCTTACCACCCAACAATAGGGAAAAGATTGAGCAGTCTTCTTTACAACCAAGTTTGAGGAATCCTAAAAAGATTGGGCATACCTTCACAAAGAAGTCTTTCCAAGAGTTGCAGATTGGTCGCGAGGAGTTTCTAACACAAGAGGAGACAAAGTGCTTCAAAGAAATGCTTTCAAAGCATGGTAATGCTTTTGCATTTGAGCCACATGAGATAGGATGTGTTGATCCTTCTATTGTAGCTCCTATGGTAATTTTCACAATACCTCATGTGCCTTGGAATCTGCGGCCTATTTCGATTCCAAAGGCTCATTTGCCAAAGTTAGTAGAGCTACTGAATGAGAAAATCAAAATGGGAATCTTGGAGCCTTCTTGTGCTCCATACTCAAACAGGTGGTTCACAGTTCCAAAGAAGAATGGTTCTCTACGCTTCATCCAAGATATGCAACCAGTGAACAAGGTGACAATTAGAAATGTAGGTACAGTTCCAATTGTGGATAAGTTTGCAGAGGCGTTTGCAGGGAGGGCAATCTACTCAATGGGGGATCTCTACTCAAGGTATGATCAATTTCAGCTTGCAATCAAAAGCAGATACTTGACAACCATGAGGACACCTTTGGGTTTGGTAAGGATGTGTGCCTTGCCACAGGGAGCAACCAACTCGGTTGCACATATGATGAATGGGATGAATAAGGTCTTACGTGACTTTATTCCTCAAATCAAAATGCCTTTCATTGATGATTTTCCTATCAAAGGATGTGAAGAAAGTGACAAAGATGAAGCTTTGGATCTCAAGGGATGTCGCAGGTTTGTGGTAAATCACATAAATGATTGTGATAAAATTTTGTCTAGGTTGGAAGAAGTGAATCTTACATTGTCAGGGAAAAAGTCTATGTTTGGTGTCAAAGAAGTGCTCATTGTGGGGCACATGTGCGGGCCATATGGTAGGAAACCTTGTCCATCAAAGGTAGATACCATCCAAAGAATGAAAGAAACATGCACTAGCATCACTGAGGTTAGAAGGTTTCTGGGAGCATGTGTCTTCTATGTTATTTGGATTCCACATTATGCACATGTAGCTGATCCTCTTTATCAGCTTCTTAGAAAGAATCAGAAGTTTAAATGGACAGAAGCACATGTAGAATCCATGAAAAAGCTAAAGGAGTTGCTCCAATCAGCAACAACTTTGAGTAAGGTAGATAATGAGTGTCAAAGGCGATTAATTGTGACAGTAGACACCAGTCCTACAGGGATTGGATGGGCAATAGGGCAAGATGACAAAGAAGGACACAGGTATGTGGTAAGATTTGGAGCAAAGGTACTGAGTGCTCGCCAAAGAAACTATCCACAAATAAAGAGAGAGTTACGGGGTATGGTTACAGCCTTGAAAAGTGGGAAAGAGTACCTAATTGGTGCATGTATGGTCGTAGAAACAGATTGTCTACCACTTCTTGGGATGATTACAAGCTGCTCAATGCCAGACATTGCTATGTTGCGGTGGATTGCCTACATTAAGTCCTTAAATCTTGAGTTTAAGCACATTGCAGGTAAAGACAATACATTGGCAGATATGCTATCAAGGGCAAGGTATGAAGATGAGTCACAAATGATTGACGAGGGAGATGATGTAGGCACAAAGTTTTATTCTATCTCTTATGTCAAAGGTAACAATGTCTGCATGACTAATCTACTTGAATCATTCTTGAAAGAGCTTAATGAAGGTGATTGGCTTCTTATTGGAAGCTACTTGAGTACTCTAGCAAAACAGGATGATTTGTCTGAACAAGAATTCAAGAGGATACGCAAGAAATCATATGGGTACTTTTTGAGGGATGGTTACTTGTGGAAGCATCCTAAACAAAAGGGTGCTACACCACAACGGGTTATATGTAAAAAAGAGACTCAAGTAAAGCTCATGCAAGAGTTTCATGAGAGTCTATGGGCTGGACACAGAGGTGTGTGGGCAACCTTCTCCAAGTTGAAAGAAAAATACTGGTGGAAGGGTATGTATAAAGATGTATCTCAGTTTGTACAGTCGTGTGTAGCTTGTCAAATGTATTCAAATGTCCAACATCGTGATGGATTGCACCCTACATATCCACTAGCCATGCACTATAAATGGGTTGTGGATCTAGTCACAATGCCTTTAGGACTCTGGCAGATGAGATACTTGGTTCTTGCACGAGAGGACCTAACTAACCAAGTTGAAGGAAGAGCATTAAGAGTTAAAACTACAAAAGCTGTGTGCAAATTCCTTCTTGATGAGGTGATTTGCCGTTATGGTTGTGTGGGAAAGATCACTGCAAATAGAGGTGAGCTGGATGCCGAAGAAGCAAGGGAGTTCTTTTCTAGATTAGGAATCAAGCTTTCTCTTACTACAGCTTACAACCCTGAAGGCAATGGAAAGAGTGAAAGAGGGCATCCTCCTATCATCAAAGCTTTGGCCAAGGCTTGTGAAGGAAGAGTTGGTGAGTGGCCAAAACTGTTACCATATGCTTTATGGGCTGATCGTACAACACATAGCTCAGTAACTGGCTACATGCCTGCGGAGCTAATGTATGGTCAAAAGCCAGTGATGCCGATTGAAGATACAATTCCCACATGGAATGTACTACCTTTGCAAGAGGGGCTTAGCAGGGAAGATCTCCTTGCACTGCGTATAAGGCAACTAGAGAGAAGACCTGGAGACATTGAAGCTGCAAAAGAACGACTCAAAAATGCAAGGTTGAAAAACAAGGACTACTTTGATAAGCGACATCGACTCAGGAGCAAAGCAATTGACAAAGATGACAGGGTTCTAGTGTATGATAGTAGCCTTGATAACCAGCACACAGTCATGTGCAAGTTCTCAAAAAGATGGTTTGGATCTATGTTGTAAATCATGTGCATGAAAATGCTACTTACAGCTTGTCTCAACTAGATGGTACAGAAATAAAGATTCCCATTGCAAGAAAAAAGGATTAAAATGTTTAAGAGCAGAGGAGACAATGATCTAGAAGATGTTGATAAGGAAGAAAAGAAAAACACAGGTGAAGATTAAAGTGAACATGAAGCTGTGGAATTATCCAGTGAAGAAGAAATCAAGAAGACGTACAAGAGGTCTGATCTTACAAAGAGACAATGTGGCACATACCGGAGGATCTGCAGGTTTAGAGGGGGTGGATGTCGTGTTGTGGCACGTATATAGTGGGAACGGGCATTAAATGATTAATCTTGTGACTTTTTGACGCATAAGTATACTTCATATAATACTCATATGCATAAATAAAATCTTTCTACCATACCTTAGTATTACCTTTGAAGTAATATAAATATACATTACTATCAGAAAGTACTGCAAGAGAAGTATCAATGATTGTGCCTCTTTTTGTCTGGGGGAAAAACATTTGTATATTTCTTCTAATATCTCAGCTATACCCTACCATATATAAATTATTTTCTGCTTTTCACATTTATTTAATAATATAACCCTTCAATAATGCATACCTTCTTGGATACATACAAGAGGGAAGGGCCTACTAGAAGACTTTATGAAAATGAAGATCCAAAGCTTCTTGGACCATCCCAATTTGAAAATCCCTACCTAAGGGCGTGGAGAAAAGGTCAAAACCAAGTCAAGCTCTTTTAGTAGGCCAATTTTGCCTTTTGAAGCATGTCAATCCGAGTTACAAGTCAAAAGTTACAGGGAAACCAGTGAAAAACCGTCTCACAACTCACTGCAAGAAGAGATGGTAAACAGGTGAATCAAGTGAAAAGAGGTAATTTTTGTCTTTTTCCATAAAATAAGATATTTGGAGGATAAAAGACACAAGCATGTGAATGTGACACCTCAAAGATGCCTTGAAGGACAAGACACACAAGTTGGGACCCCCTACTGGAGCCACACAAAAGATGCCTAGGTGGGGCCCACATACATCATGCACCCACATGGAGCCTCAACGACCAAAAATGCTGAATTTCATGATGTTTTGAGTCCTAATATTGCCCATTTTAAGAAATATCCAAAGAACATTTGATTTGGGCTAACTCTTTATCCTAATCAAGTGATTATGTAAAACATGGCTCCCTCACCTATAAAAAGGGCAACCTTCTCTTCATTGGGGGCAAGTTATGAGTGAGTGAGAATATCTCAATTCCATAGTGTCACACTCATCTTAGTGCCACACTTTCTCTTGAAGAAAGGCTGAAGTCTTGCCTCATCTTCTCTCTCCATTAAGGTGGTGGCGATTGCTCTTATGTAAGATATATGTTGCTAGTTTTTCTTTCATTTGCATATCTAGTCCAATACTTGTCTTTAACTCCTTCTCTATCTCTCATTATTTATCTTTAATACCACCACCACACTTAGATCTATCTCTAATTCTATCTTTACTCCTCCTTTCATCTCTCTTGCTGTGTCCTAATTGTTTCATTGGAAGGTATTCAAGCAGCAATCTTGTCAATGTAACGGGCACAACCTTCTTGCGGAAAACAATTATGTGCACAAGTGAGCGGCTTCTTTGGCTACATTTCTTCATTGGCTCTAGAAGCTATGTTATCTACATCTTAGCTCTTTCTCATAACCCTTGAGCTTCCTCACAAACTCTCACAGCAAGAGGCCCAGTGCCTTCCTGGCAAGACCGCCTACTTCTTGACAACGTGGCTTGCAGTTATACCACAGACAGAACCAAGGGCCTACGGGTAGGGCTATTTGGGCAAAGGCATGAGCCTTTCATTAGCATCACGAGGAAGATAGAAGCTCTTCAGGTCATGGCTATGGCGGCTTTGAGGTTGGCGTTGCTTGTGACGGCATTGTCGCCATGGCATTGGTGATTGTGGCGCTGGCGGCCATGTTGCCTGTTGGTGCTTGTTGATCTTTCCGTTGACAACATCTGAGCGGCCGTCCTGCTGTGCATGCAGTGATTGTAGTGATGACATGGCATGGCTAAGGGCAATGCCCTGCGCACGCCCACCCTCTTTTGAAAACAAGGTCAAAAAGTCCCCCCCCCCCCCCCCCACCCAATAGCGAGGTCACTATTGCTTGTTTAGGGGAGGGGTCCCGTGGTAGATGACTGTGAAGGAGTACGAGTGGAAGTGCGACATGAGAGAGAGTGCAAGAAGAAGAGCACGACGATATGGTGAACTCGCTCTACTGTAATGTGTAGAGCATAGTGAGTTCTTACTAGGTTTTTGCAAAGAATATGTGTACATACCTGGCGGCCCGCCCACTTACCTGGGCGACCACATTGGGCTTTATACCCCAACAACCTCCCACTTAAAGTCCAATGTGGTACTTTAAGTGTGAGAGAAGCTACTATACAAGCTAATATACAAGAGATGTAGAGAAGTGATGTACTACCCTACACCTAACTGCTTGCAAAAATGCGCAAAGCTCTCTGAGGGAAGTCCTTTTGTAAGTAGATCAGCAGGATTTTCTGTGGTGTGAACTTTGACAAGCTGAAGTTTCTTATCCTCGAGCATTTCCCTGATGAAATGATACTTCACATCCACAAGCTTTGTCTTTGAGTGATAAACTGGATTGCGAGCCAATTGTATAGCACTTTGACTATCACAATATAACATAGGCATCTCTTCTTTGATTCCCAAATCTGTTACTAGTCGATTAAGCCAAATTGATTCTTTGCATGCCTCTGATGCTACAACATATTCAGCCTCTGTAGTAGACGGAGTAACACAATCTTGTAATCTAGAACGCCATGATACTGCTCTACCAGCCAATGTAAAGACATACCCTGACGTAGACCTTCGGTTGTCTAAGTCACCTGCATAATGTGAGTCTGTAAAACCCTTTACACTTAGCTCCTGACTCCCATAGCATATACGCATACTCTTTGTAGCTTTCAGGTATCTCAATATTCCTTTCACTGCCTCCCAATGTTTCTTGCCTGGGTTTGACATGTATCGACTTACTACTCCCACTGCAAATGCAATGTCTGGGCGAGTAGCAACCATTGCATACATCAAACTACCCACTGCAGACGCATATGGAATCTTATCCATTCCAGCCTTTTCTTCCTCAGACACAGGACAATCTTGTTTGCTAAGTTTCACATATGGTGGCAATGGAACACTCAGTGCCTTTTCCTTCTCCATATTGAAACGTCGCAAAACCTTGTCAATATACTCTGTTTGAGATAACCAAATCAACTTCTTTGATCTGTCTCTCTCAATGCGTATACCAAGTATATGACTTGCCTCACCCATGTCTTTCATGTCAAACGATTTTGCCATCTTTGACTTCAAAGCTGAAATTTCTTCCAAGTGCTTGCCAGCAATCAACATGTCATCCACATACAAAATAAGGATCAGCCAACTACCATCCTTAGCCTTCTTTGTATATAGACAGTGATCGAACTCACTACGTTTGTAGCCTTGAGAAAGCATAAACTTGTGGAATTTATGGTACCATGCCCTCGGTGATTGTTTTAAGCCATAAAGACTCTTTAACAACTGGCATACCCAATCTTCCTTGCCTTTCTCAACAAACCCTTCTGGCTGCTGCATGTAAATTTCCACATCTAAATCACCATGCAAGAACACTGTCTTGACATTCATTTGGTGCAACACCAAATCTAATATGGCAACCAATGCAAGAAATCATCTCAATGTAGTCATTTTGACCACCGGAGAGAAGACTTCATCAAAGTCAATGCCTTGTTCTTGCTTAAAGCCCTTGGCAACAAGCCTTGCTTTGTACTTTGGTTGACTATCATGAGCGGTGATCTTATACCTGTAAACCCATTTACAGGGTAGAGCCTTTTTGCCCCGTGGTAATTTAACTATCTTCCATGTCTGGTTTTTATGCAGAGCTGTCATCTCTGACTGCATGGCCAGTTGCCAATTCCCGGAGTCCTTCATTTGCACTGCTTCCTTGTAACATGAAGTCTCATTGCAATCAGTCGACATGACATAGTTCATAGATGGAACAAACCTATCAGGAGGTCGTGTGACACGTCCAGATCTACGCACAATAGGTGGCTCAGGCTCAGGCTCAGGCTCAGCCACAACCTTTGGTTCCAATCTATCCTGTCCTTGCTCCTCTTGAGCCCTGACATTTTGTCTTGCACGTGCAGGTCCATCTTCTTGGAAGACAACTCTTCTAATCTCCTCAAATTTCTCTGGTTTAGAATGATATTTAGCTTCATTAAAGTGAACATCATTGCTGCGGATAACCTTTCTGGATTCGGGATCCCAAAGTCTGTACCCCATGTCACCAGAATTACCATAGCCTAGAAAGATGCACTTTCTACTCTTTGGCTCAAGTTTGTTCCTAAATTCCTTTGCAACGTGAGTATATGCCTCACAGCCAAAGACTCTGAGATGCTTGTATGAGGGCACCTTGCCTGACCATACCATCTCTGGCACTGAATCCTTCTACAAAACCTTGCTAGGAGATCTATTTACAAGATGAACAGCTGTTGATACAGCTTCAGCCCAAAACCCATTTGGCAGTTGTGCATTAGACAACATACTTCTGACCTTCTCTTGTATGGTCCTATTCATCCTCTCAGCAACATCATTTTGAGGAGGATTGTAAGGAGCAGTAAGTTCACGTTTTATACCTTTTGACTCACAAAAGTCCTGAAAGGCCTTTGAAACATACTCTCCACCATTGTCAGTGCATAAGCATTTAAGCGTCTTGCCACTCTGATTCTCCACAAGTGTCACAAACATTTTGAAAACACTAAACGCTTCATCCTTGTGCTTGAGAAAGTAAACCCATACTTTCCTCGAGTAATCATCTATAAATGTCATAAAGTAAGAAGCTCCCCCTAGAGATAGGTTAGGCATAGGTCCACACAAATCACTATGAACAAGTGCCAACTGTGTATCTCTTCTACTGCTTTTATGCTTATGTGGTTGTTGTGTTTGCTTACCATACAGACAATGTTCACAGAATTCAAAATCATTAAATGAAAAGCCAGCCAAATAACCATAACGAGACAAGATTTCCATTCCCTGCTTGGACATATGTCCTAACCGGCTATGCCACAAAGAAACGTTCGGCTGCTCGGTTACATTGATTACATTTTTAGAGACATTTGATACATAAATCATGTAAAGTCCTCCAGACTTTACTCCATGTGCTATTGTCATAGAACCCTTGGATATCTTCCACATGTTCTGTCCAAAAGTGGTGACGTAGCCAGCATCATCAAGTAAACCTGTGCTGATCAAGCTCTTTGTAATTGCGGGAACATGTCTCACATTCTTCAGCGTGAAAGAAGAGCCATTCTGAAACTTCAATTGAACATCTCCAACACCTAAGATCTCACATGTCTGCCCATTGCCTAGCCGAACATGATCTTTAGTGGTCACATAAGAGGTAAACCACTCCTTGTTTGGAGACACATGAAGTGATGCCCCTGAGTCTATAATCCAGTCACTCAGTGCATTTCCATCAGATGCTGTAAGAAGAGCCGAGTCCATTGTATTCTTCAAGAAGTAGAAGTCTCATGACAATAGACTGTCATCCTCTGCAACAGTGTTTGTCACATTTATTTCTTGAATCTTCACTGAGGACTTGTTCTTCTCACCATGGTCTTCAGCTTTCTCTTTGCCGTTTTCTGCTTTCCATTCTCTGCAGTCTCTTTTCATGTGACCCTTCTTGCCACAATGGTAGCATTCTATGTCACTCTTGCCTTTAGCACTGCGGGACTTGCTACGAGACTGATTCCTTTTTCCACCTTTGTACTTTTCTTTGGTCCTTCCCCTGACAACTAAGGCTGTTCCTTTGCCTTTGTTCATTGTCTTTCTATTGGTTTCTTCAGTAAGCAGACTTCCTTCTACACCTACTATGTTCAAACCATCTGGAGGTGCAGCATTACTCAAAGCTGTGCGAAAAGTGTCCCAACTTTTCGGCAATGTGATCAACAGGAACATAGCTCTAACAGATTCATCAAACTTGACACCTTGAGCTGACAACTGACTATAGATTGTGTTGAATTCATTCAGATGATTGGACATAGGTGTCCCTTCTTTCATCTTCAAGTCAACAAGCTTCTTAAGCCAGTATACCTGTGAAGCTGCACTTTGCTTCTCATAAATATCACTCAGCTTTATCCATGCTTGATAAGCCGACATCTCGTCTGCTACATTGAAGTAAACGCTTTCTGCCAAAGTCAGCATAATGGTAGAAAGTGCCAATTCATCCATTTCGCTCCATTCATCTTCGTCCATATCTTCTGGTTTTATCCCCTTGAGCTTTATAGGTTTTATCTGCTTCTTTTGTACCAACACGTGCCAAATCTGCTTCTTCCACAATGGGAAATTGGTTCCATCCAGCTTCTTGATATTGTAAAGAGCAGTGTCCTGTGATCCAGCCATAGCTACGCTTCACAGTAGTTTACTTTCCTGGGAAAAATTCGGCAGAGTTTCCCCTGTAAACTGACCTCTGAACCAATATCAACCTGTCAAATGAACCAAGAAAGCTTCAGATTCTGTAGAAATTTTGGTAGAGTCTCCTTTGTAAAATGGCTCTGGTGTACTAAAAACAGACCAAAAAACAGCTCAAAAAAAAACCATTGTCTCTCTAACACTGTAAGCTGTGGGTAAACCTGTCCTGCACCTGTACTGTCTCTGACTGTCCTGTCACTGTCCTGTAAGCATAGACTGCGACAATGCCTCAACGGCAGTAAAGCAAAGGATCAATCCCAACTGTCTAACTCACGGTCAATACATCCTAGCTGCCTATCTTAGGGTGCTCGAGGGATCGCTCCAAGACCTGTATCACCGAAAGGATCTCAACATTCGAGAATCCCCCAGCTCAAAAAAACCTCACTCGACCCTCAACAAAGGCTGCAATAAATCTGACAGTACATAGACTTCCCACAAAGTCATACATCCACAAATTTCCCACTATATGTTGTAACCGCTGCGGCGGTTGTTTGCTGCGTGACTCACAGCCAGCAAACCCTCAACAAACATACATCATCTCTGACAATACATCCCATGTGGAAGTACCTGCAATGTCAGGATGAAATCTGGAATATCAAGCAGCAAACAGAAGCTACCTGATGAACTAGTGGATGTCGCCTACAGTCTGTGTGTAGATGCGCCCGTGTCGTATGTGACACGCCTCCAAGAACTGTGAGCCGTCCTTCGATGTGTAGAAAGCCACAAATCAACACTCTAGGACTGTCGATATCCTCAGCTCCTGCAGTCGTAGGCCGAAAACCCCAAATTTGCAGAGTCGGATCTGCACCCGCTAAGACCACGTAGTCGAAAATGGCCTGCGCAGAACTTTGTTGAAGCCGAACGGTAACCGAGATGACCTCAGAATGTAATTCTGAGCACATCGAGCCCTTTGGGCGAACCCACAAGATTTGGGGCCGTGTCTTTGCCTGTCGAATTTCACTCCAATCTGAGCTGGTGACTCTAGCCTCCTGCAGTGCTGCCCCGAGCCTCGAACTGAGCTCTGATACCAGTTGAAGGAGTACGAGCGGAAGTGCAACGCGAGAGAGAGTGCGAGAAGAAGAGCACGACGATATGGTGAACTCTCTCTACTATAATGTGTAGAGCATAGTGAGTTCTTACTATGTTTTTGCAAAGAATATGTGTACATACCTGGCGGCCCACCCACTTACCTGGGCGACCACATTGGGCTTTATACCCCAACAGACTGAAGAGAGGGAAAGCGAGCCCCTAAGCCAACCAGAGGGGGCAATCCCGCAACAGGGGAAAGTGAGTTAGAGAGAGAGAGAGAGAGAGAGAGAGAGAGAGAGAGAGAGAGAGTGGGCCAAAGGGGTTCACATGGGCACTCAAAGGAGGGTCCAAGAGGGCCGGATAGTGGAAGTCGAGCCGGGCGGACAAAAGAGAAACCAAAGTGCACCATGCACTTGTTTCCAAAAGAAGTATGCCAGATGCTAGCAATGCAAGAATAATTCTAATAGGAGCTCAAGTTAAAGTGAACGAGCTGAGGGAGCTCCATTTTTTTCCTTTTTCTTGGAAGACTTAGACCTCTATAAAAGGGGTATTTTTCACTAAACAGGGGTTGGGTTCTTTTAGGTTCAGTTGGTCTTTTGGGAGGGGTAAAATCTTCAAGCATTTTGGGGAGAGCTTTTGGAGGGAAAACCTGTTAGAGCAGAAGGGAGTCCTTGTGCTTGGGAGCAATTGGAGAAGCATGAGCACGAGGAACAGGACGGTGGGGCAGCCTGGGGAAGAATTTTGAGGCAAGGATTACAATTTGAAAGGCATACCAAGCAGGTGTATGCAACTGGATTCTAAAAGTGCAGCTAGAATTCTTACAGTGTATTTGTTGTACCATAGCTCGAATTTGGAAGCTTTGTTTCTTCATCATATCAATAATTATTGTTCTTATTTGTAGTCTTCTCTCTCTAATATCTTAAATCTTCAATATTATGTGTATTAACCTATTGAATACTTCTATCTGCACTCTATTATCCTAGTTTTAACGCTTTCTGAGCTCCTGTCGACAGCTTGAGGCCCGGTGCTTTCCCGGCGATCAACCCTGGAGAGCTGCGCACTCCGACAAATTTGGTGAACCCGACATGAAATTGACCGGGGTAGACGGAGTCAGCCACGTCGGCATGCCAAGATAATGGGATGCAGTAATTGATGCAACAATTTTCTACGCTTATGCATCAACAACATCTGCACCATCAGAAGATGATGACTCAAAGCTCAACAAGAGAAATGGAAGCACGGATTCGTGCAGCTAGGCAAACATTGACAAATAAAGTGGGGTGGTTTGAAGGCCATGATGTTACTAAATTCTGTCAATTGTATGAACCGGCTATGGAAGACAAGGGAGCAGATGAACAAGCTACAGTGGAGAATTTTGTGTTGGTAGTTGTGCATGAACTGCGGACACGGGTTGAAGAGCTTAGGACTACGCATGGGGAAACCTGGGCGGGAGTTCAAACAAGCTCTCAAAGACGACTACTTTCTTGAAGATAAGAAGCATGTTACAAAGAAAAGCTTTTTGAAATGGGTGCAACACTGCAATAAGGGGCTTTCTGCACCTGGGCTACTACGAGAATTTGAGAAAAGATTTGGTCAGTTTTTTGCTACAGAATGTGCCTCTTTGAATTCTGAAAAGGTAGAATTGTTTGTGCAGGCTACAGACTTAAAACTGCAAAAGAGCTTAGTGGATGTCCTTGAGGATCCAACAGGGGAATTAGGGTTGAAATCAAATTGGAAAGATGTAATTGAAGCTGTCAATATGGTGGTAAAGCGACAGAAATGGCTGGACAAGTTAGTCGGGATGACTACCGACGTGGAAGATAAAGTGGAGGAGGTCCCTGTACTGTTAAAGGAGAAAACCTCGAAGCTAGAGGAGTCATTTATGGACGAGCTTGTGAAGGGAATCTAGGAGTTAAATATTAATTTGAAGGAAGTTAAGTTGGAAGAAAAAGGTTCAGCATCTTGATCAAAACAAGGCGGGCAGCAGAGAGGATGTGGTAATCAAAATTGCATGTGGTGTGACAGTCTTGATCATATCAGGAGTGAATGTGATGAATTTGCAGAAGCCAAGCATAAAGACGTGGTTTTTTGGAAGGATGGGTTAATACATCTTTGGGAGACACGTTTGCCCTTAAAGACCAAATATGGGAAGGGAGGGATGAAGAAGAGTATGGAAGAACTGCTGCATGAACATCACGTCATTGTAGCTGAGGCATTGACTTATGGAGTGCAAATTCAAAGCAACTTACAAGAAAAACCAATTGAAGGTTCCCAGAAAAAGAGAATTTTCTGGCCATATGCTATGACAACGGTAAGAAAGGGGAAGGTCAGATATCAGCAACTATGTCAAGTGGGGAATTGCATTAGAAAGACCATCGGGTGGGAGGATCCTGTCAACTCCCTCTCGGTATACACATATATAGCAAAGTCTCAAAACAATGAGTCTTTTGTTGAAGAAAAGCAAGAAAGGGAAGAGGATTTGCCGGGAACTTTGAAGAAGGCGACTAGATCAGCAGCACAAAAGGAAAAGGAATCTAACTTAGGTGTGGATCCTACACCACCTAATGTTCCAATGGATGAAGACGAGAAGGAGAAGAAAGCAGGGAAAGCTCGAGGCCCATCATATAAACTAAGGTTTGATATTGAACAGGCAACTGATGTTAAGAGGGTACTTGAGGAGCGGATTCTAAACAGCCAAGTGGAGTTTACCCTAGGAGAGATCCTAGGTATTGCAAAGCGGGAATTTCATGACAGCATCATTGATCTTATGAAGAGGAAGCGTCAAGCGCTATACGGGCCCGAGAATGATCCAACCAGAACATAGGGAGTGGAGAGAATTTATGAACAAATTGAAGCCATATTGAGCAGTGTTAATCAAGAAGAATTTGGGGATGATGAATGGAAAAGCATAGTTGACAACAATGAGTTTTCAAGGTAGGTCAAGCATATCAAATTTCAAGAGGATGAGTATTGTGAAGAAGTACGTCGAAGCCATTTTATGCGGAATCATTGGGCCAGAGCTACTACTAAAACTTTGGTAAAGATAGGCGATTTGGACCAGCTAGTTTGTTGCATTGGTAGAACATGGTTCAGAAGTTAACCTTATGTCAAAAAGCTTATATTCGAAAGGGAAGTGGCCCGTTGATGTCGAACATGGGTGGCATATTCGAGCTGCTAATGCACAATCAGGTGATTTGTATGGTGCATGTCCTAATGTTAAAGTAACTATAGGAGATGTGAGTGATGAACATAATTTCTTCGTGTAAGAGCACTCGACTTATCCAATTATATTGGGACAACCTTATATTACTGCGGTGCGAAAGGTAACTAAGGTTTTGGATGATGGATCTGCATATGCCAGGATCCGAAGTTGTAATGGAAAGAAAGCAATACAATTTTTAACTATTTGTGTAGACCATGCTAGGAACAGGGACACCTTAAGGGATCATCCATTGCCAAAGTTAACATAGGATTTTAAGGCGAACAGGGGATTCCCAGATTTTTTCCAAGTGCCATTGTAAAGCGAGACTATGATGGTGCTTTGAAGGAAAGTTTTCGCCAACGGCATGTGTTTTCAGAGAGGCTTTTTCTTCAGGATTTCTAGGTTTATCTTCAGAAGTATTAGTATCATACAAGAAATTCGATGACTTATGAAAATGGGAGAAGGAACATGTTTGCAATGCCCAAGGTATGTTTTAGGAATGTGAGTTATTGGATCCAAATGAAGCAATTTCAAGAATTTTTGAATAATATGCATTTGTGGACACAATGGGAGAATTGGATGCAGCCATGCAATCCAATGATCAAGCTAAGATTGAGATTGTTAAGGTAAACTCTCTGGATATGTATGACGTCCTTTTTCAATTCAAAGCAGAGTTGGATGCGGAGGAAATACAGGTGAATACAAAATACAAAACAGTGGCAAAGAAGGTCTGACCCGTGGCTACTCCATTGCCAAAACAGAGTGACACCGTTATGGAGAAAGCATCTCAACAGCCTATTCTTCGAGATCCAGGTAAAATTGGGCACTCATTTACTAAAGAAACTTTATAAAAATTACAAATCAATGATGCAAATTTTTTAAATTAAGAAGAAATAGCATGTTTTCAAGCAATGTTAAAGAAGCATGGGAAGGCTTTTGCTTTCCAACCAGGAGAGATTGGACGGGTGGATCCTAGTGTTGTGGCTCCCATGGTGATCTTCACTATGCCACATCTCCCTTGGAATCTACGACCTATACCTGTTCCGAAAGCTCATCTTCCTAAGTTGGTCGACCTGCTAAATGCGAAGATAAAGATGGGCATTTTGGAGCCCTATTGTGATCCTTACTCTAACAGGTGGTTTACGGTTCCCAAGAAGAATGGTACATTGAGACTAGCCATGTACTTGAATGCATGGTACATGTGATTGGCTAGGGGGGAGAGGGGTCCAATGAGCTTGAAGCATGTGGAAAAGCTACAACTCACCCCAAGAAAGCAAGGGGTGTGCTGGGGGGATATACACCACACACACACTCATTTTGTGGATCATTGTCACTTGGTGAAAGTTGAGGAACTCCACCTCCTTCTCCAAGCTTGTGAGAAGTGAGAATCTACATCAACACTCTTGGCTATGGAATGCAAATCCAACCTAGAGCCATGCTTCAATGCTTAAGATTGTCATCTTCATTACTATGCTGTTATGTATGCTAGCAAGAAGAGTGATGATAGGTGAGGAACTATTTCTTTCTCCTATGGAATGTTCTTCTTCCTCTTCCCTATCCTCATTCCCCGCTAGCTCTCTCCACCTTTGAAGGTGTTTGAGGCCTTGGGACTCAGGCTTTGGATAGTTAATGCTTTCTACAAAGCTTATGTTATGTTTGTGATGCATGAAGCTTTCCATCTTCATTGCATCACCTAGGTCACAAGGAACACAAAGATTTTATTGTACCAAGTCTCTCTTGATGGGAGAAACTATAATATAACTGCCTATTGGAGGGGGGACCGGTTCCGTATGAATCTGGTCCTCAACTATTGTCATGTTCTCTAAAATCTCTCTCTCTCTCTCTCTCTCTCTCTCTCTCTTGCAAATTTATTGTTCATGCCAAGTTAACTAAGTACCATGTTTATGTTGCTACCATCAATTAAGTTCACCCATTATGCTCACAAAGTAATCTCACAAAAGTGCTTTTTCTAATTTCCTAATTCCGCTACTCTCATATTTCATAGGCCATCTCCATTACACGTTGTCGGAATCCATGCAAGAGTGGACCAATGACCACAATGCCATGATTAAAAAGGGACTATACCCAAGAGGAAGCGTCTAACCTTCGGTGCTATGATCCCATACTTATTGCATACATACATGCATAAATGAATAAATATGTACGCACAAATTTATATACAATTACATACTGTAGCCATCGTTTTGAGTATAGATAAATAGTTATGGTTGTAAATGTAGCCATATTTTGATTATAGATAAATAGTTATGGTTTAAATGTAGCCATCCTTTTGTGTTGTGCGTAGTGCGAGAGTGCTCGTGCTTCTGTAGAGTGCTATGAAGAAGAGCTTATTTATTGTGCTTCTTGCTGTTCCTCTTCCGCAAACTGCCGCAAAGCTGCCCCTGTGTTCCTCAATGCCATTGAATAGGCAACATGTGCTGCCACAAAAGCATGCCTCTACTCTACTGCTTGCTTTATCAATCTCTTTCTGGCCTTGCATCAACCCACCACTTCCTCTGCTCTTAGCTTGGATTTTATGCCTCCCATGGCACTGTGCAAGTTAAGAAGCTGAGGCTGGAAGCCTTTTGCCCCTTGTGGGCATGTGTGTGTATGTGTGTATGTGTGTGTGTGTGAGAGGGAGAGAGAGAGAGATAGATTGAATTATCATCCACGGAGGTCATATATGACCCATGGGACCAAAAAGCACAACATTACGACAATCTCTTCTCAGTGCAGGCTAATACATATCAATTAAGGACTGAGGGTCCATCAAAAGGGTAGAATAGAGAAAAAGAGAGAAACAAAACCTAAGGAGGGTCGGTTGAGGGGAGAGCCGGTTTGGGATTTGGAAACTCCTAGATGATTGCTTTGCCACCTCGGTAGACTTCCCATTTTCCTTGCTTACGTGCTTCATGCATCTTCTTGATCTCGCTCGCTTTACTCTTGAGTTGATTCATGGTCAATTCTTCAGCAATCCAAATATTTTTTCCCTTGAGAAGTCGAGATTGACGTCGCAGCTTCATACACTCATCTTTGTCCTTGAAAGTGAGTATGCAATGCTCGGGTGGCACTTGTCTATGTGTGTCGTTGATCCAAGCAACAGTTTTGGGCTCGATCTAGATAGGTTGGAGAATGTCATTGAGTTTCGTGATTGCTTCCTCAAGGGTGTCCTCCATGGTACACCACGGTGAGTGTAACCCCCCAATCCTGACCTTGAGGCCAAGAGATTCTTGTAGCCGGAATTCTTATAGGGCCGCCTGTATCTTGGTGTCAATTTTCTTATGTGTTGCAGCATGTGATTCTTTCTGCACTGCCATAACAGTTTCGGTGAGTGAGCCTTCAACTGTGCATGCTTTTTCAAAGAGAGCTTGGCTCTCTACTTCCTTTGCATCTTCAAGCTTGCATAAACGTTCTTTGAGTCTCTCATTCTCCCCGATGAGTTCTTGAATATGAGCCTCAAGGGCTGTGATTCGTGCTTCTTGACGGGTGGCGGGGTCCTTCCTTGGTGCCGCTGCCACCGCAAGAAAGCTTTTGCCTACAGTAGGAGTGCCAAAAGACGACATCAATGCCACAAAAATGGGTAGTGATGCCTGCACTAAGGCTATTCCTGTTGAACAAGTGATGCTTGGGAATGCTTGCAACTCTATCAAAATGAGAGTGTGGTGAGATCAAAGGCTTATTGATTTAAATAATTGGAGTGGAAGGCTTAAGCTATACTCTGTGTAGAAGTAACATTGTGGAAGGCGGGACGACAAACAAATAGCACTGGCAAGGTCAAGGTAGGCTAACCATGATGAGGGCAAGCTCAGGAGTCCGTGATGAGGGCGAGCAGGAAATCGGATGGCATGACGAAGGCGAGCTCAAGAGTCCATGATGAGGGCGAGCACCAAACCAGCTGGCTGAAATAGCTTTGTGGCTTGCTGCTTACTAGGCAGCGCTGGCTAGACCTGGACCCCCCCGTAGGGGAGCCCCTCGCCCAAGGGGAGGTCAGATGAAGCAGGAGGAGAAGGTTGTTGCCACTAGGGTTTCCGCGAGAGAGAGAGAGAGAGAGAGAGAGAGAGAGAGAGAGAGAGAGAGAGAGAGAGAGAGAGAGAGAGAGAGAGAGAGAGAGAGAGAGAGAATGGAGAGGGGAAGGAAGAGAGAGAGAGAGAGAGAGAGAGAGAGAGAGAGAGAGAGAGAGAGAGAGAGAGAGAGAGAGAGAGAAGAGAAGAGAGAGAGAGAGAGAGAGAGAGAGAGAGAGAGAGAGAGGGAGAGGGAGAGAGAGATAGAGGGAGATACAAAGAGAAAGAGAGAGAGGGAAAGAGAGGAATAGACAGAGAGGGAGAGGGAGGAGAGAGAGAGAGAGAGAGAGAGAGAGAGAGAGAGAGAGAGAGAGAGAGAGAAGGAAAGAGAGAGATAGATAGAGAGGGAGAGAAGTAGAAAGAGGGAGAGAAAGAGAGAGAGAGAGAGAGAGAGAGAGAGAGAGAGAGAGAGAGAGAGAAGGAGAGAGAGAGATAGAGAGAGAGGGAGAGAAATAGAAAGAGGGAGAGAGAGAGAGAGAGAGAGAGAGAGAGAGAGAGAGAGAGAGAGAGAGAGAGAGAGAGAGAGAGAGAGAGAGAAGGAAAGAGAGAGATTGATAGAGAGGGAGAGAAATAGAAAGAGGGAGAGAAATAGAGAGAGAGAGAGAGAGAGAGAGAGAGAGAGAGATGGAGAAGGAAAGAGAGAGATAGATAGAGAGGGAGAGAAATAGAAAGAGAGGAACAGAGAGAGAGAGAGAGAGAGAGAGATGGGGAAACAAAGGAATAGAAAGAGAGAGAGAGAGAGAGAGAGAGAGAATGAGCCGTAATCATGAGATCAATTGCCCGCCTCAA
Organism: Adiantum capillus-veneris; assembly: GCF_014529385.1. Classification (NCBI taxonomy): domain Eukaryota; kingdom Viridiplantae; phylum Streptophyta; class Polypodiopsida; order Polypodiales; family Pteridaceae; genus Adiantum; species Adiantum capillus-veneris. The sequence continues at coordinate 44,950,893 of NC_140960.1, forward strand.
GATTGATGCCTCAAGACTGGTGTACCTCAAACTGAATGCGATAGATCTCATCGCATCCCTGACGCCACGCAGCTAGATAGCCAATCACAAAAAGTCACAGTCTCAATTTTATTTTGGGTGCTCTCTCTCTCTCTCTCTCTCTCTCTCTCTCTCTCTCTCTCTCTCTCTCTCTCTCTCTCTCTCTCTCTCTCTCTCTCTCTCTCTCTCTATTTATCCCTCTCCATTTATCCCTCTCTCAGCAAAAACGCATCATACTCTGCCTCCTTGCCTGTTTTAGGCGCCCAAGCATTACTGTGGATATTACCGCGTCTTTAATCGCTTCTATTACCGCGATCAGTCATTTCAAATGGATACATGCAAATCCAAGGTGGGGGGGGGGGGGGGGGGGGGGGGGTACAAACCACCCCCTCTACGCTTAGCTATCCATTATTCCATTTTTTAGCCTTTTGAGTTTTTTGATGAAGATTTTTAATCTTTTATGGATACTTTATTTTGTAGTACTTCTAAATGTTTATTAATTGCATTTTTTAAGTTCTCTTTTAGTTAAAAATAAATTTAGCACTCGTTGTCATTTATTCTCTTTGTACTTAACTTCAGGTAATTTTTTTAATGGAATTTAGGGCTTTTCTAAGTTTTTTCTTTTAGGACACGTGACTAAATTATAAACAAGAATTCGCATGTACAAGACATCAACTGGGATGATCATGGTCCGGCTGGAGGCCCTGAGCGCGATCGCTGGCTCAAGGAAAAACTCCCTTGTCCTTGCGCCAAGTGCAAAAGGGCAATCCCTCGCTTGAGGCGCATTGCCTTGGAGCATGTGGAGGACGAAGGGCTTTAGTATCCTCAAAAAAGCGCTCCGAGAGATGAGAGCACGACTCACCCGTCGCTTGAGGAGGTGCCCCATTGGTATGTGTTTGGTGGTGGTGCACCGGCGTGCAAGGCCGAAAGGCCAAGAGCGACTGGGCAATTTGGGTGCACCGCATGGTGCTCCTCCCATTGGCTCTACTTCGGCAGTTGGTATGGCATCTCCGTGACTCCATCGCACTTTGAGGCAGAGGATGAGCACATGTTTCACATGTGTGATGAGTTACTAGCTCATGAGCGCAACCTGTACAAGGAGGATTGTCAGCCGTGCACTAAACGGGCTGCTGAAACGGAGGATAGATTGATGGCGAGTGCTCAAACACCTTTTTATGATGGTGCACGATACTCGGTGCTCCAGGCATCATTGGAAGTGCTCAAGTTGCAATGCAAAATTCGGTCGGAGTAATGCAAGTGTTAATGCACTACTTCTGTAAGTATGGAATGTTTCTTTTCTATACTCTCCACTCGCTTTATGGTGCCGTCTTCTAGCACTTATACTAATGCGCTTGTTTGTTGTAGTTTGATGGGAAAAATGTTGCCAAAAGATCACCACATGCCTCCAAATCGTCCACGAGCTAGATTGTATGTCACTGCACTTGGAATGGAGTATGAGCACATCCATGCGTGCTTCAATGATTGCATGTTATACCAGAATGATCACATAGATGCTACCTTATGTCCCTCTCTCTCCCTCTCTCCCTCTTTCTATTTCTCTCCCCTCTCTCTCTCTCTCTCTCTCTCTCTCTCTCTCTCTCTCCTCCCTCCCTCCCTCCCTCTCCCTCTCCCTCTCCCTCTCCCTCTCCCTCTCTCTCTCTCTCTCTCTCTCTCTCTCTCTCTCTCTCTCTCTCTTTCTATTTCTCTCCCTCTCTATCGATCTCTCTCTCTCCCTCTCTCTCTCTCTCTCTCTCTCTCTCTCTCTGTCTTTTTGTCTCCCTCTCTCCCTCTCTCTCTCTCTCTCTATTTCTCTCTTTTCCTCTCTCTCTCTCTCTCTCTCTCTCTCTCTCTCTCTCTCTCTCTCTCTCTCTCTCTCTCTCTCTCTCTCTCTCTCTCTATCCCTCTCCATTTATCTCTCTCTCAACAAAAAGGCGTCATACTATGCCTCCTTGCCTATTTTATGTGCCAGGCATTACCGCGCCTATTACCACGCCTTTTACCGCTTCTACTACCTTGACTATTACCGTGACTGGTCATTTCAAACGGATACATGCAAATCGGAGGTTGCAGGGGGGAGGGGGGGGTACAAACCACCCCCTCTACCCTTAGCTAACCAATATTACATTTTTTAGCCTTTTGAGTTTTTTGATGTAGATTTTTTTCTTAATGGATACTTTATTTTGTAGTACTTTTAAATGTTTATTAATTACATTTTTTAAGTTCTCTTTTAGTAAAAAATAAATTATGTTTTTTTGCAAAAAAAAGATCCTTCTATTATTTAATGAAACTGCCCATAGGGCTACAACCACCTCTTCTAGAGAGGGCTACAACAACCATGATGGGGAGACTCTCCCAATGAAAAAACACCATATGCACAATGAGGCTAAATCAAGAAATGGGAGGAGGGAAAAGCCACACAGGTGGACGGTAGTGCCATCTGAGTACACCCTAGACCATGGTGAAAAAAGGTCGAGGACGCCAAAGTCAAAGGAAGGCCTCTTTGCGCTCCCTCATGCGATCGAAGTTGCCCTGAAGTCTCTCTAGCTGTCCTCTGAGAGTGTGGATCAACTCTAGCCAAAGATCGCGAACAGTCTCTGCTGGTGGTACAGGACGAGCCTCAAAGATGCAAAAGCAACAGGCCCGCTAGATGAACCAAAGTGTCAAGCCACTCAATAAGCTCCTAACACTCCTCTCTCTCACTGCACCACTCCTGTGGAGTAAGCTCTGTGGCAGGCTGGAGTGTAGGTCGCCCCCCTGCATCACTATCATCCTGCTGGTGGAAGATAGCTCAAACTGAAGTGTCGGGCCCGTTAGAGTGGACCAAGAAGTTTCCCTCCAAGTGTACTATCGAGCCATGGAGAGAGCAGGCATCAACCGAAGAACACGAAGCCACACATGCTAATGCCAAGGGACAGTCTAAAAGACAGTGACACTAAATCTCCACAAGATGGTCACAAGCTGCGTATGCGGTCGAGAGACCACTATGAACAAGCCATCTCCCAACTGTTGTAGCTCTGTGTGCAACCAGCCCCACTGAAACAAAGCGACTCACCTCGGCTGTCTGGAGTCCCACAAACTCTCCCAAAAAGCTGCCAAGAACTCAGTTGTAAGACCCTCCTCCTACCAATGAGGTGTTGTAGCAGGGCAAGCTTCTCTTTGTGCTGCCAGTATGTGACTCCCAGTCGAACAATGTACTGAAAGAGAGGGACACCTGGATGGTCTGCAGAAGAGAAAGGGTCCCTCCAAAGACACTCTCCAGGATCCCACTGTACTCATGCATGTGGCACTCCCAAGCCCACAGTCTCCAATGTCCAGTCTCAAAAGCAGCTTGGGGTCACGATCGATGACACAAGTCCTCCCACAGATGTCCACCACTTGGATTCTTTGAAAGCAGCACTCTGCCAACTGCGGGGCCTCTACTACAACTCCTATAAGCGTCTCTCACCCTGTAACTCGAAAAAAAGGGAGGGAACAGTCTCTGAGCAAGCCCGAACTGAGATGAGAACCTCTAATCGCGTGAAGGCTCCCATCCATCTGGGCACTGCTGACTCGAGTGGTGCACCCCTCTCATGTCTTGTAGTTGAAAGCCCTGCAACTCCAATGACAAGCATGAAAACTATAACTAGTCACCTAAAGAGCATGATGGACCTACTGCCATGGGACCCCAGGAAACATGAGACCGACTACCAAACCAAGTGGCCTCTCTAAGTGCTAACCATGGGGTTCTAAACAAGGGGCTGTCTCACAGGCGCTCCTCCGTGCAAGTAGGCTGCCACTGCTCTAGGCCTCGTTGCAAGTGCTCCCAAGATCGAAGCAAACCCACAGCTAAGCGAACCTCGAGTCTCCTATTCAAACCAACTTTGTGCATCTCTGTGAAGATCCATCTGGTCAAAGGTTGCCAGGGGCCTCCTGCCTGAGACCCTAGCACGAAGCCGTTGTAGCAAGAACGCCTTCCAAGGCTCCTCACCTGGAAGAAGTCCTCAGATGATGAATTTCCCAAGAAGGGCTCTACTCTGCTGTGCTGGGTCTCTGATCCCAAGCCCTCCCTGTGAACAAGGAAGAGTGATGACCTGCCAAGCCACTTTGGCCCGGGCTATCTGAGTGTCACGCCCTGACCAAAGGAAGTTTCTCATCAGACTCTCTACCTGGCTGATGCAAGAACTCGAGAAGATCCAACAAGAAGTGATGTACCACATAGTAGCCAACAACATCTGGTTGGCTACTATAACTCTACCAACCAAAGAAAGTCGTGCGGAGCTCTAATGTAACAACTTCCTCTTGATAGATAGGAGGATGGGAGCAATTTACTACTCGAGAGACAAGTCCAAACCAACCTGACAGCCCAAGTACCCAACTACAGTCCCTGGGGGAATCCACCTGAAACCCTTACCTGGCATCCAATCGGGTACAGGAGCACTACTAACCGAGAAAGCCACTGTCTTTCTCCAACTGATCAGTGCACCAGATGCACAACAAAAGGTCTCAAGATCCTGCTCACAGCTATGAAGGTTGACATCCTGGTCATCCAAGTACAAAGCTGAGTCGTCAGCAAACTCAGCGTATAGTAGCTCATCTCCCCAAACACGGAGTGCTAAGCCCCGTAGACCAACCTGCTGCGACACCAAAAACATGCTCATCGCCTCTGCATAGAGCAGAAAGAGGAATGGGGCAAGAGGGCAGCCCTGTCTGACCGAACGTGTGAGCATGAAACGATCACCTCTACCTCCTAACAAAAGTACCTGACTGTGTGACAGTCTGTACAAAGCTAACACCCCTCTCATCCAAGCATCTGAGAAGCCCATCTTGCGTAGAGTGCCCTCCAAAAATTCCCGGTCAACTCTATTGTAGGCCTTCTCAAATCGAGAAGAAGGATCACCAGATCCTCACCATGGATCCGCGCTAGGGTAGAAGCATCCAAAAAAGTAAAGGTGTTGTCAAGGATACTACACTCCTTGACAAAACCTATCTAAGTCCCATGTATAAGGCTCTCTAGAAGTGGCTGGATCCTCAAACTCAGAGCCTTGGCAAGAATTTTCTAGGCGAGTTGAGGATGGTGATGGGGCGCCACTGTCGAATCTCATCCAAGGAGCCACCCTCCTTGGGAATGAGGTAGATGAGACCCTCACTCATGCTGTCAAGCATCTCTCGAGTGTGCAAGATGTACTGAAGATCACTACAGAGATCTGGGCCAAGCAAGTCCCAATACTCTAAGAAAAATCTGGGAGTCAAGCCATCCTCACCTGGACAACTACCACGGGGGAGTGCACTAAGAGCTGTGTGTAACTCCTCAAGATAAAGTGGTAGCTCAAGCCTCTGATGCATCTCCTTAGTCACAAGGCAAGGCATATGTGCCCACACCTGCTCCCTGCATGCATCCTGACGCTTTGCTTGAGGCTCTGCAGACAGTAACTCACGGTAAAAGTCAGTAGCAACTGCACACATGTCCTCTGGCTCAGAAATAAATTGACCCATTGGGCCTCCTCAACTGACTAACCTTGGCATGCGTATGCCGAGGTCTGAGTACCTTGAAGAAAGCACCAGTCACTCTGTCACCCACCTGTGTCCACTGAGATGCCTGTCAATGAAAAGCAAACTTATGGCGCCGCTCCTCTATGCTAACAAGCTCTTGGTGAGCCTGTTGTAACTACTCCTCCAACCAGGGACTGTCAGGATTCTGCTCTTGCATCCTCTACAAGGAAGTAGCACCCCATCTGAGATGCTGCTCCTCCTCTCTTGCTGCAGCTAGGCAAGCCAAAGACTCCTGGAGAAAGAAGTGACTAAATTGAGCTAGTCCTAAGGCCGCCCTGTCAGCAGGAGAATCCTGCATGTCCAAGCTCTCTGTCCATAGAGCCTCTACTCGCTCTCTGAGTGCAAAATCCAGCAAGACCCTCTCAGGGATGCAAAGCATCGTGCTCCCCCTCCTCTGTCTATCTGCCATTGTGAGGATCACAGGTGCATGGTCCGAGAAGGAAGTCCCTGCCAAAATGCCAAATGTCCCACTCAAGTCACAGAAATGGTCACTAGTATAGAAGAAGTCTATCATGATAGATTCACTCCTCCCACTCTGCGGTCCAAATGCGAGAAGGCCAGGCTGTCTGGGGGCCTCACAAAGCTAGAGTGTTGCCACACATCCGAAACCCTCAGAGTCATACTAAGCCTCTCGCAAGATGCCAGCTCAACTCCATGCATAGTCGCATGGCTATCACCAATCCTGTGAGAAGGGTCCTCCAACAATCTGTGACCAAAACTCTGCCCGTGCACTCGCCACATTGGATGCATATATGTTCAGGAAGCCCACACGGCAACTGTGAACCTGCAAAGTGATCCACTAAGCCCTGCGTGGCACAATAATCCCTCTGCCCATTATGGCTTGCTGCAAAGAATCCACAATAGTCATACATACCCCATCGTGGATGCCTCCAGGTCCAAAAGCATTTGTTTGACAAAAAAGTATCATATTGTCCATGCAAGAGCTGACCACAACGTCTAATGCGGCTCTCCCACAAATGATGCTCCTCTAGCATAAGGAGATCAATATCTCCTCCCACAAGGCAACGTTAAATCTCCTAACACAGTCGGCCCCTCTGACGCTGAAACTGGGGCCCACCTAGTCCCTGCACGTTCCATGAGACGATCCTCATGGGGAGTGAGAGAGAACAGATGCTGCCACAGCACCTAAACGTGCTATCTTCGAGACTGGCTTAGATGGGGAGTAATCCGCATCCAAGTGTCCTCTACATAGGCGTGACTGCAAAGAGTGCCTGGCCCAAGCCCAAGTAGACCGAGCCGTACATAAAGCAACCTCCTCTGTCCAAGAGTCCTCATGAATGTGTACATAGCATGGCGAGCATTGCGTATCAGCAAAGAAGTGAACCACAATGTGTCTACATCCTGCTCCATCTGGAGGGGTCAACGCAAACTTGGCCAATGGCCACAGAGTCTGAAGCATGTCTGTAACTCCTAGGTCTCCCATGTGAGAACTCTAGAGCGTGTGTATGCACCCACTCCAACACTGAGTCGAAAGTCCACTAAGTCTAGTCCCTGCCGCAAAGGGGAAAAGAGAAGCCAACCGCTGAGTCGAAGGCCTCTATCCCCCTAGTTGCAAGGAATAGAATATGAACCCTGGAACAGGCTACCTCAAGGTCTACTGAGGAGTCACCGAGAAAGTGTGTAAAGTCGTAGGCAAAGAAGTCCCATCGGCGACGAATGTCAAAGCTCGTCTGACTACGAGGGACTGCTGCAAAGGGAGACATCTGTACCTGTAGAGGGGGTCGCAAGAAATGTTGTCCCTCTCTCGCCAAGCGACTCATGGCAAAGGCGCTCCCAAGAGATCTCCTAGCAGCCGGAGATGGCCCTGCCCCCTGGGTTGAGTGTGGAGCTAGAGCGGAAGGGGGGGTGTAGGAGCAAGGGGAGGTGGGGGAGAAGAGGGAGGAGGAACCGGCAGAGGTAGAAGGGCAAGGGGGAGAGGCAACGGGAGAAGGAGGTGGGGGGAACCTGATGAGGAGGGGAGGAACTCGGGGGGAGGAGGGTCTATCAAGGGTGAAGTTGAGGTAGGGGTTGGAGCAGGGACCTCATCCTGCTCAAGAGGACCAAATTAGCTCCCCATGGGAACCCACTACTGCTGGATAGGCGCCTGTGGACCACCCTGAGTTCCAGTGCCCCTCCCGTTGTCAACCACGGACCTACTGCCATCCCTCCTCCGTTGGAGCCCCAGGCTCGGAGGGTGGCTCTGCCTGTGTGCTCTCTGTCTCTGCCTATGGCTACTGGCCAGCCCTTGCAGGCTGGGCCTGAGTCTGTGGGTAGGTCGGGGCCTCCTTCGTGGACAAGCCTTCGCAAGGTGGCCCATCTATTGACAATTGAAGCACTGGTTCGGGAGGCCCGAATACTCCACGCTCTATCTAAACCAACCCCCACTTAACCGAGGAAGGAGGATGACCTTCAGGAGAGTGTGAGTATCCCTAATTAGAATGCAAACTGATGGAATTCTGGCCTCCTTTTAACTACTGAGGCTGCTGTGCGAGGTGTCTCCAAGACAGTACCAATCCCTGAGCCTATCCTGGACAAAAGTGGTAGGTACTTCCTCCGCAAACTAGGAAAGCAGACGGAGATGAGAATTTCTGCCTCCTCTACCAAAACATCTGAAGCAGGGTCAAAACCATGTCTCCACTATCAAAAGTGGGCTCCAATTGCTCCAATGGTCAATGGGCTCATGGCGATGACCTTGGATGCCATCTGGGAGGTCTCAAACTCGATCTAATAGTAACCTCGTCTAAGGATCTGAACATCCAAGATCTTGCCCACCTCTGTAAGAAGGCGGACGTGGAGAAGGTCACACAGCTCTCCTCTACTAGGTCTTGTACCAAGAATCTTGCAGATGACAGAAGTTGCCTGCAAGCGCTCTACCTCTACATCTAGGTTCTCTTGCTCTGTCGGTGAAAGAGAAAGTCGAATGGTGGGCTCAGCGGGGTCGGGCAAGGAGACTTTGGAGGAGTCCCTCTGTGGTGGAGCTTGAGCCTCCATCTATGTCTGCTGCTGTGGGGCGGAGAAGGAGTGGACAGAGAAATTTATCTGCAGAGAGACCCCGACAAAGCACTGTCACGCAACCAGCACTGCCAGAGCCTAAACAAGAGAAAACCTTTGGGGAGAGTAAGGAAGAGAACAAAATTACGGGGGGGGGATGTTTCAATGAGCAAAAAGAGGAGTGTGTGTAGGGGGGGGGGGGGGGGGGGGGACTGGAAGCAGCAGCAGGAGAAGGCAACGCGAGGTGGGCGAGAGAGGGCAATGAGGACAGTGGGCGTAATGGCAAAGCTGGTAGGGGACAGCACGCACAATGGCGAGGCTGGCAGTGAGCGGGCGCAGTGGCGGGCTGGCAGTGGGCAATGTGAGGGAAGGGCAGGGGACAGCGCACGCAGCAGGTTGCTGGCAGCGCTAGGCCGGGGGGGGACATAGGTGCAGGAGAAGGAGGAGCCAGCGGCAGTAGCAACAAGGAGGCCCATTCAGGCTTGTCTCTTAAGTTTTGTTTTAGTTAAAAGTAAATTTAGCACTCATTGTCATTTATTCTCTTTGAACTTAACTTCAGGTAATTTTTTAATGGAATTTAGGGCTTTTCTAATTATTATTTTTAGGCCACATGACTAAATTATAAACAACATTTCGCGCATGCAGGACATCAACTGGGATGATCATGGTCCCTCTAGAGGCCCTGAGCGCGATCGCTGGCTCAAGGAAAAACTCCCTTGTCCTTGCGCCAAGTGCAAAAGGGCAATCCCTCGCTTGAGGTGCATTGCCTTGGAGAACGTGGAGGATGAAGGGCTTTAGCATCCTCAAAGAAGCGCTCCAAGAGATGAGATCACGACTCACCCGTCGCTTGAGAAGGTGCCCCATTGGTATGTGTTCGATGGTGGTGCACCGGCGCACAAAGCCGAACAGCTAAGAGCGACTAATCGATTTGGGTGCACCGCATGGTGATCCTCCCATTGGCCCTACTTTGGCAGTTGGTAGAATAGGGATTCCCGATGTGGGATGTAGCATCCCGCAATGAACATCGATCTCCCAGATGTACAAATCTCAGTCCATATATGATGAGCCCGTCCCACAGCATGATCGCTCTTTTCTTGAATTGTCGACTCTCACTTCGCGTCTGCAATGTTGCCAGCACGGTAGCTCCTGTCTAGATCTCTAACCTGGTTGGCTGCTGCGCGCCGCACACTGGATTGCTTGTTTTTTCGAAATATCTTTTTGTAGCCCTCCAACCACTGTTGTGAAAAATGTTGATCGGGGGTATTTGGAAATCTAGCTAACAGCACGTCCTCAATGTACCGTGCATGATCGGGCAATTGGTCTCTTAACTTTATAAAATAGTTCTTATACGTTGAATGTATAAGAATTTATAGATGGCATCAAAATGCCCTGCTTTGTGTTGTGCCGAAGTCCACCTCCCCGCCATATTTAACCCTGCAGTAGCACCCATGCGTGTCTCGCGATACTGGTACGTTAGTATCCTCGTCCTCTGCATCAGGGGTGGTACACTCTAAACGTGGAGACTTTGTTCCCCCGCCACTACCAAAACAGGCAAAACCACAAGATCCACCGCCGCTTCCTATCTCACGGCGCTCGCTGCCTTGAGGAGAGCGTCGATGCGCGCTGCTATACAAAGTTCGCCCCGAAGGTGTTCTGGCGAAGCAGGAGTGGAATGGAGTGACGAAGGACCCTGTGATGCAATGGGAGTGGGACCCTATGATGGAAGGGGAGTAGGATGATAAGAAGAGGCTATAGATTGAGACGTCGTTGGCGCGAGGCTCTGAAGGAAAGGAGTCCTTCCTTGACTCTCCCATGGTGTAGTATGTGGAGAAAGACCGTAGCTCACAAGTTGTTGCGGAGTGCAGAGACCAGAAAAATCCTCTGTCTCTCGGAGGTACTCGTCTCGTAAAGAGAGAGCCCGTTGTAGGTCTAGATCTACGATCGGTGGAGGAACCTGAGATGGGTAGTTGTAGGGTAGCCATGCTTGCAAATAACAAAAATAAACCTATGACGTCCACTGGAGGTGATGTCTACCCCGAGTGGGGGGAGCCCACTTGGGATGTGAACCAACCAAAATAAGAGCGAGCTAGCTTCTCCCCACTAGGTGGTCTCTCATCTGACATCTACATTACAAAGAGCAATATAAGGTTAAGCTTTCCCCCTACTCACTCATCTATAAATACATACACAAGTATATTAGCACAAACACGTAGATACATATACATAGTAGTAGACCTAAGTGAGGGCTAGTGTACCAAAGGTCAAGTGGCACCTCTTTAGATATCATCACAGTCTCAACCATGGTAAAACCAAAGGTACATTGCGGTAATCCATGCAAGAGTGGACCAATGACCGCAACGCCATGATTAAAAAGGGACTATACTATTTGAGAACAAACCGAACGGGCGCCCACCTGGTCGGACACGTAGCCGGACACGACATTTGTACTCTATTAGTTTTTCGAGCTAGTGTAGTAATACTTTGTGTAATCCTGATTCCAGAGTAGTGAGTCAATACCTTGAGTTATAATGCTGTCATGACATTTGTAAAAGTCTATGTGAACCGGCCGCTGACCATTTAGAATGCCCTAGGTATAAAGGTCAATAACTTTAAAATGTGAAAGGAGGGCTTATCTTTAGAAGAAGAGGGAGCTCAAAAAACGTACGCTCAAGCTCCGAGCTGCTCCAACATTGTAGTCATTACAGTTAATGACTGGGTAATCAGTTTTTAAATCCGAAACTTGCATTGTGTTCCTCTCTCTTTGCTCTTTAAATTAAGTGTAAGCCTTGTCAGTTTTGTTGTTGTTCGCGACTACGTGTCCATGATGTTTAATGGTTGGTTTAGCCGAGAAATTTTGTACACAGATTCTGACAATTCTTATGACATTTCACTCTGACATGTTACCATATACATGTGGTAGTGATGTGTGTGCACACTAGGACCGCCGGGGCATTTTTTCCCTCTTTAGGAGCTTTTTTCCCCCGTGCATTGTATATACGCCCATCACTCTAGGGCTATCTATCTTTCCATTGCACACTAAGTAACACACTCTCTATTGTGTGCCTTGAGCTTCCTTCATCGTCTCCAAGCTGTGTGCGTTTCTCTGCAACCCTAATTCCAACAATTGGTATCAGAGAAGGTTGCGTCCTCTCGGGCTTAGTCGCCAGCTGCTCCAGCACACGCCTGCTCACTTTCTCCGATTTCAGTGAGCTTTGGCAAGCGTTCGCAGGTTGACAAATACTTTGGGAAATCTCGTAGAGCTCCGTCCGCTCAGATTTTTGATTCGGGCTCATTTCGGCCTCCGTTTCCACTACAGGCGGTAGATGTTAAGGATGCGTAGGCTCATGCATTGATTGCGTTCTCTGTGAAGCGCACCATTGTTCCTCACATCCGCTCAGCAAAATCTGCAAAACAGGCTTGGGATATTCTAGCAGGTCTTTATGCAAGCCGCAATGAGGCTAAAATTGCTTTGCTGCGTAAAGAGCTGGAGTCGAAGATTATGCATGAGGAAAATGATATGGACACTTTCCTTGCTAGTGTCAAGGATATCAATGAGAAACTTATTTCTGCAGGTGAAGTTATTTCAGACAGTTCCCTTGTGCAGACTGTTCTTGATGCCTTACCAGATTCTTACCAGACTTTTACTAGTACTTGGAGACTTATGACCCAAGGAAATCCAAAAGTTGTCAAGTTTGATGCATTATGCACATTGTTGTTGCAAGAGTCACTTTCCAGAAAAAACAAGACTAGACAGCGTGCAGTTGAACAGGCTTTTATTGCTTCTCAAAGAAAGGGTGGTAACAGCAATGCAGCCACGTCTTATGGTTCTGCTGCGAGTGGCAAAAATTCTGTTCCTAATGCTTCTGTTGGCAGCAATTCTTTTGGAAATTCTGGTGATAAGGGCAAAAAGAAGATGCGTTGCCATTATTGTAAATCCAATGATCACTTGATCAAGTCATGTCCTAAGTTGAAGGCCAAAGAGGCTAAGAAGAAAGAGGGTGGTTCCACTGCAAATGCTGGTTCCACTACAAATGCAGCCATTGTTGAGTCTTCTGTGAAAGGAGATTGTGTTGCTTATGTTGATGTAGAATGGGCTTTTAGCACAGAGTGCACTTACAATCCTGCTGCCCATGATGCATGCTTGTCAATTGCTGTAGATTCACATGTGTGGTATTTCGACAGTGGTGCTACAAAGCACATTACCTCACATCGTGAATTGTTTACCTCTCTCGAGTCTGTCCCTCATGGGAATTCAGTCACTTGTGCCAACAACGCTTCTTATCCAGTTCAGAGAGTTGGAAATATTGTGCTCACTGCTGCTAATGGCAGTTCCTTCACACTTGTTGATGCACTTTATGTACCTAGGATCAAGAAGAATCTCTTGTCTGTATCCACACTTGCTAGACTTGGACTTGTAGTCAAATTTGTGGATGACAGATGTACAGTTCATGATCTCAGTTTTGGTGATGAAATTGTTGCATCTGGGCTTTTGTGCCGTGGGCTGTATAATCTCACTTTGTATGACAAGTGTGGACAAAATTTTGCAAATGCTGTTGCAAATTCAAGGGCTATTTCAGATGCAAAACTTTGGCATGCACGTTTTGGTCATCAGAATTTTTCCAGTTTGCTGCGTTTGCAGAAATCTGATATGGTTGCTTCTTTGCCGCCTCTTGAAGCACCTGTCAAACATGTTTGTGAAGGCTGTATTTTGGGTAAGATGCAGCGTTCTAAATTTCCAAAGGATGGTTCAATTCGGGCCACATGCAGGTTGCAGCTTGTGCATAGTGATGTTTGTGGGCCCATGCAAACTCCGTCCTTGGGCAATTACTTGTACTTCGTGACTTTCATTGATGATTACTCCAGGCATGCATGGGCATTTCCGCTTAAAGCGAAGGCCGAAGTTTTTATGTGCTTCAAAAAATTTCTGGCTATGGCTAAAAATGTCTTGAAATGTACTATGGGCACCCTCCGTTCCGATCGAGGGGGGGAGTATATGTCTCATGAATTTAATGCATTTCTGGCTAGTCGTGGGATAAAACACCAATGTACAGTGCCTTATACACCTCAGAAAAATGGTGTTGCTGAGAGGAAAAATAGGTCACTGATGAAAATGGCATGATGTATGGTCAAAAGTCAAGATTTGCCGCATTCTTTTTGGCTTGAGACCATCATGTGTGCCACTTATGTACTTAACAGGTGTCCTACAAAAGCTTTGCAATCTATTACTCCATATGAAGCATGGCATGATAGAAAGCCTTCTATTGAGCACATGCGTGTTTTTGGATGTTTGGCATATGCTTTGGTGCCACAAGTGCAGTGCAAAAAAAAAATGTTGGTTATAGTGCTGAAAGCAAAGGTTACAAATTGTATCATCCGCAAACAAAACGTATCCTGGTTTCTCGGGATGTAGTGTTTGTGGAAGATTATGTTCAACCCTTGCTGTCATGTACTAGAGACAATAATGTAATCTCACAGGACATTTATGACACTTTGTTGCCTCTTTTAGTTTTGTTAATACAAATGTAAGTTCCAATGAGGCAAATGTACATCCTATGGGGGTTTCTGAAAATGTTTTAGATCAGCCTATTACTAATGCAGATGTACTTGATGAGGAAAGGGCTGAAAATGAGCAAGCTAGAGGTATGCCAAAATGGCTGGTGCACACTTTGCGTGACAGTAAATTGGATGCACCTGTGTCTAGTCGTACGCGTTCAGGCTCTTGCCATGCATCTTATGCATCAGATTGTTATGCTTTGGCTGTGTCTAGCTTACATGATGTTGAGGAGCCTCTATCTTTTGATGAAGCACAGAATTCAGAAAATTGGATGGCTGCCATGCAATCAGAATATGATGCACTTATAGAAAATGACACATGGACTTTATGTGATTTGCCTCCTGGCAAAAAGGCCATTGGTACGAAGTGGGTTTACAAGTTGAAATGCAAGCCAGATGGTGAGATCGATCGCCATAAGGCTCGACTTGTTGCAAAAGGTTATGCATAGCAAAAAGGCATAGATTATGAAGATACTTTTGCTCCCACTTGTTGTATGACTACTGTACGTTTTCTATGTGCATTGGCAGCTCATTTTGGTTGGGATGTACATCAATCAGACATTGTTACTGCTTTCTTGAATGGTGACATATTTGAGGAAGTTTATGTAACGTAGTCTCGCGGTTTTGTCATAAAAGGACAAGAGGACAAAGTGTGCAGATGTAAGAAGGCTTTGTATGGGTTGAAGCAATCTCCTCGTTCTTGGTATGAGAAAGCTGACACTCATTTGGTTAAACGAGGCTTTCGTAACAGTCCAACAGAAAGCACATTGTATGTAAAGCGTGAGGGTGATGTATTTCTCATTGTAGTTCTTTATGTTGATGATTTGCTGATCACTGGACCAAATGAGAGACATATTGATGAATTTAATGCTGATTTGAATGCTACTTTCAAGATGAAAGATTTAGGGATGTTGCATCATTACTTGGGTATACAGTTTAAGCAGTGTGATGGTGGTATTGCCTTGTGTCAAAAAAGTTACATAGAGACATTGCTATGTAAGTTTGGACTTGAGGATTGCAAACCTATTGACACTCCCATGGAAACAGGTTTGAAGTTGAGTCTACATGATTTTGGCGATCCTGTTGATGTCACTCTTTACCAAACTGTTGTTGGCTGCCTCATTTATGTATGCAGCATGAGGCCGGATATTCAGTTTGCAATCTCACAGGTCAGCAGATTTATGCATAGCCCAGGGTCTAAGCATTGGCAGGCTGTCAAGAGGATTTTCCGCTACCTTAGTGGCACTTCACATCTTGGCTTGTTTTATCCCAAGGGGGGATCATTGCCACCAGACTTACATGCTTTTTCGGACTCAGATTGGGCTGGTTGTTTTGACACACGAGTGTCCACAAGTGGTTTTTGTTTCATGCTTGGCAGTTCATGGATATCATGGTTGAGCAAGAAGCAACCTACTGTGGCCACTTCGAGTTGTGAGGCTGAGTACAGGGCAGTCTTCACAGCTACGGTTGAGTGTGTATGGCTCAGACGCCTTATGGCTGATTTGGGTGTTGGACAGGACACTACCAACACTATTTACACTAATAGTCAGAGCGCATTGGCAGTTGCGAGGAACCCAGATTTTCATGCTTGCACAAAGCACATTGAGGTGCATTACCACTATGTCATGGAGAGGCTCTTAGCAGGAGAGATCAGCTTGGCTTATGTGCCAACACAGGACAACCTTGTAGATCTTTTCACAAAGGCATTGTCTTGTGAGAAGCTTGAAGCTTTCTACAAAGCTTTGGGATTACTCCCCTTTGTGGACTGATCATGTCCTCAGGGCATGGCACTTCCCTTTACTCATGTGCCAGCTCTCGTTCACCGCATCACTCCAGGGGGGATTTGTTACCATATACATGTGGTAGTGATGTGTGTGAACACACTAGGACCGCCGGGGCATTTTTTCCCTCTTTAGGAGGTTTTTTCCCCCGTGCATTGTATATACGCCCATCACTCTAGGGCTATCTATATTTCCATTGCACACTAAGTAACACACTCTCTATTATGTGTCTTGAGCTTCCTTCATCTTCTCCAAGCTGTGTGCATTTCTCTACAACCCTAATTCCAACATGACAATCATACAAATTCAACCTACTGCACACGCATCATTTCAGCAACACACACACTTCGAATTGAACATTTTTGCACTTGTATTGTACTCAGAACATGGAATACACAGAGAGAATGAAACAAAAATACGACAAACTAATCTAAATTTTGCATTCGACAAACTGCTGCATCTGACATACTGCATCTGACAACTAGAAATCCACCATTACACAAAAAATCCGCCCATCCCATCACGCTACATAACTGAATGGCTTTCTTCCTCACATGAAAGAGAGAAAACGACCCTTAACTTCCAAGATCCCAAAAGTCACTTAAAATAAACTACGGTTCACACCTTTCTCAAAAGTAATCCTCCTAAGGTTTAACTCTAACACTTGGCACAACCCGGTGGCTTCAGCCATAGGCTGACCTCGGACCCACAATCCCTTGATCCGTAAACTAGATAAAAGAAGAAACTTACGAAGATAAAACAAAATTAGCATAACAGCCATATGAATATCCTTCTCTTTGAAATTTTGCAAATGCTCTGAATTTTCTTCTGCAATATAATCCTCCACTGATTTTTGATGAATATGCCACACTGCTGACTTTTTGCTTGTCTGAGTTCTTGCCTTGTCATTGAATAAATTCTTCCTCCACATTTGGAAAATTGGAACATACTCCCTTGTCAAACTGAATGAAAGAAACTTGACTGTCAAATCATACCACTTTTGCAACACTCAAAATTTCCGCCTTGATGAAGAAAGTCCGCATAAACTCCATCGGATCATTGTCCTGAGTAAAGCACATTCCACTGAATCCATCTGTCGATTCCTCTTGAACTTCTTGAGCATCCGTACAAACTTGTAACACATTCCTCTTCCACAAATCAACAACTCCAAAATCTGGAACACATGAAAATCTGAATTTTGACAATCCGCCATCCACATCTGTGAGGATTCTATTTGATCCATTCTTATCAAAATTTGACCATAAAACAATCCGCTCAACTACATTCTTTGCAACTGAATGTTCTCCTTTCACATACTCAATCTTTGACATCAAAATATGCTCTTGAATGTGCCAAGCATCAAGAGAAGCTTCCATAAACTTTTTTGGTATTCTTGTATCACCTGCAATGGAACCATAGCAATTATCTACAACAAACATGCTTTGACAACCTAGAATGGAATTTGCCTCTTGTTCCTCCATATTCATCGTAAAGAAATTCAATTGTTGAAAATTCCTCCCATTGATAAGCTGATTCCAACTTCTGTTTATAGGATTGAGATATCACTTCTGCAATATCCTTTGGCTGTATATCCTCTTGTTTTTGTTGATCTTCCACCTGCTTCCTTTTTTTATATTTTGCATGTGGCTTATTCTGATATTCCGCATCATACTTCCTCCTTGAATCCAATTTGATCCTCCACACTTGTTTTGACATAATTGGACTTGTAAAACCTTCTTCAGATCCTTCAATATCGTCATAACAACTTTTGTCAAATAAATTTGAACCCAAATCTGCCAGATAGTCGATTTGATCACCAACTTTCTTCACAATGAAAACATCCTGAAAGTTAAACTGAACATTTTTTATCCACATCAAAGATTTAGATACTTCAAAACTGAAGTTTTCACCCTCAACAACTTTTGTGACTTCCCACATAAGAATTTGACATTCCACTGTTGACTTCTGCTTTGCATCCACATATCTAATCAGATTTGCTATTTTCTCATCACATTCCTTTCCACGCTCTCTATCATCCATAACCTATGTATCCAAAGCTTCAACCAACAAACTATTCCCCTGCATCATTGCATCCTTTCTCTCTGGCTTAATTTGCATCAGGATCTGACTTCCATGATGACAACTCAACTTTGCATTTATTCTATATCTCTGCTGAATTACTAAAATTGCATCTTCTTTCACATTAAACTGATGCTTGTACACATTTGAATCCATACCTTTCAGATTTGAATAATCCCAAGCACATACATGGATGAACTTCTGCAATAACTTCTTCAAATTCAATATAAATCTGTCATGAAGATGAACACTGATTTTGACAACTTTTGGACTCAATTTAGATCACAAATTCAGCTCTTGCAAAGCATCCTTCTTCTCCCTTGAAACTATCTCCATCAGCTTGTCATACAAGTGCTCAATTCTTGTATTTGCTTCTTTTGTTGCAATATCCCCATCCAAATGGTCGAAATCCTCCTTCATATTTGATCTCTAATCGACTTCTGTCTTTTGAATTAAATTCTGATCTGCATCTGCATTCTCTGACTTATCAGATGACTTCTTACAGTTCTCCTGACAAACTGTAAATTCAAACACAATAAAATGACTTTTTGCTTGAATCTGTAAACCATCACAATCAGCATATATAAACTCCTTTATGGTTTGCTCAACGCACTGGGATCCTGATTTCAAATTCTGCTTATGGGGTTCATGTATCAATTCCACAACATCATCCGGCTGCAAATCCTCTTGTGTGAATATGTTTGGTAGAAGTTCCACAGTCACTGAGTGAGCATACTCTAGTGGTAGATTAGGAGTAGCTAAGGGCTCTTTGAGGCTCTCTTGGCCAAGCTCCTTCTGCACTTCCTTCTCCTCTATCTTTGTTACTCCCACTTGGTGACTTTCAAACTCCATGCCAATCCAAATGTCATCATCATCACTAAACTCCCCTTCAAACGGATCCTCAAATGTTTCTCTCAACTTCTCACATGATTTTTGTAATCACCCAATGCTTTTCCTGCTTGAACATGGTTCCACTTATCCCCTTTATGAGTATCCAACCATTCATATGCATTCTCCAAGTCATCCTCAAAACTAGTTAGCCTTTGTAATGCATTCTTCATTTCCCCCTAATTTAATGCTTTATGCACTTTACAGATTATTCTATGAAACTTTGTGCATAAATCAACCATACACCATTTCCTACATGCATCTTTCATCGAGCATTCATTAACCGCACATGGACAGTCATCCGCTTCATGCTTCCTACTCATACAAATCTTGCACTTCTTCTTCTTTTTTTTACCCCCCATTACTTCGATTCTTCTCGAAAACCTTGTGATAAGATGCTACCTTCTTGTGGTTGTAAATCAGATTCCATCTCTGCAATTCAGATTTTTCCTTGTATTCTGATCATCTTCTTTGTTCTGCTTTGCAAACTGTTTTCCTTTTTGTAACTATCATCATAACTGCTACTCGGTAATCTTCTTGGAACTCGTCAATCCCACAAGAGAGAGTAAATCCGACCATGAAGACGCTTCATAAGCACCGTGATCACTAGTGTTTAATGGTTTGTTTAGCCGAGCAGTTTTGTACACAGATTTTGACAATTCTTATGACATTTCACTCTGACAACCATACAAATCCAGCCTACTGCACACGCATCATTTCAGCAACACACACTTCGAACTGAACATTTTTGCACTTGTATTGTACTCAGAACATGGAACACACAGAGAGAATGAAACAAAAATATGACAACTAATCTGAATTTTGCATTGGAAAAACTGCTGCATTTGACATAATGCATCTGACAACTAGAAATCCACCATTACACAGAAAATCCGCCCATCCCACCATGCTACATAACTGAATGGCTTTCTTCCTCACATGAAAGAGAGAAAACGACCCTTAACTTCCAAGATCCCAAAAGTCACTTAAGATAGACTATAGTTCACACCTTTGTCAAAAGTAATCCTCCTAAGGTCTAACTCTAACACATGAGCTATAATTGCAAATTTGAGTGCTTAAATCATTGTTTTGTTTTGACCATAGGAGAGTGTTCTTAGACCATAGGATGACCTTTCTGGACTGATCTGTTGCAGTTTTTAAGACCTTCTTCATGATGGATCGTGATTTTGGTACCTTGTTGGATTGTGACCAGACTTACTAGGACAGTGCCCCTAGGTGTCCTAGACCTCCTCCTAAAGTTTCGTTGCATTTCGAGTCTGTTCGAGTGCCGAAATGGCATGATGACCTAGAGCTGTGAGAAAGGACATAGGCAGATTTCCCTTATCATTGAGTGTTGGTTTGCTTGTTGAGCTAGTGTGTTTTCTTGTTAAGGTTCACTATGTGAGATTGACAATCTCATAGAGTCTCAGTGCCCCATCCAAGTCACTTTCCCCAGCAACGGCGCCAATGTTAGCAGGTCACCGCGACGGATGTTTGCATCATAGATTTCTAGCACTAACATAATGGCAATACTCAGGGAAAGTGTTAGTGGGTCGCTGCGACGGACGTCTGCAGCATAGCTTTCTGGCACTAACATAATATCAATACTCAGGGAAAGTGACTCGGATGGGGCACGGAGACTCTATGAGATCGTCAATCTCACGAAGTAAACCTTAACAAGCAAACACAACAACTCTACAAGCAAACCAACACTCAATGATCAGGGAAATTTGCCTATTTCCTTTCTCGCAACTCTAGATCATCACACCATTTTGCTCGAACGGACTCGAAATGCAACGAAACTTTAGGAGGAGGTCTAGGACACCTAGGGGCACTATCCTACCAAATCTGGACGCAATCCGACAAGGTACCAAAATCATGATCCATCATGAAAAAGGTTCTTAAAACTACAATAGAACATACCAGAAAGGTCGACCTATGGTCTAGGAACACTTTCCTATGGTCAACACGACTAAAAACAATGATTTAAGCACTCAAATTTGCAATTACAGCTCACAGATGCGTAGTCGTGAACCACAGCAAAACTGCCAATGCTTACACTTAATTTAAAGAGCAAAGAGAGAGGAACATAATGCAAGTTTCGTATTTAAAAACTGATTATCCATTCATTAACTGCGATGATTACAAGGTTGGAGCATCTCGTAGCTTGAGCGTACGTTTTTTGAGCTCCCTCTTCTTCTAAAGATAAGCCCTCCTTTCACATTAAAACCTAGGGCATTCTAAATGGCCAGTGGCCGGTTGACATGGACTTTTACAAATGTCATGATAGCATTACAACTCAAGGAATTGACTCATTACTCTAGAAGCAGGATTACACAAAGTATTACTACACTTGCTCGAAAAACTAATAGAGTACAAATGTGGTGTCCGGCCAGGTAGGCGCCTGTTGGGTTTGTCCTTAAACATTCCCCCCTTCCTAATTCTTGTCGTCCCTTGACACAACCTTGTGCAATCTTGTCATAGAGTTGTCTTCAGCTTTGTCTTCAAGGTTGGACTTCATCTTGGGAAGCGCTTTGTTGTTGATGACGCTCCCCCCTTCCTTGAGTCATTCATATATGTCGTGTTGTTGATACGTGATTTGAGCTTGATTGTTCATGCAAATTTTCTTCTTGTTGCACATTCTCTTCTTGTTGCAAGTCTTCCCCGCCATGAAGAGGAATTTTCCTGTTTTTGAGTTTGTAGATTCGATCCTCTTTGTGGCATGGACTTTATGTTGGGTTTGTTTTCCATGTCCACTGCAATTTGAGTTGTCTGCAATAGGTCACCAATGTTGAAGCACTGTGTGAGCTACTTTTGATTGTTGTGGATAGCTCGCTTGCTGAATTTTTCATTGTTTGTTGTTGTAGGCCATTCTTTGACTTGCCATTGTTTGATGGAGCCTTGCTGTTGACCTTGGAGGAGATAAAAGATTCTCTTGATAATCATATGGAGACCTGCAGTTTTGCTCCAAGTCGTTGTCAATTGATTTGGGTAGACATTTCCTTATTGTTGATGTAAAAGAAATATATACAAGAAGTTGATGATGAGGGTTTCTAGATTAGGGTCTTAATACCTGGATGACCAAAGGGAAAAAACCCGGTGGGAAAAAAGTGCCTTTGTATACGCTCTTATTGGAGTTGAGCATTTGGACTTGAAGTACATGTCATGCAAGGTGAGTGCGTTGGATAAACAAAGGAAGAGTGTCTAATGCAAGTGCCAATTACGGGACACTCTATATGCACATGAGAGATTTGTCAAACAAAAGCATGCAGTGTAAGAGATGGAGTTGATGGGTGCTTTAAGGAACAAATGTAGCACTTGTGACATCAAAGGATGTCTCAATAGCTTCCACGTTTCCAAGAAGGGTTTTCAATGTAGAAGCTTCTCCACTCATTCCTCACTGTGCTAAGTGCGTGAGTGTCTTTTGGACCTCCTCCTTCACTTATCACTATAATATAATGACTTTGACTCTTATGCTCACCTATACCAACATGAATGACACGACGTAATTATACTCAACTCT
This sequence comes from Adiantum capillus-veneris, assembly GCF_014529385.1. Classification (NCBI taxonomy): domain Eukaryota; kingdom Viridiplantae; phylum Streptophyta; class Polypodiopsida; order Polypodiales; family Pteridaceae; genus Adiantum; species Adiantum capillus-veneris. The sequence goes on from NC_140960.1 coordinate 44,973,255, forward strand.
TCCAACTTGAACAGTACCTAAAATAACTAAGATGCTTAGATCATAGAGAATATTACATGAAGGTTTGGGACTAATGCCTTGCTCATTTACTGGCTTAGCTGCCCGACCCTGACTTTTATGCCATGTATTTTTAATGGCGACTTGGACTTACCTGTTCAAGGCCAAAAACGCAATTCCATAAGTTTTGAAAATTTAGACCTTTTCCCTTGTTTTGGTCTTTGGATGCCACCATTTTTTCCAGTAGGTTGGCATATTTTGTCTCCTTTTGACTTGCTTGTCGTATGTTCACATTGCTTTGTGGAACAAGTCCTTCAGCTCTGATAGGGCTTGATGTAGCCTTTTCGTTATTTCCCATGAGAAGTGGTTGTTGATGTCTGTAGGTTCTTTGTGTTTGAGTTTCCACGAGAAATTTCGGAACCCATCTTGTTTTTGGTCCTTGTGTGACCATCTTTGGTATTTTATCTTTTTCTATAATTTGATGGACACTAGGCTTCGGTATCCAAACCTGATGATTTCCTTTGTAGAAGCCTTGCTTTTGTAATTGATGACAAGGTATCCATGTGTAGATTGCAGCAACCTTGGTTGTAATTGGCTTCTGTTGGCTTTTGGTTGTCATTGCTTGCTTTGGGGTAGAAGCCTTGTGCTGCTTAATTTCTCTTCGTTATTCCAGATTGAGCTACAATTTTTGGTAACCATATTGGAGTGTTACCCTCATAAAATCTTTTTGCTTCGAGTATCTTGACTAAAATCATTTGCTGCTTCACCTATTGTTGGGTAGCTTGATTTAAGTCTGACGTTGGTACCCAAACTTGTTGCATTCCTTGCTGCTTTGATTTTTGCTTTTGCCTTTTGTGGTAGTTCTTTCTCCTAACTGAGTTGTTTGTCTTCCATTGATAGCACGTCGTGCTCTTTGTTTGATTTTGAGCCCATTCGAGTGCCAAAATGGTGTGATGACCTAGAGTTGTGAGAAAGGACATAGGTAGATTTCCCTGATCATTGAGTGTTGGTTTGCTTGTTGAGCTAGTGTTTTTGCTTGTTAAGGTTCACTTCGTGAGATTGACGATCTCATAGAGTCTCCGTGCCCCATCCAAGTCACTTTCACTGAGTATTGACATTATGTTAGTGCTAGAAAGCTATGTTGCAGACGTCCGTCACGGCAACCCACTAACATTTCTAAGGATCATATCCCCGGCAGCGGCACCAATATTACCGGGTCGCCGCGATGGATGTTTGTAGAATAGCTTTCTAGCACTAACATAATGTCAATACTCAGGGAAAGTGACTCGGATGGGGCACGGAGACTCTATGAGATCGTCAATCTCACAAAGTGAACCTTAACAAGCAAACACACTAGCTCAACAAGCAAACCAACACTCAATGATCAGGGAAATCTGCCTATGTTCTTTCTCACAACTCTAGGTCATCACGCCATTTTGGCACTCAAACGGACTCGAAATGCAATGAAACTTTAGGAGGAGGTCTAGGACACCTAGGGGCATTATCCTAGAAAATCTGGACGCAATCCGACAAGGTACCAAAATCATGATCCATCATGAACAAGGTCCTTAAAACTGCAACAGAACATACCAGAAAGGTCGCCCTATGGTCTAGGAACACTCTCCTATGGTCAACACGACTAAAAACAATGATTTAAGCACTCAAATCTGTAATTATAGCTCACAGACGTTGTCAAGAGTTTTTTGGAGCAAGGGATTGCGCATATGTACATATACATGCATGGTGCATCAAATAAAGAATTGCCCATTTTTCAGAGCCAGGTGGTTACGTGGGGCCCACATGTGTACAGGTAGGACAGGGTGTACATAGTGCATCGATTTTCATTATTACCAGTACCACTGTGTTTTTTCTACAATAAGGAGGAGTTGGTAGCGCGTAAAACTTCTCGAGGAAGCTATCCGCGGGCCGACGACATGAGGTAAGCAGGTGCGTCAGATGGCATCTAGTGGCGTCAGGAGGCCAAATGGGGTCAATACTTGCACGTGGATAAGTACAGATACAACGTGGGTGTTTTCTTGTGAGAGTTATGCAAAAATTTCATCATTAGGACCACTTTTTGGGGCCACTTCACGTGGTTGTGAGACGCATTATTGAAAAGAAATGAGTGCCAGGTGTGCGGATGATGCAAAAAGGTGACAACTAGGCACTGCGAGGTCAGTTTTTGGCCTGTTCGGGGTCCGTTTCAGATCATCTAAAAGGCCAAGGGTGCCCAACTAAAAAAGCTAAGTGTGGGAACTGAAAAAACAGAGAGAAGACCAGAAAAAACGTGGAGAAGAGAGGAGGAACAGCCGCAGGTGTGTTTTTGCTCATTTTGGAGCCTGTTTTGGCCGTAAACTGCTCATCCGAGGTCGGATTTGAGCACTTTGACATTGTAGACTGGGGTTTTGGGCCGTTCCGAACGCGATGGCGCTGTCCATTTTTCCAAATTCCTCACTCTTTTCCTGCTATTTTTATGGGTAAGTTTCTCCTATGAGCGAAGTTTCTGCTCTAGTTTGTGATTGTATCTGGCTTATTTTACCCATATTGTGTGAGCTATTTGCCCCATTGGTGTTGGCCCAAGCTCAATTGTATCTAAACATCAGAAATTCTCCTCTTTTGAGCTGAGTTTTTTGGGTGTGTGTGTGTGTGTGTGTGTCTGTGTGGAGTGGGCAAGTGGATAGTCTCTCTCCTCTCACTCCAGAGGTGTGTTCCCTGTCTCGGCCAGGTGTGTTGTCTAAGCCGAGTGGTGCCCCATAGTGTGTGTGTGTGTGTGTATCTTCCCAAGAGTGTGTGTCGGGTCGTTATAGAGGCACTGTGTGTGTTTTCATCTCGCTCACAACGTGTAGTCGCAAACCACATCAAAACTGACAGTGCTTACACTTAATTTAAGGAGCAAAGAGAGAGGAACACAATGCAAGTTTCGAATTTAAAAATTGATTACCCATTCATTAACTGCGATGATTACAAGGTTGGAGCAGCTCGTAGGTTGAGCGTACGTTTTTGGAGCTCCCTCTTCTTCTATAAGGCCTCCTTTCACATTAAAGTTATTGACCTTTATACCTAGGGCTTTCTAAATGGCCAGTGGCCGGTTCACATGGACTTTTACAAATTTTATGACAGCATTAGACGTATACACGTCATCTCATGATACATATGCTATGACAAAAAGAAACTAATGCTATCTAGCTACGGCTAGTAGACTGACATCGTCTAATCAGACGTCTCATCACATCCAAGCAGCGTATCTATTGGATTCTGCAAAAAAAAACAATAAGAAAACTTTCTGTAAGTATAAACATATAATTGACAAAACAATACAACAAATAGAAAAGAGTAAACCCTAATACTAGCCATGCCGCCGTGAGAACTCAAAATGTCCATCAGGGCGTTTAAGCCCTTTCTGCCTGCTGCCTGCATACTCGCACTTGTACGGTGTGGGGTCACGTCCTGTCGTTGACCACTATTTAAAACATACAAAGAATCCATTATGTTAGAATTTAAAAACCCCTAAACCCTAAACTATCAAACCTGGAGAGCAATGTGAAAACACTTACAAAATCGTCCTTAGATAATGCCCACCCGCCGCTCCCCAAGTGGTGCGATCTCTCTGCCTCTACTCGGGCTTTGGCTGCCTCCTTTTGTTGCTTCCACTTGTCAGGATTCTCGCGTGCTACTCGCTTTGCATTCTTCCAATTTTCTTTGGCCAACCAATCTGGTCTGTTCCACCCATGCTTTTTTTCTTTCTGCACTTCAAAACGCTTGTGCTTGCAATATTCGCACATTCGAACCTTCATCAGGTCTTCATTAAAGCGGTCACCCCATGTTCACACGGAAAACTTGTCATGCAGCATGCTGATGACTATCTTTTAATTCACTTGGTACTTCACTCCAAGTGTTTAGTATGTAGTGTCTAGACACTTGAGAGCAAAGACCGCGCCTGGCATAGATGGCGATGCCGCGGCTGGTGTGGGGGTGGGCAAAGAAGGGGAAGGTAAAAGAGCCTCGTTGAACACGAGGCGGTGTCGAGGCATTAGCGGCAGCATCCCCACAACAACCATCGTCTCCACCACTAGGGCGTCCATGCCTACACGAGTGTGAAGATCGTCGCGTCAACATTGAAGCTTCAAAGCACTCTAAATGCTCCGAAACAGAGGGAGACGCTGAAGGAGTAGAATGACGTGATGGTTTTCCAGAGCGATGACGATCCTAGTACCACTGCCTCTGCTGAGGTGACAAAGAAGAAAGAAACTCATCATCATCCATACCTGCATTAAACACACAAACATTTAATCTTAATATTGAATGGAGAAGAAAACATGGACAAGTAGAGAGAGGCAGAGAGAGAGAGGACTCGTAAAGAGGGAGGGATTCCTGTGTAGAGAGATTCTTATAAAGTTCTTGTAAATTTGTCTCCCGTGTGCATTCTATGTATCTTTAAAAAGCATTGTGCTCCGAGTGTGATGGAGACTGAGGCTGCAATCACAGAGGAGGTGATCAGTCTCTGCTCATAGATGTTGCTCGCCCCTCCACTAGATCTAGTTGATTGGGTGAAAGAGACGCTAAGAAGTAGTAGTAGTGTTTCTTAGCATCTCTTTTATCCGATCTACTAGATCTAGTGGAGGGACGAGCAGTATCTATGAGTAGAGATGATCACCTCCTTCACGATTGCAGCCTTAGTCTCCATCGCACTCGGAGCACAGTGCTTGTCGGCAAAGAGTGTCCTTGCTTGTGAGAACATACCTGGAGCATACGTACCTGGAGTGGACGCAATGACGATTAAACACAATTTAAATTTCTCAAGCATAGCCACGTGAAAACAATATATAGTATAAAACGGAGCAAAATTGTTCAAATACAATGTTTATGGCTTTAAGCAGTCTCTCTCTCATCCTCACATAGCTCAACATAACTCCCTATATATACATATAGCTCTCCGTTTAGGCAGATGTAATCCGTTTCATTTTGTAGATCCTCTACATGCACCCCATAGAGAGTAGCAGCTTGATGCTCGCTTGGCACCACCTCAGCGACTTCTGACTGAGAATCTTCTCCAATCTCCTCCATTGCTGCCGATGTGATTGGCACATGGTAGCCCTCATATGTCCGTGCACTACGAGGGGCTACCTCTATGAAGTACCAACTGTTTGATGTAGACTTTGTAGGATGAAATATCACATGCGAGAGCCACATAACATACATGAGAGCTTCCAAGCACATAACTTCTAAAATTGGATAGCTTCCAAGCACATAACTTACTTGTTTACACAACTGGCAGTATGTGCTCTTTGAGCAATCTACACAGTGATAAAAATGCGGTACACTTGTGTAAGTAATCTATCAGATCATTATACATCTAGAGTTTTTTATTAAAGTAAACACATTGTAATAGATCACCTGAAAAGCGTTATGACGCTAGTGTCATTCCATCCAAAATTTTCCTGCATGTTGAGAAGAACCAGGAGCACCTTCAATCTAGACACACGTGCTCCATCATACAATGGCGTATCGGCTTCACTTTTCATATCATCATAGATAAGCCTTTTTGAATCCATGATCGTCTCGATCATTTCATAGATCTTGGGCTTAAACATTGCCTCGTTGGGAATGTGGTCTCATGATCATCCTCTGAGTTGTTAGAGGCTACATCTTGTGGCCTCATGTATGTTGCTTGACCAAAGCGCCTGCGAACACGTCTATTGAGTTACAAGATTGCTGCCTATTGGCTAGCGTCAGAGTCTAACGAGTTATAATTGGCAACAACTCGATCCATAATAGATGGATCAAACTTGCCAAATTCGTGAACGGGCTGCAAAGAAATGCGTCTTGTCCATTGCACAGTATGTGCATTGTTTACAAGGACATAAGATCCTTGTTGAGAGATAGGTATTTCGGTTGGATGGCCCCACATCCTCGTCACTACTCATAATGAAGGTAAAAACCTTACAACCTGGACATAAAATTCATCTTATATTGGCATCCTCCGTCTTTTCTCTCTCTCTCTCTCTCTCTCTCTCTCTCTCTCTCTCTCTCTCTCTCTCTCTCTCTCTCTCTCTCTGTGTGTGTGTGTGTGTGTGTGTGTGTTCACATTGTAAACTACCTCACATTCTCTAGTCATGTCCAATCCCGGCACACCTCAGTCTAGAGGTGCACGGAGATCAGAACCACCGGGTTATAATCTCGTCTTTATTGGTCAATGCCTATATTTGTGGGTACGAGAAATCTACACGCCCATGTCTACATGATAGTGCACGTAGTGGAAAATACCCCTTTGCCTCTTCTCTAGCTGTAGCATTTCACAGCATCTTAACATCTCTTCACAGTAGATCTTTGTTCGAGGGATTACTTAGTACATTACATGTTGGCCTCCAATATGATATCATACCGTTGAAATCTTTCCAACTTAAGGTCGCATCCGTAGAGAGGAAGAGAGGGATCACCGTTCGTCTAACTCTAATTTTTCTATAGTGATCCCGAAGGTAGACTCTAATATAAAAACTCAATCCAAAATATAATCTTAAATCTAACCTAATTGAACATGTGGTGACTCGCAGCTAATTGAATATGGTTAGTTTGTGAGTTAATAGGTGGCAAATTCTGATGGAAATATACATATTGTTGTGTAACTAGTGTTTGCTCTTTGGGCAAAGTGAGCCTTCATTGACATGCACTAAAATCTAACATAAATCTAATCTAATCTTAAATTGAACATAACTCTAGATCTAGTCTAATCTTGAACTCAAAATAAACCTAAATCTAATCTAATCTTAAATCTAACATAAACCTAAATTTAATATAGTTAATCTTAAATCTTGTCTTAATCTTAAATCTAAATCTACTCTAATATTAAACTCAACATAAACCTAAATCTAATCCAATCTTAAATCCTAAACCTAAATGTGATCTAACTTAAATCTAACATAGCTAGCTAATCTTTAATACTACCTTAATTTTAAATCTAACATAATCTTAATCTAACGTAAATCTAAATCTAAGCTTATCTTAAACTCAACATAAACATAAATCTAAATATAATCTAATTTAAATTTTAACCTAATCTCTCTCTCTTTGTTCTCTCCCCTTACCTCTCTCTTTTGTCTTCTCCCCCTCTCTCTCTCTTTGGTTTTTTATTCTCTCTCTCTCTTTCTCTTTGTTTTCTCCTCTCTCTCCCTCTCTCTCTCTCTCTCTCTCTCTCAATGTGTGTGTGTATGCATTCTTTGTTTATGCATGTGTGTGTGTGTGTGTTTTGTTTATGCATGTGCTCTCTCTCTCTCTCTCTCTCTCTCTCTCTCTCTCAAAGACACAATGTGTGTGTGTGTGTGTGTGTGTGTGTGTGTGTGTGTGTGTGTGTGTGTGAGAGAGAGAGAGAGAGAGAGAGAAAGAGGGGAAGGGAACATGAGAGAGATGAGAGGGAAGGAGCATACCTGGCTCTTCTTCCTCTCCTCGTGTATGTGTGTGTGGGGGGGGGAAAAGGGGGGGAGGGGGAGAAAGAGAGAGAGAGAGGGAGAGCGTGGGTTACCTCTTTGCTTGAGCGTCAAAAATTCAAATCTGAGATCTAAGTTTTTGGGCGCTCTCGGTTTATTTTTTACCCCTGTCGGTATCACTATAGGTGTCACTATGGAATGAATAAAATAGCGACGCTCATAGTGACGCTGATAGCGACGTTGTGGATTTTCACGTTTGAGCGTCGCACTGTGAGCGTCGCTAATATGAAGTACCTCTTGTAGTGGAGGCCCAATAGTTATAGGTTGCATGAAGATCCAAGATCCTTTAGAAAGCACCTGCAGCACACATTCCCTATTAGAATCCCTAGTGTTGTGCAAGCAAACTGCTTCTATCTCATCCTTTGGCTTCCTTAAAGTGGAGGGGGTTGACATGGTAGCACCAGAAGAAGAAGAGTTGTGGTGTTAGAGATAGGGCATGTTGCTTCAGGAATGAAATGAAAAGTAATGGTTGAATGGGAAACAAATGAGAGAAGAAGTAGTTCAAATGGAAGGTGTGGATGAAAGGGGGATACAGCTCGTGCAGCTATGGAAAGCTTCCATTTGTGATGTAGCTATGGAAAGCTTAGCAGCAAAAGGAGAAGTGGCTCAATGGGGAGCAAGGGGAGAAGAAGTAGCTCAAAGGGATGGTGTGGTCAAAGGGGGACACAAAATGTGCAGCTATGGAAAGCTTCCTCATGTACTACAGCTATGGAAAGTGTGGAGGCAGAAGGAGAAAGAGAAGAGAGAAGTGGTAGAATAGAGGGTACTACTGAGAAATCCAAATTTTGGTCAAAGAAAATAATTTTTTGACCATGTATTTGGTTAGGAGATGTGTGCATCTGTCGCACGTGTCAAAGCAAGGGACTTGTCGTACATAGTGTGTGAGCCACAAATGGCTGCAAACACACGATCAAACTAATCACAGAGCCATTGCAATGTTTGATCTCTCTCTCTCTCTCTCTCTCTCTCTCTCTCTCTCTCTCTCTCTCTCTCTCTCTCTCTCTCTCTCTCTCTCTCTCTCTCTCTCTCTCTCTCTCTCACGTATATACACACACACAAGGAGATGAAGAAGAAGATGGAGATGGAGCAAGAGCACTCTTCAATTGCAAAAATGAGAGAATGAGTGATTTTTAGGCTTAGGTGACTTTTATATGAGCTTGCCATTCACATTTGGGTGCCCATGCTTAGCCAACTAACCCTTGAATGTTCCAGTTAGAGTGCCCTCTCATCAACAATCACTCTTACCCTTTTCCTATTGGACCAACAAGCCCGGCCCATGACTAGTAGAAGTGGACAGCGGTGGTTAACATGCCCCCCTTCCTGATGTAGATTCCATCCTCGAAATATAACAGTGCACCATCAGGATCCACGATAGGAGTACCTGTAGCAAAAGAAAAACGACATTGTGAAAGCTCAAAGGCAGCATGTGCAGGCGTACAATAAGTGAGATGTATACATGATATTCTAGGAAATGTAAAAAAAATTCAAGAATTGTAACATAGCCAACTAGAACAAGCGTAGTACCTGAATGAAATGCAATTGAGTTAAGGTCTATTAGGTTGACTCTAAGAGAAGTACACAAGAGCTAGGACTCAGGTAAGTACTAAATTGACCAACATTAATTAAAAAATATCAACTAAAGATTAGTTAACCCTAGGAATGCTCGTCGGGATCTAAAGACTAGTGATCTTGTCACTTATACCACTTAAAAGTGATCAACATAAAATACAAGGAAGTTTGTGCTATTTGCTTTCTCTTTTCTCTCTTTTTTTTTTTTGTCATAGTTGCTAGAAGTAGCTGGGGGACTCGAGGTCTCAAATACCAGCTTGAGCATAAACTAGTCGGAAGACTCGAGGTCTCAAATACGAGCTTAACACATGGACTTCCACAACACAAGTCACACTTAGGTGAAATAAGCTAGAGAGAACTATATCCTCATAGCCTAAAACATAACTAAAGTTACTACAGTTAATATACTATTTAGGAATTAAAGTCAGCAATTAAGTGGCCTAGTTTAGCCTAACGTCCTGATACCTACTGAAAGCCAACTAATAGACCAAACTCAAAGAGAAGAACAAGGTACTAGAAGTCTGAAAAAATTATAGCATTTAAATTGGCAATGTCACAACTTCATAATTTTTATGCATTGTTAGAAACTCTAATGACAAGATGCAAACATGTAACTGTGGAAAGCATAGATAAAAGGAAGTAGTACACCTGATATAATGGAGAACATCCATTGTAACATGTAAACATCTATTGTCGTTGTTGTTAGGTAAAGGCGGTGTGCCTCACCGTGCTTTTCCCGTGTCCATCGAGAAGTGTCCGACCACCCACATTTATCTCCTTATTCTTTATACATACAAAGAATAAGGAGCTCTCACTCATTCTCACATTGTGCTCATACAGTGAGATTTGGGAGCTCCACCCACATCCTGTATACTCTCTCTCTCCCCCCTTCTTACTCTCCACACACGCACCGCTTTCGCGCACTCACAATTGGTATCAGAGATTTGGCTTCGCGACAGATGGAGTGCTATAGAGAAGTGAGCTTTCGGCTATGGTGAGCTCGCTTTCGGTGGAAGCTTGAGATCGGTGAGCAACTACCAGATCTATGCTCATGGAAGCTTGAGAGACATTCCCAAGCTTGAGAGGAGAGTGTATTGCAAGTGTGTATGCTTTTTTGCAGGCATACTTGTTGCAGGAAGAATGCAGATTTTCATTTCCACTTGTCATTTTTCGGGCTCCAAAACCAAAACAGTGTTTTTTGCATAACTTTTACATACAGAATGCGATTTATGCAAGGTTATGATGTAACCTGGGGTTTTGGCATGCTCTAGACACAATGGTGATGTCCATTTGGACTGATTTTGATCTTTGAAATTTCTACAGCAACAGCTATTTATTGTGTGTCGAGGATTCCACACATGGTTTGCTCTCGGATGTGAGAGTGGTATTGGCTTCAAGTTTGCTCACAGATGGGAGGATATGATGTATGATCTGTGTGGTCTGATGCTCAAGAAGACTCGTGTGATTGCAGTTTGATCTCGGCAATGTATGCTTCGAGCATGTTTTTTGACAGTTATAGGTAGAGCAGGTATTTGTGTACTAGATTTGCAGGTGTTTTGCAATGATGTATGCAAAGTGTGGAGATTGGTGCATGCATTTGGAGTGTGGTTTGATGCACTTTGGTTGCTCATGGTTTTGATCGTGCAGTCACCTTGGTTACTGATTTTGTAGCTATTTTGCTGACGAAACACTGGCAAAATTTTCCCAGCAGTTTAATGCGCATTGCTGGTGCAATTGAGATTGCGATTGCTTGTAGCACTCAAGATTTACGTGCAGTGTTTTTCCTTTTGGGTGGTGCATTGCGAGCGTGTTTTGCTCTGAATTTTTGTTCTTGAGCTGTAAGTGCTCGGCCATTTGGAGCTTCCAGATTTGACTCTCAGCTATACAGGTTGAGTCTAGTACTCCCACAAGTTTCGCCATTTGCAGTTGAGAACATCTTCTGCAGTGTTTTGGCTTGCATACCGGTTTCAACACAGTAGGTGTCTTGAGCTTTTCCTCTTTTGTATGCTTCTATGGGACAATGACTGGAGTTTACTCGCCATAATTTGTGATCAAGCTTGACTCTCACATTGACAGAGTTTTTTAGTTTGGACACAGTTTGGTGTTCTTGTATCCACTCTCATAGGAGTGAGGAGTTGTGTATCCTTCTTTTCTTGAGAGAGTGGTTTGCTCTCGGGTGGTAGAGTCTTGTGATCTCAAGCATTGTTTGCCATAGTTTTGGCATGGATATGGAGACGCTTCAGGTTAGAGGCGGTTCTCGTTCACAATCGCGACTGACATGTTGGCATTTGTCTTGTGGTGACGTTCACAAAGCAATGGTATCTGTGAAGATGCACAGCTTTGTCGGTCATCAGTTGAGGTGACATCAGTTGAGCCAAAGACTGATGCATTATTCTATGATGCTTCTGATATGTTGAGGGCAACAGTGTCCTTAAGACAGCTATGTGTGATTGCAGTGGTGCTGTTTTTTGGCTTTGCAGTCATTCTCAGCAGTAGAAAACGCGCAGATAATGTGTTGTTCCAAGACACAAAGTAGTCTGAAGGCAAGCTAGACTCAAAAGTGACATTCCCATCACATGCATACTCTCTAGCATTTGTCCTCATAGTAGCACCATGCATCTGCCTCTTTCGCTACCTCATACGTCGGAAGCAACGATGCCTAATATGCCCATCATGGCAGCAATGCCAACATGTTAGTAGTGTGATGACTGACACTGGCATTGTGCATTGTGGAGCCATGTAGGTCCTCACTTGATACTGCATCAGGAGTGTCATTGTAGCACTAGCCCTAGTGGTATGCATGTTGCATCTGCACTACAGTGGTTACAGAGTGAGCCAGTGGGCATAGGCTGAGAGCCATCTTCTCACATCTCTTGTATATACTAGTTGTAGGCTAGTCTTCTCAACACTTATCGGCACACAGCCTTTAGTGGGAGAATGTTAAGTAAAGGTGGTGTGCCTCACCATGCTTTGCCCATGTCCATTGGGAAGTGTTTGGATACCCACATTTATCTCCTTATTCTTTATACATACAAATAATAAGGAGCTCTCACTCATTCTCACATTGTGCTCATACAGTGAGATTTGGGATCTCCACCCACATCTTGTGTAATCTCTCTCTCTCCCCTTCTCACTCTCCTCACATGCACCACTTTTGCACACTGACAATTGTCCTTCAAATGCATCCTTATGTAGTCACAAACTGCACAATAGTCACCACCAAACATCCACCTTCCAGAGGCACATCAGTGGGAAAAAATAACTTTGGTAATCACTAAACTCTAAAACAAAAACACTCCTATCATACTTATCACACTGACAATTGTCCTTCAAATGCATCTTGTGTAATCTCTCTCTCTCCCCTTCTCACTCTCCGCACACGCACCACTTTTGCACACTGACAATTGTCCTTCAAATGCATCCTTATGTAGTCACAAACTGCACAATAGTCACCACCAAACATCCACCTTCCAGAGGCACATCAGTGGGAAAAAAGAACTTTGGTAATCACTAAACTCTAAAACAAAAACACTCATATCATACTTATCCTACCTACCCTCCATCACTCGAGTGATGAGGATCAAAGTAAGTGGAGGTTGGAGAGCCCGATCGGTAGCTCTAAGGCTAAACCGCCATCCTCATCATCAAGGTAGGTGTAATCCTCTTCGGTAAGGCAGTGTTTTGACTAGTGTTGTGCACACTCATTTGCTAATTGCTGTTGCTCTTTACTTTTTTTCTTTTTTTTTAACTAGGGTGGTTAGTTACTATAGATCTATATATATACAATCCCTAATATTGGAAAGCTCAAGAGCCACAGAAAGAAGGGTATGAGGGAAATAATTCACAATAGGTTGACGTGAATGAAGACTCCCCCCTTCCTTGGGTAGATCATACTTTAAAAGGATGTCATCACCTTTTCAAACCAGTTATTCCAATTGGTAATAGGTGAGGATTTTAGCCAATAGTTCTATATTACCTTGGGTGCCTCATCGAGTTGCAAGGGTGGTAAGGTACTCTCCCATGAACGAACTTGAAGTAGTGCATCAAGTAATAATTGAACAATGGGAGGTGTCGAACCTTTTGTAACTTCATGGAGGCTGCTTATGGTAGGTGGAGGTTGTGTAGAAGCTTTTACCTCTATGGATGCATTAAATGAGGAGCTAGAAGCTTCATGGAACTCCCCCTTTCCTGAGCTAAGCCGAATAGATTGGTTTTGCCTTGGAACCCAAACTAGCTTTGGAATAGGTGTGTAGCATTCTGTGATCTTTCCCTTCCCACGGTCTTTCATCGGCTTTGGAATCACAAGGTTTGACTTACATAATTTTGTAGTGGATAGATAGAGAAGGACGCGATTTACGTTTAGGTACCCAAATCTGATAATTTCCATCATAGTAGCCTTGGGCTTCTAATAATTGTTTGGGAATCTAACATGATTTGGTTTTCACCTTCTTAACCTGAGTGGATGCCTTCCTTCGAGGTTTCCTTTGTGAATTAACTTGAACCATAGGGGGGTCCAATAATGATACCTTGGGGACCCATTGATATATACACTTGGTCAAATCACGTGGAGCCTTTGATGTAGCACTATCTGTCGTAGCCATAGAAGTTGAAGCTTTAGAGGGTTGTGCTATTGGCAAGGATGTTGTGACTTTTTGGATTTGCAATATTTTGTTGGTTTTTGTGTTATGATGAAGAGGTGAGATTGCAGGTGTTACTCCTTGATCTGTACTCCCGGTCTCCCAACCGATATTACATTTGACTGCAGACATCCATTTGTGCCCTAGGTTTATATTACCCTCCATAGTACCAACAGGCATGACCAAAAAGCTTTGAACCACGGTTCCATTGTCATAAATAACAGGAGTGTGTAGGATTCCAAAAACAGTGGTCTTTGGCTGCTTTCTTTTCATTTATTCTAGCACTCACATTTGCTTGATATTGTCGCCTCTTATATCACTTGCTCTTCTTGTCTAATTTTCAATTACGGCCGATTTCTAGTGAAGATTCACTAGATGAATTGCCACTTGTGTCTTCTGCTCCCTTGGATTGATTGTCATCTAGGGTACCACTGGGCCCTCAATGTTTTGTCCCCACATTTGCACTAAGATTTAACTCAAATTCTTTTACCTCGGAGTCAATTTCAATTGATGATTTTGACCCCAAATCGTGTGGGCTATAGTCTTGTGAGATGCTATTGGTTCCAATGCTAGTCAAACCTTCATCCTGTAGGTCATTAGAAGCTATGTGCATTGCTTCTAGCATATTTAAGCATACGAGTGGTGGCATTTCATCCCCCTCAGGTGTTACCCATATTGTCCCCCTGCTTCCCCAAGTGTCTATGGTTGTTGCTAAGTGGACCCAATCCACATTGTTAGACTCAACCGTCCCAGGTAGAAAATCCATATAAGGAGAATCTTCCCCAACATCAGTGTCCATTTTACATGTGTAACAATACTGCAATGGGGCCGAGTGAACTGTGGTGTCAGATCTGTGATCAATTATAAATTTGTTTCCTAGAGGATGTGCTTGACCAGCTACAAGATCAGCTCGAATAACAGAGTCCTAGAACTGCAAGTAGACATGGTTTTTAGACCAGTCATGCACCATCTTTGCTTCCCTCATGAAAAGACGTCCTAAGATCATCTCAGATGCCAAAGTGTGCTTGGATAAATCCATAACAATGAAGGTTATTCCTATTTTATGTCCAAATACCTTGATCTTGAAATTTTCTAGCATCCCAATAGGTTTAACAATAGACCCATTGGCCATCTTTGCTACTATGGTTGTGGTCGCAAGGTGAGGTCTTACCATAGTTTCCCATCAATTTTTAGTCACAATGCTAACCTTAGAGACACCATCAAGGATTCCCTTCATAGTTAATCCCTTGGTAGTGATTGGTATTTTTTTCATTGGATCCATCGTCCTCACAGTATTGTCCCAACTTGTTAACAGGTATTTCTACAATAGGGTTGGGTTGTGGATCTAACTATTCCTCCTCTATTGGCATCTTCCTAGCTCCATCCATCTTTGCAAATTGTGGTAGCTCGACCTTCAGTTCTCCATTGAGGAAAGCTTGAAGAGCTAAGAATAGCTCAAGGTCTCCGTACAGTTTGGACATGATGGTGGTTCTAACTTCTGAAGACATGAAATCCATCAATTTGGAAATATTTAACGGCACCTTTTGGGCTTCAGTCCCTTGACGTGGGGAAGATGGGATTTCCATTCCTTGGATAGGATCAGGTAGTCCCTCTGTAAACATTCTTTCCATCAAGAAGTGAGTATGCCCACTTTCCCATGACTTTAAGTAACTTTCTTCTTGGATGACACTAGGTATGGCTAAGGGTCTATGGACTTGGTGAGGTTGTTGTTGTGTAGGGAACACTATGTCTGTAATCTGGATCTGCCTAGGTGCTAGTTCTAGATCCCTTTGGGTATCTTCTACCAAACTCCTTAATTGCTTGACTCGCTCGATCTCCTCTGTAGGGTTTGGATAAGTTCCTATCTTCTTCTTGAATCATGGGCATTGTGGCTTATAAAGATCTTCCTTGTTGGTTTCTATCTTAGTGGTTTTTTTGGTCTCCATGGTTTCTCCTAAATCAAAATCCTCTTCAGTGTTGTTCATATCTACGGGGTCATCACCAGTCCCTATGTTGGTCTTTGAACTGGGGTTTGACTTCGTTGTTTTTTGTGATCTCTTCCTTCGTGTTTTCTTCTTTTTTTGAGATTAGGCAATTGATGTCGTCTCTCTTTCCTCAAGAATATAATTTTGTTTTTGGAGCATCGATCGTGTGAGTATGTTTACCGGTATCGCAGGTGTACTTTGGGATGGCTCCTCGGTAACCTCAATCAAGTTTAATGTCGTGATCTTCGGTGAATTTGGATTATCTAGACATTGGGCAATCAAATGATCTATGCCACATTGATTACACATGAGTATTGGCATTGTAGATGGCTCGCTTGATTGGTTTGCATTAGTGTGGCATTCTTTTGTAGCCTAATAGGACACTCGGCCACACGATGTGGACCTCCACACTCATAGCATTAAGGAGGTGGTCTCTTGGTAGTGTAATTGATATTTTGGCCTCTTGCAGCAAGAGAAGCTACTTGATAGACTGGTTTGACTTGTCCCCAATAGTTCTCCATGTAGTATTGTGGACTTTCTTCAAGCACATCAATTCCATAGGAAATATTAGGGTCTATATCTTCCTCATAGCCTTCCAAAAAAGCAATAGTTGATTCACAACTCACTTGATTGATAGAAGTGGTTCTTGGATGTGGTGGTTGCGGTCCTAGCAGTGGAGGTGGTAAGGGTGTTGTTTGAACAAAATTTTGGGCCCTAGGGACCATGTGTTGTGATGTTTGTTCAAGGGGTGGGGCCGACATCAATGCAGGCACTCGAGGTGTGTTTGACCATGCCAAGGTTGGTCTATTGGCCATCGCGCACTTAAATACTATGCAATCCTTAGCTTGATGACCAAACCTCCCACATGCATTGCAATTTTATTGAATTTTACTCTAAAATTAGGGCATTCACTATGCGGACCATAGCATATTGAGCACCATTGTTGCTCCCTTCTTGGATACATATAATTGTTTTGTGGAGCATGATTGTCTCTAAGACTCTCTTGAATGGCCTTGGTGAGATCTGCTAAAGTCATCTCAGATATCTTTAGCACCTTAGCAATAGGCTTTAGGGTCATTGGCTGATGCCTCGATGCTTGCGAGCTAGTAGATTTAGGCTCAATAGACACTCTTTCTCCTTGAATCATTAAATTATCCTCCAATCAAATCACATTGGTGGTGATTGCTTTCCAAGTGGTGATACCTCTAATGACTAGGCCTTTGTAGATATCCTCATGTCATAATCCCCTAATGAATCTATCAAGCAATTGATTGTTTTTGAAGCGCTCATTTGGATTACAACAAGAATTCAAATGCTTCAAACGACTGATAAAGTCTCTCATTGACTCTCCTTCCTCTCGTTGGGCTTTCTGGAGCTGAGAGGCTACACCCCAAATCACTCCCTCTTGTATGTATTCTTTCATTGAACAGTCTCCTTAGAGTAGGGTAAATCATTTTTTCTTCCACCCTTAGGGTTCTATATCAATCCCCAGACTTGCCCATCATTGGGGTACGCACGGTAGCCATGGTGTCATCAAGGGAAAGATGAGCTAGATTTGGAAAAGTAAAACTACTACTTGTGGGTTCAAACTGTACCGAAACTCCAGGCGACACAATATATGAAGGGTCCATTGGATTCACTAAAGGAGTTTCCATGTGTGATGGTGACGGTTGTTTGGCCTTGCGCGTATCCAAGAATCTCATAAGGACCGTTGAAGGAATGTTAATCCCTCGATTTTGCCTCTCGACTTGGATGATGTTATGGATGAATCTACAGAACATTTGTTGCTGCTCCTCTAGAGTTGTGGCACTAGAAGTAGATTGTACAACTTCTAACCAACCTATATGGTATGTGTAACCCGTATACAAGTCAGTCAAGGTTTCACTTTGTAAGTCATATTCTCAATTTTCCTTGAGAGATAGCCCTTCTAGGCCAGGCGTACTAGAGGTTTCCCTTGAGGTGGAAGCATTGTTGTTCCCCACAACTTGACCCACATTGCCTACTAACTCAGGAGCACTCAATTTCTCGATTGCTATGCTTGTTGTCCCAGGGTTCTTTCCCTTCATGGCTCAGCGTTGTTCTAGGAAACTCTCCATTTCCCTCTCCCTAGCCGCTTGCATATAGCACTCAACTTCTTGCACCTCCGCAAGACTCCTACAATCGAGTAGTAGAACTTCGGGGAGTGATTGCTTTGCAGGGTTTTCCATGAAATCAGGGGGCAGGATATTGACCTGGAAACTCTTGGGGAGTATAGGCTCCCCCTGAGATACCAAAGGCAAATCTACTTCTCCCTCACCTTTGTTAACTTCACTAGCCGCAGGTTCAAAGCGAGTAGCTCTACTAAAGGTTTCTATAAAGCGACTAAACACACTAGATCTAGGCTGTGGGGCCCGGATAGGCACGTTTTTGTTTACTTTCTCGGGCTTTGGTGTAGGATGCCCTTCCATAATGTCATAGTCAGATGAAGAGTCACTAGCCGCTATGTTTGTGTCTTGGGTTGTACTACCTTGGGTCCCTGCTGAGGGCCCGGAACCTAAGGTAGGTGGGTATTGAGAACCCACGTAAGTCGAAGATATTGCTAGTTTCTCGGCCTCTAGCACATGACCAGAGCATAAATGCATGTGCCTTTGGCACCCTACAAGCGTCGAAAAATACCCTTGAAGGTTAATCGCTTCATTTTTTGGGCATTTAATACCTTAATTATAACAAATTATCAACAGAAAACAACACCTTATTAACAAAAAGAGTACATTGCAGCAAGAACAAAGTTTACAAAGCCTTCTCAACTGCCAAACATCTTCTTTCTCTACCTTTCCTACATCTCAAATTGCACCACAATGCAGCATAGAGTGCTATTCAAGCTTAGTGCAGGGCATCTCCCCGGGCAACGGTGCCAAAATTGTGCGCATCTGTCGCACGTGTCAAAGCAAGGGACTTGCCGTACACTCTGTGAGAGCCACAAATGGTCGCAAGCACACAACCAAACTAATCTAGCAAGCTTGAGAGCAAGGGTGTGTCACTCACCACCCTACGCTCGCCTTCATGGAGGATTCTTCTCCGCAAAGAAGAGGGAGCTACCTCTGTGCCGCGCTCAACCACCTTCCGCTGCCGTGCCATTGCAATTCTCTCTCTCTCTCTCTCTCTCTCTCTCTCTCTCTCTCTCTCTCTCTCTCTCTCTCTCTCTCTCTCTCTCTCTCTCTCTCTCTCTCTCACGCATACACACACACACAAGGAGATAAAGAAGAAGATGGAGATGGAGAAAGAGCACTCTTCAATTGCACAAATGAGAGAATGAGTGATTTTTAGGTTTAGGTGACTTTTATATGAGCTCGCCCATTCACACTTGAGCACCCATGCTTAGCCAACTAATCCTTGAATGTTCTAGTTAGAGTGCACCTCTCATTTGTGATCACTCTTACCCTTTTCCTATTGGACCGACAAGCTCGGCCCATGAATACTAGAAGTGGATGCTGGTGGTTAACAGGAGAGCCCCCCCCCCCCCCCCCCCCCCTCTTTCTCCCTCTCTCTCTTTCTAGGAGACATAGCTATAATGAGGGGAAGAAATAGGCCCCCATGCCACCTACTACCCTACCTTTTTAGAGGGTATAGCTGTGGCCACCACCCTCTTCCTATTGGTCCATGCTTGATCACCCCTTAAGCTAAAGGGTCCTTTTGGGATTCATATTTTTCCTAATGTTTTAGATCTTCCCTCAATTACCTCAAAGCATAGTCTATTGCCATACAAAAGATAACCATCTTGTAAGGTAAATGGTTCTTCTTTCTTCCCTAGTGAAAGGGCTGAAATCACATCTCTAAAATAAGGATCAATAGTGTGCCCATCTATCATAGAAGATAGATCATTGTGAGTTGCTATGGAGACCACATTCACTCTCGACCATCTTGAGAGTGCATCGGCTACTTGATTATGCTTGCCAACAATATGAGCAATATGAAAATGAAATTGTGAAAGAAAATTTGCCCACCTCATTTGTTTGTCGGAGAGCTTGGTCTGCGTTGTCAGGAGTTTTTTGGATCAAGGGATTGCGCATATGTACATATACATGCATGGTGCATCAAATAAAGAATTGCCCATTTTCCAGAGCCAGGTGGTTACGTGGGGCCCACATGTGTACAGGTAGGATAAGGTGTACATAATGCATAGATTTTCAATATTACCAGTACCATTGTGTGTTTTCTACAATAAGGAGGAGTTGGTAGCGCGTAAAACTTCTCAAGGAAGATATCCACGGGCCAACGACATGAGGTAAGCAGGTGCGTCAGATGGCATCTAGTGGCGTCAGGAGGCCAAATGGGGTCAATACTTGCACGTGGATAAGTACAGATACAACGTGGATGTTTTCTTGTGAGAATTATGCAGAAAGGTCATCATGAGGACCACTTTTTGGGGCCACTTCATGTGGTTGCGGGATGCATTATTGAAAATAAATGAGTGCCAGGTGTGCGGATGATGCAAAAAGGTGACAACTATGCACTGCGAGGTCAGTTTTTGGCCTGTTCGGGGTCCGTTTGAGGTCATCTAAAAGGCCAAGGGTGCCCAACTAAAAAAGCTAAGTGTGGGAACTGAAAAATCAAAGAGAAGACCAGAAAAAACGTGGAGCAAAGAGGAGGAACAGCCGCAGGTGTGTTTTTGCTCATTTTGGAGCCTGTTTTGGCCGTAAACTGTTCATCCGAGGTCGGATTTGAGCACTTTGACATTGTAGACTGGGGTTTTGGGCCGTTCCGGACGTGATGGAGCTGTCCATTTTTCCAAATTCCTCACTCTTTTCTTGCTTTTTTTCTGTGTAAGTTTCTCCCATGGGCGAAGTTTCTGCTCTAGTTTGTGATTGTATCTGGCTTATTTTACCCATATTGTGTGAGCTATTTGCCCCATTGGTGTTGGCCCAAGCTCAATTGTATCTAAAAATCATAAATTCTCCTCTTTTGAGCTGAGTTTTTTGGGTGTGTGTGTGTGTGTGTGTGTGTGTGTGTGTCTGTGTGGAGTGGGCAAGTGGATAGTCTCTCTCCTCTCACTCCAGAGGTGTGTTCCCTGTCTCGGCCAGGTGTGTTGTCTAAGCCGAGTGGTGCTCCATAGTGTGTGTGTGTGTGTGTGTGTGTGTGTATCTTCCCAAGAGTGTGTGTCGGGTCGTTATAGAGGCGCTGTGTGTGTTTTCATCCCGCTCACATTCTTTTGGCGCCCCCACGGAGGATCTTCTTCGAGTACCTTCTGCTTCGAGCTTCGAGCTTCGAGCTTCGGGATTACAGGTTGCAGGTTGCAGATTACAGATTACAGGTTACAGGTTACAGGGACAGGTTACAGGTTAAGGTACAGGTGATTCACACAGGTACAGGTAGCTGGAGTATAGTGATATACTAGCAGTGATGTCACTAGCAGTTGTTGTGGGTATGCATCACTTGGCGCCTGTTTGAGCGCATTGTCTGCTGGATTGTACGTTACTTGTGGAAACTGCCATTGTACGCATTTGTGGAGCCATACTTGGTTGTATTTGGCAATCCCAGCCATTTCTGAGACTTGGTCTGGAAGATAGTCATTTCTGAGACTTGACTATACGCGATTTGCATTGGCCTTCGTATGAGGGTGGATAGCATGAGGTTTTTATTGAGCTGGGGGATTCTCAAATGTGGGGATCCTTTCGGTGATACAGGTAGCTGGAGCACCCTTTTCGTGACCTCTCCATAGGCTATGTACTAGTGATTCCTACTTGATGCTCGGGTTCTATTGTTGGCAGTTTATGCATACATATACAGTCTATATTTTGGGTTCTCACTGCTCTACTTCAGGGGAAACTCTGTCGAAATTTTTCCGAATTATGATGGCTGGTTTTTTGGTCTTGTGAGCCATTTATGCTGTTATACTGCTGAAATTTTGGCAAAATCAGAGGATAAGACAGGTGTGCTTTCTTGGGAGCTGCATGGTTGGCTTTAATGGATGATCAAAATGGCCCTTAATTCACTCCTTTTCATTTAACTCAAAGAATCCAGATTAATGTTCATGTGTCCAGGAAGATCTTTTTCCAGCAGCGCCTAGTCTTTATGTTCGGGCCAAGAAGATTAAGAGAGATACTGGAATGTCCTTTGCCTGTTGTAATTCCGATTATCAACTATGAAAACTCATTTGATGTGCATGTGTTTGTCCTTATCTAAAGCTGAGCTCCATTGAAGTTTCTGGGGATTGGGTAGTGAAAAGTCTTGGGTTCTTGCGCGTGTGTTCGAAGGGGTTCTCAAAGCATCGTAACTTGGGTAGCCATGGCTTTCTCTTATCCAGAATTTCATGGAAGAAGTGGTGAAGATGCGGAAGACTTTCTGAAGCAAGTCGAGGTGGTATGTATAAGCAACAATATGTGTGATGAGGAGAAGATTTTGAGGCTATTTGGATTGCTTTTGAAAGATGAGGCCCGTGTTTGGTTCATGGATTTGGAAGCTAAAGAAGCAGTGGCTTCTTCTTATGGTTTGAGTCTTGACAAGTTTATAGAAGCTTTTTTAGAGCGTTTCCAAGTTTTTGAAGATGCAAATGCAGTATGGAATGAGCTCAATGCTCTTAAGCAAGGTTCTTGTCAAGGTGTTGATGCCTATGTACACGGTTTTACAGATTTATGGACTTGTTGGTGTGTTGCTCTTAAGGATGAGACCCCCCCTTGTTCATTGAAGAAAAGTTTTTTTGTTGATGGTTTGTCACCTTGGTTGCGGTTCGAGGTTGAGTTGAAGAGGCCCGAGTCTTTTGAAGATGCGGTATGCATTGCAAAGCACAAGGAATGGAAGTTTAAGCGTCTTGAGGAACATGGTATCAGTACAGGTATGCATGTGCAAGATGGATTTGACATGGAAGATGAAGTTAAGCCTAAGCAGGTGAAAAGTAGCCTATCCTATGATGTTTCTCGTTTCTTCCCAAGGTCTATTGTGAAGCGTAAAGAGGTCTTGCAGGTTGACAGGTTTCTGGAAGAGCCTAAAGAGGTGAGTAATGCTTTGGATACAGGATTGAAAAGTCTTGAAAAGGATGCATTGTCTACTTGTGTACCTTGTGATTCTGGGTGTGAGTGTGAGGTTGAGGTTATTGATGATGAGCACGTATCTTTGGATACTAGTTCCTTGGAAATTAGGGAAGAGGGCAAGGTTGAGAGCCATTTTGTGGATTTGTTAGATGTGGAGCCTGTTTTGAAGCCATATTTTGATGTATGTGCAGTGATTGAACCAATTTGTGAGCATGATTGTGGTTTAGAGCAGGGATCTGTATTCTT
The DNA here is from genome assembly GCF_014529385.1 of Adiantum capillus-veneris. Classification (NCBI taxonomy): domain Eukaryota; kingdom Viridiplantae; phylum Streptophyta; class Polypodiopsida; order Polypodiales; family Pteridaceae; genus Adiantum; species Adiantum capillus-veneris. The sequence goes on from NC_140960.1 coordinate 44,996,177, forward strand.
GGAGACTGATGAACCCATGCTAGAAGCTATGGATAGTGGTGATAGCCATGATTATGATGTGGATGAAGTTATGTGTGATGATGAGTATGCTTATGATGATGAGAAGGGGTTTGGCATATATGAGTCCAATCTCAGCTATGTGGATGCCTATGCTAGGGATATATGTGCTACGGGGATACTTTTGTGCTTTGGATATCAACAACTTTACCTTCACACAATGCTTTTAGCTACTTGGGTGCATGATTTGCAGGTTGTTTCTATGGCTGGTGAAGCCAAGATGCCAGGTGATGAGTCACTTGAGTTTTCTCTATCGGTTGGGTTGAATGGAGCATGCAATATTTATGCTTTTGGAACTCCAGACAGGGCGGATGTGTTAGTTGAATATGCCTATGGTGCATTTTGGTTGATTGTTGACAAATGTAGGTGTGGTGTTACGATGCTTCTTGTGAATTAGGCGATATGCCTTTGGCCTTTTGATCCAGGTGGAATGAGCATCTACTAGTGCTGCTGTTGAGCATGAATGCTCTAGCAGGCTAGGGGGTGGGCAAATTATGTCAGGAGTTTTTTGGAGCAAGGGATTGCGCATATGTACATATACATGCATGGTGCATCATCAAATAAAGAATTGCCCATTTTCCAGAGCCAGGTGGTTACGTGGGGCCCACATGTGTACATGTAGGACAAGGTGTACATAATGCATCGATTTTCAATATTACCAGTACCAGTGTGTTTTTTCTACAATAAGGAGGAGTTGGTAGCGCGTAAAACTTCTCGAGGAAGCTATCCACGGGCCGATGACATGAGGTAAGCAGGTGCGTCAGATGGCATCTAGTGGCGTCAGGAGGCCAAATGGAGTCAATACTTGCACGTGGATAAGTACAGACACAACGTGGATGTTTTCTTGTGAGAATTATGCAGAAAGGTCATCATGAGGACCACTTTTTGGGGCCACTTCACGTGGTTGCGAGACGCATTATTGAAAAGAAATGAGTGCCAGGTGTGCGGATGATGCAAAAAGGTGACAACTAGGCACTGCGAGGTCAGTTTTTGGCCTGTTCGAGGTCCGTTTGAGGTCATCTAAAAGGCCAAGGGTGCCCAACTAAAAAATCTAAGTGTGGGAACTGAAAAATCAGAGAGAAGACCAGAAAAAACGTGGAGCAGAGAGGAGGAACAGCCGCAGGTGTGTTTTTGGGGTTTTTGGAGCCTGTTTTGGCCGTAAACTGCTCATCCGAGGTCGGATTTGAGCACTTTGACATTGTAGACTAGGGTTTTGGGCCGTTCCGGACGCGATGGTGCTGTCCATTTTTCCAAATTCCTCCCTCTTTTTCTACTATTTTGGCTATGTAAGTTTCTCCTATGAGCGAAGTTTCTGCTCCAGTTTGTGATTGTATCTGGCTTATTTTACCCATACTGTGTGAGCTATTTGCCCCATTGGTGTTGGCCCAAGCTCATTTGTATCTAAACATCATAAATTCTCCTCTTTTGATCTGAGTTTTTTGGGTGTGTGTGTGTGTGTGTGTGTGTGTGTCTGTGTGGAGTGGGCAAGTGGATAGTCTCTCTCCTCTCACTCCAGAGGTGTGTTCCCTGTCTCGGTCAGGTGTGTTGTCTAAGCCGAGTGGTGCCCCATAGTGTGTGTGTGTGTGTGTGTATCTTCCCAAGAGTGTGTGTCGGGTCGTTATAGAGGCACTGTGTGTGTTTTCATCCCGCTCACAGTGTCATGAAGTACTTAAGGCTTTAGTGATCCGTCCGCACAATGAAAGGAGTCCCCAATAGATAGTGCTTCCATGAGTCTAAGGCATGTAGAACTGCAAGGAGTTCCTTTTCATATATGCCAAGAGCTTTCTCAACAGGATCAAGCCTTTGACTTTTGTAGGCTATGGTGTGCCCTTCTTGGAGTAAAATAGCTCCAAGGCAATCACCACAAGCGTCACATTGCACCTCAAATGCTTTTGAGAGATCCGGTAGTGTAAGCACAGGTTGAGAGATAAGCTTTTCTTTAAGATTTTTGAAAGAATTATTCTCCTTGGTAGACCATGTATACCTAATTCTTTTCTTTGTTAGGTCATGTAATGATCCCGCAATTTGTGAGAACTTTTTTTTGAAGCGTCTATAGTATGCACACATTCCTATAAAGCTTCTTAGTTCATGTAGATTCATTGGATTAGGCCATCCTTTTATCACCTCTAGCTTTGATGGATCCATTTGGATGCCATCTTGAGAGATAATGTGACCTAGATACTGAATCTCTTGTAAGAAAAACTCACTTTTCTTTTGATTAACATAAAGTTTATTCTCTCTTAAGACTTGAAATATTACCTGGAGGTGTTGCTTGTGTTCGTCTAGTGAGTTAAGAGTAGATTATTATATCATCAAAGAACACTCCAGTAAAGGTTCGGTGAGGCCATAATAGCTTCTCCATCAAGCGATTAAATGTGGCTGGTGCATTGATTAAGCCAAAAGGCATGACAATGTATTTGTAAAGACCAAACGTAGTGCCAAATGCGGTCTTTACAATGTCTTGATCAACTATCCTTGTTTGATGGTAGCCACTTTTTAGGTCAATCCTATTGAAGTAGGTCGACCCTTGTAGCTTATCAAATAGGTCTTCTACCCGTGGAACTGGAAACCTATTCTTGATAGTGATCCTATTCAGTACTGTATAGTTGACACACACACGATATGTGCCGTCTTTCTTTTGCACTAATAATACAGATGAACAAAATGGAGACGAGCTAGGCCTAAACATGCCCTTCTCAACTAACTTATGCACTTGCTGCATAATCTCCTCTTGTTGAGCTCGAGAAACTCTATAAGGAGGTTTATTAGGCGGTGAACTTCCTGGAAGAAGTTCAATTGCATGGTCATCATTGCCTTGTTTAGGATGTAGTTCACAAGGGATGTCGTCAATAAAAACATCTTGAAATCCATTCAAAAAATTGGATAACTCTAAGTCCTTGTGATTGTTTATATTTTATTTGTTAAAGTATTAGGTTCATTTTCAGAATCTTTAACAAAAATCATGCACACAGAAATAGAGCTCTTTATTGACTTATTGAAAGCTTGCATATGTACAATGGATATGGTGTTACCCAACTCCTTAGCATCTATCTACATATCTTTTTCCTTGAACCTAAAGTAGATTTGCCTTTTTGGGAATCTAACATTGGCATCCATGTGCTCCTAGGATTACATCCTCGTGCTTGAGAGGAGAGATAAAGAAGTCCTCCTTGTCCACATAGATTTGGACATGGAGCCTCAATTTCCCAATTAAGGGAGTGACTGAGGCTTCTTGCCCCTTGAAAGAACCATCGGTGGGTAGGACATCTCCCATCTCATAGGCTTGGATGCCTAGCTTGGTGGCCAACTCTATGGATATGAGTTTTTTAGTAGAACCAGGGTCAAGGAGAATGAAAGCATCATGTTCTCTTACCTTTACCCAAGCATGGCATAGAGGAGATCCTTTGTGGTGAGCATCCTCTTCTTGGATTTCTACCAAGGTAGCTCTAGGAGGCTCATTTTGTGTATTCTTGTGGGGACAAGCACGATAGGCATGCCCTTGCTCCCCGCACTTGAGACAGCGGTTATCTTTACGATAACACTCTAGCTCTTCAAGGGAGAGTTTATTTTTGCCTTGATAAACTCCCTTCTCCTTAGCTTTGTTGTTGTTGGCATTGCCTTTAGGAGACTTTTGGACATTGTCCTTCCCCTTAGCCTTGTTATGGTCCTTTTTTTTCGTGGGCTTAGGATTTCTCTTAGCCCCTTGTTGGAAATTAATTCATGAAGCCACCATAGTATGGTGTATGACCGCAAATATGGTGCATGACCTTTGGGAGTTGAAATACTCTGCCATATCTTCAATTAAATATGCACATAATTGTTGTTTTTGCTCTCCAAAATCCATCTTTTTGAAGACAGTGGCTTTGCCAGATGTAAATCCCAAAACTTGTCTACATATTTGTGAATAGATTCATAGGAAGAGAGCTTCAAGCTTCTCCATTCGGTGAGTACTTTGTCTTTGGCATCGGTAGCCAAAAAATTCTTCATGATGGAAGCTCTTAAAGCTTTCCATGTTCGTGGAGCTTCACCGTTTTACCATAGGCTAGACCACCATTGTCTGGTAGAATTTTGAAAATGCATAGCTACATGGTGAAGCTTAGAGGACTCCATGAAGCCCTCATCTCCAAACGCCACATTGAATTGTTGGATGAAGGCTAAGACTTTGTCCGTAGCACCAAAGGTGCCATTGTAGGTAAGGAAAGAGATGTTCTGTCCTCCCTCTTTAAAGTTTTTGAGCTTGGACGACCTCTTTCACATGGCATAGGATTTCCTATGGCCTCTTCTTTTGGGTGGTTCAAAAGCTGCACCATCACTTTCTTCAAAAGAGGAAGAATTTGAGGAGGATGGAGAAGAGGGTGACCTCTTTCTTGCCTTTTCTTCCCTTGTTGCTCCTTGTCTGCACCATCACTTTCTTCATAAGAGGAAGAGGATGAAGAAGATGGAGAAGAGGGTGACCTCTTTTTGGCCTTTTTCTTCTCTTGTTGTCTGTCGTCCCTCTTTGAATTATGGTGTAGAGAAGTGTGTGATGGTCTCCATTTAGGGGGTGTTGGAGAGTGTTTTTCATGCCGTCTTTGTGGAGCCATCTCTGTCGAGGTAGCAGGAGATTCACTTCTTTCTCGTTCTTTCAGTGGGGGCTCTACCATTGAAACTTGAGTTCTCCTTTGGGAAGGAGATCGGTTGTTAAGTAGTAGATTTTTGAGCCCTTCGTACGGATCCTCTTCTTCTTCCCTCATCGAAGAGAGGCCTCTTTTAGAAGTTGTGCGCGTTGTCGTGTTGTGACACATACATAGTGGGAACGCATGCTACAAGAGTTATCTTGTAACTTTTTAGATACATAGTTATATTTCCTATAATGTACATATGCATATTTAAGTATAATAATATGCTTTCTATCTCATCCTATTATTTATCTCAAGGGTAACCTATTCTTACTTTACCATCAAAAAATACTATGTGAAAAGCGTCAATAGCTCCGCCTCTTTAACATGGAGCAAAAAAAGCATTGATTTTTTATTTCTACTGAGGCAAGCTTTTCCATGCATGGAAACCCCCCATATATTTTTGCCCTTTTACCAAAATATTTCCTATTATATAAGTTACTTTTGATTTTTTCTTCCTTTTTCACAAACGTTTTAGCCTTTATTAAATAAATAAGACTTATGTTAATCAATCACGATGTAGCATAAATAAGTAAGCTTTCTTTGTTGATCTCTCTTTTGACCTTAATTATTAAATATATATATTCTAAATTACATTATATATTTTAGTATTTCTAATATATTTTTATGTATATATATTATTCCACCCTACCAAATATTTTATTCACTAGTTTTCATTTTCAAACCTCAACCCCACTTTCAAATTTCAATAATACCTCCATCTAGATGATTGCCAATCTTTTCAAAACTCTAGGTCATGTTTTCATACACATGAAGGAGCTTACACTTGAAGGCAAGAGAGAAGTCCACTCAAAGGGGACCACCAAAAGACCTTTACAGCCACAAATAATACATTATTTGGCTGAATTTTTTAAGTAGAGAAGAACCCCAAATCTGAAGGAGCGTTCAACATGAAAGATGTAGCTCGTGATCTCAACTTTTAGCTCAATTTTTTTCAGAATTTTTGGAGTTATGAACACGGAGATATGATTTTTGTAGTGGAGCCCAATTTTCTCGTGTAATGGTGACACAGGCCATCCCCAATTTTCTTCCCTCTAGAATGGCTATGGTTCTACAAGTCTTCAAGCATGATTACAAGAGACAAGGCTCTTTTAATGAGGTCTTGGCAAGTCTAGAGTGATTCTATCACCATTTTTGGAGGATCCATCCTCATCAACAACTATCCACCTTTGACAATCTCTCTTGTAAATTTCTTACCTCTCTCTTCTCTCCCTAATAAGCTTATGTCTAGCCAAAGCTAGACTATTGTAAATATCTCCTATCCTCTACATCCTACCCACATTCTCTCATCTTCTCTCTCTATTGACTCTGGTATTTTAAATAATGAGGAAACAAGATGGGAGCCACAGTCACATGCACCCCATTTTCCTAGTCACCAAAGTGGGACACTCACCTCAAATAGAAATATTGCTAAATCCTCCCCTCCTTCCCTATATAAGGAGGCCATGAGAGCTCACTTAAAACACATACACACACACACACACACACCTATCCATACACACTCTTGTGCTACATGCTTGTAGCATGAACCCTAATCACATAATCACAACACCATCATCATCACCATCACCATGCACAAAAGATGAGCATCACACCTCCACACCACTTGTAATTAAGGGTTGAAGGCACAATTTCAAGAAGAAGAAGGGTGGACACACTCATGATATTCCTCGCCATCAACTCCCATCTCTCCATTATGCCTCCTACGATCTTGTCCCCTTCTCATTTTCCTGCCATACGCTACCTATTGTATTCATCTTTTGCAAGCAATCAACACACTCCATCTTGGTGCCATACTTTGTGTCGCTTTGGATACATCTCATTGTGAATATGGTATATGCTTGTTCCTTGCCTTTTTTTTTGCTTATGTAAAGGTGTGCGGATTCGCCACCATACACACACACACTCTCTCTCCCTCTCATATTCCTATCATCTTGCTACTTCCATCTTGAGGTGTGCGGATTCGCCACCTCTTGTATGATAAGTGAGCATACTCGCAAGTTTCCCCTACCTCATTATCTTCCTTACTAACATGCACGAGTAGCAAGCCCATTCTCACTCATTCACCACTCCTCTCACCTTATTCTCCGACCACCCGATTCCACATTTGGGCGTGGATCTTGAAATTGTTTTCCATGGCATGCTTCATTGTGTATATGTATACGTCCTAGCCGCATATCTTGCTAGGTGGTGCCCTTATTGTGTATCCCCCATGATGAGGCCATTGTGCATAGTCTTGGTGTAGAGGCCACCGGGTCTATTTTTCACTTCCGCCTCTCACTACTATCTCATTATCATCTTACACCATAGCTAGATCCTATATCTAGGGTAAACTCCAACATATAAATATTCTATGTATTTTTCTTATATTTCTTGTTAAATAGCTACTAGGAGGTAATCAAATCCTTCTGGGACACTAGGTGGCATGATTTCAAAGATATACTTATTTTAATGCATTATTGTAAACATGATTGCAAAACTTTGTCAAGGAGAAATGTCATGATTTCATATGGCATGAGGTGTTCTTTGGAATCAAATGAAAGTCTAGGCTAAGGGGACCACAGGAAGACTTTTGCTGCCAGAAAGGGACCCTATTTTGATGATTTTTTTACACAAGGTGCCAATCCAAATTGGAAAAAGATTTTAAAATGGAAGTCGTAGCTAATGAGCTGAATTTTCTACCCATATTTTTACTTTTTTATTTTGGAGCCACGGTTGAGGAGATATGATCAAAATACTGGACCCCAGTCTGCCCACATCATGCATGGACAGCTCATTTGAAGCTTTTCCAGTTTCTATTCACATTGGCTCTTCTCTTCTTGTGTAACCCCTTGGGGGTTCCCTTCACCTATAAAAGGGGACCTCTTCTTCCTTGAAAAGGACTCAAGCATTCAAGCAATTAATGAGAGGAATTCATGAGGGAGTGAGTAGCAATGCCAAATTGTACTTAGCCATTAACATAAGCCTAAGCCTACACTTTCTCCTAGAGGAAGACTAGCCATTCTTACATGCTATCCTTGGAAGATCAACTCTAATCAAAGAAGGTCTTGGACTTGGCGTATCAATCAAAATTGAATTCTCCCCTCTTCTTCTCTCTCCATCAATAATGGTGCCGAAGGGTTTGTCAAGTAAGATGTCTTCTACATTGATGTTTTCTTGATTTCTTGTTGTTTTCTTTTTCATCTCTAATCCAACATATATACATACCTAATCTCATCTCCTTAACCAAACCTATCTCTCTCACTCTTAGAAATTCATTCTCTCTACAAATTCTAGGTTCTCCTTGCTACAAGTACATCTCTCCCCACAGTATCCTTATTGCCTACGGACAAGAATAGGCCTTGGGAGAGAAACTTCTCATCTCTTCACTTCTCTCATATCTACATTTCTCACATACTATCATAGATTAATAATCCACATGATGAGAATTTCTATTGCTTCCACTCTGTGCAGTCTATTAGAATTAACATATGGATTAGCCGTAAAATACACTTTCAACAATGTATAGTGTTTCTCTTTGGCCCAGAAAGGTTCAATGAAATACTTCTTTCACCGGATCCCATCATACTACCTCTTATAGACTATAACTTTTCTTTTGATATAAGTGTAGTTATCTTGCAATGAACCAAGAGGATTTGTACACACAATTAATCTCAATCACTAGACAAAACATATATATTATGGTAAGCACAAAATTACAATTTCAAAGAATAATCCGTAGCCTATTTGGTCAGCCAAGATTGAATACCATCAACTCGTCTATTAACCCTTTCATATTACCCATGATACGATATGACCATAGCCTTGATGTTTTCATCTTTGTGTTGTTTTGATATTCTCTTTTGTGTTCTTTCTTGTGTGTGAGTGCAAGAGAGGAAGAGTGGGGCTTCTTTGATTGCACTTCCTTTCAAACCCTAGTCTTCATGGCATCTATGGCTTAACTCCTTCATATAGTTTTTTGGAGTTTTCTCACAAACTCTCACAGCCAAAAGCCCGATGCTTTCCTGGCAAGACCACAAATTTCTCAACATATTTTTCATGAACTCGACGCGAATCTGCGAGGGTGAGAGTTTTTGGGTAACCATGGGTGATCATGTTGAGCAACAGGGTATGCATTTTGACCAAGAAACAATGCAAATGTTTCAAGCATTTGCAATGTTCATGCAACAACAACATGCCACTAAAAGAAGGGAGATTTCAGCAACGAAGGCCATACAAGCAGTCATCAATAGAATGGATCAGTTCAATGGCAAAGATGTAACCAAGTACTTACGCGAGTATGTGAAGGAGATGGAGCTGCATCGCATGTCAGAAGGTGAGATGATTCAAAGCTTTGAGCTAGTTGTTGCTCCAGAAATTAGGGAACATGTTAGGGGAATTAAAGATGGGCATGGGAGAAACTGGAAAGAACTCAAAGTAGCTTTGAAGGAGGAATATTTCATGGAGGACTCTGAGAGAGTAACCAAAAGGACATTCTTAGAATGGGTAGTCAAGCCAAAGCAAGGACTATCAATAACAGAGCTACTTAGGGAATTTGAGCGGTACTATGCACAACTCACCAAGATAGAAAGGGCCACACTAGATGCAGAAAAGACAAATCTTTTCTTACAAGCTGCAGGTAAAGAGTTTCAAGAAAATCTGGAGCTTCTTCTTGAAGATAAAGATGTTGACCAAGGACTAAAGACCGACTGGAATGAGGTTGAAGTTGTTGTCTCACTGCTTGCCAAACGACAAAGAAGAAGGGACAAGATGGTAGTAAACACTACAAGTCCTTCCACCTCAACTTCTGACAAAATGATAAAGCCTACTTTCATCGCTCCTAAGTTTGATGAGTCCATGCTCGATGAGCTTGTGAAGGGAATGCGTGACTTGAAGGTGAAGCTTGCAAAGCTTGAAGAAAAAGGCCAATCATGAGGGCCACTTTCTAGGCAAAGACAACGGCCCAAAGAAGGGTTTGTTAATAGATGTTTTTGGTGTGATAGTACAGACCATGTAAGAAGGGATTGTGATGATTTTAATGATGCTTTGTCAAAAGATGTTGTCTTTTTTAAGGATGGTAAAATCCACTTAAGAGAGACAGGTCTACCCTTGAGAACTAACTTTGGGAAGGGGGGAATGCAAACCTTAGTTGAAGATATGGCAACTAAGCATGCCACCTCTTCATTTGAGGCAGCTACTTATGGAGTAAAAATTGAGCATCATGCAATTAGCTAAAAAGGGAAATCTTACAAAAGAGATTCTACATGAAGCAGGTGATTGCATACGTCTAGAAACAGGATGGAATGATCCAGTGGATTCATTGTCAATGCATGCTTACATTACAAAATGCCAACAAAATGAGGCGATTGTAGAAGAGAAGCGCAGACGTGAGAATGTTGATGAAGGACCATTAAAAAGAGCTTCTAGAAGAAGAGGAAGAAGCGACTCAATGCCTTCTCAAACAACCTTAACACAAGGAGCATCTCCACCTGAAGTACTCATGGAGGAGTGTACAGCAGGAAAGAAGAAAGAGCCAACAAAAGGTAAGACAAAAGGCCCAACTTATAAACTACAATCTGATATTGAGGTTGCTACAGATTTAAAGAAAGTCTTGGAGGAAAGGATCTTGAATACCAAGATTGAGTTTACTCTGGGAGAATTTCTTGGCATTGCAAAGCATGAATTCCATGAGGAGATCATTGACATCATCAAGAGGAAAGGCAAACTCTTGTTGAAGTTTCTCATCCACAGGTTGAAGGGGAAACCTCAAAGACACAAGAGATGCAGCTGCAAAATAAGGAGGAGGATGATGGAACTGTGGTAGGATGCTACCAATCTAGTGGGAGAGTGAAGCAAGTGCATTTCTCAAATGATGATGAAGAAGTTGAAACTATTCTTAGGAGCTACTATTCACGAAGTCACTGGGCAAGGGCTACTACAGAACTTTGGTCAAGGTAGGTGATCTTGAAGAGCCATTTGTTGCCTTGATTGACCATGATTCAGAAATAAACATATTGTCAAAGAGTCTCTACAACAAGAGCAAATGGCCGATGGACACAGATCATGGTTGGATGGTAAAAGTGGCACACAATTCATCTGGTGAATTGTATGCAGCATGTCCAGGTGTGAAGGTGACAATAGGTGATGTAAAGATTGACCAAACCTTCTTTGTATAGGATACATCTTCATATCATCTCATCCTTGGACAGCCCTACATTGTGGGAGTTCAAATGGAGACAAAGGTAATGGATGATGATTCAGCATATGCTAGGATACGTAGCAAAGATGGTAAACGAGCCGTCCAATTTCTCAGAGTTTGTGTAAACCATGAAAGAAATCGTGACAACCTCAGAGAACATCCTCTACCAAACGTGAGCAAAGAGTTTCATGATGATAGAGAAATGATGGGTTTTGGCCAAGTACCATTGTAAAGTGGGATTGAAGTGGTACAGAAAGAAAAAGGGTCTCGCCTGATCCAAAAATAGGTGAAACTTTCTCAATGAGCTCCTTGGTAACAAGGAATGGATCAGTATGTTTTACAAAACTTGAAGATTTGAAGAGATGTGAGAGGCAATATGTGCATAATGTACAAATAGGCATGAAAAAGAGTGGGTCTCTAGAACCTACTGAAAATGTTTTGGGTTTGTGTGAACAAGTTTCTTTTGTAGATACCATATATGGGTAAGCTTGATGCTATAATGGGGTCTAGTTTGCATCTTGAAAATGAAGTTGTGGAAGTTTGCTCTATGGAAATGTATCAAGTAATAGAAGCCTTTAAAGAAAACCAAACAGTTGGCCCAGAAGTCCATGTTGAAACTAAATACAAGAGTGTAGCAAAGAAGGTAAAACCAGTAGCTTCACCCTTACCACCCAACAACAGGGAAAAGATTGAGCAGGCTTCTTTACAACCAAGTTTGAGGAATCCTAAAAAGATTGGGCATACCTTCACAAAGGAGTCTTTTCAAGAGTTGCAAATTGGTTGCGAGGATTTTCTAACACAGGAAGAGACAAAGTGCTTCAAAGAAATGCTTTCAAAGCATGGTAAGGCTTTTGCATTTGAGCCACATGAGATAGGATGTGTTGATCCTTCTATTGTAGCTCCTATGGTAATTTTCACAATACCTCATGTGCCTTGGAATCTGTGGCCTATTCCGATTCCAAAGGCTCATTTGCCAAAGTTAGTAGAGCTACTGAATGAGAAAATCAAAATGGGAATCTTGGAGCCTTCTTGTGCTCCATACTCAAACAGGTGGTTCACGGTTCCAAAGAAGAATGGTTCTCTACGCTTCATCCAAGATATGCAACCAGTAAACAAGTTTACAATTCGAAATGTAGGTAGAGGTCCAATTGTGTATGAGTTTGCAGAGGCATTTGCAGGGAGGGAAATCTACTCAATGGGAGATCTCTACTCACGGTATGATCAATTTCAGCTTGCAATCGAAAGCAGAGACTTGACAACCATGAGGACACCTTTGGGTTTGGTAAGGATGTGTACCTTGCCACAGGGAGCAACCAACTCGGTTGCACATATGATGAATGGGATGAATAAGGTCTTACGTGACTTTATTCCTCAAATCACAATGCCTTTCATTGATGATTTGCCTATCAAAGGTTGTGAAGAAATACCAAAGATGAATCTTTGGATCTCAAGGGATGTCGCAGGTTTGTGGTAGATCACATAAATAATTGTGATAAAATTTTGTCTAGGTTGGAAGAAGTCAATCTTACAATGTCAGGGAAAAAGTCTATGTTTGGTGTCAATGAAGTGCTCATTGTGGGGCACATGTGTGGGTCATATGGTAGGAAACCTTGTCCAGCAAAGGTAGATGACATCCAAAGAATGAAAGAAACATGCACTAGCATCACTGAGGTTAGAAGGTTTTTGGGAGCATGTGTCTTCTATGTTATTTGGATTCCACATTATGCACATGTAGTTGATCCTCTTTATCAGCTGCGTAGAAAGAATCAAAAGTTTAAATGGACAGAAGCACATGTAAAATCCATGTAAAAGCTAAAGGAGTTGCTCCAGTCAGCAACAACTTTGAGAAAGGTAGATAATGAGTGTCAAAGGCCAGTAATTGTGACAGTAGACACCAGTCCTACACGGATTGGATGGGCAATAGGGCAAGATGACAAAGAAGGACACAAGTATGTGGTAAGATTTGGAGCAAAGGTACTAAGTGCTCACCAAAGAAACTATCCACAAATAAAGAGATAGTTACGGGGTATGGTTACAGGCTTGAAAAGTGGGAAAGAGTACCTAATTGGTGCATGTATGGTTGTAGAAACAGATTGTCTACCAGTCCTTGGGATGATTACAAGCTGCTCAACGCCAGACATTGCTATGTTGTGGTGGATTGCCTACATTAAGTCCTTAAATCCCAAGTTTAAGCACATTGCAGGATAAAGACAATACAGTGGCAGATATGCTATCAAGGGCAAGGTATGAAGATGAGTCACAAATGATTGACGAGGGAGATGATGTAGGCACAAAGTTCTATTATATCTCTCATGTCAAAGGTAACAATGTCTGCATGACTAATCTACTTGAATCATTCTTGAAAGAGCTTTATGAAGGTGATTGGCTTCTTATTGGAAGCTATTTGAGTACTCTAGAAAAACAGTATGATTGGTCTGAACAAGAATTCAGGAGGATACGCAGGAAAGCATATGGGTACTTTTTGAGGGATGGTTACTTGTGGAAGCATCCTAAACAAAAGGGTGCTACACCACAACGGGTTATATGTAAAAAAGAGACTCAAGTAAATCTCATGCAAGAGTTTCATGAGAGTCTATAGGTTGGACACAGGGGTGTGTGGGCAACCTTCTCCAAGTTGAAAGAAAAATATTGGTGGAAGGGTATGTATAAAGATGTATTTCAATTTGTAGAGTCATGTGTAACTTGTCAAATGTATTCAAATGTCCAACACGGTGATGGATTGCACCCTACTAGCCATGCACTATAAATGGGTTGTGGATCTAGTCACAATGCCTTTAGGACTCTGGCAAATGAGATACTTGGTTCTTACACAAGAGGACCTAACTAATCAGGTTGAAGGAAGAGCATTAAGAGTTAAAACCATGGAATCTGTGTGAAAATTCCTTCTTGATGAGGTGATTTGCCGTTATGGTTGTGTGGGAAAGATCGCTGCAGACAGAGGTGAACTAGATGCTGAAGAAGCAAGGGAGTTCTTTTCTAGATTAGGAATCAAGCTTTCTCTTACTACAGCTTACAACCCTAAAGGCAATGGAAAAAGTGAAGGAGGGCATCCTCCTATCATCAAAGCTTTGGCTAAGGCTTGCGAAGGAAGAGTTGGTGAATGGCCACATGCCTACGGAGCTAATGTATGGTCAAAAGCCAGTGATGCTGATTGAAGATACAATTCCCACATGGAATGTACTACCTTGGCAAGAGGGGCTTAGCAGGGAAGATCTCCTTGCATTGTGCATAAGGCAACTAGAGAGAAGACCTGAAGACATTGAGACTGTAAAATAACGACTCAAAAATGCAAGGCTGAGAGACAAGGACTACTTTGATCAGTGACATCGGCTCAGGAGCAAATCAATTGACAAAGGTGACTGGGTTTTAGTATATGATAGTAGCCTTGACAACCAGCACACAGTCATGCGTAAGTTTTCAAAAAGATGGTTTGGACCGTATGTTGTAAAGCATGTGTATGAAAATGCTACTTACAGCTTGTCTGAACTAGATGGTACAGAAGTAAAGATTCCCATTGCAGGAAAAAGGATCAAAATGTTTAAGAGAAGAGGAGACAATGATCCAGAAGATGTTGATGAGGAAGAAGAGCAACACACAGGTGAAGATCAAAGTGAAGATGAAGCTTTTGAATTATCTAGTGCAACGAAAGCAAGGAAGATGTACAAGAGGGCTAATATTACAAAGAGACAATGTGGCACATATCGGAGGATGTGCAGGTTTAGAGGGGGTGAATGTGGTGTTGTGACACGTACATAGTGGGAACGCATGCTACAAGAGTTATCTTGTAACTTTTCAGATACATAGTTATATTTTCTATAATGTATATATGCATATTTAAGTATAATAATATAATTTCTATCCCATCCTATTATTTATCTCAAGGGTAACCTATTCTTACTTTACCATCAGAAAATACGATGGGAAAAGCGTCAATAGCTCCACCTCTTTAACATGGGGCAAAAAAAAAGCATTGATTTTTTATTTTTGCTATCTCATTATCATCTCACACCATAGCTAGATCCTATATCTAGGGTAAACTCCAACATGTATATATTCTATGTATTTTTTATATTTTTCTTATATTTCTTTTTAAATAGCTACTAGGAGGGAATCAAATCCTAGTGGGACACTAAGTGGCATGATTTCAAAGATACACCTATTTTACTGCATTATTGCAAGCATGATTATAAAACTTTGTCAAGGAGCAATGTCATGCTTTCATATGGCATGAGGTGTCCTTTGTAATCAAATGAAAGTCTACGCTAAGGCGACCACAGGAAGACTTTTGCTGCCAGAAAGGGACCCTATTTTGATGATTTTTTTACACAAGATTCCAATCCGAATTGGAAAAAGATTTTAAAATGGAAGTCGTAGCTAATGAGCTGAATTTTTTGCTTATATTTTTACTTTTTTATTTTGGAGCCACGGTTGAGGAGATCTGATCAAAATACTAGACCCCAGTCTACCCACATCATGCAGGGACAACTCATTTCAAGCTTTTCCAGTTTCTGTTCACATTGGCTCTTCTCTTCTTGTGTAAATCCTTGGGGGTTTCCTTCACCTATAAAAGGGGACCTCTTCTTTCTTGAAAGGACTCAAGCATTCAAGCCATTAATGAGAGTAATTCATGAGGGAGTGAGTAGTAATGCCAAATTGTACTTGGTCATTAACATAAGCCTAAGCCTACACTTTCTCCTAGAGGAAGACTAACCATTCT
Source organism: Adiantum capillus-veneris (assembly GCF_014529385.1). Taxonomy (NCBI): domain Eukaryota; kingdom Viridiplantae; phylum Streptophyta; class Polypodiopsida; order Polypodiales; family Pteridaceae; genus Adiantum; species Adiantum capillus-veneris. The sequence continues at coordinate 45,011,829 of NC_140960.1, forward strand.
TACACGCTATCCTTGGAAGATCAACTCTAATCAAAGAAGGTCTTGGACTTGGTGTATCAATCAAAATTGAATTCTCTCCTCTTCTTCTCTCTCCATCAATAATGGTGCCGAAGGGTTTGTCAAGTAAGATGTGTTCTACATTGATATTTTCTTGATTTCTTGTTGTTTTCTTTCTCATCTATAATACAACATATATACATACCTAATCTCATCTCCTTAACCAAACCTATCTCTCTCACTCTTAGAAATTCATTCTCTCTACAAATTCTAGGTTCTGCTTGCTACAGGTACATCTCTCCCCGCAGTATCTTATTGCCTACGGGCAGGAATCGGCCTTGGGAGGGAAACTTCTCATCTCTTCACTTCTCTCATATCTAAATTTCTCACATACTATCATAGATGAATAATCCACATGATGAGAATTTCTATCGCTTCCACTATGTGTGGTCTATTAGAATTAACGTATGGATTAGCCATTAAATACACTTTGAACAACGTATAGTGTTTCTCTTTGGCCCAGAAAGGCTCAATGAAATACTTCTTTCACCGGATCCCATCATACTACCTCTTATAGACTATAAATTTTCTTTTGATGTAAGTGTAGTTATCTTGCTATGAACCAAGAGGATTTGTACACACAATTAATCCCAATCACTAGACAAAACATATATATTATGGTAAGCACAAAATTACAATTTCAAGGAACAATCCATAGCCTATTTGGTCAGTCAAGATTGAATACTATCAACTCATCTATTAACCCTTTCATATTACCCATGATACGATATGACCATAGCCTTGATGTTTTCATATTTGCATTGTTTTGATATGCTCTTTTGTGTTCTTTCTTGTGTGTGAGTGCAAGAGAGAAAGAGTGGGGATTTTTTAATTGCACTTCCTTTCAAACCCTAGTCTTCATGGCATCTATGGCTTAACTCCTTCATATAGTTTTTTAGAGTTCTCTCACAAACTCTCATAGCCAAAAGCCCGGTGCTTTCGTGGCAAGACCGCAAATTTCTCGACAGCGTCTGTCGCATGTGTCAATGCAAGGGACTTGCTGATACACTGTGTGTGAGTCACAAATGGCTGCAAGCACACAACTAGACTAATCTAGCAAGCTCAAGAGAGCAAAGGTGTGTCACTCACCGCCCTATGCTTGCCTTCGTGGAGGATTCCTCGCCACAAAGAAGAAGGAGCTACCGATGTGTCACGCTCAACTGCTTCGCTATCGTCGTGCCGTCATTGCAATGCTCTCTCTCTCTCTCTCTCTCTCTCTCTCTCTCTCTCTCTCTCTCTCTCTCTCTCTCTCTCTCTCTCTCTCTCTCTCTCTCTCTCTCTCTCTCTCTGGTGCGCGTGCGCGTGCGCGCTTGCATACACACACACACACAAGGAGATGAAGAAGAAGAAGATGGAGATGGAGCAAGAGCACTCTTCAATTGCACAAATGAAAGAATAAGAGATTTTTAGGTTTATGTGACTTTTATATGAACTCACCCCATTACACTTGGGCGCCCATACTTAGCCAACTAACCCTTGAATGTTCCTGTTAGAGTGCACCTTGCATCAGCGATCACTCTTACCCTTTTCCTATTGGACCAGCAAGCCCGGTACCTGACTCTACCAAAAATAATACGGCATCTATCGTAGGTGATAGGAATGTGCGTGAGGGTTAACATGCCCCCCTTCCTAATGTAGATTCCATCATCGGAAGCTATTGAGTTGAAGTTGTTCGTCGAGGTGGAATAGCCTTTGAGATGAGTGTCCTGAGCCTTCTTCAGTCACTACAAAATCAAACAAAATTGGCACAGTAATTGCATTCTTATATACAATTAAAAAGCATATGCAGTTGTAAGGAGACAATTTGATTGGTAACAAAATTTTAAACCATTTGTTAGCATTAAACATTAAATTGCAATATAATCAAACGCATAAATAGTTATAAAGATAAAAAATTAAACAAGCCTGGGGTCGCTAATTTAACGATCGAAAGCCACTAAAGATCGACTATTAATACCATGGGCAAGCTTCTCAATTTTCTTTGGTCAATTAAGTTGTTTAATCACGAGAGCCAAGTATTTCATGCACGAGTGCTGACTAGAGGCTATATCTAGAAGACCTTGTATTTAAGCTATGATAAAAGGAATTGCTCATGAAATCATCACCTGATTTATGTCCTTTTCTTTGACTCCCCAAAGTATTTTCACAGTGATTCAATTTTGATGTGTGTGCTTATTTTGTATGCCTTGGGCTTTTTTCTTTTCAAGGAAAAGCGCCCACACTGGGAACCTCTAGGGCTCTAGTACCATAGGCAATACATGTGAGTGAAGTACCACATCAAGTTGAGATTTCTCTTCCAGCTTACGATTTTACATTGTGGCACTTTGATTTTTTTGTTTGTTTTCTCGTTTCCAACATTTTAATTTTGTAACTTTGTGGGGTCATATGACATTGTTACCCTCCCCAAGCTCATCACATTAGTAACTCCCTTTATAATACTTAAGCTAAAGTTCAATGGGGACTAAGCCCACTAGAAAGCCCTAGTACATTTCACACAATGCTGCCTAAATTGGATTAAGAACCTAAATAAGCATTGATTATTAGGAAGGCATTCCCCATGGTATTAAGAGAACTCTAACACCTAGCTTGGTCAAACTAGCTTAGTCGGACTGCTTGATTTTTAAACCTAGACAAGTGATTATGACAAAAAACTACATTGAGTTTAATGTTTGATACTAAGCAAATGTGCTGAATATTATGCTACCAATCACAATCAAAGCAGACAAACATGGATTCAAAAAAGATAAGGGGCAATGCTAATGGACAAGAAACACATGTTTGTGTTGATGATCGTGCTTGGTTTGAAGAGTGAACGAGAGAAATGATTCCATGAAGGTCCAAATCCTAACCACAGCAACACGTTCCTGTACACACGAGGAAACACAAAGAATACCTCTAGGAGACACATGAGTGGAAGAAAGAACTTTGCTAATCACTAAACTCTAAACAGAAACACTCCTATCATACTAATCTTACCTACCCTCCATCACTCGAGTGATGAAAACACTCCTATCATACTAATCTTACCTACCCTCCATCACTCGAGTGATGAGGATCAAAGGTGTTTAATGACATAGGTTTCTGTTTCAATGTACCGGATGTAAATGTGTAAGTCTAGTCAATGTTTTGACTTTTATTGTGCATACTCGTTTGCTAGTTGCTCTTGCTCTTTAATTTTTTTCTTTTTTGTGAGTATAAGGCTTTATATATATATTCCCTAAGATTAGTGATTGAGAGGTCAGGGAAAGAAGGGTAAGAGGGAAATAAATCAAGAGGCTGATGTGAATGAAGACTTCCCCCCTTCCTTAGGTAGGTCATACTGTTTGAAATGTACTCGTCACCCATTGAAACCAATTTTTCCAGTGTAATAGGTGAGGATTTTTGCCAATAGTTTTCTATTACCTTAGGTGCCTCGTCGAGTTGCAAGGGTGGTAAGGTACTCTCCCAGGATCAAACTTGAAGTGGTTCATCAGGTGATTCTTGAACACTGAGAGGTTTGGATTCCTTTGTAGCTTTATGGAGGTCCACTATTGTAGGTGGAGGCTGTGGAGAAGCTTTTACCTCTATGGATGCATTACATGAGGAGGTAGAAGCTTCATGGGAATCCCCCCTTCCTGAGCTAGGTGGAACAAATAGTTCTTTCTTTAGAGCTAGTTTGGTACGCAAACTAGCTCTAGAGCGGGTGTCTAGCATTCTATGATTATTTTCTTTCCACGATCGTTGATTCATTTTAGAGCTACAAGATTGGGCTCACATGGGTCAGGTGACAAGTAAGAGCACAATGTACATTTTGGCACCCAGATTGATCATTTCCTTCATAGTAGCCTTGGGCTTCCAATAATTGTTTAGGAATCCACAACCACATTTCCTTACATTTCTTGGAGCGAGTGGGACATTTCTTACAAGGCTTCTGTTGTTTAGCACTAGCTATGGTCACTAAAGAAGCTTTAGGGACCCGCTTGTATGTTTTCTTCATTATACTAGGATGAGTCTTGTCAGAAGCTATATGCATTGCTTCTAGCATATTTAAGGATAAGAGTGATGGCATTTCATCCCCCTCAGGTGTTACCCAGGTCATCCCTTGTTTCCCCAAGTGTCTATGGTTGCTACTAGGTGGACCCAATTCACATTGTTTGACTCAGTCATCCCACGTAGTACATCCATATAAACAGAATCTTCCCCAACATCAGTGTCTACTTTACACGTGTAACAATACTGCAATGGGGCCAAGTGAACTATGGTGTCAGATCTATGATCAATTATAAACCTGTTTCCTAGAGGATGTGCTCGACTAGCTACAAGATCCACTCGAATGTCAGAATCTTGGAACTTCAAGTAGACATGGTTCTTAGACCAGTCATGCACCATTTTTGCTTCCCTCATGAAAGGACGTCCTAAGATCATCTCCAATGCCATAGTGTGCTTGGAGAAATCCATAACAATGAAGGTTATTCTTATTTTATGTCCAAAGACCTTGATCTTGAGATCTTCTAGCATCCCAATAGGTTTAACAATAGACCCATTGGCCATCATTACTACTATGGTTGTGGTCGCAAGGTGAGATCTTCCCATAGTTTCCCATCAATTTTTAGTCACAATGCTAACCCCAGTGCCACCATCAAGGATTCCCTTCACAGTTAATCCCTTTATCTCCCTCAAAGTATTGTCCCAGCTTGTTACCAGGTATTTCTACAACAAGGTTCTCATCAAGGTTGGATTGTGGATCTAAGTGTTCCTCCTCTATTGGCATATTCCTAGCTTCATCCATCTGTGCAAATTGTGGTAGCTCGACCTTCAGTTCTCCATTGAGGAAAGCTTGAAGAGCTAAGAATAGCTCAAGGTCTCCATACAGTTTGGACATGATGGTGGTTCTAACTTCTGAAGACATGAAATCCATCAATTTGGAAATATTTAACGGCACCTTTTGGGCTTCAATCCCCTGACGTGGGGAAAATGGGATCTCCATTTCTTTGATAGGATCAAGTAGTCCCTCTGTAAATGTTATTTCCATCAAGAAGTGAGTACGCCCACTTTCCCATGACTTTAAGTCACTTTCTTCTTGGATGACACTAGGTATAGCTAAGGGTCTATGGACTTGGTGAGGTTGTTGTTGCGTAGGGAACACTCTGTCTGTAATCTAGATCTGCCTAGGTGTTGGTTCTAGATCCCTTTGGGTATCTTCTACCAAACTCCTTAATTGTTTGACTCACTTGATCTCCTCTGTAGGGTTTGGATAAGTTCCTATCTTCGTCTTGAATCCTGGCCATTGTGGCTCATGAAGTTCTTCCTTGTTGGTTTCTATGTTAGTGGTTGTTTTGGTCTCCATAGTTTCTCCTGAATCTGAATCCTCTTCAGCGTTGTTTGGAGCATCAATCGTGTGAGTACGTTTATCGGTATCGCAGGTGTACTTTGTAATGGCTCCTCGTTAACCTCAACCAAGTTTAATGTCAAGATCTTCGATGCATTTGGATTATTCAGACATTGGGCAATCAAATGATCTATGCCACAATCATTACACATGAGTATCGGCATTGCAGACATGCTCGGTTGATCGGTTTGCATTAGTGTAACGTTCTTTTGTAGCCTAATGGGACACTTGGCCACACGATGTGGACCTCCACACTCATAGCATTGAAGAGGTGGTCTCTTAGCAGTCTAATTGATATTTTGGTCTCTTGCAGCAAGAGCAGCCACTTGATAGACAAGTTTGACTTGTCCCCAATCTTCCTCCATGTAGTATTGTGGACTTTCTTCAAGCGCATCCATCCCATAGGCAATATTAAGGTCTATATCTTCCTTACAGCCTCCCAAACAAGCAATAGATGACTCACAACCCACTAGATTCATAGAAGTGATTCTCAGATGTGCTGGTTACTGTCCTAGCACTGGAGGTGATAAGGGTGTTGTTTGAACAACATTTTGGGCCCTAGGGACCATGTGTTGTGATGTTTGTTCAAGAGGTGGGGCCGGCATCAATGCAGGCACTCGGGGTGTGTCTGTCCATGCTAAGTTTGGTCTATTGGCCATTGTGCTCTTAAATACTATGCAATCTTTAGCTTGATGACCATACCTCCCACCACAGGCATTGCAGTTCCCATTGAATTTTACTCTAAAAGTAGGGCATTCACTGGTACTATGCGGTCCATAGCATACTGAGCACCATTGTTGCTCACTTCTTGGATACATATGATTGTTTGCGAAGCACTATTGTCTCTAAGACTCTCTTGAATGGCCTTGGTGAGATCTACTAAAGTCATCTCAGATATCTTTGGCTCCTTAGCGATAGGCTTTAGGGTCATTGGTTGATACCCCGATCGTTGCGAGCTAATCGATTTAGGCTTAACATACCCTCTTTCTCCTTGAATCATTAAATTATCCTCCAATTGGATCGCATTGGTGGTGACTGCTTCCCAAGTGGTGAACCTCTAATGACTAGGCCATTGTAGATATCCTCATGTCGTAATCCCCTAATGAATCTATCAAGCAATTGATTATTGAAGCGCTCATTTGGATCACAACAAGAATTTAAATGCTTCAAGCAACTAATAAAGTTTCTCACCAACTCTCCTTCCTCTCGTTGGGCTTTCTGGAGCTGAGAGGATACACCCCAAAGCACTCCCTCTTGTATGAATTTCTTTTAAGAACAGTCTCCTGAGAGTAGGGTAAATTGTTTTTTTCTTCCACCCTTAGGGTCCTATACCAATCCCCAGCCGTCCCACTTAAGGTTAGGCTTAAAGCATTACTCTTATGCAGGTCATTGTGTTCTCCTAGAGAATCGCATACCTGTTCAAACACTTTGATATGCTTTCTCACATCCCCATCTCTACTGAATTTTTGTGTGAGCGTGGCTAATTGTATTGCCGTACTTCCAAGTTCTCTATCAGGCGTGTTATGCATATTCTTAGCAATAGATTGACCCATAGCTTGAGCAAATGTTGCCAAGTCACCTAAGTGAGCAGGCACCGTGGGTGAAAGCGCTCCAGAGACTAGATGTGGAGTAGGTATTGGCGTTGGGCTTGGTGCATAGGAAGCCCTTGGGTTCCACGTTTGGTACAGTGTTCTGCCATGTGGCGGTCCAAAGTTCATATGTGTGGCCCTAGGCACAGCAGACATCAGATGTGACATGCTAATGCTAGCTCGTATGTCCCATTGAAATAAGAACTTGGGTGTTGTGGTTGTGGAGCATAGGTTGTTGAAACAATGGGAGGGGTAGGGACTACATGAGTACGAGGATCCATAGGTGTATACGATTGGTACACACTTGTAGGTACTGTTCCAGGCATTGAGCTACTATGTAGCGGTGCTTTACTAACAAATGAGGTCCATGGCGTGTTTCTTGGCATGTCCATCATTGGAGTAGGCATGGTAGCCGTGGTGTCATCAAGGGAAAGATGAGCTAGACTTGGAAAAGTAAATCTATCACTTGTGGGCTCAGATTGCACTGAGACCCATGGCGAAACAACATATGGAGGATCCATTGGACTTACCAAGGGAGTCTCCATTTGAGATAAGGTTGGTTGTTTAGCCTTTCATGTATCCAAGAATCTCATGAGACCCGTTGAGGGCATGTGGATCCCCTTGTTCTATCTCTCTAGCTCAATGACTCTATGGAGGACCTCACAAACTCTTTGTTGTTGATCCTCCACACTACTAGCACCCGTTGTGGATTGTAGGACATCTAACCAACCCACATGATAGGTGTGACTTGTGTATAGGTCGGTTACAGTTTTTGTTTGTAGTTCGTACTCCTAGTTCTCATTTAAGAACTCTCCATCTAGGATTGAGGTGCTAGGGGTGTCCTTTGAACTGGATGCAATGTGGCTCTCTATAGGTTGACCCTTAGTGGTCACTAATTCAGGAGCACTCGATTGCTCTCCTTGCAAAGATATTGACATAGGGGCTTTCGCTTTTAACTCTCTTCGTTGCTCCGCCTTGCGTAAGCTCTCAATTTTCTTTTCCCTAGCCGCGATGATATACCGCTCAACTTCTTGTACTTCGGTAAGGCTTCTACCATTAGGTAATATAACCTCGGAGGGGAATAGTTCTGAAGAGTTAGGGGGTGCAATGAAAGAAGTATTCACGTGCACATTCTCTAAGAGCATAGGGTCTACGTTGGTCATGAATGGAGAATTTACTTCCCCACCCCCCTCATTTACATCGTTAGCTCCATGTTCGGAGCAAGTGGCTCTACTAAAGGTTTCCTTCAAGCGGCTAAGCACGCTCGGCCCGGACCGTGGGCCCATGGCATGCATGTCTTGGCTTGAGCTATCAGGATTAGGCATTGGGTAACCCTCCATGACGTCGTAGTCAGAGGAAGAGTCACTAGCCGCTATGTTTGGGTCTTGGTTTGTACTACCTTGGGTCCCCGTCGAGGGCCCAGAACCTAAGGTAGGTGGATATCGAGAACTCGCATAATTTGAAATGCTCTCTAGTTGCTCGGCCTCTAGCACACGACTAGAGTGCAAATGCATGTGCCTTTGGCACCCTACAAGCATCGGCGAATAACCTCGAAGGTTAACCACTCACTTTTTTAGGCATCCGTTTTCACTCGTTTTTTTATGTTTTTTAAATCTTTTAATGATCGATTTTTGGATTAGAGCGTGTGATAGCTTGAAACAAGCATATTTCTCAGGGGGTCGTGGTGTGCTTTACAGCATACTCGAAGCTCCGTTGGTCCTCAAAAAGGTCAATTTTTATCTACACGTGAGACTAAAATACGTAATTTCAAAGGGGGCCTGAGGCCTGAGCCTGAGCATGGGCTTGGGCTTGGACTTGGGCTTGGGCTTGGACCAAGGAAGTATTCCCAAGTCCGGTCCTACCTTTAAAAATTTTAAATTTTTAAAGTTTTTCAAAAAAAAATATTTTTTTTTATTTTTTTGGGATAAGGTCGTCGCGGCCGCGCTGCGCGTGCGAGCACACACACCTAACCTACCTACTTACAACTAATATAGCTATTGTTACACACTACCACACTACTACAGTAACTCATTAGCTAACAGATCTACTTATTGTACTTTACACAAAACTAATATTATGGATCTACTACCTTAATTCTAACACCTTATCACAGAGAAAACACCTTATGAACAGAAAAAACACATCACCTTTCAATACGTTATTAACAAAACAATACATAGCAGCAAAAAAAACTCCTTCTCAACACACACACCTTCCTTCTCTACCTTTCCTACATTTGAAATTAGACCACAATGCAGCACAGAGTGACTCTTGAGCTTAATGCAGGGAGATTCTCCGACAGCGGTGCCAAAAATGTGCACGTCTATCTCACGTGTCAATGCAAGGGACTTGCCGATACACTGTGTGCGAGCCACAAATGGTTGCAGGCACACAACTAGACTAATCTAGCAAGCTCAAGAGAGCAAGGGTGTGTCACTCACGGCCCTACGCTCGCCTTCGTGGAGGATTCCTCACGGCGAAGAAGAAGGAGCTACCGCTATGCCACGCTCAAGTGCTTCACCGCCATCGTGCCATCATTGCAATGCTCAATCACTCTCTCTCTCTCTCTCTCTCTCTCTCTCTCTCTCTCTCTCTCTCTCTCTCTCTCTCTCTCTCTCTCTCTCTCTCTCATACACATACACAAGGAAATGAAGAAGAAGGAGATCAAGATGGAGCAAGAGCACTCTTCAATTGTACAAATGAAAGAATAAGAGATTTTTAGGTTTAGGTGACTTTTATATGAACTCGCCTCATTCACACTTGGGCACCCATACTTAGCCAACTACCCTTGAATGTTCCTGTTAGAGTGCACCTCTCATCGGCGATCACTCTTACCCTTTTCCTATTGGACCGACAATCCCGATACCTGACTCTACCAAATAAATAATACGGTGTCTATCGTAGGTGATAGAAATGTACGTGAGGGTTAACATAAGTCTCACAAGGAGGCTTCCTAGGTACTCTCTCTTCTTGGTGGGGAGTTTGGAGAATCCCATGAGCACATAGCTGCAGTTGTACTTCATTTTGGAGGGATGGATTGCGCATGGCTTGTTGAAGCCTAGTAACAAGGTTATTAACAAGCATAGGGGTATCATTAGTAGCCTGTTCATTAGCACAATCAAAGCTATCAACATTGGAGGGATGGATTGCACATGGCTTGTTGAAGCCTAGTAACAAGGTTATTAACAAGCATAGGGGTATCATTAGTAGCATGTTCATTAGCACAATCAAAGCTATCAACATTAATTTCACTCTCTTTACTATTGTCAACCATTCTAACAATTTTTAGGTGTAAACTTTTTAAGTGTACTTTGGCACTTCAAGCCCTAGTTTCTACTCCTCTTAACCCCTTTAGAAAAGAACTCAAGCTCCTATACACGTGGCTTGAATGTCATTATTAGCAAGGAATAGAAGAAAGGGTCTTTCACCACCAAAACAGTACCAGCTCCTGTCAAAAGTTCTAAAAGCTCAATAGTGGTTAAGCCGTAGGCAAGCCCCATAGGACTCCACTATTAATACCATAGCTCTCAACAGTGATGTCCCATTATCTGCACAAAGAAGGCACACTGCAAGGCTTAAAAATCCCTATTCTACTTACTCAATTGCAATTAATAATACCAACCATTTATAGTTATCTTGAGGACCTCTCTTCTTGAGCAAGAAAAGAGAAACCTTGTGCTCTAATACCAATGTAACATTTAATGGTCTAGTAACTTGTGTGTAGTAGAAAATAACATAGACATAGTGAGCATTTCATTAAGAATAGATTTTTAATGAGCATAGCAAGAGTGCTTGGATGGAGAGAACAATCAAAAGCATAACACCTAGTTAGATAGGCATGAACAATACTTCAAAAGAGAGAAAAATTAAGATATTGACAATAGTTGAGGACCGGATTTTCATGGAGCCGCGATCCCCCCTCCAAAAGGCTTTGTATTATAGGTTTGCCCCATCAAGGGAGACAATTTACAATACAATAATTTGTGCTCCTTCAATAGCTTGTTGGTGCAATGAAGATAGAAGCTTCAAGCACCAAGCTTACACTTGAAAACATAACATCAATTCCCTCACGGTCTCAGACCCAAGACCTCACACACCTTCAAAGATGGTGAGAGCTAGTGGGGTATGAGAGTAGACCGAGAAGAAGAAGGAGTATTCTTACGAGAAAGAAGTATGTCTCCTCACATAATCACTCTTAATAGCTTAGCATAGCTTAGTAATTAGCATGGTAGAGGACATGAGCATGCATTGGAGCTTGGCTCTTGGTTGGATTTGCATCACAAAGCCAAGAATTGCTGGTGTAGGCCTCTATGTCAGTGTGTTTGTGTGTGATAATGCCTTGCAAAAATCAGCCCCCTATCTCTTGGCCGACCGCGCTTGCCATTTTCTCATGCTCGCATCCTATTGGCCCCTGCAAAGCTTAGCCAATGACAATTCAGAAGCATAAGTGATAGCCTTTTGACATGTGTCCCCCTTTCCTCTTTTGTGAGAGCTTTAGGTATTTAAATAATGCAATTAAACTCTGATTAGACCTCTTAGTCTTCTGGCCAATAGGAATCATGCAAGCCATTAGGCTTACTAATGCTCATTGGACCCCTTGGGAGACTGTCCAATAGTCTTCTAGAGAGCTTAATTTCTATTGGTCCTTTTATCAAGTGTTTTTAAATGTATTAAACTAAATTTACTCTAGCCTAACTCTCATTGGTCCACCTCTTTGGCCATCCAATAGGATTTGAATGCACCTTGGGGGCAACTGGGGTAGGAAGCTTACATGTGTCCACTATGCCCTTTGTGTAAAGGGAGCTTGGAAGAGTGTGTGTGTGTGTGTGTGTGTGTGTGTGTGTTTCTCTCTCATCCCCTACAAATTGGGCTCGCCTCTTACTTCCTGGGGATGTGGGAATACTTTTTAGTCTTCCCCATGACCATCCAATTCCCCCACACTTCGGCCATTGGACATTACCTTTGAATTTTTGGAACCTTAGCATTTTGGAAGTCTTAATGGGTTGAACCTTAGGGTCTTTGAAGCCCATGATGCACATTGCTCTTTTGCAGATGGCCCCCCTTTGGATCCCTAATTTTCCCTCCTTTGGATCCCAGTCTAACCAATATTCTAGCTTTTTCTCCTCTGGTACTTCCCCATATTAAATGATCATATTAACATGAGAAAATCATTTAGGAGAATTAGATATTAGTTATTATGACATCTATACCCAAAATATTACATATTTTTGACCAACCAACAATCATTTCTTTTGCCACTTTAACAAGTTCTAAGGGGACCATAGGGATATGGTTAAGCCCTTTACAAAAAAAATCTTTTAACATGACATGTCTACCCGTGTTAGTGTCATTTTTAAGAACATATGTTCCAAAGGATACAACATTCTTTCAAAATCTAGCAAACCTATTAAGGGTCATACGCCAAGTGATAAGTCAAATGGGATTGAGAAAGTATTATAGGGTCTATATAAAAAATTTAGTGTACTTATAGCCAAATTTAATGTTAAGGTATGCTAAGGTTCTAGGTATGCCAATAAAATTCAAAACTTCTTGGTAAAAGACAGAAGGTTCTATGAAATCCAAAAATTTATTACAAAAAACTAAATGTACAAATCTTCCTTTTAACTTAGAGTTTCTAATCATTTGTTTGAGTGAATTATCTTTAGTAAGGATAGTCCAAACATGTTCCTAGTTTGAGATGAATCCCAAAGCTTTCAATTATCCCCAATATCTTCAGCACCCCAAAATTGCCGATATTTCTTATGTGTAGTAGAAGATGCACTGCCAGGTGTATGCATAATTTTCTTCATGGGTTCTTTATCTTTTAGAGGTGTGATGATATTTTTTATGGTATTGGCTATGCGTGTGTTGACGAGCCTGGGTAGCAAAGGGTTTCCTGGGGAGTATAAAATTAGCCCGCGAGCAACCTCAAGCATATGCTTATGAGAGTGATCATATAGACTAAAATAGCATGTCGTATTTCCAAAGGTAAAGTAGCAATTTGTAACATTTAATGGCCTAGTAACTTGTGTGTAGCGGAAAATAGCATTAACATAGTGAGCATTTCATTAGAATAGATTCCTAATGAGAATAACAAGAGTGCTTGGGTGGAGAGAGCAACAAAAAGTATAACACCTAGTTAGATAGCATGAACAATACTTCAAAAGAGAGAGAAATTAAGCTATTGATGACAGTTGAGGACCGGATTTGCATGGAGCCGGTCCCCCCTCCAAAAGGATTTGTATTATGGTTTCTCCCATCAAGAGCGACATTTTATGATACAATTCTTTGTGTTCCTTCAATACTAGCTAGTGCATTGAAGATGGAAACTTCATGCACTAAGCGAAACACTTATCAAACACAACATCAATTCCCTCACGGTCTCAAACCCAAGACCTCACACACCTTTGAAGATGGTGAGAGCTAGCGGGGTATGAGAGTAGATTGAGAGGAAGGAGGAGTATTCTTACGAGAAAGATGTACATCTCCTCACATAATCACTCATATTAGCATAGCTTAGCTTAGTAATTAGCATGGTATAGGAGATGATCATGCATTGAAGCTTGGATCTTGGTATGATTTGCATCACAAATCCAAGAGTTGTTGGTGTAGGCCTCCCTTCTCACAAGCTTGGAGTAGGTGGTAAGCTTTCCATTAAAGCTTGAGGAGGAGAGAGAGAGTCTTCTTGCTCCACACATAGATTGTGTGACTGTGTAAGAGAATAATGCCTTTGAAAAATCAGCCCTCTCTCTCTCTTGGTCGACCCCTCTTCCTATTGGACCCCCGCAGGCTCAGCCAACGAATATTAAGTAGCATAAGTGATAGCCTTTTGACATGTGTCCCCCTTTTCTCTTTTGTGAGAGCTTTTGCTAATTAATTAATGCAACTAAACCCTCATTAAACCCCTTTGTCTCCTGGCCAATAGAAATCAGGCAAGCCATTGGGATGCTGAATGCTCATTGGACACCTAGGGAGACTGTCCAATACTCTTCTAGAGAGATTAATTCTTATTGGTTCTTTTATTAAGTGTTTTCAAATTAATTAAACTAGACTTACTCTAGCCTAATTCTCATTGGTCCACTTCCAAGTCCATCTAGTAGGATTTGAGTACACCATGTGGGAATATGAGCTAGGGAGCTGACATGTGTCCCTCTTTATCCTTGTGTACAAAGGAAGCTTGTGTGTGTGTGTGTGTGTGTGTGAGAGAGAGAGAGAGAGGGAGAGAGAGAGTTTCTCTCTCATCCCCTACTTCTTGGGCTCACCCCCTCCTTTGTAGGGCTTGAGAAAGACTTTTGGGACACACACAAAGCATCCAATTTCCCTAGGCTTTTGACCTTTGGACACAACCTTTGAGTTTTGGAACCTTAGCATTTTGGAAGTTTTAATGGGCTGAACCTTAGGGTCTTTTAAACCCATTGTTTCACACTTCTCTTTTGCAGATGCCCCCCCCCCCCCCCCTTTGGATCCCTATTTTCCCTCCTTTGGATCCCTACTGTGGCCAGTCTGCTAGCTTAACCAATATTCTAGCTTTTTCTCCCCTAGAACTTCCCCATATTAAATGATCAGTTTAACATGAGAAAATCATCTAGGAGAATTAGATATTGATTATTATGACATTACCTCTGTCTTGAAATCATAGTCGTCCTCGACTATGGGGTAGAGAAGATAAAGCATATTCATTAGTCCTTTTTCCTAGCGGGTAGAGGATCCCTATGTTACCCTACGACATCGTTCCAGAATGGATGACTAGTCCATTTGGTGCTTGAGAGCCTAAGCTGCCGCAAGCATGTCTGCACATTAGACCTATCAATCTTCCATAGTAGAGTGACAAGCTCTACTTGGTGTTCGGGAGACGTCGTCTCCGCAAACTTGATTAAGCATGCATACTACTTCATTTTTGTGCACAAATAAAGAACAAGAGAGTCTTATAAGATAAAAAACTTTGTTCATTTTTAACATTTGTACATTTTCTTACTCTTGGAAAGCATTGTAAGCATTGACAAGGTTTAGGTTATCCTTTAATTGTATGCCTTGCATCCATCTAGCATCTTCAAAAGGATATTTCTTAAATGTAATAAGATATCGTCGTATAGTCTTGCTGCTCTTAGTACCTTGTCTTCATGTCGGAGAATGGACTCGGGCTACAGCACCTCTTCTTGGTCCTTGATCTCCGGTGGGTCTTCAATAGTTGGTTCTTGAGGTGGCTCTCCTTTGTAAGGATTCAATAGCCTCACATGGAAAGCATTGTGTATGAGCCAATGGCTGGGCAACTTGAGTTGATAAGCCATCTCATTGATTGGCCTAAGAATTTGGAAGGGACCATGGTACCTTTTTGCTAATTTAGCATAGTACTTTTGGTGTCCCGTAGGATTCTTGCCCGTCGTGTGCCTTAGTCGACCCTTGGGAAATTTCAGTAAGACCCAATCATTTTCTTTAAAGGCTTGGGCTCTTCTGTGCTTGTCAGCAGCAGCCTTTTGCCTTCGCTGTGAGATAGAGATAGCATCCTTAATCTTTTGAAAAGATTCTTTTAGGTCTTATCTATACTCATCTGCAGCGAAGATCTTCCCGTGTACCTTAAGTAGCAGGGGACTTTTTGATCTTACCTCAATTACCTCAAAAGGTTCTTTTCCCGTGAAAGTATGTACAGTGTTATTGTAGGCATACTACACTAAGAATAAGTACTTTTCCCATTGGGATCTTTGATCTACTTCCATTACATAGGCTTTTAGTAGATCGAGAATTGTTAGGTTAGTTATTTCACTTTGGCCATCCGTTTGCGGGTGATAGGCCAAAGAGAAGTTTAGCCTTGTTCCTAAATTCTCAAAGAAACCCTTCTAGAAATTACTAGTCATTCTAGGATCTCTATCCGACACTATGCACATTGGCAAGCCATGGTACTTGAAGAATTGTGAAATGAAGAGGGTTGCCATTTGATGGGCTTTTATAGTCTTTTTGACAGGTATAAAATGAGCTTGTTTACTGACCCTGTCTACTATCATCCATATTCCCGTATTCACATGGATAGACTTAGGCAATCCAAAGATAAAATCCATGGATATGCTCTCCCATGGTGAATTAGGGATTGGCAAAGGTTGAAGCAGTTCAGGTTGCTTCCCTCTATCAAACTTCATCTTTTGGCATACCACACATTTAGAAACATACTCTTGTATGTTTGCTTTCATGGTAGGCCAATAGAAATATGTTTCAATCCCCTTTAGGGTAGACTGAATCCCTCTATGCCCTGCATAAGGAGAATCATGAGATTCATACATTACTTTCTCACGTAGTGAGCTAGTAACGCATAGTCTATTTCCATAGAGAAGATAACCATCTTGTAAGTAGATGGTTCCTCTTTCTTCCCTAGTGCAAGGGCTGAAATCACATCTCTAAAATTGGGATCAATAGCATACTCAACTATCATAGAAGATAGATCATTGTGAGTTGCTATGCAAACCGCATTCACTCTCGGCCATCTTGAGAGTGCATCTGCTACTTGATTATGCTTGCCAGCAATATGAGCAATATGAAAATGAAATTGCAAAAGAAAGTTTGCCCACCTCATTTGTGTCGGAGAGCTTGGCCTACATCATGAAGCACTTAGGACTTTGGTGATCCGTTCGCACAATGAAAGGAGTCCCCAATAAATAGTGCTTCCATGAGTCTAAGGCATGTAGAACTGCGAGGAGTCTCTTTTCATATATGCCTAGAGCTTGCTCAACAAGGTTAAGCCTTCAACTTTCATAGCCTATGGCATCCCTTCTTGGAGCAAAACAGCTCCAAGGCAATCACCACAAGCATCACATTGGACCTCAAATGGCTTTGAGAGATCCGGAAATGTAAGCACAGGTTGAGAGATAAGCTTTTCTTTCAGCTTTTCAAAAGCACTATGTTCTCCTTGGTAGACCATGTATACCTAATGTTTTTCTTTGTTACGTCATGTAATGGTCCTGCTATTAGTGAGAACTTTTATATGAAGCGTCTATAGTATGCACACATACCTATAAAGCTTCTTAGTTCATGAAGATTCCTTTGTTTAGGCCATCCTTTTATTACCTCTAATTTTGATGGATCCATTTGGATGCCATCTTGAGAGATAATGTGACCTAAATACTAAATCTCTTGTAAGAAAAATTCACTTTTCTTTTGATTAACATAAAGTTTATTCTCTCTTAGAACTTGAAATATTACCTATAGAAGGTGTTGCTTGTGTTCGTCTAATGAACTAGAGTAGATGATGATATCATCAAAGAACACTCCAGTAAAGGTTTGGTGAGGCCTAAATAGCTTCTCCATCAAACGGTTGAATGTGGATGGTGCATTGGTCAAGCCAAAAGGCATGACAATGTATTCGTAAAGACCAAACGTAGCGCGAAATACGATCTTTACAATGTCTTGATCAACTATCCTTATTTTGCTGATAGCCACTTTTTATTCCAATCCTGTTGAAGTAGGTGGACCCTTGTAGCTTATCAAATAGGTCTTATACCCGTGGAACGGGAAACCTATTCTTAATAGTGATCCTATTTAGTGCTCTATAGTCGACACACATACAATATGTGCTCTTTCTTTTGCACTAGTAGAACAAGAGAACAAAATGGACAATGAGTATGTACAATGGGTATGGTGTTACAATGGGTATGTGCTCTTTATTGACTTATTGAAAGCTTGCGTATGTACAATGGGTATGGTGTTACCCATTTTCTTAGCATCTATGTACATATCTTTTTCTTGAACCTAAAGGAGATTCTCCTTTCAGGGAATTTAACAATTGGCAGCCATGCGATCAAACCATGGTGCCCCTAGGATTACATCCTCATGCTTGAGAGGAGAGATAAAGAAGTTCTCTTTGTCCACATAGCTTTGGACATGGAGCCTCAATTTCTTGATTAAGGGAGTGACTGAAGCTTCTTGCCCCTTGAAAGCACCGTCTCCCGGTAGGCCATCTCCCATCTCGTAAGCTTGTATGCCTAGCTTGGTGGCCACTCTGTGGATATGAAGTTGTGGATAGAATCAGTGTCAAAGAGAATAAAAGCATCATGTTCTCTTACCTTTCCCCAAGCATGGCATAGAGTTTATCCTTTCTGGTGAGTTTTCTCTTCTTAGATTTCGACCAAGGTAGCTCTAGGAGGCTCATGGTGGGTGTTCTTTTGGGGACAAGCGCGGTACGCATGCCCTTGCTCGTTGCACTTGAAATAGCGGTTATCCATGCGATAACGCTCAAGCTCTTCAGGAGAGAGTTTATTTTTGCCTTTGTAAACTCCCTTCTCTTTAGCTTTGTTGGAGTTGCCCTTAGAAGGCTTTTGGACATTGTCCCTCCCCTTAGGCTCACTGGAACCCTTTTTTTCATGGGCTTATAATTTCTTTTAGCCCCCGTTTGGAAATTGATTCAAGAAGCCACCATAGTATGGTGTATAACCACTAATATGGTGCATGGCCTTTGGGAGTTGACAAACTCCACCATTTCTTCAATTAAGCCCGCACAGAATTGTTGCTTTTTCTCTCCAAAATCCAACTTTTTGAAGACAGTGGCTTTGAGTTGTAGGTCCCAAAACTTGTCTACATATTTGTGAATGGATTCATAGGGAGAGAGCTTCAAGTTTCACCATTCGGTGAGTACTTTGTCTTTGGCATCGGTGGCCAAAAACTACTTCATAATGGAAGCTCTTAAAGTTTTCCATGTTTGTGGAGCTTCACCATTGGCCCATAGGCTAGACCACCATTGCCTGGTGGACTTTTGAAAGTGCATAGCTACATGGTGTAGCTTAGAGGACTCCGTGAAGCCCTCATCTCCAAACGCCGCATTGAATTGTTGGATAAAGGCCAAGACATTGTCTCATGTAGCACCAAAGGTGCCATCGTAGGTAAGGAAAAAGATGCTCTTCCCTCCCTCTTTGAACTTCTTGAGCTTGGATGACCTCTTCCATGCGGCATAGGATTTCATATGGTCTCTTCTTTTTTATGGTTCAAAGGTTGCACCATCACTTTCTTCAGAAGGTGAAGAATTTGAGGAAGATGGAGAAGAGGGTGACCTCTTTCTTGCCTTTTTCTTGCCTTGATCTTCTTTGTCTTCACCATCACTTTCATAAGAGGAAGAGGATGAAGAAGATGGACAAGAGGGTGTCCTCTTTCTTGCCTTTTTCTTCTCTTGCTTTTTGTCATCCCTCTTTGAAGTAGGGTGTGGAGAAGTATGTGATGGTCTTCTCCGTTTTGGAGGTAATGGAGAGCATTTAGCCCGCCGTCTTCGTGGAGCCATCTCCGTTGAGGAGGCAGGAGACTCACTTCTTTCTCGTTCCTTCGGTGGGGGCTCTTGAATTCTCCTTTGAAAAGGAGATGCGTCATCAAGGAGAAAATTTTTGAGCCCTTCATATGGATCCTGTTCTCCTTCCCGAATCAGAGAGAGGCCTCTTTTGGAAGTCTTGCAAGGAGGCTTCCTAGGTGCTCTCTCGTCATGGTGGGGAGCTTGGAGAATCCCATGAGCACGAAGTTGCCGTTGCACTTCACTTTGGAGGGATGGATTGCCCATGGCTTGTTGAAGCCTAGAAACAAGATAGTTAACAAGCATCGGGGCATCATTAGTAGCCCGCTCATCAGCAAAATCAAAGTTATCAACATTAATTTCACTCTCTTTACTATTGTCAGCCATTCTAACAACTTTTAGGTGTAAACTTTTTAGGTGTACTTTGGCACTTCAAAGCCCTAGTTGCTACTCCTCTTTACCCCTTTAGAAAAAGCACTCAAGCTACCGTACCCGTGCTTGAATACCATTAATTGCAAGGAATAGAAGAGAGGGTCGTTCATCACCAAAACAGCACCGGCTCCTGTCAAGCTTCTAATAGCTCAATAGTGGCCATAGGCAAGCCGTATGAAGACCATACTCTTGACGGTGATGCCCCGTTAACTGCACAAAGGCAGGCACATGCAAGGCTGAAAAATCCCTATTCTACTTACTCACATGCAATAAATAATACCAACCATTTATAGCTAGCTTGAGGACCTCCCTTCTTGAGCAAGAAAAGAGAAACCTTGTGCTCTGATACCAACATAACATTTAATGGCCTAGTAACTTGTGTGTAGTGCAAAATAGCGTGAACATAGTGAACATTTCATTAGAATAGATTCCTAATGAGGATAACAAGAGTGCTTGGGTGGAGAGAGCAACAAAAAGCATAACACCTAGTTAGATACCATAACAATACTTCAAAAGAGAGAGAAATTAAGCTATTGACAATAGTTGAGGACCGGATTTACATGGAGCCACCGGTCCGCCCTCTAAAAGGCTTTGTATTATGGTTTCTCCCATCAAGAGATACATTTTACAATACAGTTCTTTGTGTTCCTTCAATAACCCTTCAATACTAGCTAGTGCAATGAAGATGAAAACTTCATTCACTAAGAAAAACACTTATCAAACACAATATCAATTCCCTCACGGTCTCAAACCCTGTTGAGCCAGCAGAGGATCACACCCGCATTTTTGCTCACACCCATCATTTTGTAACCATTGATTGTAATAAATGTCTTTCCGACATTAATTTTGATTTGAGCCATTCACTAAGTAACGGGACTCAATTGAGTTTCCAGTCTGTAATCCCGACGTAATTTCACCTGCTGATGTACATAATTAGAGATGTTCTCACCTCCAAGGCTGAGGTATATAAGCCAAAGTTTTGTAACCTAAGGGAGATTCAATTATTAATCAAAGAGAGTTTTGGAGAGCCGTGACTGTGTCTGAGAGAGAGAGAGAGAGAGTGAGAGAGAGTCTTATCTTCTTGCTACGCGAGCTACGGGGCCGCCATTGGAGAAGCGACACCACCATTGTGTTAGCAACGGTGAGAGCTACGCACAGATACCAAGAGTGTGAGCTATCGACTTCTATGTGAGGTAAGTTCCTACGAGCTTCGGTGTGAGTTTTCTTCCAACTCGTGTGTCGGAATAGAGCGTGCAGCATATCTATAGAACCACAACGAGTAGAGCTACACATTCGTACCATCGGGGTCAAGTTTCGGTCACCTGTAATTTTCGGCCTGTCTTCATACGCGTTTACCGCACGGAGTGGTTATAGGTTGATTTTGCAGTTCAAGTCTTTAGGGTGTTGTTCTTACCTAGTGTATAGACTTCCCCTTGAGTTTGAGATCGATTCGATGATTCTAGATCCTGTTTCGTATAGCATTCGTTCGTAGTACGGATTTCAGTCACTTGCGTATTTTAGAACTTAGATTTGATTTCCTTGGTAGTGATTGTCATTAGAAGGTCGAGTAGGTGATTTGACACCCACCTAGTTGTTTCCATGCGCCTGCGGGTCAAGCTTCGTCCTCGTCTGACAAATTCTGTTGTTGGTTGAGTTCTCGCTATTTAGCTTCCGCTAGCGGCGTAACCGCCTTAACATTTGGCGCCGCTGCCGGGGACGAGAGCCCTAAGTAGGTGACCTTAGACTAATCCTACGAGGTGAGTCGTATAAACTACTTTGTATACTTTAGTTAGAAAAGATCTAGGAGTGGTGGACTCCGAAGATCTCGAGAGATACTAGGAAGTGGGGTATTCCTGGGTCTTCCGTGTTGACAGTATTTTTAGTTTAGCTTAGATTAGATTGTTTTTTGATGGTGTTTAAGTGGTTGTTGACATAAAAAGCATTTGCTACTCCTTGTGTGGTAGTAAATCTCTTTATATTTTCAATTGCAAAAAATCCATTTTATGATTAGAAGTAGCTTAGGTAGGGCCTGATTTGATCCTGATCTAGAGCTATCAATTGGTGTTCTATTTGCTTGATGTGTTTGATTGCATGTTAGATCACTGAAAAAGTCGCTTTGGTAGTGAAATATGCAATAAACAAAGTTCAGAAAAATTTTCTGTGTAACTGATTGTTGCTGAGCACTTAAAAGAGCTATTGGAAGAGTTCTGTGCTGAAAAACTGGAAATCTGCAACTTTAGACATCATACGCGTATGATGTCTTAGGACCTAAACAGAGACTAAAATTGAAAATTTGACATTGCCAGAGTGTTTAGAAGGGGGGTTTTACCCTAAGATCAACTTAAAACAAGGGCATTAACACTCAAAGAAACCCAAAAAAAAGACAAGTCGGAGTCCAAGAAACGCAAAGAACAAGAAATTTTGGATTCAGATCTTGTTTTTACATTCAAACCTGACAAAAACACCTGAAACTCAATTATAAACATTGGAGAAGGCTTAAAACCAAAAATAGTCAAAATCTGGGAAAAAAGACATCATACGCGTATAATGTCTTTTTGCACTTCCATTGCTTATTTTTGAAATCTGACCTGACAAGATTGTTACAAACACTGTAGAAAGCATAAATATCAAGTTTGGACCCAAATTGATGAAAAAGACATCATACGCGTATGATGTCTTTGACCTAATTTTGGACATATTTTGATACTTTGCCAACACAGATCCATTGTAATAGCTGTCTAGAGGTTATATTTCAAGTTTCATCCCATTTGGATCACAATTGAGCCAGAAAACAAGTCAAAAGCGGAAAATTGCCAAGAAAAGCCTAAATTAGCCATAACTTGCTCAAACAGAGTTCAAACTGAATTTTGTGAGTGAACAGAGCATAAAGGGGCCATTGAGAGTGAGCATAACCAAAATAGTCAAAATCTGTGAAAAAAGACATCATACGCGTATAATGTCTTTTTCAGCATAACTGCAACAAAATTCTCACTTGATGAAACAGAAGTTGTCCAACTGACAAAATTAAACAGTTGACCAAGTATCAGTCAATTTGGATCAATTCTGACCACAAAAACTTGGGGAAAACAAATTGCCGAGACGGAAAAGCTACAGTCCTTTAGGGGAATTGATGAATTTGAGATCGGGCAGGAATCTACGGAATAATCAACCAAAACAAGGGGAACCAGCAAGTGTCATATCAACCGAGGGAAGCGTAAACCAAAGTTGGGTGCAACCATTAGAGCCTATCCTTGAAGGAAGTGTTTCTGATACTTCTTCGGAGAGGTCTTACGAGATTTTCACCGAACACTCGAACAGGAACAACAGAGAAAATATGGCAGCAGGATCATCAAACCCTTCCGCCACCATGAAGCTATTGTTCATAAAATACCAGTACGACAATGAGCAAGGTGCCAAGATCTACAAAGATGGAATGGACCGCTATTGTGTAAAGATAGAAGATAGACCTAGTGAGTTCAAGGACTTAGTGCCTGTGAGCTATAGCGGAGATAGATATCTAGATGACGAGGGTACCATGTACTTGGTAGTCCTAAATCCTAACATTGTGGACAAGTGGGGATTGATGGGCACCAAAGCCAAAATAGATGAAGAACTCGAGGAGAAAGCACCAATAATGAACTTCCCTAATGCGAGGTTAAGAAGAGAGAATGAAACTACAAGGATCAATACTGATAACATCTATGTGGGGCTGTACAAATATAATAATGGGGAGCAAGATCTCTATTATAGATGTGAAGAACCCTACACCGGAGAGTTGACAGACAAAAAAAGACTCTATGTCTTTACCTACACAGAGGGATCGGAAGTGAAAATTGCCGCTTACGATAAGTATGGCAGGCAATACTCAACAATGGGCAAGAAAGAATTAGAAGGATATACATACTTTGGGGGACCTCTACATCAGTATTATGTTACTTCTAGCTCACATAGACCAGCACCAACAACTGGAGTGCAAAACTCAATGACAACAGGAGGACAAAGAACTCAGG
Source organism: Adiantum capillus-veneris (assembly GCF_014529385.1). NCBI lineage: Eukaryota > Viridiplantae > Streptophyta > Polypodiopsida > Polypodiales > Pteridaceae > Adiantum > Adiantum capillus-veneris. The sequence continues at coordinate 45,035,541 of NC_140960.1, forward strand.
TCGCTGACTCTTTCAGTCAACCTTGGGACTCGAAGCTCGGACCAATGGGATCATTACATTCCAGAGAGTCAATGGAGACGAATCGAGGTAGTGCAGTTCCAATCCCCACCTATACCACTCCAGGTCCAAGGTTTGAAGCGGAACCATCACATTTACCTCCCAGTAGTAGATTCAGGGCAGAGAAACCGACAAGGGTAACCCATGAAGTCCATGGTGCTAGAGAAAGCTTTAGCCGAGACACAGGAGCAATGAGATTGGTAGCAGATCATAGACGTATGAGACCATCTCAAGTAGCCAAGTGTGTGCAAAAGAAGTATGGTGGTTCAGGAGATCCGTATGCACATGTGTCACTCTTTAAGCAAGTCTTAAGAGCTGAGCAGATAACCGATTTCCATACACAATACGAGGGATTTGGTCTTACTCTAGAAGGTACTGCATTGACATGGTTTCAACCAATGAACATTGGGGGATTCCATGACATTGACCATTTGCTAAGAGAGTTTGCTGAGGAATTCTCAAAACGAGGGATTAAGCACAATACGGTCTCACAAATATATGCTTTTAAACAGAGAGAACACGAAAAAGTGAAGGAAGCTTCACTTCGCTTCAAACAATACATTGAGAGATGTCCAGTACGTGAACGACCACAAGATGACAGACTATCTGTTCTCTTTATCGAGGGACTGAGGAACGACACTCTCAAGAAAGACTTGCACTTGAAAGCTTGTACAAGTTTCGAGCAAGTAACAAGAGAGGCATTGTACTTAGTGGATAACTGTACGGTTTATGGAGAGGTGTCAGCGGATACAGATTTTGCATCCAGTAGCTCCTCCTCCGTAGCGAGCGAGACTACCACTAAAAAGAATGTTCAAACAACAACCATGCCAAATGTAGAGCAAATGATAGAAGATGCTCTAAAAAGGATGGCACCATACCAAAAACCATTGCCAAAAACACTGAAATGGTGTGCTATCGAACAAAAATGGACAAATCATCCAACAGAGGAGTGCTATTACAACAAAGGGTATGTAAGGGAGCGCCAGTATGCACCTCCTGCTCAATTAGCACCACCTCAAGTACATCCAGTACCTCGATACCCAACGGGAAATGTACCAGGACCTATGGGGATAGAAAGACCTCAACCGGTATTGGGACAACAACCACCTTTACCAGGAGCAAGGCCAGTGGGCATTAGATATGCACCAACTTTAGAGAATCAGGAAGAACAAGCCTTAGTGCCTGTTCAATCCTATTACGAAGAATCGGGTGCACACATGTCCCCGACAGTGTATTACCCACCAGAAGAACCTAAACAACCAGAACCATGGGGCATGATGGGGAATGTTGGAACACCAACGGTTACAAGTGCTTCTGATGAAGAGAGATACAATTTGGACGCAAGAACCTTGATGTTCATAGCTCATGGAGGGTTAACAGGACAAAGACCATCATATCCACAAAGGACGAATCAAGGGGGACCAAGACCAGCACTAGGACCCTGTTACAAGTGTGGAGGTGACCATCTGATGAATGTTTGCCCACATACGGAAATCATTAGAATTAACGCTTATTGCACTGAGTGTGGGGTTACTCACTTCATTGAGGATTGTTCAAAGAATCCAAACAAAGTGCAAAAGACGACATTGAATATGTTAGAAACTATTCCTACCAGCAGTGGGTCTGAAAATGAAACTCTGATACCAACGCAAGTTGTTACTAGAGCTCAAGCTAAGAAAACCACTAGAGAACCTGAGAATGGAAAGTTAGCGACTGAAGTGGTTAATCAAGGACCGCGGAGTCAGAAAAACACATGGAAAGCTAGAAAGCACGCATGAAGTTGAGAAAAGAACGTGAAGACGCTATTCTAGCTGAGGAACTAAAGCAAACTAAAGCTAGATTAGAAAAACTTGAGAGTCAAAACGGGAAACGAGAGATGAGCCCGGAAAGGACGAAACAAAAGAGTATCAAAGAAACAACGAGCTTAAGCTCCGGGGGATCAGTGCTAGTCGACAAAGTACACGAACCATTGACGCACTGATGAGAGCTTATGAAGCTAGGTTAAAGAACAACCAAACACAAGAACAGAGGTGGATGACATACCCAAACGCGGAATTGGAAAAGCAGAGACTTGAAATGTGCCAGAGAATGATCGAGACTGCACAAGCTTTATTAGAACCACCAAAAGAAACAATGAATTGTGGGAAGGAAAACCCAATTCAGCAAGAGACTATTGTTTCACGGGTAGCTGAAAGGACTCCCAGTGCACAAAAGCCTGAAGATACACGAAAGGATGACCGCATAGTGTTGAACACAACCGATCAGGAGGTCGAGAGTTTTCATCCAGTCATACAGAGGTCTTACGGACAAGATGAGGATTACAATGAATTTTGGAAACAAGTGAGAGAGGCAAACTTTGCAAACGAGCTAAGTTGCCAAGCTAATCAGACAAATTGGGAAAAGGACATCAGGAATCCTCCCATAGTGGAATTTGAGGCAGGATCTCAAGTGGACTTGGATCTGCAATCTTACTGGGGAGATGGGGGCTCTGTTAGAACAATGGAGAGCAAACCTCATTCACTGAAAACTTTACCTTCATACTTAGGAGAGTATGAAGCAAAATCTGAATTAGAGCACTTCCCTCACGGAAAATCTCATCAGAAAAAGTCATGGACTCACAAGGATTGATAGAGATCTTGTCAACACCAGTGACATGCACTATCACTCTAGCTGAGCTTTTGAGGCTAAGACCACATATGTGGACCACTGTAGGAAAATGCTTGGAGAAATTCGGGATAAAAGATCCAACATCGAGATTGCAAGAGAGCATAGAGGAGCTGAGCAAGCCACAAAAGACGCTAAGCCTGTACCTTTAAACAAGGTCGGAGAGTATTGCGAAGGTGAAGAGGGGAATACAACCTTACCAGTTGAATTCCAAGGAGTGAACACAATGGCAATACTAGACAGCGGAGCTGGGGTAGCCATAGCTACAAAAGAAATCTGGAAAAAATGGGGGAAACCAGCAATAAGGAAGACTAGGTTGAAACTCCAATTAGCAGATGGACACATGGAGAAACCTATGGGGTTATTAGAGAAAGTTGTAGTGACTTCTTGCGGCATTGAATACGAACATACTTTCGCTATTGTCGATTTTGGCAAGGAGAATAACTATGATATCATACTGGGAAGACCATTCATGAGACAGTTGAAAATAGTCCAGGATTGGGGCTACGATCACATATACCTGAGAAATATGGAAACCACTACACGTGTGAACCTGAAAGACCATAGCTACAAAGATGTGAACCGAACACCGGTAGAGGAGTTTGATTCAGCTACTTTGGCGGGATCCGAATTTCCAGCTTGGTTAGGTAAACCCAAGGAGTTATGGATGTGTGGAGCTTCGAAATGTGGAAGTCTGAAACAAGAAGAATGTGTTTTAGAAAGGGCTATCGAAGACGAAACTTATGTAAGAGAACCCTTTCCAGAGGACACGTTTGAACCATTAGAATGGACACACATTCTAGCAACCCTAGATGTTTGTGCAATTCCGGATGGTCCCACAACGAAATTTTGCGACAAGGACGGGTACGACGTGGTTCCGTATTTCATGTTGAGAACTGTGCTCAAAAATGAAACTGAAAAAAATGATACACTGGAAAAAGAAGATGAAGAAGAGGTGTTTCACGACATTCCCAATCATCCAGAGTGGGAAAATGAAGCAGACAACGAGTCAACGGACAATTCAAGCGGAAACGAAGAAACTATAACGGATGTCCGATTTTATGATTTTCCGAACCAAACTAAACAACGCCAAAACACTATAGAGCAAAGAAAAAAACAAAAGGGGTTAGAACCAATCCGATGCCTAGAATAAGAGGAAAAAATCAATTCCTAATGCTAGTAAAGGCTGGAGATTGTGTTAAGGATAAAGTTTCTGGAAGAATGAGAGGCAGTGATCAAAAGAGCTTACGAAAAGACAAAAGAGGCTCAAGAAATCAAGTTCAAAATAATGGAACGAAAACTGAAACAGAAAAATCAGAAAAGAACAAGCGCAACAGAGAATACACGGAGTCCAAGTTAGAACGTAGAAACAAGTACAGAGAGCTCAAGAAAACTCTGAAGGAGTTTGGACAAGAAATTGAGAGTGGAGAGGACGAAAACGTCAAAATCAAGGAAAACATGGATGTTCCCTCTCACTATAGGAAATTCACAATAGAGGATAGGAAGGTGATATTAACCCCACCTATTCGAGAGAGGAAGGAGAACGAATCTTATGACGGACCGGAGGATGCAAAAAAAGTTGATTTAGCAGCTCCAGGTGAGACGCCTAGACCGGTGTACATAGCCACAGATTTGTCTCCAGGCGAGGAAGAGAGACTTTTGAGTCTTCTCAGAGAGTATAGGGATGTGTTTGCATGGTCTTATAAGGACTTAAAGGGAGTTGACCCATCGATATGCCAACACTCAATCCCACTGAAACAAGACGCAAAGCCTAGCAGACAGAGACCATACACATATAATGATACTTTTGCTAAGCGAATCAAGGAGGAGATAGATAAGCTAATGGAAGCTGAATTCATATACGAGATTGAACACACTGATTGGGTATCTCCGATTGTGGTAGTACCTAAGAAGAACGGAAAACTCCGAGTGTGTGTCAACTTAAAGAAAGTGAATGCTGCAACAATCAGGGACAATTATCCCCTGCCGATAACTGATCATGTTCTAGAGCGTGTATCAGGGAAAACAGCATACTCCTTTCTTGATGGTTTTTCAGGATATAACCAGCTAGCCATAGCACCAGAAGATCAACATAAAACAGCTTTTGCAACGGAGTGGGGAATTTATGCTTATCGGGTTATGCCTTTTGGTCTAACCAATGCTCTCGCAACCTTCCAGAGGCTGATGACGCATGCTTTCAAAGAATACTTAAGGCTGTTTCTAGAAATCTACATGGATGACTTATGTGTACATTCTCTTTTGAGAGATGAGCATTTAGAACACCTAAGAAAAGTATTTGAGAAATGTAGGACATATCGCATTTGTCTCAATCCTGAGAAATGTGTGTTTATGGTCCGACAGGGCAGAATTCTGGGACATATTGTCTCACAAAACGGAATATCCACGGATTTAGAGAAGATAAAAGTTATAGTGGATATGCCTAGACCAACCAATGCGAAACAAGTACAGAGCTTTATGGGACATTGTGGATATTATAGACGATTCATTTACATGTACGCTATAATAGGCCAACCACTTTACAGGCTAATAGTGAACTTTGAATGGACAGAGGAGTGTGAGGAATCGTTCAAGAAATTGAAAGAGGCACTCATTACTGCTCCAGTCTTGAAATCACCAGATTGGGAGAAGATATTCCATGTGCATATAGATGCTTCTGCATATGCAATAGGATGCATTCTGGCTCAGCCAGAAGAAGGAAACATGGATTTTCCTATCTGTTACGCCAGTCGACAGCTCAACCATGCAGAGAAGAATTACACCACAACAGAGCGAGAAGGATTAGGATGATATATGCTGTGAAGAAATTTCGGCATTATCTTCTAGCCAACAAGTTTGTGTTTTTTACGGATCACCAAGCCTTGCTCTACCTAGTGAATAAACCATGCAATACCGGGAGAATAGTGAGATGGTTCATTATCTTACTGGAATTCGACTTCACGGTAGTAGTAAAGAAAGGAAAAACACATCTTAGAGCTGATCATCTTTCGCGATTGACAAATGGAGAAGACCCTATAGGAGTAGATGACGACATGCCAGACGCGTACTTGTTTAACATAGAAATGATACCGAGGTGGTCTCAAAATGTCGTTAACCTATTAACCTATGGAGGGGAGTTCGATAGAAGAGAATACAACTTGAAACATATTGCTATTCAGCAATCCAAGAATCTTCAATTGATTGCAGGAAGGTTGTATCAATTGGGAAATGATCATGTTTTACGACTATGCATCAATCCTGAGGAATATAGTATATATCTGCTCGAAGCACATGTTCAGGAATGTGCATTTCATTGTTCAAGAAGGAACACATATAGGAATTTGTTACAATTGGGAGTCTATTGGCCAGGAATGAAAGAAAGCGTACATGAATATGTCACTGTATGTATTGTATGTTCATCAAAACCGCCAGCCGAGTATTCGACATTATATCAGATAATGATCGCTCCAGAATGGAGTCAGTATATTGTTGAATATCTCACAAATAGAACTTTCCCAGAAGGAACGTCAAAAGCTCGTCAGAAATCTGTAGAGACAGAAGCTAGAGATTACGCTTTATTAGGACATCAACTCTATAAGAGAGGTAAAGACAACCAGCTCAGGATTTGCGCATCAGAGTCTGAGTATGTGATAATCCTGGAGCAAGCTCATGGAGGAGTAGGTGGAGGCCATTTCTCAGGTGATAAGACAGCAAAACTTGTCTTAGCCGCAGGAATATGGTGGCCAACATTACATATGGACGCTGAGGAATACGTTAAAAGGTGTGATGACTGTCAGCGGACCAAAGTACCACTTAAAAGAGATGATATGCCGCTTAGACCAATGATGGGAGCAAGGGCTTTTGCAAAATGGGGGATTGATTATGTTGGACCCATTTCGCCTCCTGCATATAAGACTCATGCACAATACATCATTGTGGCTACAGACTATCTAACAAAGTGGGTCGAAGCAAAGGCAACTCAAAAAGCAGATGCCAGGACCACGGCACAATTTCTATATGAATACGTCTTTGTACGATATGGATTGCCAATAGAAATTGTGAGTGATCGAGGCACACATTTCATAAATGGAGTGATAGAGATCCTTCTAGATGAATTCATGGTAATCCATAGGAAATCAGCCCCGTATCATCCACAAGCAAACGGACAAGCTGAAGCAACAAACAAAACCATATGTACGGTCCTTACGAAGATTGTATCTAAGTCGAGAACTGACTGGGACCAGAAGTTGCATTCAACATTATGGGCATATAGGGTAGCATATAAAACATCCATAGGAACGACCCCATATAACATGGTTTTTGGGCTAAATGCTATCTTACCAATAGAATTCTTGATTTCAACCTTAAGGTGGCTAAGGATCTAGAGTGGACAGGGCACGAGCTCTCTGATAGAATAGATGACCTGGAAAAGCTAGATGAGCTTCGCCTAAAAGCAGTAGCTTCCATCTACGCTCAAAAAAGGCGACAAAAGGAATTTTTTGATAAGCATGTGCGGACTAAAGAGTTTAAAGTTGGGGACTATGTCCTAGTTTACACTCTGAAACAGCATGCTAAGAAGCTTAAAAAGCGAGGGATGGGTCCTCTGGTGATTAAAGATCTATCACCAAGTGGAGCCGTCAAGCTTGCTACATTAGACGGAGAAGAAATGCCCAATTGGATTAGTGGATGCAGAGTGAAAAAGTATCTTTTGCCGCTAACCCAAGACATGCTTCTCAAAATACATCAAGAAAAGTTGCGTGTCCAGAAAAAGAAAAAGATTGAGGAGGAAGCGCAAGCCGAGGCGAAGGAAAGAATGGAGAAAAGAAGACTACTGCGTCAGAAACAGCGCAATGAAGGAGCAATACGAATAAACGCAGTTAGTATAACAGAAATGGGGAATGACAAAGAAGAACCCATCATTGAATGCAAAGTAGGAACCAACCAAATCAAAGCCAGAGCACTATGGATTCAGGAGCTCAAGCTAACCTACTGTCACTCAGTTTGTATAGACAATTGACAAATGACACTAAACTACAAACTGCCAAGCAAGAGTTAACAAGTTACTCTGAGAATTCGATCAAAACTGTCGGATGCACAGTTTTACATATACAGATTAACCAATATGTGTATCCTCATATGTTTTACGTGGTTGAAGACCAAGCTACACAACATCCATTATTGCTAGGACAACCATGGCAGAAGCAATACAATGCAATGATTGACTGGAGTTCTAAATCAGTGCTTATCAAATACGAAGGTGAAAGTCAATCAGTTAAGTTCACCAAGGAGCAGAGCCAACTCCAAAGGAAGAATCCACGGACAAGGGCAAACAACAAACAGAGGAAAAGAAGAGGCAATGGCAACCAAAAGTTTCTATACAACCGGATTACTCTTCGACGAGGAATTCTCAACAGTGGATAAGGAAGACAAGCAATATTATAACAGCTCAACCTTGGAAAAAAACGGAGTCAAAGATGGTATGGAGACCAAAAAAGGTGGTGCCAGAAAACACAAACAGAGTCTTCAATACCAGACAACAGAGTGATCCCCGACAATCAAGGACAGTGAAACAGATCTGGATTCCAAAGCAGTTCATGACGGCACAAAGCTATAGCAAGCAAATTTGGATCCCAAAGAATTGTAAGAAGGAACTCCCTTCCATACAATCAACGGAAACTCCTAGGTATTTCAAGGCGAGGGAATCAACACACAGAACAAAGCAGGTTTGGGTCGCAAAGAGTTTGTGGCAAGCACAAGCAAAGCGGCAGCAGATTTGGATTGTGAAAAATGACAACAAGGTAACGAAGAATCCATCTACTGATTCTCCTACCGAGGTGCCAAAACCAACCCAAAACCCGACCACCAATCCTTCAATCAAACAAAGAGCAGCTTTCTTGGAAAGACTGTTGTATCATCGCTCTACAATTGCATTGGGAAATAATGACCAAAACAACTACAATGCTTCACCCACAGACACTTCATAGTCGTCCGGGAGGACTCAGACTAGGAGGGGGGGAGGTATACAGGAGTTACAAAGCAACTACAAGTGGAAAAAAAAAAAAAAAAAACAAAGAAAAACAAAAATTATATTACAAGGGCAGTGTCTTACATGATTTTGCAATTTTTATGTTTGATTGCGGATATTGATAATATTTATGCCCTTATATACCTTGTTTTGCAACAAGAAGAGATCGAATGATGAATTTGGGTCTCTAGATGTGTAAATATCACTAAATAAGAGTGTTTTTGGAGCTAAAAAGTGGAAAAAGTGGTAATCCAAGTCCAAAAATCACAAAGAAGTGTATATTCATATACACAGGGTTACCAGCTATTTATCGTGTATGTTTGGAATTTTTTGGCTTCAATTTACTATTTTCCTTTATTTTTTATGATTTTCTTAATAAAAATAAAAGAAAAATAAAAAAGCAGGTGAAATGAGATCGGAAAAAAGAAAAGAATAGACGGTGATGATCCTAATGACAAGGGCAACCCATGGTAAAAATGGGGTACAATTCTGAAAAAGTTGCGGAAAGCCCGAAATGACAGAATTTTGGCAAAGTGGACAAATTTCTCAGAAACAGGTCAAACGGAGTCCAAATTGAGAAATTTCAAATCCTAAAGTGCATTTCACGACGAGATAAGAGCACATGTCAAATTTGGTAACAAGTGATCCGGGAAGCCCGAAGTTAAGTATTTTTCACTTCACTATCAAGATCATTTCCACTATTACCTTCTTGGAGAGAGCAAAGAGCACACAGGAGCATCTTCTACCGCCTTTACGACTGCTACGAGAGCTCAGAGGACACCAGACATGAGAGGTAGACTCGTTGCCATAAGCTTTTGATGCTTATCGTTAACTTTTGTCGCGAAAACTCACCAAAACCAAGAAACAAGAGCAGACGGGGAATGGGAAAGAACGCTAGGTAGGGGCACAACCGCCTAACCAAACTTTGCAAGAACTTAGAGGTGGGTTACCCTAACATAGAAGATGAGTTTCTAGCACTCAAAGCTCGAGAAAGAACGACTGGAAAAACCCTAGGTCAACAGAGCCTGCAAGAGGCAAACAGAAAAAAGTTGTCGGAACGACACAAAACTTCTCAAGAAGCTTAACAACATCGAGGGCAATGCAACCATGGAGTATCTCCGGGTTTGGATCACCAAAAGTAGGTCGGAACAACCGATTCGGCTGCGGACACACAAAGCGTCATTTTGGCATAACGGCTAAAATTGACGACCAAATGACATGAAACTTCACAAGCAGTTTCAACTATACATGGATGACTTATGTTTGCAAGCAAAACCCAAAAGAAAGCTGATTCACTTACCGATGGTGAAAAAGACGCTTTCGAGCAACCAAATGGATAAAGATGGAGAACGGGGAGCCAAAGTCAAGTCCAACCAACTGGATGGTTCGCAACATATCAAATGAGCTGGAAATGCAACTCTCAAGAAGAAAAGTTGAAGAAATTCAACTCCAAGGCAAAAAGACGACTTCGGAGACTGAAATGCCTATAAGGGGGCTTTTTAGCTAAACTGATGACTTTTTAAGTTGAAAACTAGTTAGCAGGGCTTAGGGCACTAGCACAAAGCATTCTTTGCACAAAAAGACCAACATTTCAAGAAAAGACATCATACGCGTATGATGTCTCACAGCATGATTTTCACATCCATTTCAACATTTGAGTGCATAGCCTCATTCCACATGTTAATCACATCCTATGAACCAAGTATCATGAGAATTGGAGTTAGAAAACCCAAGGAAAACCAAAAAGACGCAAATTAGGCCATAAAATTGATTTTTGGTCCTAATTTTGTCAAAATAACTCCAAACTCATTGAAACTTTGTAGGATTGTTGATTAACACATCTACAAGCTATCTGGAACCAAAAAGCACCATTTTGACACAAAAGACATCATACGCGTATGATGTCTATTTGCACTTACAGAGCCAAAAATGCTCATTTGTCATCATACATCCATTATATATATCTAATACATGCTACATATGAAGTTTGGAACCATTTGGTCAAGTGGATCACCCCATTAGCCCAATTAAGAGAAAATCCTTCATACAAAGCCTATTTTTGTCCCAAATCCAACATATTCAAGTCCAAACCAAGATTTGAGTATAAACAGTCCTTCACTAGCACATGGAGAATCCACAGAACCAATCCCATGCAAAATTGATGAAAAAGACATCATACGCGTATGATGTCTTTTGAGCCATTTTTAGCCCAAATTCTATCCAAACTTGATAAATCCACTGAATAAGCCTATCTAAAGCCAAAACCAAGCTTATAGAGAAGATTGGTCCAAAAATGCACTAAAAGACATCATACGCGTATGATGTCTCACTATGTGATTTTGGCATCTAAGGGCTTCAACCACCAAACATAAGTGTTCTACATGCTATTTGAAAGTACTCTACCAAGTTTTACCCAATTTGGATCATAAAATCCATTTCCCTTTCAAAATTTTGCCAAGAGCCTGAACTGGACTAAACTGGCCAAAACTTGACCAAATGGGATCCAAACTCAAATCCAAGCATATGACACTCATGAAAACACTATCAGCTACAAGCACAACCAATATGAAGTCATTCTGACACAAAAGACATCATACGCGTATGATGTCTCAAGCATGTTTTTGAGCCCAGTTTGCATATTTTTTCACCTACATTGCATCCTTAGGCCCTGAATAGCTCATGTTTCAATTTTCAAGTCATTTGAATAGTTAAAAGCTTCATTTCGGCTTTCAGTACTACTAAAAAGACGCTAACTTCTATGATTGGAGTTACAGGATCCATGGATTCCGCTAAGTCATCGGCAAATAAGAGAAAAAGACCAACCATCAAGGATGCTCTTGCAGACGCAGAACCTTTTGATATTCCAACGGAAACCCTCAAGCCAACCAAGACTTGGATGGAGGAAGCAGTACTAGAAAAAGAGGGTATAAAGATCTACCAAGGGACTTTCAGAGATCCTCAAGGGCAATCGATCGATGTACCTATGATCCCACGAGAATTAGTGGATTATAGCAGAACAGAGAACATAAGCAAATACCTGGAAAAGGCTGACTTACACAGGTTCTTCACCTCGAGACCATCAGGTGTAGACACAAGAAGAGTGTATGAGTTGGCAACATCCATTCAGAAGGATGGGAAAGCCACGTTGACAGCCATGGATGGAGAAACAGTTGAAGTACAGATCACTCCACAGCTCATTGCAGATGCATTGAAGCTGCACAACAAAGGGAGTTCTGTCAGAGAAAGAAGGGAAGCCATAGAGGTCTATGGATCAAAGAAACAAAATACAACCTACGGAGATATGGCAGATCAACGAGCGGCAACCCTTTGCCGATTATACAACCAATTTTTCCATGTGTGTAGTAAAAGACCGCAGAAGTATACTACACCACCCCATGCCATTGCGACAACCATCACATGGGCATTGAAAAGCAACATGCCAAAAGAGGTGAATTATGCTCAATACATCCACGAGCAAGTAATCGCCATGCACAACCAGAAGCCAAAGTACATAGGAGGAGGAGAAATCCTAACAAGAATAGCTTATGAAGCTATTGGAGCTAGGGATCAAGGGCCCCAGATTCCCTCCCAGAATGAGTGGCTTAGAGAAGCCGATAAAGAGGAAGAACAACAAGAAGTATCCAAGAGGGCATCCACAAGAGCACGCCGAAAACTAGAAATAGTTTCAGAACCTGAGGAGGCCGTGGACGAGCCGCTCAAGAAGAAAGTGAAGAAGAAGGCCGATCCCAAGCAAACCAAAAGTCAAAAAGCCGCAAGAATGGAAAGGCTGGTGGAGCAGTTTAGAGCGGAAAGAGCTCTAAAGGGGGACTTTGAAGAAATGTGGGTGCCAGACCCCAGTAAAGTCGGAACCAGCTCAGCCAGGCCACATGTTGATCAATACGATCAATATATTAGAGCTTATGAGGAGTCGGAGGCCATACTGGAGCAACAACCTGTCGAGCCTTATACTGAAGAGGAAGTACAGCTTTTAAAAGCTGAGCTGCAAAAGGACGACAAGGGGAAGAAGAAAGTAGATGAGTCTACTGAACCTCAAAAGAAAGACGGGCAAGCAAACAAAGGGAAAGCCAAGATGACTGAGGACAATCAGCCCTCTTTTACTGTTGTACCCAGCCCGAAGAAAATGGAAATTATTGTGGAGGAAACCCCAATAGAAATAGAAACAGAAGTTATGGAAAAGCCGGAGGCCGGGACCAAGGAAAAGGAGATAGATCCAGTTAAGCAAAAGAAAGATGATTATGAGGATCTGGTCGCTATCGGATACAGTGAAGAAGAGGCCCTGGAGGCAGTTTATGGGATATCCCTACGGAAGCAAGATGATCGGAAAGGGACGAAAGAAAAGACAAAGGGTACAATGGAGAGTGAAGAAAAAATGGACGAGCCGAAGCCATTGGAGGCGGTGGCAGAAAGAGCTGTCAAGTTGACAGATGATGATGAAAAAGACATGCACATGGTGCATGAACTGCTCAGCAAGATTAAAGAAAGATCCAGAGCAAAAGAAGTAGCACTTGAGACAGCAAAACAAAAGGAAGCAGATTTGCAGAAGCAGTTAGAGAATGCTATGACTGAATCTGAAAGTCATAAAGCATCACTCTACGACGCAGAAAATGAGAGAGACGGCTTGATACTCCAACTAGCCGAAGCTTCAAGAGAGGTAACAAGTTCACAGGAAGCAAAGGAGCGAATAGAAGATGAGCTGGAGGCAGCCAAGGATGAGCTCATTGAGCTAAGGGAAAGAGTCGAACTTCAAGAACGGACAATCATGAGACTCAGGACCACCCCTAGAGCTGCAGAGCAGGAACAGAACAAGAGGGAGCCCTCGTACCAGCTCTGGAAGAGCAGGTCAGAAGTTTGCAAAGAGAGCTGAGGTTAGAGCAAGTACAAAGATTGCACATGGCGGAGGGATCATTGGCTGCAGAGGAGAGGCTCACATCAGAAAACCAAACACTAAGGACAGAAAATGAGGCCCTCCGCAAACAGCTCCAAGACCTCCAAGAGCAACAAAGAAGAGAAACAGAGACACCACAAGAAGAAGCAGGGAGAGCAGCCATAGAGCTACCAGAAACTGGAGAGGCAACCACAATTGAAGATCCAGCCCCAGTTCAAGAAGTGGCCTCAACTTCAGGAATCTCTGAAGAAGAAGAACAAAAGCTCCAGGACCAAATAGAAAAGTCAACAGAGGAAAGTGCCAAGGCGGAAATGGAATGGGAAAGGAGACTCCTCATCTCCATTAGACTTCAAGGTTTAGACACAAAAGTGCTCCATGAAGAGTGGATGCAACCAAGCCTGCCTTTCCCTCTGATGAAATTTGAAGTGATAAAGACGAAAAAGAGAATAGAGGAGGAGCAGTATGTCGCTCTTTACGAAGGCGACATCACAAAGGATGAACAATCAAAGAAGATTGTAGATTCTCAACCTAGATGGAGGAAAGGTTGGCTGAACAAATACCAAGCCTACCTCATCTACTTGGTAGAGGCTCCAAAGGAGATTCGGGAGGATGCAACCTTCTGCCCGGTGCCAAGAGTCAGAAGCTGGAAAGAGCATGGCAGGATTGCAGAAAAGAAGCCAAATTGGCTTAATTACCCAAGGATGCCAGGACCAAAGGAAGGAGAGAGAATAGGTAAAGCCTACATGGTGAAAACCCTAACGGGCACCATCAAACTCTTTACTGGCTCTCCTGACCTTTCGTGTCAGATGCTAAAGAAAATCTGCAAGACTCTCTTAGCATGCATTGAAGTGTTCGCGCCAGATAAAGCTACGACCTCAAGTCTACTATCGACGGCCGACACAGTGACGGATATGATGTATGATCTTTCATTGCAGCCCTCACCAAAGGTGTTACATCTCTTATACCAAAGAATTATGTTTTTGCCTAGCTTCCACATGCAAACATTCGAAGAAGCTTTCTACACCGGCTTTTTCACTCACGAAAGCAAAATATTCGGCCCAACCTTGACCATCGGCAACCTACGCTACGAATCACATTTGCAGATGCTCAAGACGACAGGACTCTATTGACCAAGCCAAAAGTCATGTCAGGGACGACATGAACGCGGAGGGGGGGAGTGTTGAGCCAGCAGAGGATCACACCCGCATTTTTGCTCACACCCATCATTTTGTAACCATTGATTGTAATAAATGTCTTTCCGACATTAATTTTGATTTGAGCCATTCACTAAGTAACGGGACTCAATTGAGTTTCCAGTCTGTAATCCCGACGTAATTTCACCTGCTGATGTACATAATTAGAGATGTTCTCACCTCCAAGGCTGAGGTATATAAGCCAAAGTTTTGTAACCTAAGGGAGATTCAATTATTAATCAAGGTGAGTTTTTGAGCGCCGTGACTGTGTCTGAGAGAGAGAGAGAGAGAGAGAGTCTTATCTCCTTGCTACGCGAGCTATGGGGCCGCCATTGGAGAAGCGACACCGCCATTGTGTTAGCAACGGCGAGAGCTACGCACAGATACCAAGAGTGCGCGCTATCGGCTTCTATGTGTGGTAAGTTCCTACGAGCTTCGGTGTGAGTTTTCTTCCAACTCGTGTGTCGGAATAGAGCGTGCAGCATATCTATAGAACCACAACGAGTAGAGCTACACATTCGTACCATCGGGGTCAAGTTTCGGTCACCTGTAATTTTCGGCCTGTCTTCATACGCGTTTACCGCACGGAGTGGTTATAGGTTGATTTTGCAGTTCAAGTCTTTAGGGTGTTGTTCTTACCTAGTGTATAGACTTCCCCTTGAGTTTGAGATCGATTCGATGATTCTAGATCCTGTTTCGTATAGCATTCGTTCGTAGTACGGATTTCAGTCACTTGCGTATTTTAGAACTTAGATTTGATTTCCTTGGTAGTGATTGTCATTAGAAGGTCGAGTAGGTGATTTGACACCCACCTAGTTGTTTCCATGCGCCTGCGGGTCAAGCTTCGTCCTCGTCTGACAAATTCTGTTGTTGGTTGAGTTCTCGCTATTTAGCTTCCGCTAGCGGCGTAACCGCCTTAACAAACCCAAGACCTCACAAACCTTCAAAGATGATGAGAGCTAGCGGGGTATGAGAGTAGATTGAGAGGAAGAAAGAGTATTCTTACAAGAAAGATGTACATCTCCTCACATAATCACTCATATTAGCATAGCTTAGCTTATTAATTAGCATGGTAGAGGAGATGAGCATGCATTGAAGCTTGGCTCTTGGTTGGATTTGCATCACAAATCCAAGATTTGTTGGTGTAGGCCTCCCTTCTCACAAGCTTGGAGTAGGTGGTAAGCTTTCCATTAAAGCTTGAGAAGGAGAGAGAGAGTCTTCTTGCTCCACACATAGAATGTGTGAGTGTGTAAGTCAATAATCCCTTTGAAAAATCATCCCCCTCTCTCTCTTGGTCGATCCCCCTTGCTATTTGCTCATGCTCACTCCCTATTGGACCTCCCCAGGCTCGCCAATAGAAATTAAGCAGCATAAGTGATAGCCTTCTGACATGTGTCCCCCTTTCCCCTTTTGTGAGATCTTTTGCTAATTAATTAATGCAACTAAACTCTCATTGGACCCCTTTGTCTCCTTGCCAATAGGAATCAGGCAAGCCATTGGGCTGCTGAATGCTCATTGGACCCCTATGGAGACTGTCCAATAGTCTTCTGGAGAGCTTAATTCTTATTGGTTCTTTTATTAAGTGTTTTTAGATTAAACTAGACTTACTCTAGCCTAATTCTCAATGGTCCACCTCTAAGGCCATCCAATAGGATTTGAGTACACCTTGTGGGCATCTGGGCTAGGGAGCTGACGTGTGTCCCTCTTTCCCCTTGTGTACAAAGGAAGCTTGTGTGTGTGTGTGTGTGTGTGTGTGTGTGTGTGTGTGTGTGTGTGTGTGTGTGTGTGTGTGTGTGTGTGTGTGTGTGTGTGTGTGTGTGTGTGTGTGTGTGTGTGTGGGTGTGTGTGTGTGTGTGTGTGTGAGAGAGAGTTTCTCTATCATCCCCTACTTCTTGGGCTCGCCCCCTCCTTTGTAGGGCTTGAGAAAGACTTTTGGGACACACACAAAGCATCCAATTTCCCTAGGCTTTTGACCTTTGGACACAACCTTTGAATTTTGGAACCTTAGCATTTTGGAAGTCTTAATGGGCTGAACCTTAGGGTCTTTTAAGCCCATTTCTGCACATCGCTCTTGTGCAGATGCCCCCCCCCCCTTTGGATCCCTATTTTCCCTCCTTTGGATCCCTATTGTGGCTTGTCTACTAGCTTAACCATTATTCTAGCTTTTTCTCCCCTGGCACTTCCCCATATTAATTGATCAGTTTAACATGAGAAATGTAAAGAATGAGGATGCAAGAGAGCTACACAAGACAAGCACAAAGCACACAGAGATGGAAAGCTTCTTCTTCTTCCTTACAGAAAAGAGAGTACAAAAATGACTAAGTGCTAAAGCTGAAAAGTAGCACATATGTACATGCGGTCACTAAGTGTGAACTCGCTAGAAGCGTACTAGGCTGGCACTATAAGTGTAGTCCAGCTGTAGAATCACTGGCAGAGATCCTCCGTGTCGGTCACCTAACGCGCCAGTGAGTAAATGCCGTAAGCGGCCAAGACCCGTAGTGGATGCCAGCTCAAGGTGTAGAGCTCGACATCTCAACACTCCCCCTCGAGCTCTGCATGTTGCAGAGTCCAAGCATAGTCCGGAAATGTCGAAGCTTCTCAGCTCCGAGGGCCTTGGTAAAGATATCCGCTATCTGCTCCTATGTGCTGACGTAGACCAAGTCGATGTCGCCCGCCAACACTCGCTCTCGAACGTAGTGGTAATGGACCTCTATGTGTTTGGTCCTGGCATGGAACACTGGGTTCCTAGCCAACTGCATGCTGCTGAGGTTGTCACAATGGATGAAAATCTGCTGGTCCACCTGCACTCCCAAGTCCTCAAGTAATGTGCGTAGCCAAGCTACCTCGCACGCCGCAACTGTTGCACCTCTGTACTCGGCCTCTGTGCTTGATAAAGCAACCGTAGGCTGCTTTTTGCTGCTCCAAGTAACAGCAGCACTCCCAAAAGAGAACATGAAGCCACTCGTAGATCTCCTATCAACAATGCTACCTGCCCAATCTGCATCTGTATACCCATACAATGCTAATGGTGCATCTGCTGCATAGAACAATGCGTAGTCAAGAGTACCTTGCACATACCTAAGTGTGCGTCGTACTCCATCCAAATGTGGCTTCCTCAGAAGTTGCATGAACTGACTCTCCAAGCCTACTGTGTAGCTCAAGTCTGGCCTCGTGATAGTCAAGTAGATTAGACTACCCACAATCTTCCTGTACATGTTGACATCCTCAACAACATCACCCTTCTCTGCACTCAGCTTTGCATTCACATCCAAGGGAATAGAAATTGGCTTACAATCAGCCATACCATACTTTGACAACATGTCCAAAGCATACTGTCTCTGTGATAGCCATACACCCTCTGGAGTCCTGATCACTTCAATGCCAAGAAAGTAGCGCAACTCGCCTAAATCTTTCATTTCAAACTCCTGTTTGAGAAGACCCTTCACATGGTCAATCTCCATAACATTGTCACCAACAATAATAAGGTCATCTACATATATGTTAATGACCACAATCCCCACATCACTCTCACGTACATAGAGTGAATGATCAGCATGAGCTCTCCTAAAACCAATACTGACAAGATACTTGGCAATCCTGTCATACCATGCTCTAGAGCCCTGCTTCAAACCATACAAAGCTTTGAGAAGTCTGCATACATAATCTGGGTAACCTGGATCGACATAACCAGGTGGCTGATCCATATACACTTCCTCTTGCAACTCACCATTCAAGAAGGCATTCTTTACATCCATTTGATGCATAATCCATCCTCTAGATGCAGCCACTGCTATGACAGCTCTCACTGTCGTCATCTTTGCCACTGGAGCAAAGGTCTCCTCATAGTCTATGCCATACGTCTGTGCATAACCCTTTGCGACCAGCCTTGCCTCGTGACGCTCAATGTTACCATCAGCCTTATGCTTGGTTTTATACACCCATTTACAGCCAATAGCTTTCTTGCCACTTGGCAATGGCACCAACTCCCATGTGTCATTTGCTTCCAATGCAGCCATCTCTTCATTCATTGCATCATCCCAATGCACATTTCCAACTGCATCCTCAAAACATGTGGGCTCCACATCCTGTATCACCTTAGCCATGTAGGCTTGGTGATGCGCTAGATACCTATCATAAGTCAATTTCTGAACTGGATTTCTGACTCTATTAGATCTGCGCGGTCCTGGGTCACTCCTTTGCCCTCTAGCATCTTCTTGTACTTTCCTTACACCAGGTGTCCTGACAGCCGGAATTCCAAATTCCTCATCAAGACTTTGTTCAGAACCATCTGAATCCATGTCTACATGTGAAAAACCTGATGATGCATCAACCATAAAGGGAGGTTCATTAACCTTTTCCTTTCCTTTTCGTGATACATTCCCTGTACCTGTTGGTGGAGTAACCTGCGTACGTAGTCTACCATTCCATGGTTTCTCAACAGAGCCACGAGAAGAGGACTCTTGTGGTCCACTCAAAACCTGTGACTGTGGCCTCACATTTTGTACAACCACATCATCTTTTACATCAGCCCCAATAGTGCCATGTGCATTACTGTACCAGCTGCTCATCTCATCAAAGACTACATCTCTGCTCACTCGTAATTCTCGTGTAGTAGGATTGTAGCACCTGTACCCCTTTTGTTCAAGGGAATATCCCACAAGAATACATTTCTCTACTTTAGGATCCAATTTCCTACGCAACTCATCTGGTACATGCACGTAAGCTATGCAGCCAAACACTTTCAAGTGTGCCAAATCAGGCTTTGTACCTGTAAACTTTTCCTCAGGTGTTACATCATGCACCGCAGCTGTAGGTGTCCTGTTCATAATGTACACAGCTGTATTTACAGCTTCAGCCCAGAAATGATGAGGCATGTTCTTCTCATTCATCAATGCACGTGCAACCTCTGCAATGTGCCTGTTTTTCCTTTCTGCGACCCCATTCTGCTGTGGAGTATATCTGCATGTAAACTGCCTGTGTATACCATGCATTCGCAGAAAATCTGAAAAATCATTGGAGAAGTACTCTCCCCCTCCATCTGACCTCAATGTCTTGATTTGCATATCTGTCTCCTTCTCAATCATGACTTTGAAGTCTTGAAAGTGACCAAACACTTCACTTTTGTTACGCATGAAGTAGACCCATACTTTCCTTGTATGGTCATCAATGAAAGAGAGATAATACCTGCAACCATGTATACTTGCAGTATCGGTTGGACCCGAAACATCTGTGTGCACCACCTCAAGTGGCTTTTTACATACATTGCGCTCATGTGGAAATGAGCCCTTTGACTGTTTTCCAAACTGGCATGCTGCACACACTTTATGCATACCATCCACCTTGAATTTGGGCAAACCTTTTACAATCTGTTTTGATTGCATGCTACGCAATCTCTGCTCATTGACATGGCCAATGCGTTTGTGCCAAATGTCAACATCAGCCACAACACGTGTGCCCTGTGCAAATAATGCAGCTTTTACCTCAGGCATGTCTACATTCAGCGTAAACATTCTGCCCACACATTTGCCCTCTGTGATCAGCTTACAGCCATTCTGGAAATCTTCTACATAACAGCCATTTGGATTGAAGCGAACCTGCAAACCCTGCTCAACCATTTGTCCAACAGAAACAAGATTCTTTGTAATGTTTGGGACATGAAGTACATCTGCTAAGTACTTTGATTTCCCACTCTTCGTATTTAGAGGTATGTCCCCTACATGAGCAATGGGGTGAGCTGTGTCATCTCCTGTCTGCACATAGCCTGACACATCTGGTTTGCGCATATCTCTAAACCACTCTCCACGAGACGTCATGTGATTAGAGGCACCTGAATCCACATACCAAACATCATCTTGGGTGGAATTCTCTGTAGTCATTGTATTCATTACATGTTGCATAACAAACATGCGCTCGTTTTTGCTGTCATCTGCATCTTTGCTAGTAGATGCATAGTTGCCCCGTTCTCTCTTTCTACTTGCTTTTCCCTTTGGACAGTCACGTGACATGTGACCTCTTTCACCACAAGTCCAACATTCTCTACTATCTGGAGTATGTTGCTGCCTGCTTGATCCTGCACCACGACCTCTTTGACTCCCCCTGCCTTGAGACTGGTTTCCCCTGCCACCTGTATTGTTTTGATTTGATTGACCTTCCAGAAATTGGCCCCTGCAACCCCTTGGGCCTCGACCACGACCTCTACCTCTACCTCTGTTGGAGTTAGAATAGAAGGCCTGTTCAGAATTATTTCTGCCATGAGAAGAAGATGTGTCAAGGTTCTTCTCCTCAAGAATAAGCATAGAAATCAAATCTTGGAACACGGGGATGTCGTCTCTTGTATTCATGGAAGACCTAAAATGTACATACTCATCTCCTAGACCATCCAAGCATGCACGGACAATGTCATCGTCTTCCACTGAGACTTTAATAGATCCAAGAGCCTCAATGATACTCTTGATCTTCAAAGCATAATCATTGATGGAGAGGTTGTTCCTCTTAACCTGATTTAGCTCCGACTTTAGTTGAAGCTTCCTGGCCTTGGTGTTCACCTCGAACACTCTGCCTAAGTTTTTCCATGCAATGGCAGGGGTTTCAGCATCCTGTAGATAGCCCATCATGCCATCTGTGATGCTCATAGAAAGCCAATACATCACTTTGCTCTGGCCTTGTTGCCAGTCCCTCAAAGCTTTCCTTTGTTCTGCTGTAGCATTTGCCTCGGGAATCTCTGGTTCCTTTTCATTGTCTCCTTCTACATAGTCCCAATAACCTTTTCCTTTTAGGAAATTTGTTATTCTGAACTTCCATGCAGGGTAGTTATTTTTCTCAAGCTTCTCAGTAACAATCTGACTGAAACCGTCAGACATCTTGAAGCACTAAGACAAAATAGCTGCAATCTGCAAAAACCTGCAAATCTGCTGAACCTGCTATCGTGGTTCTTGTAACGCTTTCTACACTCAACGAGTGTCCACAATCAAGCGTACATACAACCACTGTACTTGTACAGTAAATCTCTGTATACTGCACTTTGGAGACCTGTTCAGAAACTTGTGCCTCTCTTAGCCTCTCTTGCCTGCACCAGGCTCTGATACCATGTAAAGAATGAGGATGCAAGAGAGCTACACAAGACAAGCACAAAGCACACAGAGATGGAAAGCTTCTTCTTCTTCCTTACAGAAAAGAGAGTACAAAAATGACTAAGTGCTAAAGCTGAAAAGTAGCACATATGTACATGCGGTCACTAAGTGTGAACTCGCTAGAAGCGTACTAGGCTGGCACTATAAGTGTAGTCCAGCTGTAGAATCACTGGCAGAGATCCTCCATGTCGGTCACCTAACGCGCCAGTGAGTAAATGCCGTAAGCGGCCAAGACCCGTAGTGGATGCCAGCTCAAGGTGTAGAGCTCGACATCTCAACAAGAAAATCATTTAGGAGAATTAGATATTGATTATCATGACACCACCCATGCTATAAATGCATAAATTTGTGTAGGTCCCAAGGTGAAGGGAAAAAACCTAGGTAGATTTTGAAATACATACCATAATAGATGGTGAACCCATAGTATAGATGCATTACAGGTTGAACTAGGGTCAAGTTTTTTGCATGCACATTTGACAAAGTGTCTATATGTATTCCAACAATTTCTAAGAAACTTCTTTGTGTCTTTAACCCGATCTACAAGGAATAATCCTTTTGTTCTTGCCACCAGAGATGAGTTAGAGCACTTGTTTGAGTCTACGAGAGACAAAGAAATTTATTGAAGCTCAAAAGACATAAAGTAACCTAATCAATAGCTTCAGATATCTCCCTTAAAAAAATCTGTTGTTAGGTTAAGGCATCAAAACTCAATTATGTTATCAAGAAAAATCAAATCTCACAGACCCACTTGGGTATACAACATCCAACATACCTCAGTCTGTATTAGTAAGTGTCATGCCAAATAAGAAGAAAAATTACTAGATCCAGTCAGTTTAGCCTTAATATAGTTAAAAATTATGAATCAACACCAAAAAGTGGCATCCTTTAATACGTTGGTATCCTGGTATGGACTCGGTACCATATGGAATCAAAGCCTACCCCAAAGTATGCAAACAATAGTCCCCATAACCGGGTTCCAATAATAACCACCCTTTGGGGCGAACTTGCTTAATACACCATTACCTTACCTGCAAGTGTCAAGGGTAAATCCTACCACCCTTCCTACTTCTTCAAAGAAACAAACTTGCATAGTATCAAGACAGAGTCCACCAAACTCTTGCTAGTAAAAAGTACCTAATGCTCCCATTTTGGTCATCATCAACGGCATTATCTAGATCCAGGACTTTGTTTATGCATGGGTTTTCACAAACCCAAGCCATAGTGCCTTAAGGTCACATGTCTAAAGCTAGATTTGCTACTAAATCCATACCACAACTTTATTTGTGTGAGAACAATCATAATGGGCACAATGTATACAAAGAATTGTGCGGAAACGGCTATTAAAAATGCCATCCCATCATCTATAGTAAACGGTTTGTAATGGAATATGACTATGACATGGATAATATCAGAATTTATATAACCATAGTGAACATTTCCAGTTGGTCCCCCCTTTAAAAGGATTTTGTATTATAGACCTCCTCCATTAGCTAGCATTTCTCTTTGACAGACCATCTCTCATTTGGACCCATTGACTTTGGTCCGTTGCTAAGATAGATCCATAAGCACATGTCTATATTCTAACTCTTGTTCATGTTTATTCTCCCACATTAAATGATAAGATTAATATGAGAAAATCATTTGGGTTATTTAAATAATAGATTTTATGACACGGTTATAGTGTTTCCATAGTATGCATATCACTATGCAGGGTCAGTGACCACTTTATTAAGCTAGAAACAACCAATGGGGGCTACGATCAAACATCCCCACTTTGTATCCAAAAAAAACTAGACCCCCATGAAGAAGACCATATGCAAAGGAACAATCATCAATAACCAGTCATAAAAAAGACAATCATCAATAACCAGCTACACAATATACCCAAATCTTGAAACCATTCATATATTGACACTGTTCAAGGACACAAAAATAGAGGTAGTTGAAAATTGGAAAAAATAGAGGTAGTCTCGGTAGTGTACAAACTTGAGAAGCATCATCTTTTTTCACTAAATCCATAGCCAAAAAGTAAACGTGTTAAAATTGCCCTCAATTCTTTCTTTCACAAACATATGCAAAGCCAAGGCTAAGTGAGGGACATGGAGCCAACCTCTCCTCATTTAAATAGTGATCACCACCGGAGGATATAATGAGTAAGGCCAGCAGGGTGGATCCCTTCACGATCTGCTTATCCGATGCTCGATTCTCAAGGCCCATGGCTAGAAATGGAAGTCGCCATGGTGACTCACATAAGGGTGAGAGAGAGGGGGGAATCGTCAGAGAGCACACAAGTGCAGAGAGAGTGTACTATAGTTGCGAGGTAATGAGGGAAAGAAAGAGAGAGATTTAGAGTGATTCATTCACAGAGCACATACCCCCGTCATTAAGTTACTTAAGTAGGTGCCACAAAAAATGAGAGTTCAAACTAGGTTCCCCATTAGGGGTGGTATCGCACAGTCTAAGTGCCCTGTGAAGGATAGTTGCAAGCGAAGTTAGTAAAAAATCCCATAAGGTGCCATAGGAAAGCGTGAGTGCTTCTTGGGCCTGCTTTTTACTAGTCGAAGTAGTAGAACATGTGTGTGTGTGTGTGTGTGTGTGTGTGTGTGTGTGTGTGTGTGTGTGTGTGTGTGTGTGTGTGTGTGTGTGTGTGTGTGTGTGTGTGTGTGTGTGTGTGTGTGTGTGTGTGTGTGTGTGTGTGTGTTGTTTTTATTTACACTTAGTTTGATTGGAAATATGTATCTTCTTTGCATTTCTCAAAATGGTCTTTGTTCTTATTTCCAAGAATAAGAGCTCATAGAATGAAGAGACAAAAAATAGATCCAAAGTGTCCATTTGGGCACCAGCACACGGATGCCTCTTCACCGCAGTTGCTAAAAAGTTCAATGAAGAGAAATATTGACATCAATGAGCCTTTGGAGATTCTTGGTATGGCAGCAGAGGAGCTTGCCATGAGCTCAGATGTGGATGTTGCAAAGGTAGAGTCAGAATCTTCTGCAAGTCAAGACGACCCTGCACGCCCCAATGCTCATGTGCTCAACTCACTAAAGAGGAAAGTCGATTTTACATCACCCACTATCTGTGGACCACCTACAAAGTGTAGCACAAGAGAGTAGAGGGAAAAAGAGACGGTTATTGTGGAAGGCCCTGCAGTCATTGATGAAAGGATTTTTGACTTTGTAATATCTGCAAGAGTTGCTAATAAATTTCATAAGGTATGTGGCATCTTTAATGCCACCTTTAATTTAGATGATCTTCTAGCTTAGCACGACATTTTATTAAAGTCTAAAAGAGAGAGGTTTGAGCAGCTGGAGGTGCAAAAGAGTAGGGTCATTCTGTCAAATAGACCCTTGTGGTGTCCTCTGCACAAAAAGAAGTGCAAGCTAATCCATGAGTCGTTTGGCTTTCTTTTATATCTGAATTTACTATTTGCTAGTCTTATGAAGAACCCTTATGAAATCATGGAGGAACAAGATCTACCACTAAATGAAAAAGAGGACATGGAGAAGGACTACAATGAAGTGGATGAGATAAAGGAGGCTATTAACTTTGAGGCAGAAGAAAAGGAGGTTGAACAAAGTGGAATGCTATCTATAAAAACATCAAAAATCAAGCTACCATTGGATGTGTCTAGATTCAATGAGAAAGAAGCTATGTTGTTGCTTCTTGGTGTGCCAAAATTTAGATTTGGTGACCAGACATACATTTTCCTCCATGACATACAAAGTGTTTTATGTATGAGGGAAGACTTTGCATTGGGCACCAACTCAAAATTCCACTAAGAGAGGAGTGGCTTTGTTTCTAAAGACAGTAGGTGAAGAGGCAATGGAAACCTTCCCTAACCCACTAGAGTGTCTCAAACGCTGTTTCCAAAAAGCAAAGAAGTATAAGGAGACACTCCCTGATAAGGCCACATTTCAAGAAATCAAGAATAGCCCAAATCCCTCAATGAGAAATCAAGAAGCAGAGGATTGCTATAAGTGCCCAAGACCGGGGTCCTCGTGGACGTATGGAAGGATGAACTTTGGATGCAATATCAGAGTTTCATGGTAATCCCAAACAACCCTCCCCCATGGTGTCTCTCTGAAATTTGACACTTCTTTTTTGTTGCAGTCCTAAATTGCTAAAAAGGATGACTTTCTCCATCGTCAGACCCAGAGTACTGTGGAAGGGATACAGCCCTTTCACAATATCTTGACAAACTCTACAAGGCACCAATCTTGGTCTTTCAGACAAAGTCATTCTTGTTGATAATTTTTTTGTGAGAGAGTGTTTTGGATACAGTCCTGACTATACATGTAGTCGTGTCACATATTACTATACACACACAACAATGACACTATCCTTGGGAAAATAAGACCCAAATGAACTCTTAGAGTATGGCAAACACTTGATGATAAGATACAAGGTCAATGTGCCAAAAAATATATCTAAATTCTCAATAAGTTGAAACACAACTTGTGACTTGTACATGTTGACTTAAACACGATACTATTTGCCTATTGCAGATTTGTACATGATCTATGGTAAACATATTACCATCTATCTAATTTTCTCAAGATGTATCTAAGCACATAATGCATTAAACACTCAGAGTCTCTTCCTCCACCTATGATTCACATATTGCATTGTCCCTCTCCACTTTCTGTGGCCTTCATGAGCACTGGAGTTTTTGAAAGCCTCTGAGCATTCAATTTTTCTTTGTTGTAATTGTTGCATTGTCTGTATTGTTGTTGAAGACACTAATACTTTCTTTTGCTACATGCAATGAAGGATTTTACAATAGAACCATTGGAAAAGCTCCTTCAAATTGTTTGCCTTGTCTCAAGAGCCACCATGTTGAGTGTGTCTGAAGTAGGCATTCCTTGCCATGTAATGAGACTTTCCTAAGCCCTGGGTATTCCATAAGCATGGGTTTTTGTACTTTTGAATGAAGTATGGTAAATGGTTGAAAATGATGTGTTGTAAATGAAGCAAAGTTGGTAAGCACATAGAACATTGACATAGTTGTTTCTAATCACAGGAATGGTTTTGTGAGTACCATGTAATTAGTCATCTGAGCGTTTTTCCATGCTGTCTTGAATGATTTCTTTAGAAGCTAGAGGTTCTCTTTAAACTTGATGAGATCCTCTTGTGACCTGTCATCTTTTTCACACATCAAAAAGAGCGCATCTATGGAATGCGAGACATCGAACTTGGCATTGCAAGGACCTGGCTCCTAGTCCTTCACAGCCATATGCAATTTTTTCCATTGCAGATACTCAACTTTTCTAACATAGGTGGAGTGATATATCCACCCACGCTTTGTCAGCTTCACATCTTTTATGCCTAGTGGTTTAGATAAGCATCTGTGTGCCTTGACCCCACCAATGGATGGTTTGGAAGGTGCGTCCTTGTCATCGCTTGATCTTTTCTCATCCCGCTAGATTTTGGCATTGCCCCCATGGAGACCCATATCTAACAATACTAGTTCAAGGGCCTCTAGAGCCATCTAGAGCTCACTTGACTTCTTGATTTTCCAAGAAAACCCAATGAAGAGATATATTAACTTCTCCACAATTTTACAAAGAGCATGCATTGTACAAATGTGGACATTGACAAGTCAAATTTCTAGAACTGGGTGGAAGTTAGGGTCTTCATTGTGACGAGTAGGAACCTTTCTCCACCACTTTGGGTCCATCACCTTTGTAGAAGCCATGCAAAACAAGCATGGACATTTTTCCATTGCACCCATTCCATAATTATATATACACTTCAGTGTTTTGAGGTCACTTGCAAGATGCCATTGGACTTGAAAGTCTCCCCTCCCATCCACAGCCAGTACCTCTCCTCGATTCATTTGTTGGTCAATTATGTCAGGAATAGGGGTTTGATTGAAGACCCAAAATAAAATGTCATGGTCCTCTTTCGTTACCTATAAGACTCATCTTAATGTGATGTGAAGTGAAATGTATTGTTTTAGTATAAGAGATGAAAGAAAATGACTTACCTCAAAAGCATTGAGCCACCATATGTTGGTTTCTAAGTGAACACTGAAGTATAAAGGATTGTTGGTAGGTCATTTCAAAAGTATCCTATTCATTAATGTTATTGTCACTCACTCTAGCTTCTTCTCTTTAAGAATCTCACACTCATCTAGCTTCAAGAAAAAATATAGCACACCATCAGCCTCTTCAAATGTGACATTGTAGAACTCTACCATTCTAGTTTGCAACAAAGTAAGGTCCATGAAGATATTGTTGTACTCATCATGAGTTGTATTTGTTCCCCAGACTTTGTAAGTACTTTTAATATGAAAGGGACATCCAAGGAAGTCATTATGTACATTTTTGAGTTGATGTCTCTCTTTCCAGACACTTGTTGTTGTTGGTAGTAGCTTAGACTTTATTCTCTTCTTCACAAATATGGAGGAAATAGATTGTTGAATAGTTGGATACCCTCTCTTACTCACGGCAAGTGATTCAAATGTGCCTTGTATCTCTATGGAAGGTACTTCATTCTTTGAAATAAAATGTCCACGATATCCCGCAAAACCTTCAACTTTTTGTCATGGATTATATCTTTTGCAAGACTATTGCTTATCAAGGGCTTCAATTGCTTTCCTTCATTGGCTGTGGGATTATTTTTTTCCTTATCTAGATAAATGGCATTCTTACAAAGAAAGCAATACATAGATAGCATGTCTATAGAAATACTAAAGAAAGATTGAACTCCTCACCTTAGTGCTTGGACCACCATATCCAAGCTTCAAGGTTTCAAGATTCCGTCGTTTCTTCTTTTGTGCGTGAGCACCCAATCTCATATCTTTCTTTTGTAAGCTCTAAACCTTTTCTTGCAGGACCTGTAATTCCTATGAGTGTTGCAATATGGGTTTTTGGTCATTACAATGTAAAATGAGAGGGTTGTAGAATCTCATTTTCTTAAGCATGAAGCATGCATCTATGATTTTTAGCTAGGCCAGCTACAGCTTTGCAATAGTCAAGCAATCCATTATCTACATCACCAACAAAGGTCATTAAACCAATAGGATTTGTAAAAATAGGAGAGGCATTAATCTTAGGATTAATAGGATAAAGTGAACCATGTGTCCAAATGTCTACATGTTTTGATCCATCTTCTCTGAGTCTCTCTTTCTCTACTGCTATCACTTGTGTGTTGGTTTTGATTTGCTTACACAATGGCTCATATTGAGGATCCAAGTCAATGTGTAGACTATATTTATGACATTTGGAGAGGAGGTTTGTGGATGTGGAGGAGATGGCCATTAGAGCTCAATGCAAGGAAGACAAGAAAGTCATTAGTGCTCAGTGCAAGAAACATTGTGGAGAGGAGAAAGTTGAGTTGTTGAATCTATCTCTAAGACAATGAGGTGCATTAAATGTAATTGAAAGCATCATTCCCTCAATCATCACACGACCGTTATGATGCTATGGAAATAATAATGAGGACACCTTTTCTTTTACCACGCCTATTTTCTAGAGAGAGAACGCCAAAATTTCTATTTTCTTAGAAGGCTCTCCAAATGACCTCCAAAATTTCCTAAGGAGACATGACTTTCTATGCATAAGATAAATCAGACCAACAATCAATCATGACTTCAAAATCTAATCTTGATAAAGTCTAACCATGCTTAAGTGATACACTATGACCTCACCTCATCCCCATAGCACATGGAGCTAGTTTTGACCTTAAAGGGTGGAAAGCAATATACACATGCACATGAGGTGTCCACATCCATCCATAAAGTTACATACATCACATGGCATCATCTCATCAACATAATCATGATGCAAAACAGCCCCGTCACTTTGATCAACCATGTATCGTAACTTCACATATATGCGAAAAACAATTTTTTGCCATCTTTGATGTAGGCATACCACGCAAATGAAAGTATTTGACCTCAAAACAATGCATCAAGCTCAGCCCCATCATATAGACTAACACTTTATTACATCACTTTGCCCATATGAGACTCACGCAACAAACAATAACACAAAAAGAAAGCCACCTTATTCATATTTTCCCATATGGCTATGTTCCACTTCTATTATTGTTATCGTGGATGGATTCATATGTTTTCTGAGCCCCCTTGATGGGACTGACAAGCAGTTTTGTTTTTTCTTGCATCTCATCAATCGGACAACCGACTCTAGTTGCTTTGGTTTCTCTTACATCTCAGCAATTGAACACCCAGACTCTGGTTTCTCTCGTTTCTCTCCACCTTAGTTCATCTCTCTATCACCAGTATCATTTGTTGGATTTTTTGAACTCGTATTAGGTGTGGTATCTCTATACACCCACCTCGAGTTAGCCTGACCATTGGACCACGGGTAGCTTCTGCCTCGATGCATTTCCTAGCATAGTGCCCAGTTCTCTAGCATTTATAACAGGCATTGAGAAAGGAAGCAAAGTCCAACTCTTGTCAAAAGGCACCAAAGTCTCCCATATGTAGATCAAGGTATTTGGGGATGGGCTTGCTTATATCCCACAGAATGCACACCTTTCACTACAACACGTCATGCAGATACCGACGATCGTATCGACAAAAATAAACTAATTATAAAAATATCATGTGTCGATACGCCCGTCGATATACACGGTCGAATGGGAGCTGGTCTCTTCAGACAGCTTATTCCAGTGTCAAAATTTGGAGCTACTGTATATAGACAGTTCAGTTCATGGGAACTGAAACAGAGTACTTGTCTAAATAGAGAACTGAATTGAAATGATATACTGAAATGAAAGACACACTTGAGACTGGATATGGTATTTGTAGATTTAGATCATTAGCTCATGAATAACTAGTACAGAGTTCAATAGGCTTAAGCTCGGAGGATTACAGAATTAATGATTACAAGGGTGAATCTAGAAGCTTAAGAGCTCGTAGCCAAAAAGTCAAGCAACCGGTTACAATGTAGCGGGTCTGTTAGTGGGTACGCCGCGACGGACGATGGAGCACAGCGAGAACACAGACCAACAAACTGTCAATCCGAGGGCGTAGCTGACCCGACTAGGGCATGGAGGCAATCTCTGGGTTGTCAACCCTGAGCTAGACACGAACAACACTCTACAGTCACTAATCCTACCACAACACTACCATAAAGCAAAGAAACAGACAACGCATCCTACGAAACACTACAAGCTCGAAACAGTCTCAAATCATATCGGAATGACTTGAAATCGGAGGGTAAGACTCACAAGGACATATCCTATGTGGCCAAACACCTAAACCCTGAAAACCATAACTGTAAGACCTCTATTCGCTGTCGCGATAGACTCAAAACAGCAATTTCCAAAGTGTTCGGAACTGATCTACAAAGACATCAACACGAAGAGCTTCTCGCCCTGATTCTAACGACTACTCGATCATTCAGAACAGATGTCGTTTGAGATACTTACGACCAAATATAGCTCGTAGCAGGCGGGCTCGCGATGTGGTCCTCGGCTTGCATTGCTTGCGTCGACGCGGAGAGCTCCTCGATGCTAACACGCTCCTACTCTCATATCTGCAATGTGATTAGTGTGCGCGACGGTGTGTGTGCGTGAAGCTCACTACTCTGTGCTGAAGAACCCACGACTGTATATTAATTGAGATAACGTAATGTGTTTTTTACAAAGCCTTAGGTTTTAGCTTATATACAAAGCCTTCAAACCTAATGTCCGGCCAAATGACCTGAATTGTCCCTAGGCTTCTACACAGCTTAATTACAAGAAACTGAGTTGGCTTTACTCATGATACAAGCATCTGCGGCCAAAATACAAGTGCCGATTTAAAATATGAGGTTCCCGTAAACATTACAAAAGTGGTCGTAATGGCTCAAAATAATAATAACGGGATATTCAATGACATCCATGAACTTGTATCTTCATGTTGCAGCATCCATCTTCATCTTCATTACTTCATCACCATCTTCATGTGGAATCTTTACAGAATCTTTGAGGAATCTTTAATGGAATCTTTATGGAAACGTTGTTGAAAGGGCGTCCTTTCAACACTCTCCCCCTCCGAATTCTTGTCGTCCCCGACAAGACCCCATGTCTTTGCTAGCCTTGACGAGTTCTTGATGTCTTGGTGTTGATTGAAGTTGTTGTGGTAGCCTCTTCTGCAGTTGGTTGCTTTGCGTGATGTTAAAGCTGCCTTGAAGTTATACCTGTAGTGTATTTGAAGCCTGGAACTCTCCCCCTCCGATTGGTTGTTGTATCTTGAATTGCATGAGGTTGTATCAACTTGTTGGTGCAACAGGTTGTTGTCACTGTAGCTCTAGTATTTGCTTTTCCTGTGGTTGTTATCTCGCAGTTGTACCTGTAAGTTGACTTGAAGCTTTGTCAAGCTGTTTTCTGGCCTCTCCCTTTTGACTTGTCAGTAGATTTGCAATTAGTAGTGTGGGGATATCGTGGTTCTTCTTGTTTTTGTTGTTATAAAAAATAAAAGAGTAAAAGTAAAATGTAGCGTATATACAAAATGAAGGTCTTAGATACCTGGATAAGACCTAGTGGGAAAAAATGTCTTTAGTCATAATTAAATGCGAGTCTATCATTAGGGGAATTTTGAGGTCACTTTTGTGCCCTGTAAGAATATGTAGAGAGAGAATATATACTTTATTTAAAAAATAGTGAAATGTTTGTAAAAAGGTGAGTTTGGGTCCTTTTTACCTCCACCGAAACATGTCATTGTCAAATCTTTCTAGGATCTTTCGTATTCTAAAAAATACTCCCTCCAAAACTAACGAAAACGTCAGTTCTGGCCCAAAATTCAAAATTTCCAAAAGCTGAAACAAACCTTTTCTGTGTCGTCTTCTTCCTCGTATCTGCACAGCTTTTTCCTATAGTACTATCTCTGACAAATACTGTTAACAGACTTCCATGAGGAAGAGAAGAAGCTTATACCATCTACACATTGAGCTAAATGAAGAATATTGTCCAGTGCGCAAGAGAAACAAATGTGCAGAGGTGTCCTCGTCCATATTTGAAGCAATGCGGCAAGATCAAAAAAATCACATTGATCTCTGGACTGATGGAAGATTGTATCCAGTGGACCCAATGACAAAGAGCACTCCCCCATTCTCAAATTGTTCATCTTTGATAAAATTTGTGGGTGATGGTCAAAGAGGGTTGCTGGGTTATACACAGAGTCTTGCGGCAGAGAGAGATATTCTTAAGTTAGAAGATCATTTGACCAAACAAATGATAAATACTCTTAAACAACAACTTGAGGAATGTAAAGAGAGCAACGAAAAGCTACAAACTCAGCTCAAACAAGCTAGAAGCAAGAATACAATGTTAGGAAACAGACAAAGAGAAAAGAAGTTAAAGAACATTGAAGCCTTGAGACGTGGTGGAGGAGGTTGCAGCAGGAGAATCAGAGCAGCAAGGTATTGTTATTTTATATGATTCTGCTTATGCTTATTTTATATGATTCTGCTTATGTTAGGTTGTTAATCTTTTTGTTAAGTTGTATTATGATTCTGCTCCACATTATTATGCTTATGTTATTGTTATTATGCTATTGTTCTTTATTAAATGATTAATATTCAGTTAACTTTAATTTAGTTTGTTTATTTTGTTGGTGTCATTTGGACAATAATCAGTTAATTTTGTACCTTTTGATTTAGGGCTTTGCTACAACCAAACTCTGCATCAAACATGGAAATGGCAGCTAAACATTATTGTGATGTTTTACCTCTCAAGGTTGCCAAAAAGATTTTCACAGAGAAGAAGTTTAAAAAGGCAAAGGAGCAGTGCATTGAGGGATTTTTGCATACCTCTTGCTTGGACAAGGAGGATGTGCAATATACTATGGATAAGGTAGGCATTAGCAGAGATGGTTATAGCAAGCTGTTCAAAAATATGAAGTCAAGGTTAAAGCAATGTAAGGTCAGGTCCTCTTTGCTTCCAAAGCCATCCATTGTGCAGCAGGCAAGGAAAAGATCAATGAGAGGATAATGGAGATGTTGGGTGAGCCTCACCACATTCATGGTACCTATCATGGTAAAAAGAGGGATCTTCAATTTGACGAGTTCAATAATATTTTCCTTGACTTGAAGACACTTCAGAAGGAAATGATCAGATTCTATGAGCTGGAGCATACAGAAGCAAATGGTGTTGTCAGTTTTGTGATAAAGCTTGATGAATGTGAGATTGTTAAGAACAGAAAAATTGAGAGGATTTCCATAACTTTAATGAACAGAGCATTGAAACCGAAGGATACCAAGTACTTCAGCGTGCAATCGGAGAAGAATGTCTGGTGGCTAGGTGCTTTTGAAGTAGAGAGTGAAGACTTTGATGTTCTGGATTGGGTTTTCCATCAAACAACAATACCCGAAGTCATTAATGCACAAGAATTAGGGGAAGAGCTTGAAGTTGAAGGGTTTGGAAGTTACAGGGTGGAATGGCACATGGGAGGAGACCTTAAAACCCTTAAATGTCTGTAGGAGCTATGGCAAAGAGCCCTTGTCTGTATTGTATGGCATCAGCAAAAGAATGTAATCCTGCAAATTGGAACAAAGCACCCAATAGGCATACTCAAGATCCAAACTTCAAAGCAGTTTTAAATATTCCACTTGCTAATGTCCACATATGCACTCTGCATGCTCTTTGCAGAATTGTGGAGAAAATTGTACATCTGTATGTGGGGTTTGCCTGGAAGTTACAGCCAAAAGCAGCTAGAGATGCTGCAATCAAATGTATTGAAAGGGTTTTATCAGAAATTGGCCTTCACAGTGGTAAGGTTAAGATTGAAACAGACCTGAAGAGGTCTTCAAATGGAAACAATGTGCCTAGAAAGGTATCTGTTGGTGGTGTGAAGGCCAGAGCTTTCCTAGGGTTTCATGGAAAACTAGGAAAGGTAAATGCCAAGAAGGGTTCATCCAATGTGAAGTATAACCAGTGGAAAGCTCTCCACAATGCCATCAAAGATCATGGTCTTGAAGGTACAAAAAGGCAGAGGTATGGGAATCACTAGACAAAGTATTTTCCTACTGTGATAAGACATCCTGGGGCAAAAATGATCTGCCAAATTTCAAGAAAGTGCTCAATAACTTCAGAAGTGCAATGAAAGATGCTTGGGATCAGGAATTCACACATTACATGGTAAGTTTTTTATTTATTTTTTGACCTTTTTAATATGTACATACTTTTAGTTTGGAAGCATATGATTAATCTCATACTTACTAATTATTGACACACTTTTACTTTTCCAGCATATAATTTACAATCACACTCCCTGGTTTGTAAAGAGATGGGGCTCCTTGTCCATATGGTCTACACAAGGCATGGAGAAATCCCATTATCAAGCAAGAACCAAGTTTTTCAAGCATACAAGACATGGAGGAGGTGCAGTGAAGGCAAACAGCTTGCTTGAGGTTTTCCAATGGTTCTATAGACAAATATGGCATAGAACCAGATCAAAAATGACAAAGAAAGCACTACTGAACTCAGATTTAGCAAATGCCTTACACAGGAACAAGCAGAAAAGACAAAATTCATATAATAGTTCATCTGCAAATGAAAAATTCTTACAATGGCTAGCTACAAGAGAGAGACAAGGTAGAAAGTGGGCCAAAGTACAGGTTTGAGCAAAGTCAGTCTTTTGATGAAGGTACATCAACTTCACCCCTAAACTTCAGAAACTTCTGCTTATTGTAGCCTATCATTTGTCTCTTGAGGTCCCCAGAGTGGGCAAGCACATAGGATGCCATTGTTGCAAAATAACCAGCTCTAGAACCAGTAAGGCCAGGGAAGAATCCAAAAATTATGATGGCTTCCTCCTTTTCCACCAATATTAACTTCTCTAACCCTGGAGGAAGCTGATATGAACCAACAACCTTTGCAAGTGCTTTAATTGCAAGCATTGGCAGCAATGGTTCTCTTGTAAACTTGTTATGGAATATAATGACAGTCTCTTTGTTGAGCTTCCCAATAAAGTGTCCCAAGCTCTGGTTCCTTCCTAAATTTAAGGGTCTGGAACCCTTCCCCCTGCCAAGGAATTTGTCTGTGTCCAGTATTTCAATCTGCAAAAATATGTCTTGGTTAATTGTTCAGCACATTAATAAGACAGGGCAAAATGGTCATTAACATACCTTAGGAGACTCATCCTCCTCAAACAAGGCAGGTTCCCATATATCAATGGATCTAGTTGGCCTTACTTCATAATCTCTGGTCTTTTCCTCTCCCATATGCTCTATTTTAAGCCTTTTCTGGATCTCATTGAACTCCTCTTCAGAAGGTACACCCTGTTGCTCATATCTCAGAACAATGTCCTGCACATGCTTTCCAACACTTGAGCTGTCAATAAAATTTTCTGCCTCTGTGTCCAAGACTGCTAAGGGGCAAGGTGAGTAATCAATAAATCCTATGTCATTAGATCCCCACTCAGTCAAAACTGCCAAAGCATAATCTTCCCTTAGATCAAAAAGATGCTAAATGTCATTCAGCAAAACATATTCCTTTTTGTTAACTTTGTATGTGGGAAATGTTGCTGTGCAATGCAAAGGATCAACATCTTCATCCTTAATGTCAACATTATACACTTTAGTGATGTTTTTTGCTTTAAATTTTGCAATGTCCAGCATCTCAGTGCTTTGTAGCTTCTCTTCCTCTTCATGGAACTCCATCTCTATCTCCTCTTTCTCCTGGTCCTCCTCAGCCTGGGAAATCTGCTTTGGAATCTCTTTGCCCTCTGGTGTTGGGAGTACACTGAAGAAAATGATAAGTCCAAGGTCATAATCTACCAACTGGCAATGCATATTACCATGAAATTTGCAAGGCTTATGATCTTTTGCCAGTCTAGATGAAGGCTTGACCACTTCTTTGCAATACCTGTCCTTGACAAGCTACCTGCTTTGCATATATCAACAAAATGAACAAGATTGTCAAGCCTATGATCTCTTATCAATTCTGTATATATCTCTTTCAAGTCACTAATTTGTGTAGAGAAGCAATCCACAAGTGCTTGAAGATCAAAGGCAGCATTAAAAATCTATTTAACACTTTGAAATCTTGTAAGTTCATTAACTTTGTAAAGAAAAGACATCAGCCTGTCATCAGCGGTCTCTTGTATATCCTCTGTATCCATTATGACAATCCACAAATGCTCAGCTGAAAAAGAGACAAGAGAAGTCTATCAAGACATTAACCACCCTTCTTTATATCAAGTCTACAAACAAATTAAAAGCATAAAATTGTCAAGCAAATTAAGCGCACAAATTAAGCGCAAGCAAAAAAGAATTACATAAAATTTTCACATGCTAAGTTTGTCACTTGCTATGCGAACTGTGAGGGGTTAAGAGAAACTCGGCACTCACTAACTACGCGCACGGAGTGACACTTGGTACACGATTTCCTATTGCTAGGAAGAGGTCGACGGCTCCCAAAATCGCGCACGGGGTGTCGCTTGGAGGGTTGGAGGCTGAATTTTGAAGCCTTGTGAATGACAATAAGCGAAAAAACGGGTTGGGTAGGTTCTTTTTATGGCCAAAAATGCCACCTCGGGGGGTGTGCAAATTGGTTGCCGCCTCGAAGTGTGGTCCAACGGCTAGTATGCGCCTAGGGACTTGTCGCGGTGTGTCGCTTGGAGGGTTGGAGGCTTAATTTCGAAGCCTTGTGAATGACAATAAGCGAAAAAACGGGTTGGGTAGGTTCTTTTTATGGCCAAAAACGCCGCCTCGCGGGGTGTGCAAATCGGTTGCCGCCTCGAAGTGTGGTCCAACGGCTAGTATGCACCTAGGGACTTGCGCAAAGCACCCTATATAAACCTCCTCAAAGCCCAAACTAAGCGCATTTTGAAGGAGGTTCTACCCGGTTCTCGCACTTCCACAACCCAAAATTTCGAGCGCTTTGACCGTCACCCCATGCGCGATATTCGTAAGTGTGAAGACTTTGCCCCCTTTGTCATTTCGCGTACGGAGTATCAAAGCAATGTGTTCCACTATGTCCACAAGTGTGATCATGTTTACGATGTGTACCGCAATGTGTGCCACTAGTGTGAGGATTGTGCTCCCTTTGTCATTTCGCGTACGGAGTGTCACCGCAATGTGTTTACGATGTGTACCGGAATGTGTGCCACTATGTCCACAAGGAGAAGTTTACCATGCATACAATGTGTGCCTCTGTGTACCGCTTGGCACTCCGTCACCCCGTGCGCGATCATCGAAAGTGTGAGGACATTGGTCCCTTTGTGATTTCGCGTACGGGGTGCCACCGCAACGTGTTCCACTATGTATGGAAATGTGTGCCACTATGTCGAAAAGGAGGAGTTTACTTTGATAAAGTAATAATAAAAATTAAATATACATCGTTTACTTTTTTTGCTAATGTTTGTTGTGTAACAATCATTCCTATCCCTTTTGAAGATGGCAAGGACCAAGAAGACTGCAAGGAAGGTTGATAAGCCTCTATCCAAAGATGAAGAAGAAGCTCAGCCTAGCAAAGCTTCAGCTGGTACTTCCAAACCAAAGAAGAGCACATCTCAGAGGAAGGACCCTAAACCAAGCACACCTGACCCTCAACCAAGCAAAAGAAAAACTACACATCAGAGGAAAGCTTCCAAGCCACTGCAGCTTAAGCCTCTCCTTACAAAGAGAAAGTTCAAGCAGGGGGTCAAATGTCTAAGAGAGATAAGGAAGGCCATAAAGGCCATCAATCTTGCAATTCCCAAACTACCCTTCCAAAGACTATGCAGACAAGTTGCAGAGGAGTACAAGATTGACATGAGGTGGACTAGAACTGCATTGGCATGTATCTAGGAGGCTTCTGAGGACTTTATGATTGAGCTTTTCCAAGATGCCTATATCTGTGCAGCTCATGCCCATAGGGTTACTTTGATGGACAAAGACATGATCACTCTCAGGAGGCTGAGATACAGGTTTTCAAGAATGTTGGAGCATGTCCCTATGCATGATATTAAGGCCTTTAATATTCTCAACATTCCTCCATGGAGGAAGCCCAAGGAGCCTGAAGTAGGAGTATTTGATATTACTGAAGAAGAGGAAAAGGAAAGGAAAAAGAGAGCAAAGGAAGACAAGGAAATTGCAGAGAGAAAGGAGCTTGACCTGTTGGAACCTCAGCTAGTGCCCCTCTTGAGGAGTGTCAATCCTACTGGTTTTGTTGTCGCTCTATTCAGTGAGGAGGATCCTAGGGAGGATTACAATTCACTTGACTCTGAGACCTTGGAAATTCTCAAGGACTGGACCAAGGAGATGAATTCTCCACTCCTTATCACATGCCTCAGGTTGTTTCTGTTTTCCTCTGTATTTTTGTTTATAGCAAGAACTCTTTATATAACAATATCTTGTACCAGGTTAATGATGCATACATATGAGCCAGACCTTCAACAAAAGGTGGAATTTTTAGACCCTTCTATCTCCCACTTTCTCAGGACAGAGACAAATATTAGAGAGCTCACAAAGTGGTTGACTCATGTGGACTTGGAAATCTGTGAAATTTTCTTGATTCCTTATCATGAGAGGTAAGTTTCCTACCTACACCTTATGAAGAGAATTTACTAATTCATGTTAGAAGGCTAACTGAGGCTTGTTTTTATAGCTCACATTGGAGTTTAATTGCAATTGATATTGTGAAAAGAAAATGCTGCTTTGTCAATTCTCTTGCTGGAGTACATGGTCAAGCAAAATTGTAAGTATAGTAGCAGACACATTTTGTAAACCACAAGCAGAACCTCAAGCACATACTTTTAATAAAGAATTTTGGTCAGTGCTGCTACAAGATTTATAGAGACACTGGAGAATTGTCCACCCATGCCAAAGATGCTGACTGAAATCCAATTTTCAGTTGTGAAGGTTGGAATTCTTTATGCTTTGTTCACTTCAATGGATTATCCTCAAATATTTTTTCCCATAAATACATGTAATGAGTTGCAGGTTCCAATCCAGCCTGAAAGCCATTCATGTAGATGGAGGGTAGTGACAAATGCCAAGCTCCTCTTGGACTTCATATACTGCAATGACAATCAGAATATAGAAGTATAGCATATTTCATATTTGCCAGCTGTATTTTTTCTCATTTTATTGTTCCTAAAACTTGCTTTCTATTGCCTTGTATAGATCAACAGAGAGTGCTATAGTGAGAACCATGTATGGTTGACAAGAGCAAAGATTATCAAGTATATGGTTGAAGCAAATGGACAACTGCAAGAGGTATTTAAAGATGATGATGTTGAAGAGAAGGGGAAAGCAAAGCTAGAAAAGGCAAAGGGGAAAGCAAAACTAGAAGAGGAAAAGGGAAGTGAAGAGGAAGAAGAGAGTGGTGAGCAGGAAAAGGCAAGTGAAGAAATGGATGATAAGAGAAAGAGGAAGCAGCCCTCAAGCCCTACTGCCAAAGAGCCCACAAGAAAATCTCCCAGGACAAAAGAGCCCACTGCAAAAGCACCAACCCCATTAAGGAAGTCCCCTAGGGACAGGAAAACTCCTGGCAGAAAACTATTCTAGCTTTTTGTAGCCCACTCTAATTGTAGCCCACTTGTATCAAGCTTCCCACTTGTATCCAATTGTCTAGTCTATAGCCCACTTGTATCCAATTGTCTATTCTATGTAATTGCAAATATTTGAAATTGAATACATTTTGATCACCTTGTTTTAAGACTCTGTTACAAAATCAAATCATTGAAGTAAAATCATTGATGTTTGGAAAAGTTGCATTTCAATAACAAAATAAAGATCCTTTTAGATCTTTATTTCAATAAGATCCTTGCAGGTCATGTGATACAAAACAAGATCCTTGTAGGTCATGTGATACAAAATAAGATCCTTGCAGGTCATGTGTTACAAAATTGCCTTGAAGGATGTTTAAGGCACCAAATGTACAATGCCATCCAAGATGTCCTTGCACTGTAGCCTCTTTTCATTCCTTTTTGATACCTACAAAAACAGTCCAAGTTAAATAAAGAACCAATAAGAGAACAAGAGACTTTTAGGGATAACAGTTACCTTTCCACCATTTATTTGAAAGCAGAATGTTGTGGGCAGTTCAATTTCATCATTTTGCAGGTCCAATCTCAATTGATGTAAGCTATACATGCCTCTTATCTTTACAATTGACAGATGCTCATTGTTTACCCATATATCAATGTCTTCTATTGGGCTGTCAATGAAGTCCTCCATGTCTTGATCAAGTGGAGTTAGCTGACCACCAACATAGTGCCATCTTCTGTAATAAAATGACGTAATGAAGTTTTGTGTCCCTATCATGTATTTGCGAGCAATTGAGCCAGCTTGCACATTACAAGTGATTCCATTCACTGTTTTGGTGTTCCAACCCTCATCCACAAATTCAAGTACATTTGCTGAGTCTAAAGTCTTCACTGAAAACATTGTTCTAGATTTTCTGACTTCAGCAAAAACTGTAATGGGCATGAATATAGAAATTCTACTCTTTTTGCTTGCTATGTTTGCTTTCAAACACTTTTGAATCTCACAAAACAGTTTGCACCTGTAGCCCTCACTTGTATTTGAGCTAGGGAGTGACCATTCTCCACTTTTGAAATCAGGCAAGTCTAGCTTGGTTGTGGCTCCAAGTTCTCCAGTCCTTCTAGGTCAAAGAAGAATATTCCATTCTCTGCCAGTGAACCCTTAGTCCTTCCCTTGTATATTTCTTCACCAATTGATCCATGACACACATCCAGAATATTTATAACACATTCTACTGGCTGCCATTCCATAATGTTTGAAGGATACAAATCTGTACAACAAATAACCTTATACAACATGCATTACAAATAAGGATTTAAGTTAAGAGACTTACAGTTTGGTCTATGTAATGGCAAAGCAGAACTCTCTGAGTCAATATGCAGATCTTTATGCATGTACACATGCTGCACCAGCACCTCTTTGATTGATTTTTTGTTGTCGCCAAAGCTGAAATCTTTAACAATACCCTTCCATCCCACCAAGAAAGAGTTTTTGGTGGAAGACTTTATTCTCTTGTTCTGTTGCATCAGTATCCACGTTCCTTTGTGTATAGTTATTGGAATCCATTCTCCATTTTGATCAATCGTGTTGTAAGTGACAATGGCTTCAATGGAAGTTCTTGGTCGTTTTGATCGTGATGAAGATTCCATGGTGAAAAAAGAAATGAGCAGAGAAGTTTAGCCTGAGTTCAAGAGAAGAATAAGCAGAATGTGCAAAAAACGGTTCAAATCTGGAAAAGATCATGAGATAGAATCCAAACGTTGTTTTATGATGACGACGTGCAAAATGAAAACAATATAATATGAGAAGTACGTCTTTCTAAAAGCGACAGCTATTGAATGCCTTTGCACTTTTACTTGTTTACATTGCTATTTACTAGCTCAAAGTTGCGGTAAAGATAGAATATTTGCTTTTTTGTGAGTTTTCAAAAATAGAGGTTCCGTAACGGAAGCTCTTCAACCATTGCTTGAGACCACTCTCTCTCTACACGCTAAAAGGCACAAAAATGACCTCAAAATTCCCCTAATGATGTACTTAGGTTCTGATGTTATAGAGTTATGCTGAGTTAAAGTACATATGGCCATATGGCTACTAGTATGGGCTTGATATACATGGATAAGTGTTAGTAGCTTGAAGTCAGAGTCATTGTTGTTGAGCAAAGGCTCATAAAACCTATTTCTGCTTGGTCATCGTCATTTGTTTGTATAAGTGCTTGGGTGGAATAAAAAAGAGTGTCTAATTCATATGTCCAATGATGGGACATCTATATGCTTGCACAGAGTTATGCATGTTAAACAAGATGCGGTGCGAGAGAAGAGTATTGATGGGTTCTTCATGGAGTTAGTGTAGCGAGCAAAACATATAGCATGAGTGCTTCAAAAGCTTTCACTACTCACAAGAAGGGTTTTTGATGTCGAGGTTTCTCCACTCTTCCTCACTGTGTCAAGTGCGTGAGTGTTTTTGTTTTGGACTACTCTGCCTTCTCCACCTTATATATTATA
Organism: Adiantum capillus-veneris; assembly: GCF_014529385.1. Lineage (NCBI taxonomy): Eukaryota > Viridiplantae > Streptophyta > Polypodiopsida > Polypodiales > Pteridaceae > Adiantum > Adiantum capillus-veneris. Next base: position 45,078,436 of record NC_140960.1, read on the forward strand.
TGGACTTTGACTCTTATGCTCACCTCTTCCAGCCTGAGCGACATGACTTTATGTATGCTCAACTCTCCAGCTTGAGCTTATACCTATTAGCTAGACTCATAGACCACAGAAAAATATTAACTTGAAGCTTGGGTCTGACACTTTGCTCATTTAGTGGCTTAGCGGCCCGACTCTAGACTCTTATGCCATGTAAGTTTAATGGCGACTTGGACTTACCTGATCGCGGCCTGAAATCCAATTCCATATGCTTTTGATGTTTAGGCATTTCTCGTTAGTTGCTATTTGAGATGCCATGTTGTCCAATGCATTGGCATATATCTGCTCTTCATTCCTTGGTAGCAAATTGTGGTCGCTTGATGAGACAGGTATTGATGTTGAAGCAATGGTTGATGAAGTCTTCTTCTTCCAGATAGTGTTCTTCAAAATTGTGACCTCCGCATTTATCGTTGCTTTATTTTTGTTGTTAAGAGGCTATAAAGGAGTTGTGTATCTTTCTTGTTGTTGAGCCTCAATCGCGGATTTTGGAACCCACATTGTTCTTGGGCCTGGTGTGATGTCCTTTGCCACTTGCTTTGTTTCTTCTTTGACTTGATGGTACCTTGTCTTTAACTTCCAAATATGGTTGTTGCTTTTGTAAAAGACTTGCTCTTGTAGTAATTGACGAGGGATCCATCTATAGGTTGTAGTACTCTTGGGTGTAGCGGGTGGTTGCTCTTGATTTCTTGATGTTTCTTGCTTTTCGTGGACGATTCCTTGATAAGCTACTACCTTAGGTAACCAGATTTGAAAGTTACCCTCATAGAATCCTTGTGCTTCGAGTAACTCGACTGGAATGAATCTTTGGACTTGCTTGGAGGTGATCTTCACTTGACTTTGTTGGGTAGTCTGGTAGAATTCTGATTTCATTACCCAGACTTGTCGTATGGTTTGTCCAGTGGAAGACCTTCTCTTTTGCTTTTTGTACCTGTCCTTTCTCTTGGTTGAGTTATGTGATTGACGTTGACAACTTTGTTGATTCGTGACTGAGTGGTTGTCATGGGATGGATATCGTCAGGCTGTTATCTTGGGCTTGTTGACCCAAACATCTGAATTTCCTTTCTTGTAGCCTTGTGCAATAATTGACTCGCTTGATGTGATCCATCCTGTTACCTTTGCTTGTTGAGGTTGTTCCTGTGATTGTATCCAAATTGGATCATTAACTTTAATATGTGCCTTGGATACTAGCACTTGGTTGACCTATTTTGACTTCCTTTGGAGACTTTCGGGCGATGGAAACTTCGGTTGATAGACTTTTTGCTTGGGTTTCCATTGTTTTGTTGATGGTTTGGCTTTTGATGTAGAGGCTTTGTCTTGCACTTGCATTGGCTGGGCTAGAGACTGTGGGCTTACTTTAGCTTTTCCTTTTTCAATAGCCAAGAATCTTTGAACTGTTGTAGGCTTGACCTCTGTTGCCACTTGATAGCTTGTCGTGATGACCATTGTTGAAGATTCAGGCTCATTTTCAAAGACTTATGCCCATGGCTTGGACAAAATCAAGTGTGTTCCCATTTTTCGAGAATCTACCACCAAGAATTTTTCTTTGACATTCTGTGAGTGTAGTTGGAGAGTAGCTTCTGCAATCCCCATACTTATAACATCCACTTCAGGTGAGATATTTACCTTTATCTGAATATCATAAAGCTTTGGCTTACCTAGAAGTAACCACATGCCATATGGCATGACATTAGTCGTGGAATTTGTATCAATTTCTGCCATAAAATTCATCTTGACTCCGTCTTGTGCACTTAGCAAAAAGTTGATCTTCTTTGGTACTAGATTGCTTGTGTTCTCTTGAGTGACTTGAGCAATCTTTGGCCTGGACTCCTTGTCGTCTGAGGTTCTAGTGGTGAGAGATGCATCATGTGGTGGTGATTTGCATCTAGCACTTTGGATAGCTGTCATACCTCCCTCCGTTGTAGCAAGTGTAGCAATACCACCCAATGATATTGTAGACATCATTGAGGTATTCACTTCTTGCCTATCTGACCCTTCACTATATGAATCACAATCAGGATCACCCATAGAGTCATTTGTCTTGACTTTGAGTTCATCATACTCAGATTCTTCATCTATCTCACACATAACCCTTAGCATGTAGTAGGGGATTATGTCATACCCATTCTCATCGCAAAATTTTGTTGGTGTGGTCTCATTAACACAGACATCCAAAGTAGCCAATATCTGAGTCCACTCTAGCGGTTCTAATGCCTCTTCCGGAAAAGGTTCTCTTATGTAAGCATCATCTTCTAAGACCCTCTCTAAGGCATTCTCATTTCTCCCAAAGTCACTACACTCCGATGCTCCGCACATCCAGATTTCTTTCTTTTTGCCCATCCATGGATGGTCTATTGATCCACTTTGTGTTGCAGAATCAAAATCTTCCACGGGCGTTCTAGTTACATCTTGGTAACTATGATTTCTCATATTTACACGTGTTGTGGTTTCAGCATGTCTCAAGTATAGATAATCATAACCCCAATCTTGAACCATCTTGAGTTGTCTCATGAATGGTCTTCCAAGGATGATTTCATAGTTAGTTTTCTTGCCAAAGTCAACTATGGCAAAAGTATGTGCATATTCTATACCACAAGAAGACACCACTATCGCTTCTAGCAATCCCATGGGTCTTTCCACATGCCCATCCGCTAACTTTAATTTTATTCTGGTTGTTTTAAAGGCGGGCCTACCCCATTTCCCCCATATTCGTTTTGTTGCTATGGCAATTCCTGCTCCGCTGTCAAGTATAGCTTTTGTTTCAATCCCATTGTACTCGACAGGCAAAGTGGCATTACCATCTTCTCCTTCACAGTACTCTCCTACTTTGTTCAGAGGTACCGGTCTTACATTTGATCTAGGCTTCTCGATCTCATCTAGCTCTTTTTCCAGGAACCTTAACGGGCTTTTGATCCCAATTTTTTCCAAGCATTTTCCTATATCCGTCCACATACTTGGCCTAATTTTCAAAAGTTCTGCCAATGTAATTGTGCACTTCATTGGCGTGGATAGCAAGTCAGTCAAAATTTTTGTGTCCAATTCTTTTGTCCCCCCTAGCCTCTGTGATGGAACTCTCACAATCTCAGACTTTGCCTCAAAATCTCCCATGTACTGTGGCAAAGTTCTTAACGATGCAGGTCTACTGTCTTCGGAGGCTATCGATCCTACATCACCATAATATGACCTCACATCAACACTCATTTGTGGTCTATCTAATGTGATTTCAGGAAATGGTGCTGGTCCAGCATCCTCTTCTCTTTTTTGGGCATCTCGAACAGCCTTCCATAACTCCTCTGGCCACTGCTCCTCAACTTAGGAACATAGGGTGGGAAATCCCTCATTGATTCATCTGTTGTATTTTGGACTACCCTCGAGTCTTGCGACCTTGGCAGTGGTTCTTCCCAATGATCTACCTCTTCTCTAGGCAATTCGTCTACTTTAATGCTCTCATCTTTGTGCATTGGGGTGACTATCCTATCCTTCAATTCTGGTGGAGGTGGTTCTAGCAATGCTTGAGCAGTTTTAATGAGCTGCTTACACATTTCTAGCCTCTGCTTCTCTAGTTCAGGATAAGGATGGGTCATCCATCTTTGTTCTAAGGTCTGTCTATTTGCCAATCTAGCCTCATAAGCCTGTAAAATCGCGTCTAAAGGCTCATTCACTTTGTCCACTAGGACAGATCCTCCTGAACTAGCACTCTTGGGTGCTTCAGCTGGTTTAAGGGTTTCAACTTCCCTTTGCTGTGTCTGTTGCTCTTGAGTTGTTTCCAACTCAGTTGTAACAGCCTTTTCTTCTCCTTTCTCCCTTTCTAGTCTCGCTTTCATTCTAGTCCTTCTTGCTCGTCTAGAGTTTCTACGGCTTTTGGAACTCTTACTAGTCTCTCCATCTGTAGGCTTCTGCTCTTGCACTTTTGCTTGTGCTCTTGTGACAATGTTTACTGGAGCAACTTGCTTACTTTCATCTTCTTGTTGTTTAAGCACCTGCTCTTTTGCAATGGTTTCTTGCTCTATTGTTGTTGTCGTCTCTCCTTTTGTTGCGGCTCGTTCTTTCTTTGATTTGATGGTAGAAGGAAAGGTAACATGTGGTTGCATTTTACCTTTCTTTCTTGGATTCTTAGGACGATCTAAAATCATATGTGTGATTGCACACTCATTACAATATACATTTATCATGATATCATGGTGTGGACAATCCTTAATCAAGTGATCACTACTATCACATCTGTCACATGGACATATTGGTTGTTGTGGCAATACTTGATATTGACCTTGAAGTGGCCTCTAATCTACCACATTTCTTTCTATTTGAAGCTCATGACTCACATATGCATTTCTAGCAGCTATGGGTCTTTCACTTAAGAACACTTGTTCCGCTATAGAATGATATCTAGGAGGTTCATACATAACATGCTCAAAGCCTGGTGGAGTCTTAGGTCTATAGTCAGGACAATGTTGCGTCGGATGGTCCCCTCCACATGTCATGCACCTTCGTCGTTGAGGAATTCTATAGGCTGGTACTCTGTCAGAGTGGTTGATGCATTGCATCACATTCTCTTTGATTTGCTCCTCAACATTTACTTGGTTTTGTCCTAGATTCCCTCTTTGATCCTCAAGATCATCTGTTTTCTTTTCCTCACTCGCATCATTCATCTTCTTCTGACCCTCTTCATAGAATTCGCAATTGTCAACTAGGTCAACTGCCGCTTTGGTCACCTCTTCTAAGGTTTGGTATCTTTTCACGTGTAGGTCCTTTTGGAGATTCTCATTCCTAAGCCCTCTGATGAAGCATAGGATCTGACATTCTAGTGTGGGTAACTCTTGGGTAGGACATCTAGCAACATATTGCTTGAAACGCAGTATTGCATGTCGCAATGTTTCTGTTTCGCCTTGTTTAAATTCCTGAATCTTAGGAAGGGTGTTATGTTTTATGCCCCTCTTGGTGAATTCTTGAACAAATTCATCCAACATTTTCTCAATGGTTGTGAACTCTCTCCGGTTCAATAGTTCAAACCATGCTTGTGCATTGTCCTCCAATGTAAGTCCAAAACCCTCATACTGCGTGTGGAAGTCCTCTACTCGTTCTACTCGTAGGACTTGCTTGAAAGCCGAGACATGGACGTATGGGTCTCCTATGCCATTGTACTTTCTATTTACCCATTTTCTTAGCTGAGATGGTCTTATACTTTGGGGTGCAAAGTATGGAACCATACTCCCCTCTGGTATCGTTTCATCTCTCATTATCGCTCTAAGAGGAAATCCAGGTGGTGGTCCCCTCTTTGGAATTCTCTTAGAGGTTCCTGTGTTTGGTGGATGTATCTGAGGTCCTTCATTGACCAAATATCCACTCATCTCTAATTTGGTTCGCGGATTTGTGCTTTCTACAGCTCTATATTCTCGTCCATACTTGTCAACAAATAAAGATGTCCATTGTCGATCGACCTCGTATGTATAGACATATAAGAGCTTGTACTCTGTCAGCTCTTCTGGGTAAGGCTCTAAGCAACTGTAAAGGTTGAATTGATCTCCATTAATATACCTATATAGTCCTTCACTTTCATGGTTGTACGTCCAAACTCTCTCCACAAAATTGCTCTTTATGTACTGTAGGTTTGGAAGATCTATTCTGGGTGGGTGCTCATCTATCCCTGCAATCCATGTGCTTGTATAAGCTGAGTCTGAGTCTGATGTAGACATGACTTCTAGGATTAACAGATCTAGCTTGTCGTAGTAATACCTCTCTCAATGTGTTCAAGTGTTTTGGTCAGGGAAAATCCAAAACTATGTCCAAAACCTTGAGCGTTTTCTCACAATTCTCTCAAATTGTCGGTTTTAGACACCCATGACTTCCGGATGCATTTTGAGGCCTTAAACAGCGTTTTTGTTGCTTTCAAGCTACGTTTTGATAAAAAAAGTTTTGGAAACGGAGTCCGTATGTGAAAGTTATGACCAAAACAGTGAGATGTAATTTGGAAAGTTGCTCTATCTGATGTTTTTCCAAGTGGTCAGTTTGAGCCCAAAATTGGTGTGTGCACTCCTTAGGCAATGATAAACCCAGTGGTATACTTGGTTTCAAAAAAATTCTCAAAATTTTTTCCTCAGTTGTCTATCGGGATAGACTCACCAAGTACCCCTTGCAGATGTCCAAATGCACTCAAACCTTGTGTACAGGGTATAATGGACCTTCTGAACCCAAATATGAAGTCAGATTTGAATTTTGAATTTTCTATAGTGAATTCCTGAGTCTATCGCGATAGACTCACCAGAGTGTTACTGGGATACAGTTTTTCAACTCTTTTTACAGATTTGAGTTCCCCCTTCTCTTGAGATACTACTCATCAAGTTTCAAGCAATTTGGAATACTTTTCCTTTGTAACTTGCATCAAACAACAGTTTCTTTTCTGATCTTATGAAGTAATCCTCTTAGATGCACTTACAATACTCCAAATTTACTCAAAGTTTAACCATAGGCTCACAACAACATGTAGAACAAGGCCCTAAGGTCAATTTTCAAAAATTTCAATTTTTGGGAAAAAGCCTCAGTCTATCGCGATAGACTCAGCAGATTCTTCAGTTTTGAAAATTTTTCAGATTTCTCTTTACCACTGTGTTCCCTATGCTCTGTACACCTTGCTCACCAATTTCCACTTGTTTTGGAGTTTTTCTTAGGTCTCTAACTCCAACTCTAGAATTCTGAGTCTATCTGATCACTAGAAATAGACTTAGGATGACTTCCCAATGTCCAAAATCCACCAAATTTTGTGTGTAACCTCCTGAGAGGCTAAACAAGCTATGCTCCAGAGGGTTTTGAAAAATTCAGTTTCTTTGGCCCTGCTTTGAGTCTATCGCGATAGACTCAGCAAGTACCCCTTTTATAGGTCAAACTTGAACTTTGACTATACCACTATGTTCCAACACCTCTCTTTAGTCCTACTACCAATTTTCAAGTGGTTTGGACTTTTACTTTGTCAGTTAGACCAAATCTGGTGTTTTCTACAAGCTGAATCCTCTCAAATGGTCTTAGACCCACTTTCTGATGTCCAAATGACTTCAAAATTTTTATGTGTCCTTGATAGCACCTTTCCGAGCTATGCCACAGAGGTTTTTGAAAAATTCAGTTTCTATCATTGGGTTCTTAGTCTATCACGATAGACTCACCAAGTATGCTAACATGACACTTTTTTCAAATTTTCTCTTCACAGATGTGTTCCCCACCCTCTGTAGATCATGTATACCAAGTTTCACAAGGTTTGGAAATTTGGTCAAGTCCCTTTACCCAATTTGTCTCTGAAGTCTTACTCAAAACACCAGACAAGTGCTTTGGTGGTCTTCTTGATGTCCAATTTCAAATTTGAAATGATGGTTAAGGTCTAGGTGAGGAGTGGATTCAAGCTATCTAGTCACAATTTCCAAAAACTGTCCCACTCAAAATGTCATGAGTCTATCGCGGTAGACTAGGCAGATTGTGCAAGAAAAGTCAACTCAAAATTGTGACTTCACTTTTAGATTCCCCTTACTCTCTTGTGTCTATCCCTCAAATTTCATGCAATTTGGACACTTGGTTTGTGTTTTGGGCCATTTTTAGTGTTTTTGTCAGAACCTGAATCTCTATCTGGGCTTTAGATTCACTTCTAGTGATCCAAACACCTTGAAATTTGGTGTGTATGCTATGTAGGCTCTGCTTAAGCTATCCCTAGGAGGGATTTGCAAAATAAGGTCCACAGCCGAATATCCCCAACCTATCGCGATAGGCTCATAAAGTTTCCTAGTTTTGGTCTTTTTACAAAGTTCTCTTCACAACTAGTTTCCTTATCCTCTATATAGTGAATACACAAAGTTGTGCAATGTTTGGACTATTGGTCAAGGTCTTTTTACCACTGTGTCTCTAAACTTAGACTCTAAACACCAGACTTGAGGTTTGGTGGTCAAGCAGGTGTCCAAGTACACTCAATTTTTGGGAGCAGCCTTGTATTGATGTGTTTTACCTGTGGTATGAGGGATTTTGCATGTTTGTGAGTCTATCTCCAATTCATCAGTCTATCGCGATAGACTGGGCAGAGAGCCACTGGAAAGTATTTTTTTCTCTGTTTTTGGACAGTTTGGTTTCCAATGCCCTTAGAAGCTTATCCCCAAAGTTTCATTCAATTTGGACTTCTCTCCCTTTGGATTCAAGCATTTCACAGTTCACTTCCTTACACTCAGAAAAAGCAAACTCTGACTTAGATACACAAGCACTGATGCAAATGCTTTGAAATTTCACATACAAGCTCTAGAGCATATGCAAAACAAGGTCTTAAGGTCCAACTTTTTTTTATTAAAAAAAAAAAATTTGCAGATTTGGTTTCAGATTTTTGTTTTTTGAGTTTTTTAGAGTTTTATTATTATTATTATTATTATTATACCAAATCTGTGTTTTCCCCCTACCTTAAGGTCTCCAATGCAAAAACAAGCACTCAAATCGGCTTTCAAACGACCATTTTAGAGCACTTTTACCATAATCAGCACAATTCCGTCTTTTGTGTTTTCAAGCACATTTTCATGTCAAAATTGCTCTAGATCAACATCAGATGTTCTACACTACCTAAAGTCCTACTTTGGATGATTAAATGGTTGTTTTTGTTTTCTGGCAAGCAAACAGCCTCCTGCTTACCTTTTGCGTTTTTCTTTGTGTTTGTTTTTTTTTCTTTTAAGTTCTTCACAACCATAAGTCACAACCAAACACACAAACCATAAAACCTAATCTAAACACACAACAAAATAATATAACCATACCTCAACCTCATGGTGGACCACCTCGGCGAGACACAGGCTCCCTGGCTATCCCTCAGTCAAGAGATCCGCTCTCTGACTTCCCACTAAGAAGGCAAATGGTGACAACACTCTAGAAAACTCTAGAGAAACGCTATACTGTCAAACACGAGTGATGCGGTCTACGCTAGTTTAGGCGCTTCGTCCCCGGCAACGGCGCCAATGTTAGCGGGTACGCCGCGACGGACGATGGAGCACAGCGAGAACACAGACCAACAAACTGTCAATCCGAGGACGTAGATGACCCGACTAGGGCATGGAGGCAATCTCTGGGTTGTCAACCCTGAGCTAGACACGAACAACACTCTACAGTCACTAATCCTACCACAACACTACCATAAAGCAAAGAAACAGACAACGCATCCTACGAAACACTACAAGCTCGAAACAGTCTCAAATCATATCGGAATGACTCGAAATCGGAGGGCAAGACTCACAAGGACATATTCTATATGGCCAAACACCTAAACCCTGAAAATCATAACTGTAAGACCTCTAATCGCTATCGCGATAGACTCAAAACAGCAATTTCCAAAGTGTCCGGAACTGATCTACAAAGACATCAACAGGAAGAGCTTCTCGCCCTGATTCTAACGACTACTCGATCATTCAGAACAGATGTCGTTTGAGGTACTTACGACCAAATATAGCTCGTAGCAGGCGGGCTCGCGATGTGGTCCTCGGCTTGCATTGCTTGCATCGACGCGGAGAGCTCCTCGATGCTAACACACTCCTACTCTCATATCTGCAATGTGATTAGTGTGCGCGGCGGTGTGTGTGCATGAAGCTCACTACTCTGTGTTGCAAAACCCACGACTGTATATTAATTGTGATAACGTGATGTGTTTTTTACAAAGCCTTAGGTTTTAGCTTATATACAAAGCCTTCAAACCTAATGTCCGGCCAAATGACCTGAATTGTTCCTAGGCTTCTACAGAGCTTAATTACAAGAAACTGAGTTGGCTTTACTCATGATACAAGCATCTGCGGCCAAAATACAAGTGCCGATTTAAAATATGAGGTTCCCGTAAACATTACAAAAGTGGCCGTAATGGCTCAAAACAATAATAACGGGATATTCGATGACATCCATGAACTTGTATCTTCATGTTGCAGCATCCATCTTCATCTTTATTACTTCATCACCATCTTCATGTGGAATCTTTACAGAATCTTTGAGGAATCTTTAATGGAATCTTTATGGAAACGTTGTTGAAAGGGCGTCCTTTCAACAGGGTCTTATTTATAGCTCTCAGGAGTTACTGCAGTAATTGACTGCGGTAATTATTATGAGTGTAGATGTTCCTGCTTTCGCTGGTCGGCCTTCTAAGGGGTAGTTCTCGCCTGCTGGGACTATCCTTGCCTTCTACATCCTTCCCTCCTTTCTTGAATTTTGGTATAGCTCCAACATTTTTGAAAAAAAATCCACCGCTTGATTTTGATTTGGTGTTGAGAAACCCTTCTGGTTTCCTGATTTGGCTCTTGTTCCTCATGATAGTATTCTTTTGGTATGGCTAGCTTTATGCCATATTTCATGATTGTTGAGTACTTGACAACCATATGGTTGTAATTTCAAGGGTGCCAAGCCAAGGAGATTCCAGTGTCTTACTTGGAAAATCCACCATCTGATTCTGAGATGAAACTACCCAATATCCTTCCACTAAACTCCCTTCCTCTTGCCCTTCTTTTGAGTTGGTGCCTCAGAAGTCCCAGTGCCAAAATTGTCCTTCTGGATAAGTCTGTAAATGGCCTCCTGCTCAAGATGATCCCACCTTTCAGTGGACATCTCAAATTCATAAGGCGTGAGGGCGTTGTAGGTTTTGGTGTCGGGATCATACAAACTGCGTTTACCCTTTGTCAGATGGGTTCTGGCCAATTTATGACAATGTGAAGCTGTGTGGATCCATCCTTGCAAGAGAGGCTGATTCGTCTTAATTCTAGCTTCAAAGAGAATCTCAGCCATCTCTGTATATTGTGGTCCCAGTTCTGGTTTAGCAGTGATATCCTTTTCAGGGATCTTGGAAGACTCCACAGTCAGTTGAAGCAACTGATTTGTGATCTTCGTTAAGCCATGGAGCTGGATCTTCCACTATCCCATACAGAGTTTGACCCTCTGCATTTCTCCCTGTAGATCCATGATATTATCCAGTTTGATGGCATCATTGATCAGTGATTGCCAAGTTTTCCATTCTATAGTGGCTCGCTCATACTAGTCGTGGAGTTCATTAGTGATGCTAAAATAAGTGAGCCAATCCACTAGTTATGGATGCTGAGGATACAAAGCTAGGAAAAATCTAGGCAGCTCAGCCTCTTTAGAAGGTAATGCATACAGGAGAATTGGATAATGAGGCACAAACTCCAAAAACTTAAGAACAGCTTGGTTTTCCTACTACATCATCTTTCTAGTAACTCGGACCAACTGAAAGAGTTTTCAGAGAGCAATTAAATGTTCTCCTACTGTCATTTGTGTTCGGGGTCCTTTAGTGCTGGAAGATTGATCCTCAACAGTGGCCTGCACCCTCTGATTCAAAACTCCTCTGGCAATTTGCATCTGAAGCAAGACATCTCCAGCTGAGTCTTGACCTCCTTCATACATCTATATGTAGGTATGTTCCCTAGCAGTAGATCCAGTTCAAGAGCTAGAGAGTGTCGATCTGCAGAGGACTTCCTCTGCCAATGTGGATTAACTGTCATATCATCAGAAGTTAGCGTCCACTCAGGTACCCTTTCCAATAGCTGGATTCTGCTAAGATGCACAGGCAATTGACACAATTCTTGATCATGGGAGGCAGTTGACTTCTAGTGTTGAATCATTTCTCTAGCTCCTACATACAGCCTTTGACAACATTCCAAATCAAAGATAAGAGTATCATCTTTCAAATACGTTATAGTAATAGGAGCTTGTTGATGTCTTAATCTCTTGCTCAGTGTGATGAGCTGTAATGAGTGTTGCGCATCACCCTTTAAGGACTCAGTCATAGCTTTGGCTTTGCCTTTGCTGTCTAGAATGTGCCATGACTGGTGTACTGGAGAATCTCCAGTGTTGCCCTGATTGTGCTGCCCACTGCCTTGTTGCTAATCATCAGACTGTTGGTCTTCCGATTGCTGGTTTGGCTAGTCTTTGGGCTGGTCTTGCTGGTCTTTATTGGGTTGATTGTCTTGTGTGGCAGTTGATCCACCGGCTCCACAGCCTAAGGGTGGGGAAGGAGGAAAATCATCATCATCATCAGGTTTGTCGGCCAGGTTGTCCTCCCCTTCCTCATCCTTCTCTTCTTCCCTCTCAAACTCCTCATCAGGATCATTTTGCTGATTGATATAATCTATGATGGCTTGATTTGCTAATGCTGTGTTGTATTCAGAAAGCTTTTCTTGCAAATCACTCTGCATAGTCTCCATAAGTGCCTTCAGATTTTCCATATTTAGAGTGACATTGCCTTATGGACTCAGAATGTCAGCAAGATTATTATAATTATATCTCTTTGTAAGGGAAGCCTTTACTGCAGTGTGAGCTTTCAGTAGTTTATTGAAGTCTGTTTGCTTCATTCATAGCAGAGCCTGAAATCTGACAGCATCTCTTGAGCCCGCTGCCTTGTCTTCCTTTAATTGCCGATTTTCTATTTCTATCTTCAACAACTTTGGTTACAGCTCATTAATTGTCCTTACTGACTGATTTTTAGCAATACTATGCCTGAGTTTTTGTGCAGCCACATCCTTCTGAAGTTTCTGAATCTGTTGTTGGCTACTTTCTAGTTCTTCTTTTAGCTTAGGCATTTGCTCATTAGAAGTTGATGCATCCATCATCTGGTCTAAGGCATTGACAATTATATTCCATGATGTTTGGATAAGCGTCGAGCAGCCATCAGCTATTGTTGCTGGGTCAGAATGAACTGGCTCATAAACCATAACAAGAGTCATGTATGGTAATGCTACCAAATCTGGTTTTTGAAAAATAAATCGGCCTTTGAGAGGATTGTGATATAATTGCTACAATCAATCCTTATTGGCTATGGATAAAGCCAATTCACTGTAATGAATTCTGTTAGCTGGACTGGCAGGTGTTGGGCCCTTTCCTTTGTCTTTATTGACCGTCACCTATTTAGTACTTGACGTTTCTTGCTGGCCCTTGCCAATGTTGTCTGCTAGAGTCTACTCTCCTTGATGGCCCTTTCTAGTGTTGGAGTCTGTTCTTCAGCCATGGCTAAAGTCCTGGACTGCTAAAGATTTTCCAATATGCAAAGACTTGACCTGACTCTCTAGTTGCTTTAGTAAAGCAGTGCTCTTGGCCAACGTAATCCTTGGTTTCTTTGAACCGACGCTTCCTTTTGTGTGGCCTTCCTCTTTTGTCTAGTTAGGGCCAATTGATTGCCTGGAGCCTCTTCGTCTGAAGACAGCTCTAATTGTTAGTGGTTGGAATGGGCTTCGAACCCAAAGCCATCTTTACCTAGAAAGAGGCTTCTGAAGCAGTTGCCAGTAGAGAAATTGCTAGACATACCAAGCCTTAAATACATTCTGAGATTTCAGCTTGGCAATCTGTTGTAAAAAATTGTGAGACAAGATCTGACACAGATTGATCTTAGTGTTAGCATCTAGCCCTTTTGCAAGTAACATGGCAAACACCTTCTTTGACACATATGTAGGGTTGTTTTTTAAATTGAAAGCCTTAGCAACAAACCTATAGGCTGAGGGAATGTCCACTCCTACTACTAGAACCCATTGTGCACTAGCCTTCCTTTTCTTCTTGACTGATTCATCCTCCTTCAGAGCCATACTTATCTGCTCTGCAGATGCCGTGGTTGGCTTCTTCTCATTTAGCATTTTGAAAGCATAGGCAATGTCATCAAGAGTTGTTGTGATCTTTAGTCCGTTGACTATAGCACTGCACTCCTCAGCATTAAAAGAATCAAGAACTTGTTTGATGATGGCTGTGTCAAAATCCAACCTTGTGGCATGTGCGACCATATGCAAATTCCATAGCTGTAGCGGTGATTCTGCCTACGCAGTAAATACATATCTGTGTATTTTGCTATGTGGGATAAGTGGTAGAGAGGCTTGGAGAGAACTGATGATTGTTGCTTGCTCATCCATTTTATCCTGCATCTTCTCCGACATTTTCCTTCTACCCATACACTGTGAAGATGGCAAGTCTGTAGAGGAAGAAGACTTACTTGAATATTCAAAGCCACATCAAGTTGTGTCGGGTAGGGACAGATAGGGACCAATAGAGTCTTTGGACGAGGAGGTTTTCGTAATTCTCTCTTTATTGTGCACAAATTTTAGTAGTATGCATACTAAGAATCATGTTGGGGATGACGACGTCTCTCAAACACCATATAGAATTTGTCACTCTACTTGGGAGGATGAAATGGACTAAAGAGCAGACATGCTTGTGGCAGCTATGTCTCCCAAGCACCAAATGGATTAGTCATCCATCTTGGAATGATGTCGTAGAATAAAAAGCGATCCTCTACCCGCTAAGACAAATCGACTAATGACTATGGCTTTATCTCTTTTACCTCATAGTCGAGGACGACTATGATTTCAAGAGAGAGGTAATGTCATTAAATCTAATATCTAACCAACCCAAATGATTTTCTCATATTAAACTAGAAGCTTGTAGCCCCAGCTCATCTATTACAAATTTTATTCGCAAAGTATTCCTAGTTTATCAAAAATAATAAGTGTTTTTACATGAGATCTCCGAAAAATGGTATCCGAGTTAGCTTGCTGCTAACATTCCCCCCTTCCTCGCCTGTGTCGTCCCTTGACACAGCTTTATGGGCTGAAATAGTATTCAGGTTGACGACTGGCAGGCGGTCTTTAAGTGCATTTAGGGCCTTTTCGTATCTAATCTTTCTCTCTTCATCAAGCACCTATAAAACCTGCATCGTGACTCTGTTTTTAAGTTCCACTTCTGAGTAGCCTACAATTCTCGAAGTTATTCACACATGTTTATGCAAAGATCGGAAGCAAGTGCATAGAAAGACCATGCTTGCATTGCTTTATCCAATTTTGCTTTGTCTACCTTGAGGAGCATGAAAGAATCATCAACCAATGCTTGGCCTACAAGTTGTTGTCCTGAAGGTAAGGAAAGTGCCATAATCTCATTATTCATTGTCAGATCACATTTAATGCCACCGGAGAGTTTGAAGGGAGTGGGCGACACAGCCGTGGTTCGTGGGCATCATCCCACATGGGTTCAACTCAGTTATGGAAGTGGTGGGCGGTTCTATGTAGAGGACGAAAAGACAACATGCGATGGCCAGCTACACTTGCACCATCCTTGCTCTTACCACAGACATTTCTCTTGCTCGTTCGGCTTGGCCCCTCGCCCTTGTGCTCCTTATTGGCCTTCCAGTGACGTCCTAAGCTGGTGAATATCAACGGTCACCTGGGCTACCAACACCTGTATTTCCTGGGCTGATGGATAAGTTACCTTCTCTTTATTTTCATCACGTAAGGCAAGTAAGACAATGTCACAAGGTAAAAATTGTGCCTTTTCTTCCTTTCAAGCTTATGCGTGCACAGGCATCCCAGCTTATATAAGCGCATCTGACTCTTAGCACAAGCACAACCAAAGCAGCCGGCCAGCCAAAGAGAATCCTGCGGGGGCGAGAGCATACGTGTCTCATGCCCTTTTTGACCGGCAAGTGGCTGGCTGGCCGTTGTAGCCCACGCCCCACCTCCCCCGGCAACGTCTCCAGCCTCCTGCCATCCAATCAAATCTCTGCAGCCCTCTTCCACTCGCTGGCCGAGTTGCTGCCGGAGAGGTTGTGCTCAATATTGCCAGCCAGCAAGGGAAGATTCCCCATCATCAAATGTTGACTACCGAGCTGCCGTCCGGCACGTTGTGCTAGAGCTATCTGTGTTGATGACAGCTCTACAGTCCCAGACTCTCCCAATCCTCTAGCTTTCGAAGGATTCTCAAAGGCATGAGAGAGAGAGAGAGAGAGAGAGAGAGAGAGAATGAGCAATTTTGCTGCTTTGAAGGTATGAGAGAGAGTGAGATGGAGAAACACAATTGTGCTCTTCACAAGACTCCTCAAGCTATGGTATCGTTGTGTGTGTGTGTGTGTGGGGGGGGGGGGGGGGGGGGGGGGGGCGGGGGGGTGCATGTCTACATGCAGGTACCTTCCCCCTCTGCCCTCAGATTGCAGATGCTCCTTGGCCCTCAGGGTGCTCCCACCTCGCCCGTGCTACTGCCAATGTCGATGACCCCCTGCCCCTGTTGTTGCCGACGACACCCTTACTGGTAGCGTTGAACCTTTTCATGTCCCTAAAGGAAGAATGTTTGCCTATACCATGTTGAACATACACGGCATTCTACCATTTCTGTCAAATGTTCTCTACATAGATAGAAAGATACATGATGCTTTCTTCTATTGATCTAATGACGCTCCAATGGTGGCAACTTATTTGTTTGGTGAAAAATAGCGACTTGGGATATGGATGGAGATATTTCCGATGATCTCTCTCTCTCTCTCTCTCTCTCTCTCTCTCTGTGTGTGTGTGTGTGTGTGTGTGTTGTCAACGGGTGTAAGTAGGGGAGGCCTCGGCAGTAGGCGACCATTGTATGTGTGTGTGTGTGTGTGTGTGTGTGTGTTGTTTGTGTGCAGCACTGCGAGAGAGTGTGGAACAAGGGCTCAGGTATCATTTCTGCACATGCTTGTGTTCTTTAGAAAGAACTTCCAACCCACAAAGGCAGAAGTGAGCGACCTTTTTTGTGGTGGGTATATATGTTGTCTGTGTTAATGGATAGATTTGCAATGAGACCCTCCCTTCATTTTAAGGCAGGAACAAGTGTTCACTCCTTAGCGCGCGCTCGCGCACACAGCCTCTCTCCTCCCTCCGTTTATGTGTTAGTGTGACTCACTTGTTGTGCAAGTCCCTTATATGGCCATCCTTGCATTCTTCGTTTGAAGGCAAGAAGAGGCCTTTAAGCATCCTCCTCTGCGTGCTGGCTCTTCACTTACGCATTTCTGCAAGAAAGCATGTTTACTCACCTCTCAACAAGAAAAGGCTGATGTATGTGGTTTTGTTGGCAGTTAAGAAACAAGAAGCCATAAAGAGTGGTGCATGATAACTTCCATTCAACGTCATGGCATTCTCCTCCCTGTGCTTATTTTATGTTTCATTCTTCTATTGCTCTCCTCATTCAACGGCACCACATCCTTTCCCCTCTGCACCTTATCTTATGTTTCTTTCTTCTATTGCTCTCCTTATGCCAGCAATTCATTGGAGTTCTGCTACTTGCAAGGCCATGTGACATCCTCCATCAGGCCCATTTAGGCTTAGTGCACAAGATGCGAAGGTTCGGCTCTTAATGCTCACAAGCGTTAAATTTCATAAGTTGCAATGGCTAGGGAGGTCATGTGCAGGTGATCCTTTTTTTTGGACAGCGATTCAAAGGGAATGGAGAACTTATTTGAGCTGGATTGATCTTCTGTAACACGAAAGGAAGCATCGTTTCCCCATGTGGAGTAAGCATTGCGCTCTTTAGTGTGCTCAATATACTGCTCAATGAAGCTATCGATGTTGAGGTAAATGTAGCACTACTATGATGATCTTACAATGTGGTCTCTCACTTTTGAAATTACTATCACTAGTCATTTATGAAAATGGAGATTTCGTGATTTTTGTTGAATGTAGGCCTCGTGATTTTATCACTTCTTTTCTTCTTGTTAAAAATACCCCCTACCAGCTGGGATAAATTTTAAAAAAAGGATAAATTTTTTAAAAACAACAAGAATAATGGGAGATGCGAGCCAAGCGCGACAAAGCACGCATACGTGAGCGAGTGTCAGCGAGGTGGTGGGTGGAAGAGAAAGGTGGGCGCAAAGGCCAATGACGGCGGTAAAACAAGGAGGTAGGCAAAAACAACCAAGATGGTAGACTCATCGGAGCAAGTGCAGAGATAGCCATAGGTGGTTGTGAAGGGGCCTTTGGAAGGTTGAGGTGCAGGCACAGTGGATGTAGGTGGGCACGCGCAAAAGCTAAGAGCGCAGTGGTAAAAGTGCAACCTTTTTTGTATTGCATGGGTTGCAAGTGAGAGTGAGTGGTATGTTCAAAATCCTCCCAATTTTTCAGTAGTTGAAAGGAAAGTGAAAGCTCAGTGAGCATTCACTTTCCTTTGAAATCTCTTTCTCTCTCTCTCTCTCTCTCTCTCTCTCTCTCTCTCTCTCTCACACACACACACACACACACACACCAACCAATGTATTATGGCTTGGGAGGAATTTGATGGGTTCCATTTCATAGATTACACCAGTCATATTGTCCCCCAACTACAAAACCATGTTCTTTGCCAAAAAAAAAAAGGAAATTGTATTGACCTTATATGCTTGAACCTATCCCCTTGTCACTATTGCAACCATTTGACTTAGCTCCACTCCCTTCAATGCGGGACAAGAGGCGTTGAGGCACAAGGAGAAAAGTCACATCGGCATGCACATTATGCTCACTACAAGTTCAAAGTATACCACAATACCTAAATGCTCCGCATTTGCTCACTTTCGAACTTGCTTCCCTCACACTTTCGATCATAACTTAAGACTTTCACACCTTCCTCTCCTAAGGAGAGTATGGGCTCTTCATTGCTATTCTCATCACCACAATTTTAGAGCATCGAGAGAATCACTTGAGCCCCATAGAGAGAACATCACATGTATCTTTGGTCCCATGAGCTTCGAGGGTGATAATAGACTCTCTCTCTCTCTCTCTCTCTCTCTCTCTCTCTCACATACTCACTAGCACTTCTCTCTCTGTCTCCTTTTACTCATTCTCTACAACATCATCTCATGCATGCATGCATTCTCTCCCTTTTTTAATTACAAATGCATACTTATAGATGCAAACAAAAACTTGCGTTCTCTCTCTCTCTCTCTCTCTCTCTCTCTCTCTCATGTCCTTGAAAACTTTCAAACACGACCAAAGATATCAACCAAGCTTAAAGAGATCATGGAAATGTGCAATACACCCACACTCTTCTAGCCATCAATAATAACAAACATTATTGTCTTGAAGAGGGTATATAGAGGAAATTTTCCTCTAGATAGTATTTCATCCTCCTCCTCGAGAACTTGACAATAGTATTACCTTTGTAGGAAGGAAAGGTTCATGTATTTGTGATGGATAAATTGGTGCCAAGATTTTATAGAAGAGTGATCATCGTCGTGGTAAGGGCCCAAGACTCGTACACATAATCCTACTCTTTGGCTTAGTATTAATGCATCGGACATTGTAAACCTTAGGAGAACAAAAAAACATAATACATGGGCACTCTTATCAACCTTTTGAGGGCAAGAAACATCCTTTTACTTCGGCACTTGCAAGTGTTGGATGTTATCTATTGCAACACTGTCAAACACCCATTAAACTCCCTCTAAGCTCCTCATCTCCTGGGATAGATTTTACAAGTCTCTTGGGATTATTTTACAACAGACTTCTCTCCTATGTGGGGGGGGGGGGGGGGGGGGGGGGGGGGGGGATGTGTTCGTGCACCCATGCATATGTGCGGGAGTGTAAGAAGAGGAAACTTGAATAACCAAGTTCAAGCCCTGTTCAGTAGATCTTGTTCCCTGTTGGCTAGTGAAGGTCTTGAGATCAAGCCCTGTTCAATAGATCTTGTACCCTGTTGGCTAGTGAAGATCTTGAGTTCAAGCCCTGTGCATTTATCGAACAGGTATGCTTCTACGGTGATATTCACTTCTCTGCTTCTTCCATTTTTCACTAAATACAAGTTTTAATAAAGCAAAAACTGAGACACGGCAATTAAACTATCTTCACATTCAGCTTATAAGTTATACATTGAACTTACCAACCTCAGTTCAGTGAGCCAATATTTATTCATAGGCATTTAGCATGTGCATAGTAAGGTAATGAGGGAATATCTATCGACTCAACAAAGTCAAGCATATAGTGGATTGGCCTCAACCAAAGAACCAGGTCTAGTTCAAACGTGTTAATAAATGCACACTTGATTAACCAATTAAGACGCAACAAAAAATAATGTTCCCACCAATGCCCTAAATTTGAGGGACCCCTATAACCACACTGGAAGCCTAAGAATATGTACAGGTGATAAACTGGTTTAGGTAATAAGTTGGGTTTGTCTGATTTTGTGATGAAAATCTACTGATTTTACAGACGTCATAATGATTTCTGGCCGAAAAACAAATTTCTGAGCTAATTTGTTATTCCAATATAAAGCTTGGCTACGCAAAGCGAACACATAAAAAAGTACCAATCAAAACGAACAATTCAACAAGATGATAAACTACAACCATGTAAAATGGCCCACAGGTATTCGTCTGCATGTATAAGCAACAAGTGAACTTGCATCACTAAAACAAGGTTAGTAGCCTCCGGAAGCAGAGGAATACAAGAGCACCACACCTGCCTTTGGCTATGCAGTGCATAAGAGAAAATCACCACATGCACAACATTCAATAATTCAACCACATCAACAACAAAATTGAAATGACTGCAGCAAATGTAATCCCCCCTCCTGACTCATCCGAAACCCACTGTGAATTAATTCCTCCCAGTGTGGTGACGAGAGCCCAAGCTTGAGCCACCACTGGTGCAATACAAACACTGAAACGTCCAGAAGTATCACCAGCACCAACTACTCCAACCCAAAGCAACTTCTGAACCTGCCCATTACAAGGACAAGACACCTAGAAAAACCTGTCAAGCTCTGCCAAGAAGCAAATAATGAATATCAAGCTCTAGAAGTGATTTGTTTCAATCTTCTTGGAAAGTAGATTGATGGACTTCAAAGTGGAGGTAGGTCAGAAAACTACAGGACAGAATTGCACGACACTTCCAGCCTTCCATTGGGCAGCGAACCACACTGCCAAGAATGGTCACTAAATCCTCGCCGTTCGCTCGATCATGAGTAAACCCAACACCATAGCCATCAACATCAATCAATGTAAACCCAGTAATTATGGCCATCAACACCAATCAATCTATGAGTATAAACCCAACACCACTCAATCTATGAGTAAACCCAACACAGCCACCAACACCACTCAATCTGAGGTAAACCCCAACACCATGGCCATCAACACGAATCAATGTAAAATACTATCCTCCACGGCCAGTCTCACTCTTGTTTAGGGTAAGCTCGATCTGTGAGTAAACTCAACACCATAGCCATCAACACCAATCAATGCAAACTGAACATCAGAGCAATGCAAACCGAACACCAGAGCCATCAACACCAATCCATGTGAAATACTATCCTCCCCAGCCAGCCTCGCTCTTCCCTACACATCTCAATCCCTACGATCGCCTTCATCACCTTTGTCAACAATCACAATTACATATAGACCACTGATGTATCATCATCATCATGCCAACAAGCTACTTGTCCTTCTTAATCAAAATAACGAGAGATTGTCTGCCTGCCTGCATACATCACCTTCCAAATCCTCACAACATAAATGTGGCTTTCACCAACCACCAGAATTCCCCTCTTGGAGTACTGCCCCTTGATTTATCTTCAGCTTTCCCTACATGCGTTACCGCCTGTAACGCCCACGCAAGGACATGGGATCAGAAGGACATTCGACAGCTGAATGACCTCGACCACCACAGGTATCACAGATGAAGGCACCTAGGCACTCCCTGGTAAAATGGCCGATTTGATTACAGTTCCTGCAAAATGGAGGGTCCAGATAAGGTTGCGGAGGGAGTGCGCGACTTGATCGAGCACGTGGAGGGATGCAGTCACGGGCGATATGACCCTTCTGGTTGCAAGTGTTACAAACTGGGGTGTTCCTGCACTCTCTAGCCACATGCCCGGGTTTGCGACAGTTGTTGCAAGTCCTTTCATTCTTACAATCTGCTGCCAGGTGGCCCGGCCGGTGACAATTATTACAGAGGCGCGTATCAATATGATCTTTTGATGAGCAGTCCTTGGCAACATGTCCAGTTCGGCTGCAAAGTCGGCAAACTGCCTCATTTGGACAAGCATTTGCATTATGGCCAGGCTCCTTGCAGTTCCAACAGGCAGGGTCGTTCGCACAGGTGGAAGTACTATGACTGCCAAGACAAAGGAACTTAGCACAACTGAAACTGGAGAAGGGGAGGGAAGGGGAGGGGGGGTAGAGGGGGGGGGGGGGGGAAGGGGGGGGAAGGGGGCTGTGTATTGTTATGTGTACTTAAATAGCTTAAAAATAAGCACAAGCATCTTACCCTGGAAGTCCACAGTTGTTGCACAAAGCAAGATTTGGACACTCTCGTGCAAAATGTCCAGGGCGATGGCAGCTGTTGCAAAGGTCACCAGGAAGCCTAAGGCAACCACAAACAAGCACATCAAGCCCAGAGTATTGTTGGCAGAATATATATACCTTACTCAGGACAGCACAAGAACAAGGCACACAAGAAATAGGACAAAAGGGGGTTGGGGGTGGGGGGGGGGGGTGTGCAGCCAATTTCTTGAGGCCATCGCATGCATCTTCAATTGTAATAAGGCACGGCATGTTTCCTATGTTTGGTTGCTCATATAGATTCTTACAATGTCTCAACATGCTTGCCCTCTATATTTCTCAAACAGTTACCACATGCATGTGCCTTCTCCTTAGCTTAGAAAACACTTCTTCTCCTTTTTCAAACAAGTGCTTTGTATGCATGCAAATACTTTTGATAGTCTCCTTATCTTTGTTTGCATCTAGACTAACAACAATGGCAGGCCGCAACACCACACGATCGCGGTTATGCGGAAGCAAACCATCAACAAACGATGATAATTTGCAAACAAGCAGTATGAGATTATCAGTCCTCCACAATCTGCATGAACCTCACCCTAATAAAATCTTTGAGCAATCAGTAAAATCTTTCAACAGACACTATCCAACAGCACAAATGATTGGGAAGATGTAAATTCACGTCAGTTCATAGCCATTTCATACCTTGGCCCTCGCCTGAACTTGCCACGGGGAGGACTCCTTACAGCACCCAACCTACGTGAAGAACCATGATCTGCATCTCCACGCCCTTTTCGTGAAAGGTTATCAATCCCCATCCTGATTGATGCAACTGTATTTTAGAGGAACAAATTACAAACAAAAGAATAACCTTCACAAGGTGAAAAAATCCTCGATGTTAAGACTACGAGGACCAACTGCAAAAAAGTAAGATAATCAGAGAACCAAAATCAAGAAACAAGCTTGTGAAAGAAGAAAGATTTCTATTTTAAAGCAACGATTACTATGAGACAAACTACTAGTGAGGAAGAAATGTAATAGGTAACATGAAGGGCTAGCTTGTTTAAAAGAAAATACACCTTATATCTACAAGAACTAAATTCGAAGACTTCAACAAGGACCACAGTGATGGCATAAAATCCCGACTTATATCTACAAGAACTAAATTCGAGGACTTCAACAAGGACATAGTTGTCGTGTCTGATGGCATAAATCTGGAATAAATAAAACTTTAGCATAATTCTACTGGAGACAAAAACATATTTTCAGACCATCGCAATTTGACCAATCAACCACAGCACATGCTAGCATGCCAAAACAACCCATACACAGTCATCGGATGAATTATTAGAGCATCACAAACATGCCGTAAGCACCACCACTGATGAGCTCATAAGAGCGAAACGCGTTTGGTGGTACTCTCCCTATTTCTACCCACTAATTTTGGCACCTATCTTTTGCTAATCTTATGAAGTCTTTTTCGCACGCTTGAGTACTCGTTTTATTTTTTTTTAAAGCTAGCATGCCAAAACAACCCATACACAGTCATCGGATGAATTATTAGAGCATCACAAACATGACAGCATGTATTACTACAGGTTGATTTAAGCAGCCTGGTAGGGGCCTCTCTAGACTTTCAAAATTTATCACAAGGATTTATTAGCTTCGGCAGGATGGCCAACTGATGGATGACTTGGCACAGCTGTCCGCCCTCTAAATGTTCATAACTTCTGCAAAGTAGTAGCCACTTGGTATAAAAAAGAGGAGTGAACTAAAGGGAGAAGGGCTGAGGCTAACTCATCTCGTGCTCTCATAAAATCCCCGTGAAGATGAGCATCTGAGGAGACATAAGGCTCGTCTCAATGTTCACCACCAATAAGTCCTTTATGAATTTGAATTTAACAACTCTAGCCTCATGGCATGGGGGAGAAATAGGGATGAAACTCAAATTTCAAAATTCCAATGATGAAAACATAGATAAGAAGTGTCAACACAGAGCATAGATAAGAAATATCAACACAGAGCCTTGAGAGAAAACATGTACGTCTGTAATTTTCCATCGCTCGTAGAAAAGACCTGGTCGCCAGTTAACACATGAGTATGCAACCATAGAACCTGTTCCTTCATGTTGTAATTTACCACAAGCATGCGAGGTGTTAGTGCAACAAAAAGCCTCCATATCACAAGAAAGTTGGTACTAGGAAAGTCCTTTTATCGTTTTAGGAAGTCCTATCCTTCCATCTTTCGGTGATGTGATTTTTTGTTATAGTAGTGTTTGCCCAAGTAGTGAAGCTAACATTGAGAGGGAGACTTCACACCAAAATTGTTTTCTTTGATGAACTGAGGTTCCCTGGTTTCCCATAAGGTCTGGCCAAGCTCGTGCATCCCTATTGTCAGCCCCACTTTGTCCATTGAACAGAGGTACGCCCAGTCAAGCCGGTTAACAACTTCAAGAAACAGTCGAATTGCTGTTTGGCCTGTCTCTTGGAGGGGTTTTGGGAGCTAAAAGCTGCCCCCTTTTGTCCTTTTCCTCTTACCAAGGAGCATCCAAGAGTGCCCCTTTCCTATCCTCCCCTCTCCATGACCTCTTTGGATGAACCCAATGCCCCGACTTTTTCATCCCCAACAAGAACAGATGAACTCTCTCTCTCTCTCTCTCTCTCTCTCTCTCGTGCGCGCGCGCCCACACACAGAGCGCTCAAGCAGCTGGGTACAGGAAAACTTACCAGGAAAAGAAGCTAATATCGTGCAGGTAACCAAGAAGAGTCTCTCCAACGGTTAGGGCTGCCTAGGAGCAGTCTCTCCGCTCTCAAAACCGATATGAGGGTAATTGGATCGAATCGCACTTATACAAAACGATAGATAACTTGTGAAGGAGCATTGTGCGAAGGGTTGCAAACTTGCAAAGCATGCATGAATTTGACCTTAACTAGGCTAGTATGTGTGCTCAATTTTGATCTGTTCCCAATTGAAGGGAATAAGCAAGGATGTGCCGACAAGAGGGAAAAGGAGGCAAAAAGAAAGGGGTCATTCCGGATCTTTCTGTCTAGAAAGTTGTTGATGTAGGTGAAGGTGGGTTGATGGGTGTCAAAGCTTGCCGACCTGCAGAAAGGCGGTCAGGCAATTTGATGTCTCTCTCTCTCTCTCTCTCTCTCTCTCTCTCTCTCTCTCTCTCTGGTAGAGTCTTGTAGGCGGTTCCAGTATCTCTCGTGAAGTCTTGTAGGTGTCTACAATGCCTCTATCATTCTTGCACTGCTCCACGTAGATGCAGTGTTGCCTACAAAGCATCCGAGGGGAGGAGGAAGGGCAGATGGAGTTGGCCGATGGGGCGATGATCTGTAAGGGAAAGCGTGCGAATGTGGACGGGGGCGGTAATAGGTCTCTCTCTCTCTCTCTCTCTCTCTCTCTCTCTCTCTCTCTCTCTCTCTCAGGTCTCCCCAATCTCAGAAAAAGGAAAAATGTTGCAAAAGCATCAAGATTCCTCATATAAAAATTAAACAATTTGGATGGTGCTGAAAATTATGAAGGCCGTGAATTTGGAAGGTCATGAAGTATATGGAAGGTCGCACATGGTTTGCGACGGCATACTCAGCTTGTCTCACTTGCCCCACCGTCAAGCCTTCTCTGCTCGGGCACCCCCTTTTTCTTGCTGCGCCTTCTCTTGCAACACTCTTAGAGCCCAGCCAGCTTGCTTCTGAATTAGGTGACAATCTAGCCATACAAGTAGAAAAAGCTTTGAGTGTGATGTTTCATAGATGTTTTCGATGACTAGGTTATGTAATCATAAAGCAGGCACACCACACACACGATCGTTAGACGAGTGCGTTAAAGAGGTAGTGTTATTCTCCCCTATTAAAATAATCACAAAAAGATGCCCTCCTTTTCGCTCCCCTAATGTTAGGAGCCAAGTTTGAGCTTTCAGTGTTGGAAGCAAGTATAATGAATATGAGTGGAAACTTTCACAAGTGTACTTACGCTGGTTCACAAAACTCTAGATGTCGTAATCTTTGTGTCACTAAGAGCGTCCACTATAACTGGGAAATAAATGAAGGGTAAGCTTGAAATATTACTTTGTAATATTAGGATGAACAAACATTCTAACAACAAATTCTATCCCAACAATAGGAACAATAATGCAGTTTGTAAAGTACAAGATGTCGAAGTATATCTTGCATGACAACTAGTCTAAGCAAGATCGATGGTGGTGAGAAGACAATTAAGCTTTGTAGAAGAGAAACAAATGACAAAGAGAACAAAACAACGAAGTATAGTATGTACGACAACCAGCATGGGCTCACGAGGAGATTGCATTTAAAGAAAGTCCTTCCAAGAGCATCTTCTTAAAATAGTCGGGCTCACGAGGAGATTGCATTTAAAGAAAGTCCTTCCAAGAGCATCTTCTTAAAATAGTCTGAAGCTTCCTTGCCACAAGAGACAACATTTTGTATAGAAAGTTCATCAAGAAATTTGTGTGCTTTCATAAGGGTGCCACAATTGATATGCATATTAACCAAAGCATAGCCAATTTAATAGCATCCTCTCTCGCTAAATGTTAACCCTCATGGCTCACGGACACCCTATCACCTACGACAGACGTTGTATTATTTACTTGGTAGAGTCAGGTATCGGGCTTATCGGTCCAATAGGAAAAGGGTAAGAGTGATCGCTGATGAGAGGCGCACTCTAACTGGAACATTCAAGGGATTAGTTGGCTAAGCATGGGCACCCAAGTGTGAATGGGGCGAGCTCATATAAAAGTCAACTAAACCTAAAATTCACTCATTCTCTCATTTGTGCAATTGAAGAGTGCTCTTGCTCCATCTCCTTGTGTGTGTGTGTATGAGAGAGAGAGAGAGAGAAAGAGAGAGAGAGAGAGAGAGAGAGAGAGAGTGCGATCGAGCATTGCGGCGGCACGACGGCGGCGAGACGGTTGAGTGCGGCATAGCGACGTCTCCCTCTTCTTCGCGGCGAGGAATCCTCCACGACAAGAAGCGTAGAGCGGTGAGTGACACACCATCGCCATCTTGAGCTTACTAGTTTAGTCTTGTTGTGTGCTTGGAGCCATTTGTGGCTCGCACACAGTGTATCGGCAAGTTCCTTGCATTGACACGTGCGACTTACGCGCACATTTTTAGCGCCGCTACCGGGGAAGGCCATACACTAAGCTTGAATGGCACTTTGTGCTTCTTTTGTGGTGCAGTTTCAATTGTAGGAAAGGTAAGGAAGGAGGGTGTATGTGTTGAGAAGAAGGATATTGTGTTGCTACTGTGTATTTTTTTGTTAATGGAGTTTTCAAAGGTACTGTGTAAGGTGTTAGTATTAAGGTTGTTAGTTCTATGTAATATAAAGTACAGCAAGTAGGAAGTAGATCTGTGAGAGTTAATAGAGTGTGTTAGTGTGTAACAGTAGGTGTGTTAGTTGGAAGTAGGTAGGTAGAGTGTGTGTGTGCTCGCGTGCAGGCCGCGGCGACCTTATCCCAAAAAAAAAAAAAGATAGGACCAAGATCGGGAATATCTCCCAGACTCAAGCCCAAACCCAAGCCCATGCTCACACTCAGGTTTAAGCATCTATCGCCCTTTAAAATTACGAATTTTAGCTTCACACGTAGCTAAAAATCGACTTTTTTGAGGACCAACAGAGCTTCAGGTGACCGAACGTTGTGCTGTAAAGCACACCGTGACCCTTTGAGTGATACGCTCGTTTTGAGCTATCACACACTTTAATAAAAAAACCGATCATTAAAAAACATATTTAAATAAAAAAAATGAGTGAAAACGGACGCCTAAAAATGTAAGCGGTTAACCTTCGAGGTTATTTCGCCGATGCTTGTAGGGTGTCAAAGGCACATGCATCTGCGCTCTAGTCGTGTGCTAGAGACGGAGCAACTAGAGAGAATTTTGACTTACGCGAGTTCTCAATATCCACCTACTTTAGGTTCCGGGCCCTCGACGGGGACCCAAGGCAGTACAAACCAAGACCCGAACATAGCAGCTAGTGACTCTTCCTCTGACTACGACGTCATGGAGGATTTCTTAATGCCTAATCCCGATAGCTCAAGCCAAGACATGCATGCCATGGGCCCATGGTCCGGGCCGAGCGTGCTTAGCCGCTTGAAGGAAACCTTTAGTAGAGCCAGTCGCTCCGAGCATGGAGCTAATGATGTAAATGAGGGGGGTGGGGAAGTAAATTCTCCATTCATGACCAACGTAGACCCTATGCCCTTAGAGAATGTTCATGTGAATACTTCATTCACTGCACCTCCTGACTCTTCAAAGTTATTTCCCTCCGAGGACATATTACCCGATGGTGGTAGAAGCCTTACGAAGTACAAGAGGTTGAGCGATATTAAATTGCGGCTAGGGAAAAGGAAGTTGAGAGCTTACGCAAGGCGGAGCAACGAAGAGAGTTAAAAGCAAAAGCCCCTATGTCAATATCCTTGCTAAGAGAGCAATCAAGTGCTTCTGACTTAGCAACCGTTAAAGGGCAACCTCTAGAAAGCAACATTGCATCTAGCTCAAAGGACACCCCTAGCACCTCAATCCTAGATGGAGCGTTTTTAAATGAGAACTGGGAGTACGAACTACAAACGAAAACTCTGACCGACCTTTACACAGGTCACACCTATCACGTGGGTTGGTTAGATGTCCTACAATCACAATGGGTGCTACTAGTGTGGAGGATCAACAACAAAGAGTTTGTGAGGTCATCCATAGGGTCATTGAGTTAGAGAGACAGAACAAGGGAATCAACATGCCTTCAACGGGTCTCATGAGATTCTTGGATACAGGAAAGGCTAAACAACCGACCTTATCGCAAATGGAGACTCCCTCGGTAAGTCCGATGGATCCTCCATATGTTGTTTCTCCAGGGGTCTCAGTGCAATCTGAGCCCACAAGTGATAGCTTTACCTTTCCAAGTCTAGCTCATCTTTCCCTTGATGACACCACGGCTACCATGCCTACCCCAATGATGGGCATGCCAAGAAACACGCCATGGACCTCATTTGTTAGTAAAGTACCACTACATGGTAGCTCAACGCCTGCAACAGTACCTACAAGTGTGTACCAATCGTATGCACCTATGGGTCATCGCACTCATGTAGTCCCTACCCCTCCCATTGTTTCAACAACCTATGCTCCACAACCACAACACCCAAGTTCTTATTTCCATGGGACTATACCGGCTAGCATTGGCATGTCACATCCAACGTCTGCTATGCCTAGGGCCACACCTATGAACTATGGACCGCCACATGGCACAACCCCGTACCAGATGTGGAACCCAAGGGCTTCCTATGCGCCAAGCCCAATGCCAATACCTACTCCACATGTAGTCTCTGGAGCGCCTTCACCCACGGTGCCTGCTCACTTAGGTGACTTGGCAACATTTGCTTAAGCTATTGGTCGATCTATTGCTGAGAATATGCGTAACACGCCTGATAGAGAGCCTACAAGTAAGGCAGTACAAATAGCCAAGCTCACACAAAAATTTAGTGGAGACGGGGATGTGAGAAAGCATATCAAAGTGTTCGAACAAATGTGCGATTCTCTAGGCGAACACAATGACCTGCATAAGAGTAATGCTTTAAGCCTAACCTTAAGTGGGAAGGCAGGGGATTGGTATAGAACCCTAAGGGTGGAAGAAAATGATTTACCCTACTCTTAGGAGATTGTTCTTGAAAGAATACATACGAGAGGGAGTACTTTGGGGTGTAGCCTCTCAACTCCAGAAAGCCCAACGAGAGAAAGGAGAGTCGGTGAGAGACTTTATTAGTCGCTTGAAGCATTTGAATTCTCGTTGTAATCCAAATGAGCGCTTTAATAATAATCAATTGCTTGATAGATTCATTAGGGGATTACGACATGAGGATATCTACAATGGCCTAGTCATTAGAGGTATCACCACTTGGGAAGCAGTCACCACCAATGCGATCCAATTGGAGGATAATTTAATGATTTAAGGAGAAAGAGTGTTTGTTGAGCCTAATTCTATTAGATCGCAAGCATCGGGGCATCAGCCAATGACCCTAAAGCCTATTGCTAAGGAGCCAAAGATATCTGAGATGACTTTAGCAGATCTCACTAAGGCTATTCAAGAGAGTCTTAGAGACAATCGTGCTCCGCAAAACAATCGTATGTATCCAAGAAGGGAGCAACAATGGTGCTTAGTATGCTATGGACCGCATAGTACCAATGAATGCCCTACTTTTAGAGTAAAATTCAATGGGAACTGCAATGCATGTGGGAGGTATGGTCATCAAGCTAAGGATTGCATAGTATTTAAGCGCACGATGGCCAATAGACCAACCTTAGCATGGACAGACACACCTCGAGTGCCTGCATTGATGCCGGCCCCACCTCTTGAACAAAGAGCACAACACATGGTCCCTAGGGCCCCTAATGTTGTCCAAACAACACCCTTACCACCTCAAGTGCTAGGACCGCAACCACCACATCCGAGAATCACTTCAGTGAATCAAGTGGGTTGTGAGTCATCTATTGCTTTTTTGGAAGGCTGTGAGGAAGATATAGATCCTAATATTGCCTATGGGATGGATGTGCTTGAAGAAAGTCCACAATACTACATGGAGGAATATTGGGGACAAGTCAAACCTGTATATCAAGTAGTTGCTCTTGTTGCAAGAGTCCAAAATATCAATTACACTGCTAAGAGACCACCTCTTCAATGCTATGAGTGTGGAGGTCCACATCGTGTAGCCGAGTGTCCTATTAGGCTACAAAAGAACGCCACACTAATGCAAACCAATCAAGCAAGCACGTCTACAATGCCGATCCTCATGTGTAATCGATGTGGCATAGATCATTTGATTGTCCAATGTCCAAATAATCCAAATGCACCGAAGATCATGCCATTAAACTTGCTTGAAGTTATCGAGGAGCCATCACAAGTACACCTGTGGTACCAGTAAACGTACTCACACAATCAATGCTCCAAAAACAAAATTATATTCTTGAGGAAAGAGACACGGCATCAATTGCCCAATCTCAGAAAAAGAAGAAAACACGAAGAAAGAGATCGCAAAAAGCAGCAAAGTCAGACCCCATTTCAAAGACCAACATAGGGACTGGTGACAACCCCGTATATATGAATGATGCTGAAGAGGATTCTGATTCAGGAGAAACCATGGAGACCAAAACGACCACTAAGATAGAAACCAACAAGGAAGATCTTCATGAGCCACAATGGCCAGGATCCAAGAAGAAGATAGGAACTTATCCAAACCCTACAGAGGAGATTGAGTGAGTCAAGCAATTAAGGATTTTGGTAGAAGATACCCAAAGGGATCTAGAACCAACACCTAGGCAGATCCAGATTACAGACATTGTGTTCCCTACGCAACAACAACCTCACCAAGTCCATAGACCCTTAGCCATACCTATTGTCATCCAAGAAGAAAGTGACTTAAAGTCGTGGGAAAGTGGGCGTACTCACTTCTTGATGGAAAGAATGTTTACAGAGGGACTACTTGATCCTATCGAAGAAATGGAGATCCCATCTTCCCCACGTCATGGGACTGAAGCCCAAAAGGTGCCGTTAAACATTGCCGAATTGATGGATTTCATGTCTTCAAAAGTTAGAACCACTATCATGTCCAAACTATATAAAGACCCTGAGCTAGTCTCAACTCTTCGAGCCTTCCTCAATGGAGAACTGAAGTTTGGGCTACCACAATTTGCCTAGCTGGATGGAGCTGGCGAGATGCCAATAGAGGAGGAACACTTAGATCCACATCCCAACCTAGATGAGAACCTTGTTATAGAAATACATGTTAACAAGTTGGGACAATACTTTGAGGGTGATGAATCCAATGCGACTATACCAATCACTACTAAGGGATTAACTGTGAAGGGAATCCTTGATGGTGGCGCTGGGATTAGCATTGTGACTAAAAATTGCCAGGAAACTATGGGAAGACATCACCTTGCGACCACAACCATAGTAGTGAAGATGGCCAATGGGTCTATTGTTAAACCTATTGGGATGCTAGAAGATCTTAAAATCAAGGTCTTTGGACATAAAATAAGGATTACCTTCATTGTTATGGATTTCTCTAAACACACTATGGCATCGGAGATGATCTTAGGACGTCCTTTCATGAGGGAAGCAAATATGGTGCATGACTGGTCTAAAAACCATGTCTACTTGTAGTTCCAAGATTCTGTCATTCGAGTGGATCTTGTAACTGGTCGAGCACATCTTCTAGGGAACAGGTTTATAATTGATCATAGATCTGACACCACAGTTCACTTGGCCCCATTGCAGTATTGTTACACGTGTAAAGCGAACACTGATGTTGGGGAAGATTCTCCTTATATGGATGTACTACCTGGGATGACTGAGTTGGACAATGTGGATTGGGTCCACCTAGCAGTAACCATAGACACTTGGGGAAACAAGGGGACAACCTGGGTAACACCTGAGGGGGATGAAATGCCCGTACCCTTAAATATGCTACAAGCAATGCATATAGCTTCTGACAAGACTCATCCTAATATAACGAAGAAAACATACAAGTGGGTCCCTAAAGCTTCTTTAGCGACCATAGCTAGTGCTAAAAAACAGAAGCCTTGTAAGAAACGTCCCACTCGCCCCAAAAAATGTAAGGAAACGTGGCGGTGGATTCCTAAATGACTATTGGAAGCCCAAGGCTACTATCAAGGAAATGATCAAATTTGGGTGCCAAAATGTAGATTGTGTTCTTACCTGTCACCTGACCCATGTGTGCCCAATCCTATAGCTCCAAAATGAATTGACGATCGTGGAAAGAAAAAAATCACAGAATGCTATACACCTGCTCTAGAGCTAATTTGGGTACCAAAGAAAGAACAATTTGTTCCACCTAGCTTAGGAAGGGGGGAGTACCATGAAGCTTCTAGCTCCTCATGTAATGCATCCATAGAGGTAAAAGCTTCTCCACATCCTCCACCTATAGAAGTGGACCTCCATGAAGATACAAAAGATTCCACACCTCCCAGTGTTCAAGACTCATCTGATGAACCACTTCAAGTTCGATCTTGGGAGAGTACCTTGCCACCCTTGCAACTCGACGAGGCGCCTAAGGTAATAGAAAACTACTGGCAAAAATCCTCACCTATTACCAACTGGAACAATTGGTTTCAAAGGGTGACGAGCACATTTCAAACGATATGATCTACTTAAGGTCGAAGGGGGGAGTGTTTGCCGACAATCATCATTCACTCACTCCCCTCTCAACCTTCCTCCCTGACCTCTCAATCTCCCAATCTTAGGGAATGTATATATAAAGCCTTATACTCACAAAAAACAAAAATAATAAAGAGCAAGAGCAATTAGCAAACGAGTATGCACAATAAAAGTCAAAACATTGACTCAGACCTACACATTCGCATCCGGTACACTAAAACAGAAACCTATGTCATAAAACACCTTTGATCCTTATCACTCGAGTGATGGAGGGTAGGTAGGATTAGTACAATAGGAGTGTTTTTGTTTTAGAGTTTAGTGATTAGCCAAGTCCTTTTTTCCTGCTGATGTGCCTCCTAGAGGTATCCTTGTGTTTCATAGTGTGTATAGGAACGTGTTGCTGTGGTTAGGATTTGGACCTTCATGGAATCTTTCTCTCATTCACACTTCTAATCAAGCCCGACGATCAACACAAACAGGTGTTTCTTGTCCATTAGCATTGCCCCTTATCTATTTTGCGTCCATGTTTGTCTGCTTTAATTGTGATTGGTAGCATAATATTCAGCACATTTGCTTAGTATCAAACATTAAATTCAATGTAACTTTTGTCATAATCACTTGTCTAGGTTTAAAAATCAAGCAGTCCGACTAAGCTAGTTTGACCAAGCTAGGTGTTAGAGATCTTCTCTTAATACCATGGGGAATGCCTTCTTAATAATCTATGGTTACTTAGGTTCTTGATCCGATTTCGGCAGCATTGTGTGAAATGTACTAGGGCTTTCTAGTGGGCTTAGTCCCTATTGACCTTTAGCTTAAGTATTATAAAGGGAGTTTACTAGTGTGATGAGCATGGGGAGGTGTAACAGTGTTATATGACCCCCCAAAAGTTACAAAATTAAAATGTTGAAAACGAACAAACAAAAACAAATCAAAGTGCCACAATGTAAAATCTTAAGCTGGAAGAGAAATCTCAGCTTGATTTGCTACTTCACTCACATGTATCGTCTATGGTACTAGAGCCCTAGAGGTTCCCAGTGTGGGAGCTTTTCCTTGAAAAGCAAAAAACTCAAGGCATACAAAATAAGCACACACATCAAAATTGAATCATTGTGACAAGACTTTGGGGGGTCAAATAAAAGGACATAAATCAGGCGATGATTTCATGAGCAATTCCTTTTGTCGTAGTTTAAGTACAAGGTCTTCTAGGTATAGCCTCTAGTCAGCCCTCGAACATAAAATACTTGGCTCTCGCGATTAAACAACTTAATTGACCAGAGAAAATTGAGAAGCTTACCCATGGTATTAATAGTCGATCTTTAGTGCCTTTCGACCGTTAAATTAGCGACCCCATACTTGTTCAATTTTTTACCTTTCCAACTGTTTATGCGTTTGATTATATTGCAATTTAATGTTTATTGCTAACAAATGGTTTAGAATTTTGCTACCAATCAATTTGTCTGCCTAAAATTGCATATGCGTTTTAATTGTATATGAGAATGCAATTACTGTGCCAATGTTGTTTGATTTTGCAGTGACTGAAGAAGGCTAAGGACATTCATCTCAAATGCTCTTCCACCTCGACGAACGAGCTGCAACTCAATAGCTTCCGAGGAAGGAATCTACATCAGGAAGGGGGATATGTTAACCCTCACGGCTCATGGACACCCTATCACCTACGACAGACGTTGTATTATTTACTTGGTAGAGTCAGGTACCGGGCTTGTCGGTCCAATAGGAAAAGGGTAAGAGTGATCGCCGATTAGAGGCGCACTCTAACTGGAACATTCAAGGGATTAGTTGGCTAAGCATGGGTGCCCAAGTGTGAATGGGGCGAGCTCATATAAAAGTCAACTAAACCTAAAATTCACTCATTCTCTCATTTGTTCAATTGAAGAGTGCTCTTGTGTTAAGCGCGCGTAGTGCGTGTACAGAGTGTGTGCAAGAGAGGGGAAGAAGAGAATGGGGAAAGGGATGAAGCACAATACACAGCAGGGAGTTTGGGTTAGTGGAGAGGGAAGTGAGAGAGTGATCAACTCTCTCCCTTTCTCTCCCTATATTCATTTAGGTGAAAGTATAAACAGGGGCGAATTCCCACAGCCACCTGGCCTACACCCCAACAACCTCCCACTTGAAGGTCACGGTGGCCAATAGTGGCATTAGTATAGTTAGTCTATACAAAGTTGATGAAGCATTGGTGAGGCTTCATCCTACACCCATAAGTTCTATACAATGTGTAAATCGCTCCGAGGCTAATCTCTTTGTGAAAGCATCATGGGGTTGTCGTCAGTGTGAACCTTGACAAGCTCGATACGCTTGCCAACCAATGCATCTCGTATGACATGGTATCTGACCTCTATGTGTTTCGACTTTGAGTGAAACACTGGATTCTTTGCCAAAGCAATGGCACTCTGACTATCACAATGTAGTATTGGAACCTCGTGAATGCCCAAATCTCCCACTAGACGAGCCAACCATATGGCTTCTTTGCTGGCGTCAGACGCAGCAACATATTCTGCCTCAGTGGTAGATGAAGACGTGCAATCTTGGAGACACGATCTCCAAGAGATAGCTGCTCCAACAAACATGAACACATAGCCAGATGTGGATCTTGTCATAATAATCAATATCTAATTCTCCTAAATGATTTTCTCATATTAAACTGATCATTTAATGTGGGGAAGTGCTAGGGGAGAAAAGGCTAGAATATTGGTTAAGCTAGCAGACCGGCCACAGTAGGGATCCAAAGGAGGGAAAATAGGGATCCAAAGGGGGGGCCATCTGCAAAAGAGCCATGTACAACAATGGGCTAAAAAGACCCTAAGGTTCAGCCCATTAAGACTTCCAAAATGCTAAGGTTCCAAAATTCAAAGGTTGTGTCCAAAGGGTTAAAGCTTAGGGGGAATTGGATGCTTTGTGTGCTCTCCAAAGTCAATGCATATCCCTACATGGGAGGGGGCGAGCCCTTCTTCTAGGAGATGAGAGAGAAAGTCACACACACACACACACACACACACACACACACACACAAGCTCCCTTTACAAAAAGGGAATGAGGGACACATGTCAGCTCCCTAGGCCAGATGCCCACAAGGTGTGCCCAGTTTCTATTGGATGACCCTTGAAGTGGACCAATGAGAATTAAGCTAGAGTAAATCTAGTTTAATCAATTTAAAAACATTTAATAAAAGAAACCAATGAGAATTAAGACTCCTAGAAGACTATTGGGCAGTCTCCCAAGGGGTCCAATGAGCATTCAGCAGCCCAATGGCTTGCCTGATTCCTATTGGCCAGGAGGCAAAGGGGTCCAATGAGAGTTTAGTTTAATTATTTAATTACCTAAAGCTCTCACAAAAGGGGAAAGGGGGACACATGTCAAAAGGCTATCACTTATGCTGCTTAATTGTGATTGGCTTGACTTGGGGAGGGCCAATGAGGCTGGAGCAAGAGCAAATAGCAAGGGGGCTCGCCCAAGAGAGAGAGGGGGCTGATTTTTGCAAGGCATTATCACACACACACACTCACACAAGCTCATGTGTGAAGAAAGAGAAGACTATCTCTTCCCAAGCTTTAATGGAGAACTCATCACCTACTCCAAGCTTGTGAGAAAGAAGCCTACATCAACACTCTCTTGGCATGTGGATGCAAATCCAACCAAGAGCCAAGCCTCAATGCATGCTCATCTCCTCTACCAAGCTAATTACTAAGCTAAGCTATGCTAATATGAGTGATTATGTGAGGAGATGTACATCTTTCTCGTAAGATACTCCTTCTTCCTCTCAATCTACTCTCATACCCTGCTAGCTCTCACCATCTTCGAAGGTGTGTGAGGTTTTGGGTCTGAGAACGGGGATAATTCAAGTTGTGTTTGCTAAGTGTTTTGCTTAGTGCATGAAGCTTTCATCTTCATTGCACTAGCTAGTCTTGAAGGAACACAAAGAATTGTATTGTACAATGTCTCTCTTGATGGGAGAAACCATAATACAAAGCCTTTTGGAGGGGGGACCGGCTCCATGCAAATCCGGTCCTCAACTATTGTCAATAGCTTAATTTCTCTCTCTTTTGAAAGTATTGTTGATGCTATCTAACTAGGTGTTATGCTTTTTGTTACTCTCTCCACCCAAGCACTCTTGTAATTCTCATTAGGAATCTATTCTAATGAAATGCCCACTATGTTCATGTTAATTTCCGCTACACACAAGTTTTTAGACCATTAAATGTTACATTGGTATCAGAGCTCAAGGTTTCTCTTTTCTTGCTCAAGAAGGGAGGTCCTCAAGCTAGCTACAAATGGTTGGTATTATTAATTACCTGTGAGTAGGTAGAATAGGGATTTTTTAGCCTTGCAGTGCGCCTGCCTTTGTGCAGTTAACGGGGCATCACCGTTGAGAGCTATGGTCTTAATAGTGGAGTCCTACGGGGCTTGCCTACGGCTTAACCACTATTGAGCTATTAGAAGCTTGACAGGAGCCGGTGCTGTTTTGGTGTCGAAAGACCCTCTCTTCTATTCCTTTCAATTAATGGTATTCGAGCCGCGGTACAGTAGCTTGAGTGCTTTTTCTAAAGGGGTAAAGAGGAGTAGCAACTAGGGCTTGAAGTGCCAAAGTACACCTAAAAAGTTTACACCTAAAGGTTGTTAGAATGGCTGACAATAGTAAAGAGAGTGAAATTAATGTTGATAACTTTGATTTTGCTCATGAGCAAGCTACTAATGATGCTTCAATGCTTGTTAACTATCTTGTTTCTAGGCTTCAACAAGCCATGGGCAATCCATCTCTCCAAAGTGAAGTGCAACGGCAGCTCCGTGCTCACGGGATTCTCCAAGCTCATCACCATGACGAGAGAACACTTAGGAAGCCTCCTTGTGAGACTACCAAAAGAGGTCTCTCTCCGATTCGGGAAGAAGAAGAGAATCCATATGAAGGGCTCAAGAATTTACTTCCTGATGATGCATCTCCTTTCCAAAGGAGAACTCAAGAGCCTCCACCGAAGGAACGAGAAAGAAGCGAGCCTCCCGCCACCTCGGCGGAGATGGCTCCACGAAGACGGCGGGCTAAACGCTCTCCATCACCACCAAAGCGGAGAAGACCATCGTATTCTTCTCCTCACCACGATTCAAAGAGGGATGATAAAAAGCAAGAGAAGAAAAAGGCGAGAAAGAGGACACCCTCTTCTCCATCTTCTTCATCCTCTTCCTCTTATGAAAGTGATGGTGAAGACGACAAAGATCAAGACAAGAAAAAGGCGAGAAAGAGGTCACCCTCTTCTCCACCTTCTTCAAATTCTTCACCTTCTGAAGAAAGTGATGGTGCAACCTTTGAACCATCAAAAAGAAGAGGCCATAGGAAATCCTATGCCGCATGGAAGAGGTCGTCCAAGCTGAAGAAATTCAAAGAGGGAGGGAAGAGCATCTCTTTCCTTACTTATGATGGCACCTTTGTTGCTACGGACAAAGTCTTGGCATTTATCCAGCAATTCGATGCGGCGTTTGGAGATGAGGGCTTCACGGAGTCCTCTAAGCTACGCCATGTAGCTATGCACTTTCAAAAGTCTGCCAGACAATGGTGGTTTAGCCTACGAGCCAACGGTGAAGCTCCACGAACATGAAAAGCTTTAAGAGCTTCCATTATGAAGCAGTTTTTGGCCACCGATGCCAAAGACAAAGTACTCACCGAATGGCGAAGCTTAAAGCTCTCTCCCAATGAATCCATCCACAAATATGTAGACAAGTTTTGGGACCTACAACTCAAAGCCACTGTCTTCAAAAAGTTGGATTTTGGAGAGCTTAACCGAAGAAATGGCGGAGTATGTCAACTCCCAAAGGCCACGTACCATATCGGTGGTAATACACCATACTATGGTGGCCTCTCGAATCAATTTCCAAACGGGGGGAAAAAGAAATAATAAGCCCCGGAAAAACAAGGGTTCCAATGAGCCTAAGGGGAAGGACAATGTCCAAAAGTCTCCTAAGGGCAACTCCAACAAAGCTAAAGAGAAGGGAGTTTACAAAGGTAAGAATAAACTCTCTCTTGAAGAGCTTGAGCGTTATCGCAAGGATAACCGGTGTTTCAAGTGCGGCGAACAAGGGCATGCGTACCGTGCTTGTCCCCAAAAGAACAACCGCCAAGATCCTCCTAGAGCTTCCTTGGTTGAAATCCAAGAGGAGGAGACTCACCAAACTCACCACAAAGGATCTCCTCTATGCCATGCTTGGGGAAAGGTAAGAGAACATGATGCTTTTATTCTCTTTGACCCTGGTTCTACTCACAATTTTATATCTATGGAGTTAGCCACCAAGCTAGGCATACAATCCTACGAGATGGGAGATGTCCTACCCGTAGACAGTGCCTTCAAGGGGCAAGAAGCTTCAGTCACTCCCTTAATCAGGAAATTGAGGCTTCATGTCCAAGGCTATGTGGACAAAGAGGACTTCTTTATCTCTCCTCTCGAGCATGAGGATGTAATCCTAGGGGCACCATGTTTTGACCGCCTGGCTGTCGATGTTAAATTTCCTGAAAGGAGAATCTCCTTTAAGTTCAGGGAAAAAGACATGTATATAGATGCTAAGGAAATGGGTAACACTATCCCCATTGTACATACACCAACTTTCAACAAGTCAATAAAGAGCTCTATTTCCGTGTACATGATTTTTTGTTAAAGATTCTCAAAAAGAACCTAATGCTTTAACAAAAGAAAATAAAAGCAACCAAAAGGAATTAGAGTTATCCAATTTTCTCAAGGGGTTTCAAGATGTTTTTATTGACGACATCCCTTGTGAGCTACCTCCTAAACGAGGTAATGATGACCATGCAATTGAACTTCTTCCAGGAAGTTCACCGCCTAACAGACCTCCTTATAGAGTTTCTCAAGCTCAACAAGAGGAGATTATGCGGCAAGTGCATGAGTTAGTTGAGAAGGGTATGGTTAGGCCAAGCTCATCTCCATTTTGCTCACCTGTGCTATTAGTGCAAAAGAAAGATGGCACATATCGTATGTGTGTGTGTCGACTATAGAGCACTAAATAGGATCACTATCAAGAATAGGTTTCCCGTTCCACGGGTAGAAGACCTATCTGATAAGCTACAAGGATCGACCTACTTCAATAGGATTGACCTAAAAAGTGGCTATCATCAAATAAGGATAGTTGATCAAGACATTGTAAAGACCGCATTTCGCACCACATTTGGTCTTTACGAATACATTGTCATGCCTTTTGGCTTGACCAATGCACCAGCCACATTCAACCGCTTGATGGAGAAGCTGTTCAGGCCTCATCGAACCTTCACTGGAGTGTTCTTTGATGATATTATCATCTACTCTAATTCATTAGATGAACAC
Source organism: Adiantum capillus-veneris (assembly GCF_014529385.1). Classification (NCBI taxonomy): domain Eukaryota; kingdom Viridiplantae; phylum Streptophyta; class Polypodiopsida; order Polypodiales; family Pteridaceae; genus Adiantum; species Adiantum capillus-veneris. The sequence goes on from NC_140960.1 coordinate 45,119,002, forward strand.
AAGCAACACCTCCAGGTAATATTTCAAGTTTTAAGAGAGAATAAACTTTATGTTAATCGAAAGAAAAATGAATTTTTCTTGCAAGAGATTCAGTATTTAGGTCACATTATCTCTCAAGATGGCATCCAAATGGATCCATCAAAGTTAGAGGTAATAAAAGGATGGCCTAAACCAAGGAATCTTCATGAACTAATAAGCTTTATAGGTATGTGTGCATACTATAGACGCTTCATAGAAAAGTTATCACAAATTGCGGGACCATTACATGACCTAACAAAGAAAAGCGTTAGGTATACATGGTCTGCTAAGGAGAACAATGTTTTCGAAAAGCTTAAAGAAAATCTTATCTCTCAACTTGTGCTTACATTACCGGATCTCTCAAAACCATTTGAGGTCCAATGTGATGCTTGTGGTGATTGCCTTGGAGCTGTTTTGCTCCAAGAAGGGCATGCCATAGGCTATGAGAGTCGAAGGCTCGACCCTATTGAGCAAGCTCTAGGCATATATGAAAAGGAACTCCTTGCAGTTCTACATGCCTTAGACTCATGGAAGCACTATTTATTGGGGACTCCTTTCATTCTGCGAACGGATCACCAAAGTCTTAAGTACTTCATGACGCAGACCAAGCTCTCCGACAAACAAATGAGGTGGGCAAATTTCCTTTCGCAATTTCATTTTCATATTGCTCACATTGCTGGCAAGCATAATCAAGTAGCTGATGCACTCTCAAGAAGACCAAGAGTGAATGCGGTTTCCATAGCAACTCACAATGATCTATCCTCAATGATAGATGAGTACGCTATTGATCCTGATTTTACAGATGTGATTTCAGCCCTTGCATTGGGGAAGAAAGAAGAACCATTTACCTTACAAGATGGTTATCTTCTCTATGGCAATAGACTATGCGTTACTAACTCACTACGTGAGAAAGTAATGTATGAATCTCATGCTCCACCTTATGCGGGGCATAGAGGGATTCGGTCTACCTTAAAGGGAATTGAAACATATTTCTATTGGTCTACCATGAAAGTGAACATACAAGAGTATGTTTCTAAATGTGTGGTATGCCAAAAGACAGAATTTGATAGAGGGAAGCAACTTGGATTGCTTCAACCCTTGCCAATCCCTAATTCACCATGGGAGAGCATATCCATGGATTTTATCTTTGGATTGCCTAAGTCTATCCATGGGAATACGGGAATATGGACGATAGTAGACAGGTTCAGTAAACAAGCTTATTTTATACCTGTCAAAAAGACTATCAAAGCCCATCAAATGGCAACCCTCTTCATTTCACAAATTTTCAAGTACCATGGCTTGCCAATGTCCATAGTGTCGGATAGAGATCCTAGAATGACCAGTAATTTCTAGAAGGGTCTCTTTGAGAATTTAGGGACAAGGCTAAACTTCTCTTCGGCCTATCATCCACAAACGAATGGCCAAAGTGAAATAGCTAACCTAACCATTCTCGATCTACTAAAAGCCTATGTAACGGAAGTAGATCAAAGATCCCAATGGGAGAAGTACTTACCCTTAGTGGAGTATGCTTACAATAACACTGTACATACTTCCACGGGAAAAGCACCTTTCGAGGTAATTGAGGGGAGATCAAAAAGTCCCTTGCTACTTAAGGTACATGGGAAGATCTTCGCTGCAGATGAGTATAGCCGAGACCTACAAGAATCTTTTCAAAAGATTAAGGATGCTATCTCTATCTCACAACAAAGGCAAAAGGTTGTTGCTGACAAGCACAGAAGAGCCCAAGCCTTTAAAGAAAACGATTGGGTCTTATTAAAGTTTCCCAAGGCTCGATTAAGGCACACAACGGGCAAGAATCCTACGGGCCACCAAAAGTACTATGCTAAACTAGCAAAAAGGTACTATGGTCCCTTCCAGATTCTTAGGCCAATCAATGAGATGGCCTATCAACTCAAGTTGCCCAATGATTGGCTCATACACAATGCTTTCCATGTGAGCCTATTAAAGCCTTACAAAGGAGAGCCACCTCCAGAACCAACTATTGAAGACCCACCGGAGATCGAGGACCAAGAGGAGGTGCTGCAGCCCGAGTCCATTCTCCGACATGAAGACAAGGTACTAAGAGGTGGTAAGACTATCCGACGATATCTTATTAAGTTTAAGAATTATCCTTTTGAAGATGCTAGATGGATGCAAGGCATACAATTAAAGGATAACCTAAACCTTGTCAATGCTTACAATGCTTCCCAAGAGTAAGCAAATGTACAAAATGTTAAAAATGAACAAAGTTTTTTTGTCTTATAAGACTCTCTTTTTCTTTATTGTGCACAAAAATGAAGTAGTATGCATGCTTAGATCAAGTTTGCGGAGACGACGTCTCCCAAACGCCAAGTAGAGCTTGTCACTCTACTATAGAAGACGGATAGGACTAATGTGTAGTCATGCTTGCGGCAGCCTCAGGCTCTCAAGCGCCAAATGGACTAGTCATCCATTGTGGAATGATGTCGTAGGGTAACATAGGGATCCTCTACCCGCTAAGAAAAGGACTCATGAATATGCTTTATCTTCTCTACACCATAGTCGAGGACGACTATGATTTCAAGAGAGAGGTAATGTCATAATAATCAATATCTAATTCTCCTAAATGATTTTCTCATATTAAACTGATCATTTAATGAGGGGAAGTGCCAGGGGAGAAAAGGCTAGAATATTGGTTAAGCTAGCAGACCGGGCACAGTAGGGATCCAGAGGAGGGAAAATAGGGATCCAAAGGGGGGGCCATCTGCAAAAGAGCCATGTGCAACAATGGGCTAAAAAAACCCTAAGGTTCATCCCATTAAGACTTCCAAAATGCTAAGGTTCCAAAATTCAAAGGTTGTGTCCAAAGGGTTAAAGCTTAAGGGGAATTGGATGCTTTGTGTGCTCTCCAAAGTCAATGCATATCCCTACATGGGAGGGGGCGAGCCCTTCTTCTAGGGGATGAGAGAGAAAGTCACACACACACACACACACACACACACACAAGCTCCCTTTACACAAAGGGAATGAGGGACACATGTCAGCTCCCTAGGCCAGATGCCCACAAGGTGTGCCCAGTTTCTATTGGATGACCGTTGAAGTGGACCAATGAGAATTAAGCTAGAGTAAATCTAGTTTAATTAATTTAAAAACATTTAATAAAAGAAACCAATGAGAATTAAGACTCCTAGAAGACTATTGGGCAGTCTCCCAAGGGGTCCAATGAGCATTCAGGAGCCCAATGGCTTGCCTGATTCCTATTGGCCAGGAGGCAAAGGGTTCCAATGAGAGTTTAGTTTAATTATTTAATTACCTAAAGCTCTCACAAAAGGGGAAAGGGGGACACATGTCAAAAGGCTATCACTTATGCTGCTTAATTGTGATTGGCTTGACTTAGGGAGGGCCAATGAGGCTGGAGCAAGAGCAAATAGCAAGGGGGCTCGCCCAAGAGAGAGAGGGGGCTGATTTTTGCAAGGCATTATCACACACACACACACACTCACACAAGCTCATGTGTGAAGAAAGAGAAGACTATCTCTTCCCAAGCTTTAATGGAGAACTCATCACCTACTCCAAGCTTGTGAGATAGAAGCCTACATCAACACTCTCTTGGCATGTGGATGCAAATCCAACCAAGAGCCAAGCCTCAATGCATGCTCATCTCCTCTACCAAGCTAATTACTAAGCTAAGCTATGCTAATATGAGTGATTATGTGAGGAGATGTACATCTTTCTCGTAAGATACTCCTTCTTCCTCTCAATCTACTCTCATACCCTGCTAGCTCTCACCATCTTCGAAGGTGTGTGAGGTTTTGGGTCTGAGAACGGGGATAATTCAAGTTGTGTTTGCTAAGTGTTTTGCTTAGTGCATGAAGCTTTCATCTTCATTGCACTAGCTAGTCTTGAAGGAACACAAAGAATTGTATTGTACAATGTCTCTCTTGATGGGAGAAACCATAATACAAAGCCTTTTGGAGGGGGGACCGGCTCCATGCAAATCCGGTCCTCAACTATTGTCAATAGCTTAATTTCTCTCTCTTTTGAAAGTATTGTTGATGCTATCTAACTAGGTGTTATGCTTTTTGTTGCTCTCTCCACCCAAGCACTCTTGTAATTCTCATTAGGAATCTATTCTAATGAAATGCCCACTATGTTCATGTTAATTTCCGCTACACACAAGTTTTTAGACCATTAAATGTTACAATCTTCTACGATCCACGCAACCCGCATAATCCGCATCCGTGTAACCTACAATAGATGCATCACTGTTTCCAAAGCGTAAAGCTGTACCTTTCAAATATCTGAGGATTTTCTTCACTGCTTTCCAATGCTTCTTGCCAGGGTTTGCCATGTACCTACTAACCACTCCCACTGCATGTGCAATGTCTGGTCTTGTGGCTACCATAGCGTACATCAAACTGCCAACTGCTGAAGAATATGGTACTTTCGCCATTTCCTCTTTTTCAACCACTGTCTTGGGAGAGTCTTCCTTGCTAAGTTTGGAGTATGCTTGCATTGGGGTACTCAATGACTTCGCCCCTGCATACTAAAACGTTGCAAGACTTTGTGAATGTACTTTTCTTGAGATAATTCAAGAATTCCACGTTGCATGTCTCTCTTGATGTGCTCTGATACCAATTGTTAAGCGCGCGTAGTGCGTGTACGGAGTGTGTGCAAGAGAGGGGAAGAAGAGAATGGGGAAAGGGATGAAGCACAATACACAGCAGGGAGTTTGGGTTAGTGGAGAGGAAAGTGAGAGAGTGATCAACTCTCTCCCTTTCTCTCCCTGTATTCATTAAAGTGAAAGTATAAACAGGGGCGGTTTCCCACGGCCACCTGGCCTACACCCCAACATCTTGCTCCATCTCCATCTTTTTCTTCCTCATCTCCTTGTGTGTGTGTGTGTGTGTGTGTGTGTGTGTGTGTGTGTGTGTGTGTGTCTGTGTGTGTGTGTGTGTGAGAGAGAGAGAGAGAGAGAGAGAGAGAGAGAGAGAGAAAGTGCGATCAAGCATTGCGGCGGCACGACGGCGGCGAGGCGGTTGAGCGTGGCATAGCTGCGTCTCCCTCTTCTTTGCAGCGAGGAATCCTCCACGACAGGAAGCGTAAAGCGGTGAGCGACACACCATCGCCATCTTTGAGCTTACTAGTTTAGTCTTGTTGTGTGCTTGGAGCCATTTGTGGCTCGCACATAGTGTATCGGCAAGTTCCTTGCATTGACACGTGCGACTTACGCGCACACTAAAGCATGAGAGAGAGAGAGAGAGAGAGAGAGAGAGAGAGAGAGAGAGAGAGAGAGAGAGAGAGAGAGAGAGAGAGAGAGAGAGAGAGAGAGAGAGAGAGACTACGTGTAGCCTCCAAATTGTTCACCCTCTATGGATAGGGCTTTTTCTCCTAAACATCAATGCAGTGACGTGCATGAGGCTTGAGGGTGGCTCCATACAATCTGTTGTTTGTCACAACTATGGAGCGGAGAAATGATGCACTCAAGGACAAGCAACTCACATGCTAGTGTTGCAAGCATGTGTGACTTTTTGAATCCCATTATTCTTAGCAATAAACCTGCCTTGAAAGGATGTTCAAGGGGCTACATGTTGGCCCAATAGGAAGTTGGTGCGACAACTCACTCGTCCAATTGCATAAGCCTAGAGGAGAGTCTCATGGCCTAGAATACCCTATGTAGCACATAAACTTGAAAGAGATGTCAACAACCTTGTATTGAGGAGGCCTTCCTTGTGCATCAAGTGAAAACAACAAAAACTTTCTTGCCCCAATCATAATATTGTTGGGCATATCTATCAGGCCTAAGGTAGGAGTGGGTAGGCCAAGTGTCGGGACATACATGCGGTTCAGGGGGCTATATTTAGCTGGTCAAGGGCCTATATATGGCATGGATGGGTGGAGATGAGCATGCATCAATTCCGTCCCTTAAATTGGCAGCAAAGCTAAGGGGAGCAGGGCAGCCATGGAGGAGGGGAGAAGCATGGAAAGTCGGGGAGAGTCTTGGCATGAAGCCTGTTATCTCTCTCTCTCTCTCTCTCTCTCTCTCTCTCTCTCTCTCTCTCTCTCTCTCTCTCTCTCTCTCTCTCTCTCTCTCTCTCTCTCTCTCTCTCTCTCTCTCTCGCTCTCTCTCTCTCTCATGAAGCTCCCAAGGTGGGCTCAACAAAGGACAAGGGGATGCAAAACAAATAACATACATTTTAAACAAATTCCAAACAACATTTTCAAACAATGTTAAAAAAGAATCTAAATACAAAGCAAGGAGAGGGGTCGTTTTGACCTGCTTCAAATTAGGCATGGATTGGCGGGTGCGTGACACCATGCTGGACAAACTCCGTTTTTGGAGCACCTCTACTGGGGCCCTACTTGGATGTCATAGTGTCATCTCTCCCTCCCTGCGCGTTTTCGCTTTGCTTCCATAGCCCGCTTTTTGTTGAGTTCAAAGCGGGCTCCCTAAGTTGGGCACCTCCCCAACTAAGGGCGGTATCCCATGGCAACGATAATCGGCAGGGTCTGCAAATGTTAACACTTCAATTCATGCAAAAGTACCCAAATAGAAGGTGTCAAACTTGCGATGCCATGCAAAAAGCCCATAGTCTAATCAACTTCCCTCCGACCTCGTCGATTCTTCAAGCCATGCAGTGGACCATTATATGATGCATGCATTGTTGGAATTAGGGTTGCAGAGAAATGCACATAGCTTGGAGAAGACGAAGGAAGCTCAAGGCACACAATAGAGAGTGTGTTACTTAGTGTGCAACAGAAAGATAGATAGCCCTAGAGTGATGGGCGTATATTCAATGCTCGTGGGAAAAAACCTCCTAAAGAGGGAAAAAATGCCCCGGCGGTCCTAGTGTGTTCACACACATCACTGCCACATGTATATGGTAACAAATCCCGCTTGGAGTGATGCGGTGAAGGAGAGCTGGCACATGAGTAAAGGGAAGTGCCATGCCCTGAGGACATGATCAGTCCACAAAGGGGAGTAAGCCCAAAGCTTTGCGGAAAGCTTCAAGCTTCTCACGAGACAATGCCTTTGTGAAAAGATCTACAAGGTTGTCTGTGTTGGCACATAAGCCAAGCTGATCTCTCCTGCTAAGAGCCTCTCCCTGACATAGTGGTAATGCACCTCAATGTGCTTTGTGCGAGCATGAAAAACTGGGTTCCTTACAACTGCCAATGCGCTCTGACTGTTAGTGTAGATAGTTGGCAGTGTCCTGTCCAACTCCCAAATCATTCATAAGGCATCTGAGCCATACACACTCAACCGTAGGTGTGAAGACTGCCCTGTACTCAGCCTCGCAACTCAAAGTGGCCACACTAGGTTGCTTCTTGCTCAACCATAATATACATGAACTGCCAAGCATGAAACCAATCTGGCGGCAATGATGCCCCCTTGGGATAAAACAAGCCAACATGTAAAGTGCCACTAAGGTAGCATAATTCCTCTTGACACCTACCAATGCGTAGACCCTGGGCTATGCATAAATCTGCTGACCTGTGAGACTGCAAACTGAATATCTGGCCTCGTGTTGCATACATAAATGAGGCATCCAACAACAGTTCGCAAAAGAGTGACATCAACATGATCACCAGTGTCATGAAGACTCAATTTCAAACCTGTTTCCATGGGAGTGGCAATAGGTTTGCAATCCTCAAGTCCAAACTTACAAAAGCAATGTGTCTATGTAACTTTTTTGACACAAGGCAATACCACCATCACACTGCTTAAACTGTATACCCAAGTAATGATGCAATAGCCCCAAATCTTATGAAAGCCAATGAATAACTTGACTAGCTAGAAAACTAAGCGAGCGATACTTAAACTTTTCCCAATAAAGAAAGGTGAGAGAGAGGAGAGAGAAGAAATTCTCTAGCGTGTAGAGAAGTGGCGAAGGGGGAGGAGATCTTGCAAAAATAGGTTAAACACCAAACGCATTTCGTAATTAGCTCTTCAGTGGTGTCAACCATACAAGAGGAGTAGGAGGGTTTAAATAGGCATCCACTTGAGAGAAGAGGGGTTCCCAAGGTAGGTACATGGTTTAAAGAGTAGGAGGCCACTTTAATAGAGAGGGATTAGCTCTTCAAATGGGGTAGGAAAAGGAGGGAAAGAGGGAGGTTTAAAGAGTGTTAATTGGGGGGTTACAAAGAGAAAGGGACTTGGACCAAAAATTTATGGAGTAAGAGGAGGGTGGTATGGGGGGGAAACTATGACCAAAATTTGCGGAGTAAGAGGAGGGTGGTATGGGGAGAACAATGAGAAAAAGTATGGAGTACGAGGAGGGTGGTATGGGGGGGACAATGACCACAAGTATGGAGTAATAGGAGGGTGGTATCGTGGGAACAACATTTTCAAACAATGTTCAAAACGAATCTAAATACAAAGCAAGGAGAGGGGTCGTTTTGACTTGCTTCAAATTAGGCATGGATTGGCGGGTGCATGACACCATGCTGGACAAACTCCGTTTTTGGAGAACCTCTCCTCAGCCCCTACTTGGATGTCATAGTGTCATCTCTCCCTCCCTGCGCGTTTTCACTTTGCTTCTATAGCCCGCTTTTTGTTGAGTTCAAAGCGGGCTCCCTAGGTTGGGTACCTCCCCAACTAAGGGTGGTATCCCATGGCAAGATAATCGGCAGGGTCTGCAAATGTTAACACTTCAATTCATGCAAAAGTACCCAAATAGAAGGTGTTGAACTTGCGATGCCATGCAAAAAGCCCATAGTCTAATCAACTTCCCTCCGACCCCGTCGATTCTTCAAGCCATGCAGTGGACCATTATATGATGCATGCATTGTTGGAATTAGGGTTGCAAAGAAACGCACATAGCTTGGAGAAGACGAAGGAAGCTCAAGGCACACAATAGAGAGTGTGTTACTTAGTGTGCAACGGAAAGATAGATAGCCCTAGAGTGATGGGCGTATATACAATACTCATGGGAAAAAACCTCCTAAAGAGGGAAAACATGCCCCAACGGTCCTCGTATGTTCACACACATCACTACCACATGTATATGGTAACAAATCCCCCTTGGAGTGATGCGATGAAGGAGAGCTGGCACATGAGTAAAAGGAAGTGCCATGCCCTGAGGACATGATCAGTCCACAAAGGGGAGTAAGCCCAAAGCTTTGCGGAAAGCTTCAAGCTTCTCACGAGACAATGCCTTTGTGAAAAGATCTGCAAGGCTGTCTTGTGTTGGCACATAAGCCAAGTTGATCTCTCCTGCTGAGAGCTTCTCCCTGACATAGTGGTAATGCACCTCAATGTGCTTTGTGCGAGCATGAAAAACTGGGTTCCTTGCAACTGCCAATGCGCTCTGACTGTCAGTGTAGATAGTGTTGGCAGTGTCTTGTCCAACACCCAAATCATCCATAAGGCGTCTGAGCCATACACACTCAATCGTAGTTGTGAAGACTGCCCTTTACTCAGCCTCACAACTCGAAGTGGCCACAATAGGTTGCTTCTTGCTCAACCATGATATACATGAACTGCCAAGCATGAAACCAATCTGGCGGCAATGATCCCCCCTTGGGATAAAACAAGCCAACATGTAAAGTGCCACTAAGGTAGCAGAAATCCTCTTGACACCTGCCAATGCGTAGACCCTGGGCTATGCATAAATCTGATGACCTGTGAGACTGCAAACTGAATATCTAGCCTCGTGTTGCATACATAAATGAGGCATCCAACAACAGTTCGGTAAAGAGTGACATCAGCACGATCACCAGCGTCATGAAGACTCAATTTCAAACCTGTTTCCATGGGAGTGGCAATAGGTTTGCAATCCTCAAGTCCAAACTTACATAGCAATGTGTCTATGTAACTTTTTTGACACAAGGCAATACCACCATCACACTGCTTAAACTGTATACCCAAGTAATGATGCAATAGCCCCAAATCTTTCATCTTGAATGTAACATTCAAATACAGTCTTAAATTCAACAATATGTCTTTCATTTGGTCAGTGATCAGCAAATCATCGACATAAAGAACCACAATGAGAAGTACATCACCCTCACGCTTTACATATAGTGTGCTTTCTGTTGGACTATTACGAAATCCTTATTTGACCAAATGAGTGTCAACTTTCTCGTACCAAGCACGAGGAGATTGCTTCAACCCATACAAAGCCTTCTTACATCTGCACACTTTGTCCTCTTGTCCTTTCTTGACAAAACCGCGAGGCTGCGTTACATAAACTTTCTCAAACATGTCACTATTCAAGAAAGCAGTAACAATGTCTGATTGATGTACATCCCAACCAAAATGAGCTACCAATGCACATAGAAAACGCACAATAGTCATACGACGAGTGGGAGAAAAAGTCTCTTCATAATCTATGCATTTTTGTTGTGCATAACCCTTTGCAACAAGTCGAGCCTTATGGCGATCGATCTCACCATCCGACTTGCGTTTCAACTTGTAAACCTAGTTTGTACCAATGGCCTTTTTGCCAGGAGGCAAATCACATAAAGTCCATGTGTCATTTTCTATAAGTGCATCATATTCTGATTGCAATGGCAGCCATCCAATTTTCTGTATTCTGTGCTTCATCAAAAGACAGAGGCTCCTCAACATCATGTAAGCTAGACACAGCCAAAGCATAACAATCTGATGCATAAGATGCATGGCGAGAGCCTGAACGAGTACGACTAGACAAAGGTGCATCCAAATTATTGTCACGCAAAGTGTGCACCAGCCATTTTGGCATACCTCTAGCCTGCTCATTTTCAGCCCTTTCCTCATCAAGTACATCATGTACAATTGGATCAGTAATAGGCTGATCTAAAACATTTTCGGAAACCCCCATAGGCTGTAATTTTGCCTCATTGGAATTTACATTCAAACTTCCACCACTGAAAAGAGGCAACAAAGTGTTATAAATGTCCTGTGAGCTTACATTATTGTCTCTAGTACATGACAGCAAGGGCTAAACAGAATCTTTCACAAACACTACATCCCGTGAAACCAAAATATGCTTTGTTTGCGGATGATACAACCTATAACCTTTGCTTTCAGCATTATAACCAACAAAAATACATTTGACAGCCTTATCATCCAAATTTCTGCGCTGTGTTTGTGGCACCAAAGCATATGCCAAACAGTCAAAAACACGCATGTTCTCAATAGAAGGCTTTCTATCATGCCATGCTTCATATGGAGTAATAGACTGCAAAGCTTTCATAGGACACCTGTTTAGTACATAAGTGGCACACATGATGGCCTCAAGCCAAAAAGAATGCGGCAAAGCTTGACTTTTGACCATACATCATGCCATTTTCGTAAGTGACCTATTTTTCCTCTCAGCAACACCATTTTGCTGAGGTGTATAAGGCACTGTACATTGGTGTTTTATCCCACGACTAGCCAGAAATGCATTGAATTCATGAGATATATACTCCCCCCCTTGATCGGAACGGAGGGTGCCCATAGTACATTTCGAGACATTTTCAGCCATAGCCAAAAATTGTTTGAAGCACATAAAAACTTCGGACTTCGCTTTAAGCGGAAATACCCATGCATGCCTGGACTAATCATCAATGAAAGTCATGAGGTACATGTAATTGCCCAAGCTACAACCTGTATGTGGCCCTAATTGAACCATCCTTTGGAAACTTATAACACTGCATTTTACCCAAAATACAACCTTCACAAACATGTTTGATAGGTGCTTCAAGAGGCGGCAAAGAAGCAACCATATTAGATTTCAACAAACGCAGCAAACTGGCAAAATTTAGATGCCCAAAACCTGCATGCCAAAGTTTTGCATTTGAAATAGTCCTTGAATCTGCAACTGCATTTGCAAAATTTTGTCCACACTTGTCATACAAAGTGAGCTTATATAGCCCATGGCACAAAAGGCTAGATGCAACTATCATCCACAAATTTGACTACAAGTCCAAGCCTAGCAAGTGCGGATACAGACAAAAGATTCTTCTTGATCCCAGGTACATAAAGTGCATCGACAAGTGTGAAAGAACTACCATTTGTAGCAGTAAGCACAATCTTTCCAACCCCCTGAACCGGATAAGAGGCCTTGTTGGCACAAGTGACTGAATTCCCATGAGGGACAGACTCAAGAGAGGTGAACAATTCATGATGTGAGATAATGTGCTTTGTAGCACCGCTGTCGAAATACCACACATGTGAATCTGTAGCAACTGACACCAAGCATGCATCATGGACATCAAGATTGTAAGTGCACTCTGCACTAAAAGCCCATTCTGCATCAACATCAGCATCACAGTCTCCTTTTACAGAAGACTCAACAATGACTGCATTTGTAGTGGAACCAACATTTGTAGTGCAACCACCCTCTTTCTTCTTAGCCTCTTTGGCCTTCAACTTAGGACATTGTTTGATCAAATGATCATTAGCTCTACAATAATGACAACGCATCTTGTTTTTGCCTTTATCACCAGAATTTCCAAATGAATTGCTGCCAGCAGAAGCATTAGGAACAAAAGTTTTGCCACTCGCAGCAGAACCATAAGAAGTGGCTGCATTGCTGTTATCACCCTTTCTTTGAGAAGAAATAAAAGCCTGTTCAACTGCACGCTGCCTAGTCCTATTTTTTTTGGAAAGTGACTCCTTCAAAAGCAATGTGCATAATGCATCAAAATTGACAACTTCAGGATTTCCTTGGGTCATTAGTCTCCAAGTACAAGGAAAAGTCTGGTATGGATATGGTAAGGCATCAAGAACAGTCTGCACAATGGAACTGTCTGAAATGACTTTACCCGCAGAAATAAGTTGCTCATTGGTCTCGTAGTCAAATTTATGGATGACAGATGTACAATTCATGATCTCAGTTTTGGTGATGAAATTGTTGCATCTGGCCTTTGGTGTCGTGGGCTATATAAGCTCACTTTGTAGAACAAGTGTGGACAAAATTTTGCAAATGCAGTTGCAGATTCAAGGGTTGTTTCATATGCAAAACTGTGGCATGCACGTTTGGGCATTTGAATTCTGCAAATTTTCTACATTTGCAAAAACTTGATATGGTTGCTTCTTTGCCGCCTCTTGAAGCACCTGTCAAACATGTTTGTGAAGGCTGTATTTTGGGTAAAATGTAGCGTGCTAAGTTTCCAAAGGATGGGTCAGTTAGTGCTACATGCAGATTGCAACTTGTGCATAGTGATGTTTGTGGGCCTATGCAAACTCCGTCCTTGGGAAATTACTCGTACTTCATGACTTTCATTGATGACTACTCCATGCATGCATGGGTATATCCGTTGAAAGCTAAGTCTGAAGTGTTATGTGCTTCAAGCAATTCCTTGCTATGGCTGAAAATGTCTCAAAATGTACTATGGGCACCCTCCATTTTGATCGAGGGGGGGAGTATATGTCTCATGAATTTAATGCATTTTTGGCTAGTCATGGAATAAAATACCAATGTACAGTGTTGTATATGCCTCAGCAACATGGTGTTGCTGAGAGGAAAAACAGGTCTCTTACGGAAATGGCACGATGTATGGTCAAAGTCAAGCTTCACCACATTCATTTTGGCTTGAGGCTGTCATGTGTGCCACTTATGTACACAACAGGTGTCCTACAAAAGCGTTGCAATCTATGAATCCATATGAAGCATGGCATGATAGAAAGACATCTACTGAGCACATGCGTGTTTTTGGTTGTTTGGATTATGGTTTAATGCCACAAGCGCAATGGAAAAAATTGGATGTAAGGCTGTCAAATGTATTTTTGTTGGTTATAGTGCTGAAAGCTAAGGTTACAGGTTGTACCATCCACAAAAAAAGTGTATTTTGGTCTCACCTGATGTTGTGTTTGTGGAAGATTCTGTTCAACCTTTGCTGTCATGTACTAGAGATAGTAATGTAAGCTCACAGGACATTTATGACAGTTTATTGCCTCTTTTTAGTGGTGGAAGTTCAAATGTAAATTCAAACAAGACAAATGTACAGCCTATGGGGGTTTTCTAAAAATGTTACAGATCAGTCTATTGCTGATGCAGATGTACATGATGTACTTGATGAGGAAAGGGATGAAAATGAGCAAGCTAGAGGTATGCCAAAATGGCTGGTGCACACTTTGCGTGACAATAATTGGATGCACCTTTGTCTAGTCATACTTATTCAGGTTCTCACCATGCCTCTTATGCATCACATTCTTATGCTTTGGCTGTGTCTAGTTTATGTGATATAGAGGAACCTCTATCTTTTGATGAAGCACAAAATTCAAAAAATTGGATGGTTGCCATGCAATCAAAATATGATGCCCTGATAGAAAATGACACATGGACTTTATGTGATTTGCCTCCTGGCAAAAAGACGATTGATACAAAGTGGGTTTACAAGTTGAAATGCAAGCCGGATAGTAAGGTTGATCGCCATAAGGCTATGCGCAGCAGAAAGGCATAGATTATGAAGAAACTTTTGCTCCCACTTGCCGTATGACTACTATTCGTTTTCTATGTGCATTGGAATATCATTTTGGTTGTGTACATCAATCCGATATTGTTCCTGCTTTCTTGAATGGTGACATTTTTGAGGAAGTCTATGTAACGCAGCCTCGTGGTTTTGTCAAGAAAGGACAAGAGGACAAAGTGTGTAGATGTAAGAAGGCTTTGTATCGGTTGAAGCAATCTCGTCATGTTTGGTATGAGAAAGCTGACACTCATTTGATCAAACGAGGCTTTCATAACAGTCCAATAGAAAGCACATTGTATGTCAAGCATGAGGTTGATGTACTTCTCATTGTTGTTCTTTATGTGGATGATTTGTTGATCATTGGTCCCAATGAGGCACATATTGCTAAATTTAAGGCTGATTTGAATGCTACTTTCAAGATGAAAGATTTGGGGCTGTTGCAACATTACTTGGGCATAAAGTTTAAGCAAATGTGATGGTTGTATTGACTTGTGTCAGAAAAGTTACAGAGAGACATTGCTATGTAAGTTTGGACTTGAGGATTGCAAACCTATTGCCACTCCCACGGAAACAGGTTCAAAGTTGAGTCTACATGATGATTGTGATCCCGTTGATGTCAGTCTTTACCAACACTATTGTTGGCTGCCTCATTTATGTATGCAACACGAGGCCAGGTATTCAGTTTGTAGTCTCACAAGTCAACAGATTTATGCATAGCCCAGGGTCTAAGCATTGGTAGGAAAAAAAGAGGATTTTTCGCTACTTGAGTGGCACTTTGCATGTTGGCTTGTTTTATCCCAAGGGGGGATCATTGCTGCCAAATTTACATGCTTTTTTGGACTCAGATTGGGCTGGTTGTTATGACATGCAAGTGTCCATAAGTGGTTTTGTTGCATGCTTGGCAGTTCATGTATTTCATGGTTGAGCAAGAAGCAACCGACTGTGGCCACTTCCAATTGTGAGGTTGAGTACAGTTGAGTGTGTATGGCTCAGACGTCTTATGGATAATTTGGGTGTTGGACAAGACATTGCCAACATCATCTACACTGATAGTCAGAGCGCATTGGCAGTTGCAAAAAACCCAATTTTCATGCTCGCACAAAGCACATTGAGGCGCATTACCACTATGTCAGGGAGAGGCTCTCAGCAGGAGAGATCAGCTTGGCTTACGTGCCAACATAGGACAACCTTGCAAATCTTTTCACAAAGGCATTGTCTCGTGAGAAGTTTGAATCTTTCTGCAAAGCTTTGGGCTTGCTCCACTTTGTGGATTGATCCTGTCCTCGAGGCATGGCACTTCCCTTTACTCTTGGTGCCAGCCCTCGTTCAATGCATCACTCCTAATATACATGTGGTAGTGATGTGTGTGAACACACTAGGACCGGAGGGGCATTTTCCCCCTCTTTAGGAGGTTTTTCCCCCCGTGCATTGTATATACACCTATCACACTAAAGCTATCTATCTTTCCATTGCACACTAAGTAATACACTCTCTGTTGTGTTCCTTGAGCTTCCTTCATCTTCTCCAAGCTGTGTGCATTTCCCTGCAACCCTAATTCTAACACAGATTACAAGTGTTAATCTTGTGCTAAAGGATATGCTAAGCACACACGCTAGTACCAAGCAATCTAATTGGAAAGGTTATCTTTCTAGTTGGACTTTGCTCACCATGAGGCAAAACATGTTGTGCCTAAGTTTAGTCCCGTCATGTTTCAATCAAGTTCTCAATCTCAATCATCAGTTATGGTCGGGTTGTTTACTAATGAAGAATGATAACAACTCAGGGACTTAATTTTTGTTGATGAGTTATGTCAGCATGTTACTTTCATGGAAAGTGAGAAGAGGTATTTTTAGACACATCTTAGTTTAGTAACTCGTTTAGCATAGCTACTGAGTTATAAATGGAGTTTACACAATATGATGGATATAGGCCGGTTACACAAAATGGTTGCAAAGGGACAACAATGTGGAAAATCAAGATGTTCTTCTTGATTTTATTGAACCTCCTATTGAACCATGTTCAAATCAAATGAATAGCTAGATCCATGAAGGGTGCCACTATGGAAACCATTAGTTCTTATCGAGATATCACCACTTCTATTGTTGAGGACGAAAATGCTTCTCCAAGGGGGAAGTAACGTCAGACCTAGGGTAAGAATGAGCAAGCCAAGGGCCATGATAGACATGCAGTAAAGGAGGCCCTATAAATAGCAGGGCCAAGGGCCTATATAGGGCATGATTGGGTGGTTATTTGCATGTGTTAGTCCCCTTGGTCTTAGACATGCATGGTGTGCTAGTGCGGTGGGAGTAATTCCATGAATAATTGTTTACGCTTTTGTTACAACACCAATTACTCAGTTAAGGACATTCTTATCCGGCTCATGGGCACGATGGATTCCACTCATTGTGATGTCTACATGCACTAGACTCGCATGATTTTCATGACGAGGTAAGACCTTATTTGTTTTAGATTATTTTTATTGACGTTCTCTTGTGATGTTGTTGAGGCTAGTATATTTGCTTGTGCTCGTTGTATATGACTATAGTGGCGGGAACTTTATGTCATTGGTTCTATGTAGAAGGTGCAGCCAATACAGTTGATGCCTTCTATGGGTAGTAAGTAGGTATGGCGTCATTATCAACAAGCAACTAATTCATGGGACGACATGAATCAACTAAGAGAGCCTTTCAGTAGGTAATCTCTTGTTTCAAACACCAAAGAAAATTTAATATCTTTTGGGTGTTGGGAATCTTTCTCTTCTTTTCATGGGGAAATATGATTATTTCAAGATCCAATTGGGAATAAGAGGATATGTTGCTTAATTTTATAGCACTGATTGTGTCTATAGGAGTGGTACTTTTAGGGGTATAACCCAACTACTGCAAAGCCACTCCATATGGATAAGGATTTTGGGTGTTGGGAATCTCTCTTCTTTTTATGGGGAAATATGATTATTTGAAGATAAAATTTGGAAAAAGATTCCAACTTGAGAGGATTTGTTGCTTGATTTATAGCACGATCGTGTCTATAGGAGTGAGGGGTATGACCCAACTAATGCAAAATCACTCCATATGGCTAAGGGTCACAAATTGGCCTCTTCTCACCATTGTATGTTCAAGGAGAGAAGTCCTCAATCTACCAAGGGGTAGTGGATAAGTTCAACTTTACAAATTGATTACAATCACTATTGGACATTGTAGCCTATGTTGGTCACTGTTAAGCAGTTTTCATGCAATCTAACTAAGGGGTTTTGATCGCCTAGGAAACACCCAGGGTTACTAGTTAGCAATGCTTATCTGTACAAAGAGTAGTGAGCGTGCAAGCGTAAGTGTACTCTTCACTACATGAGCTCCAAAGTAAAAATAGATCCTCTAATGATTACAAATTTTGTCTTATATACCCAAGGTAGAAAACTGGGTTTTTGTCTAGAAAGGGATAATTATTTCAAAAATGTGATGGACTAGGGAATCTCGCCTCTTCATTAAGTACAAGATTGTTTGGAAAATAATTAGAATTTTGCGGGTTTGGAGTTTACAATGTCATCTTAGGCGAAAAATAAATTCTTAATGGGAAAAGGTTTTGCAGGCCCATCCAAATTGGCGTGATTGGGCTACTTGCTTCAACAGGGATAAAGACTGATCTAAGGAAGGTGAAGGCTCTAGTGCTGATGGTTCCCCCCATCAAGTGCTCAAGGTATGGCTTCATTTGTGCATAAGTGTTGGAAGATTCCAACAAGGATTCTAGATTATTTCACAATTTATTTCATCACTCTTGTAATTGCAATTTCGTATTTGCCACCCATATATAATTTTTAAGCCAAAAATGTAATTTTGATGATATTACAGCAATCTAGCTTTTGTAACATAAAACCCAGAGCTAGGGTATAAAAGGCAACATTATTATGAATGAATGGGCGGATAAGGTTTTCATTGTACGATGTGTCTTCTCCTCTCTACTGTGATTTTCAATTTTTTGCACTTCACCGCATGGTTGTCGCATCGAAATTCTGAGGGCACCATTTTGTTTGTCTCTTCAAGCTTTACGTGTGGATACCTACATTGCAAGCGTGGCACAAAAACCGAGTATCAACTTTTATGACCTTCCAGGTGACATTTCTCTCTATCCGAGTGTCATTTTGAGATTTTGTCAATTGCACTAGATTCCAATTTTCTTCCTGTGTCGTAATGCAAGTCTAATAGCTTAGTTTTTATCCTATATAGTCTCAAGGAGCTACCTATTAACTTTGGAGTCAATCAAAGAAGTTGATTTGCTTGAGAATTTGAATATGGTTAAGTGAGAGGAAATAAGGATAGAATCGAGATCCTAGTAGATAGAATGAACATCGAGTGTCAAAGTGGAGTGTGTTGTGTTCAGAAAAGGGATTGACAACCTCTTGGCATGCCTCCATGCCCTAGTCGAGTCACTTGCTTCCAAGGATTGACATTTTGTCTTGGTTCCATCTCTTCCAGAGATGTGATAGGTGTTGACCATTTTGGGCCCTGAGACATTGGTGCCGTTGTCGGGGAACGGGCACCTAGACTAGAGTGAACAAAGTCGAGTCTGATAGAATTGCCTTAAGTAAACCTTTAGGTCAGATAGGTTAGGAAAGGAGATCAGGGTTCGGTTGTCTTTGTTTTGTGTGATTGTGGTGAGAATCTTGTGTCAAAAGTGCTAAAAAATTAAGACAAGTGTATTAGATAGGTTTGGAGCTTAGTGCAAGACTTCATTGACACATGGAGTGGCAAAGCTCAGTAGGTAAGAAAAATGAAAAAAAATTCAGACTTTAGTTAGGGAGTTATTTGTCAAGTGTCTTGAACCTATTTTCAACTGATTTGTTTTGTTTTAGGAGTAGGGTAAGTAAACAAGTTTGATGTGCTCTCAGCATCTTATTGGATATGCATGTCACTGAAAGGATCTTTTGCAAAAGCAGTGTAATCTCAAAGAGGGATAACGCACCCTAGTGAT
The DNA here is from genome assembly GCF_014529385.1 of Adiantum capillus-veneris. NCBI lineage: Eukaryota > Viridiplantae > Streptophyta > Polypodiopsida > Polypodiales > Pteridaceae > Adiantum > Adiantum capillus-veneris. The sequence continues at coordinate 45,138,349 of NC_140960.1, forward strand.
TCTGAGCATTATTGCATGAACAAGAGTGTGTGAATGCTCAACCATAACCAAAGCCTTTAATCAACATATGTGAGAGAAAATCGTGATTTTCTCTTGCCAATGAAGCTCAAAGAAAAGTTTGTGCATGATACTTCATCAATTTACTTGACTAGTGTGTTTCAGTACATGAGTGAAATTTGGGTGCAAATTGACCAACACAAAGTGAGAAAGAGCCATACATTAGGGAATTGTGGAGGTCATTCGGAGGGCCTTATTGAGGAGAGAGAAAAGGAGGCGTGTCCAATGAACAACAAGCCAACATAACATAGAAAAGGGAATAAATAAATCAAGAGATACAAAAGAAAGAGACCAAACATGAGGTAACATCACGTTTTTACGGGGTTTACAATATCCATATGTGGGCCCATTGTTAATGGGGTTTGAAAGCAATCAAGGTATTGAAAGACAGGTACGATAATGTATACTCCTGCCACCAAAAGCTCTTGCTCCATTAACCAAGCATCCAAAACTAAAATTCCCTCCATTGAAAGCTTTCTTCTTCCACTCAGGAAAAGCCATGGTTTCTTCTTCTTCTTCTTCTTCTTCCCACCCTAATAGCTCTAGGGGTTGTTGTGCTATCTCCCTAGCTAGCCTTGCCATTATTGGCCAAGTAGCACCATAAGCTCTATCACCATCTTAAACTCCATCAATATAGATAATCAATGGCAACAACAGACAATATGCAAAGGTTCTTGGGTTCTTATGCAACCAAGAAGGAGGAAAAGATCCTCAACAACAAATCTATTTTGTTTAGCATGGAAAGCACAAGTGTTAGATTTCAAAGTGGAGGTCGACAAGAAAATTGTTAAGGAGGTTTTGGTTCAGCATGTCTACAATCACTCCGATGTGATAGCGAATGGTGGAGATGTCTCATTGGCTTATCATCCATGATGCAACTGTAAGTGTGTTCTTAGCCTTCCATCTCTATTCTTCCTGTCGAACCTTGCTGGTCTCTTAATTTCTTCTTTTTTGAAGAGGTAGAACAATATTAAAAGAGGTAGCTCTAGTTCTCTAAAGTATTCCTAAATTTTATTCAATTGTTAGACTAGGTGGTCTTTTACTTTTGGTTGTTGCAATTGCAGATGTCTATCCTTCATCATATGTGGAATGGGAGCCAGTGGAGTGTATTATAGGTCTCATATTTATAACCCACACTGACATTGGTGTTTTACAGTATGATGGAAGAACTAGCAAGAGCCTTGTAGATGAGGGAATTTTCTTCTACGAGCACTTCTACCAGTCAACCAAAAAAATAAAAAAGGTACTTTGGTTGAACTTCCTCTCCCAACCAATCGGAGCTGTATTGACTGGCCGGTCCCGAACACCATAGTGTGTGAAGCTCTCCGAAGTAAGCTGTTTAGGGATGTGCAGAGGTCCCTATGAAATTATGTGCTGACTAATTGGTGAAGATTGCTAATTTTTGTCCTATAAGTTTATTTGTGGAACTATTTCACACGTGCCACATACATGTTGCAAAGACAATACTGGTATGTAAATCTCTAGACGCTTGCTTCTATGACAAGCTTCTTGATAGAGGGTGGTATGTTAAAGAGGTGGATGGCATACATTGTGAGGTTGCACTGGACACTTTGGTGGCCAAGTACATGATCAGCACAAAGTCCCTTATCATCTCCTTATGGTACCAGTGCTCTCAAATTGTTGCAAGCTGCTCTAAATTTGTGCCTATTAACCAAGAGTCGGGAGGCCTAGAGAACAATGGTCTCATAGATGTGGGTGTATTTGACAAAGAGCTCAACCTTGTAATAGTGGTCACAATAAGAGAGGAATGCAACCTTTTGCAACTTTGGCACGACATAGTGGACGAGATCGTGGATAACGAGCCCTCACAGTTCTATTTCTTAATAGGTGGATGCAAAGTGATGCAATGAAGGGAAAAAGAGATTGTATGTAGAGAGCTAGCTCGCCACCGGGTCCAAATCGTGCCAATGCAACTTAGATGAATTCCATTGGGTGTAATTTCTTCTTTAATTGAAATCAATATTCATGACTTCCATTGCAATGTTTCTTTCAATTTAAATCTTTTGTTTCAATTGTGAGATGATTCCCACCACTTGGTTATATCTTTGTTTCAATAGTAAGATGAAAATGTCTGGCTATCTCTCTCCCTTTGTGAAAGTATGTGTGATTTTTGTATATTTTGAACAAAATACGTAGAGTTTGATGTCTAATCTCTCTCTCTCTCTCTAACACACACACACACACACTCTTATATGGCACCACATTGAGTAGTAAAAAGAATCATATTAATGTACATAGTTAGCATTTTGGAGAGTATTTCTAAGAACAAATGCTGAAATAGTCAATAGGCTGTAATATAAATTCTGGAGATAAGGGATCAAAATGTCCTCTAGATAAAAGCCATGCTCATGACCTTCAAATGAGGGTCGGAAGAGAGTGGTGCCCGATGGATTTAGCAACCCCTTATGGGGTGTGTCATCTATCATATGGGACGTGAATGTGATAAAAAGGTTTATAGTATAGGTATACATCTGGTTTGGTAGGGTGGAAGTGGCCATCAATGAGAACACGCTCCTTTTGAGAATACAAAAAATTGAATTTCCAACATTCAATTTCGGCTACATTGCAAACCATGGTTACAAGGGTTTTGAGGTTTCTCTGCTGCACAGAAGACCATATTGCAACATGGAACCTTGGAAGTACAAATTGTATGAATTCCTTGGTTCTTGGCCGCACAATGGCTCTGCGAGTGCTTATCTTGAAGCTGTGCAGGTTGACAAGTTCTACGTTGGGTTCATACGGCTCTCGAAACAACAACAATCCGTTGATGTACAAAATAATTAGTCTCTGCAAATGTGTTGTAAAACAAATAAGTAGTTAGTCAATAGTTTGACTTTCATATTCTTTTACATTGGTTATTACCGGAACAATCATGTCAATGTTTAGCAAAGGTCCATACTGGGTTTGGCTGTCGTGGAGGTTGTCCTGTCCAATGTTGACATCCTTGAGCTTATTCTCACCACTCCCTTGTTCTTCTGTTGTTCAGAGACTCTTGTGTCTCCAGTGTCGAGTGCTCCATTGCTCCTGGATTAGCTTCTAATGTGCTATGCTCTGTTTGTGGGTCATGCATAGATGATTGTTGATTTTCAAGCTCTACAAATGGAATTGTGGGAGAGGTGTGCTCTGCTTGAGGGTTAGGGTGTTCTTTCTCATCCCCTCCCTCTGCATAATCTTCTTCCTTTTGAAACCCTCCAAGCATAGAGGAAGTTTCAATCTTTATTTCTTCCTCAGCCCCTCTATCTGTATGTTTGGCTCCTTTGTGGTTGGAGTGCCCTTCCTCTCATCCTGAATTTTCTCCTTGTCAAACTCTCCCTCTGCATCATTTCTCTTCTCAGCAGTCCCCCCTTCCTCTTCCTCCTGTCCTTTCTCAACTGACCTTATGAAATCTATTTGATGTTGTCCCTGATCAATCATTCTTATGTCTACAATGTGGTCATCCAATAGGTTCTGTTCTGCATCCATGCTTACAGGATGTGAAATTGAAAGCAGATGCTTGATTAGGGTGGCACGGTATCGGTGCAAATATTGTAGTGTGTACTTCTCCAATGCACTTTGCAAAAGACAAAACAAAAACAAAAAGGAACTCACATACATTTTTGTCCAAACAATCACCATGCTATAGTAATGTTGTGCAACTATGCAGTATATACTCAGCATGAAGGAGGCACCTCCATCCACACGAGTTGGCATCCATCTGTTTAGCCTGACTTCTTTAATTTTTGACTTGTGTCAAGTTCAATGCAAACCACGCTCCAGTGGTGGTTGCTCTCATATGGAAAATTTATGGTTGTCACTTGCAGCATTGGACAATGGGCAAGTCACTTCTCGAATGTGCCCGTAGGGGTGTTTTCCATTCTGAGAAAGACAAAAATCTGAGGATCCATGATCTATATTTATGCCCGACTTTGTGTTGGGAGCTGGCTCTTGATCAAATTACAAGACAATTACTAAAAGTTAGTCTCTAATCTCAAGGCTAAATAAAATTATGTTGAAGCTGGTGAAAGCATCTTACTTTAGGCAGATATAGACAATTGAATTTGTGATTCGAGCATCTGGATCGTGCAATATATTGATATCAACAGAATCTATTGCAAGTATTCTTATACCATCTTCTAGCGGTACATCTGCTATTAATTCTTCCTCCATAGATGATAAAATTTCATTGTTGCTGACATCAATTTTGTGTGTAACAATGTGGTAGCTTTTGATCTCCTCTTCTATAGAATTTTCAGCTTTTTCCTTCTCTTTCAGTTTATTCATCTCCTCTGCACGCTGGTTTTCCTGCTCAGCTCTGGCCTTGGTATTCACATTGTGGGTGACTTTCACAATCTTCACCTTTGCTTGTGGCCTTGATGGAGGAATAAGCAAAATTTTCTTTATATTATTGTCTATAAATTCATTGGGTGGAAGCAATTTATCATATCTCCACCTTACTCTTTTCAAGGTTTCACTATTCTTGTCCATAATGGCTACCTTGTGTCCATGTGTTGCAACAATAGTTATATCAGTGAAGTATTCGAGCAACTTGATGTGTCTTTGTAGCCTCTTCATCCTTGGAGCTTTCAAGATCTTCATGGGATTTCATGGTCTCTTCTTTTTACTAGCAGATCTTCCTCCTGCTTTAGCACCCAAACCTGGACCTTTGCCTGCCTTCCTCATAGTCGCCTTTGTTCTTGCCATTTACCTGTAAGACAATAGCATCTTTTTCTATTTCTCTCTCTCTCTCTCTCTCTCTCTCTCTCTCTCTCTCTCTCTCTCTCTCTCTCTCTCTCTCTCTCTCTCTCTCTCTCTCTCTCTCTCTTTCTGAGACAAATTGGCATAATGATGCGCGAAAGCCATTTTGCGATAAATAGATTCATACGCGCGCCATTGTGTAAACTGGTCAAAGTCATGGTCACAAGTAATTTTTGCCTTTTGCAGTGGTCAATATAACATACCATTTCATCTTTAGCGCGCGCACACACACACACACCCTCTCTCTCTCTCTCTCTCTCTCTCTCTCTCTCTCTCTCTCTCTCTCTCTCTCTCTCTCTCTCTCTCTCTCTCTCTCTCTCTCTCTCTCTCTCTCTCTCTCTCTCTCTCTCTCTCTGGTTCTTGGAGAGAGAAAACAGGGCGTCGTTGGGCTGTGCCCCCCAATCTCGCACAGAAGAACGTTGAGCTGCTCGACTGTTACTGCAACGTTTCACTTGTCGTCATTGGGCAGTGGATAAGCGATGTGCAGATAGAGCTAGCGTTTGCTTCGACTGTCCGGTGGAGAAGCTACATACAGAGAGAGCTTTTCGATTGTCTCCTTGGCTCTCACTGAGTTTCAATTTCTTCAACTTCACAATAGTGAAGAAAACCCCTTCAAGCACAAGCCTTAGTTCCCACGAGGCAGCAAGCAAGCTCCCCAGTCATGATGCAACCCGGAAGTTCCTTCACTCCCATCAAGCCGAGGCGCCTTTTCGTGCACACTCCATGAGTGGATCCAATGGACCATCTTCAAGCAGAAATTCGAGAACTCAAGGATGAGAACGTGGAGCTTAAGGCGTGTCTTGCCGCCTTGGAGACGCGTCTCTCTTCCTTGGAGGCACAAAAACAAGCGGATAATAACCACTTCCTTGCCAAGGAAAAAGAAGTCAAGCACACTCTCACTACAAGCGTGGCCAATCTTGCCACCCAAGTCCATGAAGCAACCATCGCCATCCCCTCCAAGGTAGAGGAGTGCATGCAAGACCGCCGCCGACGGAAGGGACTAGCACTCTCTGTTCGCATCGGTGGTTTTCCCTCTTCTTGGTGGGGGGAGGACGATACCTACACTTTGACTCTAGCCAATCTCAATCAAGCCATTCACCCAACCGGGTTCGGCCCCGATGCAATCGAGAAGGTTCACCATGACAGATGCACCAACCAAGGCATTCTTGCCTTCATAAATAAAGAGGCGCGCATCCCACTTCTACAACAAGCACGACTCCTCAAGGGCACTAAAATCTGGATCAGGGAGGCCTTAACACCCGCTCAAGTTAAAGTCAAGAAGCAAGAGCTTCAAAAAGTATGAGATGCACGAGCAGCAGGCAAATGGTCCGTGTATCGAGGCGGCAAGGCTATTATTGAGGAGTTTTGGGTCCCAAAAACCCCTAAGCGATTTCCCTTACCCACTTCCCCATCCCCTCTTAAGTGACATATGTCACAATTTTGTTGTATCCACATTTAGTTATGTTCTCCATGTACTCTTTTAGCAAGAGCCCGGAAATGTTCTCTTGGTCCCATAGGTCATATTTGACCTCCGAGGACGATTGAAATCTCTCTCTCTCTCTCTCTCTCTCTCTCTCTCTCTCTCTCTCTCTCTCTCTCTCTCTCTCTCTCTCTCTCTCTCTCTCTCTCTCTCTCTCTCTCTCTCTCTCTCTCTCTCTCTCTCTCTCTAGCATGCCTCCCCTAAGCCTAAGCTTGCACCGCCTCCTCTCCCTGGGTGCAGGGAAGCACCCCAGGGGGAGGGTTAGTCCCTCAACCCTGCCCGACCTTCCTCCTCAGTCCATGGCCGCGTGCCACTGCCGACCTTTCCTAGTGGTCGTTGTTGTCCAACCACAAAATAGGTGCCGAGCTGTGAGCATGACAAAGCTCCACCAAGGTCTGCTTGCTGTCATCCAATCAGAGAACATGCCTCTTGTGTTTGTTGCAAATGTGGTAGAGTTCCCCTTGTGTCACTGTTCCAACAACTTTGTCTCTGCTACATAGTTCAAGGTATGTCTGCAAAACAAGACAAGATAAGTAGTAACCCAAATTTTTTGACACCGCGGCGACCCCGCCCGAGCTTTGCCATCGTCCTGGCAGCAACGAGCAAAGCGGATTGCATCGAGAAACTCCAGGCAACCCTTGACAGGGTGATGGAAGAAAACCACGACCTCAAAGCACGTCTCAGCGTGCTTGAGGGGCGTTTTGACACCATGGTCGGGCTCACCACTAACAAAATGATGGAAGTTCAAGCCAAGGTTACCCAAGCTCACACAATTGCATTGATCAAGGTTGAAACCTCTGTGAAGGCAGAGTTCCGAGAACAACACCTTTAAGAAGAAAACACACTCAAGGTCCTGCATTGGGGGCCTACCCCAAGCATGGGACAAGTGTGAAAATGACTTCTCTGAACACATCAATTTCCTCAATGAAACTCTCAAGCCGATCCATGTGGACTACGACATGATTGAAAGCATCACCAATAAGCTCAACCACAAAAATACACCAAGTGGACATGCCATCCTCGAGTTTGAGAATAAAGAAGGACGACTCCGACTACTCCAACAATCGCGGCTCCTTGAAGGCACTAGCTTTTGGATTGCTGAGGAGCTCACCACGACACAACTAAAACACAAAGGTAGCGAACTCAAGAAAGTGCATGCAGCAAGAGCCCAAGGGAAGTGGGCAGTATATCACGGAGGAAAGGCCCTCATACAGGAGTTTTGGTGTCCTAAGCCTCCTACCACACCGCTGGATACCGCTCCCTAGCCCCATAGTTCCCATTTACTCTACTTTATTTTGTATTGTATTTGTGTATTGCATCCTAAGGTTGTCCACCTATCCACTAGATCTTACCCTAGCCTTACCGACCCTTTTTTGGTCGCACATGCTAATGTAACAACCATTACTCTCTCCTTGATGAGAGGAGACATCCTTTGTACGCAATGTGTTTTGGTCCCATGGGTCATATTTGACCTCCGAGGACAATAATGACATCTATGTATAGAGAGAGAGAGAGAGAGAGAGAGAGAGAGAGAGAGAGAGAGAGAGAGAGAGAGAGAGAGAGAGAGAGAGAGAGGGAGAGAGGTACACAAAGAGGTAAAGAGAGAGACAGAGAGAAGGCCTGAAGTGTGCCCGATAAATGTCAGACTGGAAGTGTGCCCAAGGTACCAGTGAAGTTTTTACCTCTAGAAGGTTGCCATGCCAAGCCCAGGAAAAGGTAACAAAAATGTATGGCTGTGTAGCAAAAATTTGCATTAGAAATTTTTTGTTATGATAAACAACCGTGAGCATTCATTTTGGACCTACGATACACATTGGTTCACCTATTGTTGTTTCCTTCTTCTACGCGTGCTTTTAATGTCAATATTGAGAGAGAGAGAGAGAGAGAGAGAGAGAGAGAGAGAGAGAGAGAGAGAGAGAGAGAGAGAGAATACTTTGTTCTTGTCTCATGGTGCATGCGTAGATGTATTTTCGGTTCATCCAGTGTCCTTCGTGCGCCATAGAGCATATTAGGGGTAGTAAAATGAAATTCTCTATTAGCCCCCCCCCCCCCCCCACACACACACACACACACACAGCGTTCCAGCCAAACAAGAGACCAACACCTCTCAATTTTTGAAAAAATTACTATAATATTTAATAAAATAGTCAATTTCTATGAACCCATGACTAAGGCTTGAAAAAAAGTATTCTTTTTGGTAACTAATTTTATTAGAATGCATTTCTCATTCCTTTTATATGCGTTTCTATGGTATGTTGGTATGTAGTTGAACATTATTAGTCCAAATACTTACCTATTAGTGCATGTATTATGTTTTTGTCAGGATTAAGATCTCAAAGAATGAAGAGGCAAAGAGTAGATCCAGAGATTGCCTTTGCCATCAACAGGAAGCAGAAGGGAGACCACCTCAGTTCTTGAGAGGCTCTTTAAAGAGAAATGTGGACTTTGCGGAGCCCAAAGATATATTTCCTAGAGAGGATGTTATGGGGATTGAGGATACCCCCAATGATTCAGAAGCATCAGAACATGAAGAAGTGCCTGTAATCTTGAAGCTTCAAGTGACTAGCACCAAAAAGAGATACATTGATCTTTCTTCTGCCAGTGAGCCAGCTACAAAATATAAGGAGGAAGGGGTAAAGATAAAAGAGGTAGATGGTGTTGAAGATCCTGCAGTTGTGGATGAAAGAATGTTTGATTTTGCAGTATCTGCAAGAGCAGCTGAAATGTTCAATAAGGTCTCTTCTATCTTTAATGCCCCATTCTTCTTGATGACCTTATAGCTCAGCACAGTGATTACCTCAAGCCTGAAAGAGATAGGTTTGAGCTTGAGGTCCAAAGGGGCAGGGTGGGTCTTGGTGACATGGTGATGGTGCACTTAAAAGATTATGATTCCAAAAGACAGTCATACAAGAAGTACCATTAGCTACCTATCATTTATAGACCCTTATGGTGTCCTATGCACGAATGAGATTGCAAGCTAATCAAAGAATCCTTTGGGTTCCTTCTATTCTTAAATTCTCTATTTTCTGGTCTTTTGAAGGACCCTTCAGAGCTAATGGAGGAAGAGGATCTACCACCTGATGAACAAGAGGAGGAGGACATGGAGTCCAATGAGATGTTCGAGATTGAGGAGGATATTAATCTTGAGGCGGAGGCTAAAGAGGTGGAACGAAGAAAAATCCTCTCAGTTAAAGCATCTGAAATCAAGTTACCTTTAGATGTGTCTAGCTTCAATGAGAAGCAAGCCACATTGATGCTACCTGGACTGCCAGAGTTCAAATTTGCTGAGAGATCATACATTTCCTCCATGACATTCAAAGTATATTTTCTTTAAGGGGGGACTTTGCACTTGCCTTGATCTCCAAATTTCAAGAGGAGAGGAGTGGATTTGTATTTGATGCCAGCACTGAAAATGAGGCAATGGAAACCTCTAGTAACTCATTGGAGTGCCTCAAAATCTATTTAACAAGGTAGAAAAGTATAGAGAGACACTCCTATATGAGGCTATCTTCCAAGCTATCAGAAACAACTTCAGGCCATCAACGAATAATGAAGAAGTAGAGGACTGGTTTATGCATCCCACACAAGGGTCAACGAGGTCAATGGACCTATCCAAGGATGAGTTATATATGCAAGATGAGAGGTTCGTGGTAAATCCAAAGGTATTTCAGCCCAAGTACTCAAGAAATCAAAACAAAGTAAAGCAAGTGTCAGAGCAATGTAGCCAAAGTCAATGATTCGGTTTGGATTAAAAACAGGAAATCAACACAGAAAAAGAAACACATGGGATGGATAGCATCAGAATGGAGCTTAAAAGAACATGAGTACTATAGAGGTAATAGAGAGATATGGGTACCAAAACCGCATGTTAGAGCATATGAAGTAAAGTCAAGACCCTCCCAGGAAAGAAGGCTCACTAGGTGTCAACCTCAACAATATCCTAGGATACCTAAGAAGCAGGTGTACACTATAACAACATGAAAGATGCTAAATTCTACCGGAGCAAAGACGGATCTCAAAGAATCATAGTTATTAGGCTTACGTTGAAGTTGGAAGAGTTGAGCATATCTGAGTTGTGTCGCTCATGCTAGATGAGATGAGCATAAGAGTCAAAGTCTATTAACTTAATCATGATGGAGTGATGTAGAGTCTAACACTCACGCACAATGCACAGTAAGATGAGAGCACATATCCTTGATAACGAAAACCCTTCTTAAAGGGATGCTAGCTTGTAAATCCATGTCATATGCTTTTATACCTACACCTTCTTTCCGAAGAACCCCTCGAACATCTTTCTTGCACAATATATTGTTTACCATTGATTTTTGTGTATGCATATAGGATTTTCCATCATTGGACATATGCATAGACACTCTTTTTTGCTTCCAGCTAGGCACCTCGAGTGGACTACAGTAGGCAAACACATGTTTCATCATGCCACCCACATATTTGCTACCCTTTTAATTCTATATCCCTCAATAAATAATCCCTTTAGTACTTTATTAATATTCCCCATGCTAATAAGTACTTCAATAATGAGCGTATCTCAAAGACGCTTTTTTTTCCATTGGGTTTTTTCCCTTTGGTCGTCCATGTATTAGACCCTAACTTAGAAGCTCATCATTATATTTCTCTTGTACATACTCTTGATAAGTAAACAAAGCCTCGCCATATGCTGCTACAATGGGACAAATGTGACATCATCTCTCACATCGGAAACAAATTCAAACCCATGAAGATGCTACAACAAAATGAACCTCATCAACAAATTCAACAACAAATGACGACAACCCATCAACAACTAATCAAAAACTTCCACAGCCTCCACAAACACTTTTCAATAGTGCTCGAGGATGGGCACTAAAATCAGAAGGGGAAAATGTTAATTGAGTTGATGTCAATTAAAAAAAGTTGCTAAAGACTGAAGCCGTACAAAGGCATATCAAAGACGATGCGAAGAAGCAGTAAAGATTGGAACTACACATTTTTTACGTTTTCCATAATTGCCATGTATTGCAATTTCTTGTTTTATTTCAAGCCATTGTAATAACTGTAACGTGTTACGGGCTCAATGGGAGTTCCAAGCTATAAAGGATAGGTCAATTAATGTGCCTAGGTTACAGATTTAGTAAGTGGTGGATCCCTAAAGGCCTTGGGCACCCGGGCATTGCATATTTTTACCCTAGGTATATAAGGTAGTGTGTAAATGAAATTAGGGTTCTCAGCCTCATTTGTTGAGACCATTCTTTGGTGAAAACTCATGAGCTGTGTGTCTATGGAGTCCTTGAGCTTCTCCTTGCTCATGTGACTTGATTAGCACTAATCAAAGCTTAATTCTCTTTCACTATGCCTCCCTCATACTTCATATTATTGTTAATGATGCTTTGATTAGCTAGATCATAAGTAATTAGTGGTTACTTCTGCTCTAATCTTGTGTAATTGCCCTCTAATCTTTGTATGTGCATGTAGGTTTTATTGGAGTACGGATGCTCAATAGATCTATGTGTGTGTGCTTGTGATTAGTGTGTTGCATGATAGGATTAGTGATGTGTGCGTCTTGCAATCATTAGTGTGTGTGATTGGGTTGATTTGAGGTGGAGAAAAGTGGATGTGGAGATTGCCAGACATTGTGGCTTAGCTCCTCCATAGGTCGTGAAGCCCACTTCATAAAGTTACCATTCGTGTTTCCATGATAGCTCACTTTCGGTGATTGTTTCCATGCCCTAGTCGGGTAGCTCATCCCTCTGGATTGACAATTATTGTTGGTAATTGGAGCTATGCTATGATGGTACCCCAACAGTTTTCTCGGAAAATTAAGAACTCAATTGAACAAAAGGTTGTAGTAGAGGCGCTTTAACTGGTTCTGTTAGAGATGGGTCTCCATGGGGGCTATGTGAAAATCCAGCGGGACTAGAAAAGGTCAACCAATCATAAAGATGTAAATGCAAACCCTTACATTGGTGGGGTCAAGGCACACTATTTTTTATCTAAACCAACAGGCGTGAAAGATAAGAAGCTAACCAAGTGTGGAAGGATGTATTAGTCCACCTATGTCAGCAAAATTGAGTTTCAACAATGGAAAATCTGCATATGGTAGTGAAGGCCTAGGGACCCACAACTCGCAATGCCAAGGGTGAAGAAGTGTGGCGATCAATCAATGTGCTATTTCAGATGTGTGACAAAGATGATTGGTCATCACAAAATGATCTCAACAAGTTTAAGGAGAACCTTCAAATACTAAAGAAAGCATTGTAGACAACATGGACTAAAACTCAAATTACTCATTACATAGTATTGTTAAAGCACCCTTTTAAATGAAGAGGACTAAAAGGATGTTTAAAATGCCTAACAACTTGTTTTATTTGTAGCACGTCATTTTCAATCACTTACCATACTTCATTCAAGAGTATGGAAACCCAAGCATATGGAACACCCAAGGCTTAGAAAAGTCTCATTGCATGGCTAGGAATGCATATTTCAGACACACACAACATGGTGGCTCTCGAGATAAGGCAAATAGTTTGAAAGATTTGTTTCAATGGTTTTATCACTAAAGAATTCTTTGGCAACAAAAACATGTATTGGACTGTTCGACAACATCACAAGGAATTAGGCATTTGCAACAAAAGAAAAGGAAACGAGTAGAGGCATTCAGCAGCTCCACTGCTTGTGAAGGCCAAAGAAAATGAAGGGAGACAATGCAATATGTTAGCCATAGGTGGATCAAGAGAATTTGATTTTAGGTCACAACATGTACAAGAGATGCCTAATGATTTAATTGATCCTATACAAATCACAAGTTTCTCAACTCGCTGACAGATAGTGGATATCTTTTGGCACATCACCCTTGTATCGGAGCATTAAATGTTTGCCATAATCCAAGAGTTCATTTGGGTTTTTTCCATAAAGTGAGTGCCATTGTTGTGTATGTATAATAATAAGCTACATGACCACCAGTGTACCGCAGAAAGTATCCAAAACATTCTCTCGCAAAAACTTTGTCGATGAAGATAACTTTGTCTGCATTTTGTGGTAGCACTGGTAAGCGTGAGAGCATCTTGGGGGCAAACATTACAGTAGTTCCCTCTTGGGACATTTCATTGTGAAAGACTAGTACGGGTGCCTCACAAAGTCTGGCAAGGTATTTTCCTAGTGCTGCATCCCTTCCACGATACTCTCTCGTCAACGACGAAGGAAGTCGTTCTTATATTTTTGGGCTTTTCTATGTGCAACCAGTTCCAATTTCAGAACCAGTACCAGTAGAACCAAATCTGAATGATCTTAGAATCAGTACCAGTGTGCTTAAACCAGACTATAAACCAGTCCAGTATCAGTGGGAACACACTTTTTGTTTGCATGCACTTTATGTACCTGGGATCAAGAAGAATCTCTTGTCTGTATCCGCACTTGCTAAACTTGGACTTGTAGTCAAATTTGTGGATGACAGATGTACAGTTCATGATCTCAGTTTTGGTGATGAAATTGTTGCATCTGGCCTTTTGTGTCGTGGGCTGTATAAGCTCACTTTATATGAAAAGTGTGGACAAAATTTTGCAAATGCTGTTGCAGATTCAAGAGCTATTTCAGATACAAAACCTTGGCATGCACGTTTTGGTCATCTGAATTTTGCCAGTTTGCTGTGTTTGCAAAAATCTGATATGGTTGCTTCTTTGCCGCCTCTTGAAGCACTTGTCAAACATGTTTGCGAAGGCTGTATTTTGGGTAAGATGTAGCGTTCTAAGCTTCCAAAGGATGGTTCAGTTTAGGCCACATGCAGGTTGCAGCTTGTGCATAGTGATGTTTGTGGACCCATGCAAACTCCGTCCTTGGGCAATTACCTGTACTTCGTGACTTTCATTGATGATTACTCCAGGCATGCATGGGTATTTCCGCTTAAAGAGAAGTCCGAAGTTTTTATGTGCTTCAAACAATTTCTGGCTATGGCTAAAAATGTCTCGAAATGTACTATGGGCACCCTCCGTTCCGATCGAGGGGGGGAATATATGTCTCACTGACGGAAATGGCACGATGTATGGTCAAAAGTCAAGCTTTGCCACATTCTTTTTGGCTTGAGGCCATCATGTGTGCCACTTATGTACTAAACAGGTGTCCTACGAAAGCTTTGCTGTCTATTACTCCATATGAAGCATGGCATGATAGAAAGCCTTCTATTGAGCACATGCGTGTTTTTGGCTATTTGGCATATGCTTTGGTGCCACAAACACAGTGCAGAAAATTGGATGATAAGGCTGTCAAATGTATTTTTGTTGGTTATAGTGCTGAAAGCAAAGGTTACAGGTTGTATCATCCGCAAACAAAACGTATTCTGGTTTCACGGGATGTAGTGTTTGTGGAAGATTCTGTTTAGCCCTTGCTGTCATGTACTAGAGACAGTAATGTAAGCTCGCAGGACATTTATGACACTTTGTTGCCTCTTTTCAGTGGTGGAAGTTCGAATGTAAGTTCCAATGAGGAAAATGTACAGCCTATGGGGGTTTCTGAAAATGTTATAGATCAGCCTATTCCTGATGCAGATGTACATGATGTACTTGATGAGGAAAGGGCTGAAAATGAGCAGGCTAGAGGTATGCCAAAATGGCTGGTGCACACTTTGCGTGACAATAATTTGGATGCACCTTTGTCTAGTCGTACTCGTTCAGGCTCTCGCCATGCATCTTATGCATCAGATTGTTATGCTTTGGCTGTGTCTAGCTTACATGATGTTGAGGAGCCTCTGTCTTTTGATGAAGCACAGAATACAGAAAATTGGATGGCTGCCATTGCAATCAGAATATGATGCACTTATAGAAAATGACACATGGACTTTATGTGATTTGCCTCCTGGAAAAAAGGCCATTGGTACGAAGTGGGTTTACAAGTTGAAACGTGAGTTGGATGGTGAGATCGATCACCATAAGGCTCGACTTGTTGCAAAGGGTTATGCACAGCAAAAAGGCATAGATTATGAAGAGACTTTTGCTCCCACTTGTCGTATGACTACTGGGCGTTTTCTATGTGCATTGGCAGCTCATTTTGGTTGGGATGTACATCAATCAGACATTGTTACTGCTTTCTTGAATGGTGACATATTTGAGGAAGTTTATGTAATGCACCCTCGCGGTTTTGTCATAAAAGGACAAGAGGACAAAGTGTGCAAATGTAAGGAGGCTTTGTATGGGTTGAAGCAATCTACTCGTGCTTGGTATGAGAAAACTGACATTCATTTGGTCAAGCAAGGCTTTTGTAATAGTCCAACAGAAAGCACATTGTATGTAAAGCGTGAGGGTGATGTACTTCTCATTGTGGTTCTTTATGTCAATGATTTGTTGATCACTGGACCAAATGAAAGACATATTGCTGAATTTAAGGCTGATTTGAATGCTACTTTCAAGATGAAAGATTTGGGGTTGTTGCAACATTACTTGGGCATAAAGTTTAAGCAGTGTGATGGTTGTATTGCCTCATGTCAGAAAAGTTACATAGAGACATTGCTATGTAAGTTTGGACTTGAGGATTGCAAACCTATTGCCACTCCCATGGAAACAGGTTCAAAGTTGAGTCTACATGATGTTGGTGATCCTGTTGATGTCACTCTTTACCAACACTATTGTTGGCTGCCTCATTTATGTATGCAACACGAGGCCAGGTATTCAGTTTGTAGTCTCACAGGTCAACAGATTTATGCATAGCCCAGGGTCTAAGCATTGGCAGGAAGTCAAGAGAATTTTTCGCTACTTGAGTGGCACTTTGCATCTTGGCTTGTTTTATCCCAAGGGGGGGTCATTGCCGCCATATTTACATGCTTTTTCGGACTCAGATTGGGCTGGTTGTTATGACATGCAAGTGTCCACAAGTGGTTTTGTTGCATGCTTGGCAGTTCATGTATTTCATGGTTGAGCAAGAAGAAACCGACTGTGGACACTTCCAATTGTGAGGCTGAGTACAAGGCAATCTTCATAGCTATGGTTGAGTGTGTATGGCTCAGACGTCTTATGGATGATTTGGGTGTTGGACAAGACATTGCCAACATCATCTACACTGATAGTCAGAGCGCATTGGCAATTGCTAAAAACCCAATTTTCATGCTCGCACAAAGCACATTGAGGTGCATTACCACTATGTCAGGGAGAGGCTCTTAGCAAGAGAGATCAACTTGGCCAACACAGGACAACCTTGCAGATATTTTCACAAAGGCATTATCTCATGAAGCTTGAAGCTTTCCGCAGAGATTTGGGCTTACTCCCCTTTGTGGACTGATCATGTCCTCAGGGCATGGCACTTCCCTTTACTCATGTGCCAGCTCTCGTTCACCGCATCACTCCAGTGGGGATTTGTTACCATATACATGTGGTAGTGATGTGTGTGAACACACTAGGACCATCAGGGCATTTTTTCCCTCTTTAGGAGTTTTTTTCCCTCCGAGCATTGTATATAAGCCCATCACTCTAGGGCTATCAAATTTTTTTCCATTGCACACTAAGTAATACACTCTCTATTGTGTGCCTTGAGCTTACTTTGTCTTCTCCGAGCTGTGTGTGTTTCTCTGCAACCCTAATTTCAACATCCATTATAGGTCCCGTACCCACATTCCTGATGGTAACCTTGTTTATAAGTTGCATATCTTGTGTGAACCGCAAAGCTCCATTCTTCTTAGGCATAGTGAACCACCTGTTTGAATATGGGCACAAGAAGACTCCAAGATACACATGCTAGTCTTTTCATTGAGTAGTTCTATTAACTTTGGCAAATGTGCTTTTCGAACCGAAATTGGGTGTAGATTCCAAGGTACATGAATGATAGTGAAGATCACCATAGGTGCAACAACATTAGGATCAACACATCCTATCTCATGTGGCTAGAAAGCAAAAGCCTTACCATGTCTTGAAAGCATTCTTTTAAAACTCTTCTTCTGTTAAAAACTCCTCATAGCCAACTTTTATCTCTTTTAGGATTCCACTGTGAGCTTGTGTCCAGTTCTTTTTGGATCCTTGAGGCTCGGTTGCAAAGAAGCTTGCTCTAGCTTTTTCCTGGTAAAGGTAAGGCCACTAGTCTCACTTTCTTTGCCACGTTTTATACTTGGTCTCCACACGCACTTCCGGTCCTTCATTAGGATTGAAATCTTTCTGATTTTCAAAAGCCTCAATCACATCATACATTTCCATAGAGCATACTTCCACAACGTGGGTTCCATCTTGCATGCTAGAGTCCATTATAGCCTCAAGCTCAAGCATAGTATCTACATGAGAAACTTGTTCAAAGAAACCTGAAATGCATTCACTATCCTTTATGAAACCATTTTCTTTCATGTATTTATGTACATTATATACATATTGTCGTGCACTTATTTTCATATCCTCAAGCTTCATAAAACATACTGACCCATGCTCTGCTTATCCCTGGAAACCTATAGAAAAAGCTTCTTCTTGCTTTGGGTCAAGCAAGAATATTTTTCTTCTTGTACCATTGCACTCCCGCTTTACTATGGTACATGGCCAAAATCCCTTGTCTCCCTGTACTCTTTGAACTCTTTGTTCGCTTTTGGTAGAGGATACTCACAAAGACTATTACGGTTCCTCTCGTGATTCACACACACATTCAAAAATTACACAGCTCGCTTCCCATCTTTGCTCTTTACCCTAGCATAAGCAGAACCATCATCCATGCGAATGGATGTGATGTATGGCTGCCCAAGGATAAGAGGATAGGTAGACATCTCCTGCACAAAGAAGTTTTGCTCATCCTTCACATTACCAATCGTCACTTTCACATTTGGACAAGCCCCATACATCTCTCTGGATGAGTTATTTGCAGATCTAATCATCCACCCATGGTCTATGTCTATCGGCCACTTACCCTTCATGTAAATACTCTTGGACATAAGATTTATCTCAGAGCCATGATCTATCAATGCAAGATATGGCTCCTCAAGATCACCCACCTTGACTAAAGTTTCTGTTGTAGCTCTTGCCCAATGACTTTTGGAGTATTGGCTTTTATAGGAGGCTTCATCTTCATCATCATCATCTAAAAATCTAGCATGTGCATCTCTTTGAGAAGACTGGTAGCATCCTACCACATTGTCATCGCAATCACTCTCCTGGACATGTATCCCATGTGCCTTAAGTGACTCCCCTTCACCCTCAGACTATGGAGAAATAGACTCAGTGAGAGTTTGCCTCTTTCTTTTTATGATATCTATAATTCTTCATGAAACTCGCATTTAGCAATGCCAAGAACTTCACCCAAGATAAACTCAACTTTACTATTCAAAATCCTTTCCTCCAATACCTGCTTTAAGTTTGTGGCAGCTTCAATGTGAGAGTGTAGTTTGTATGCAAGGCCTTTTGCTTTGGCTTTTCCTTGCTCTTTCTTCTTCCCTGTAGATGTCTCCCCTAGGAATCTCAGGAGGAGGAGGCACATGTGGTGGAGCCTCATAAGAAGGTCCTGGATCCTTTCTTCCTCTGGCTCTTGTAACCCTCTTTGAAGTAGAAGGACCTGCATCTCCATTCTCACGTCTACGCTTCTCTTCCACAATTGCTTCATTGTTATAGCATTTTGCAAGATAGGCATGCACTGATAAAGAGTCCACAGGGTCATCCCAACCTGTTGTATGGCGTATGCAATCACCAGCTTCATGTAATACCTGTTTAGTTACCTTCCCTTTTTTGGCTAAGGCAATTGCATATGTCCACAAGCTATCAACCTCCTCAAAAGCATCTGGAGTAGACTTTAATGCTTTCTTTGGAATGAGCTCTATCTTTGCCCCATAGGTAGCAGCCTCCACTACAGAAATAGCATGACTGATCTTCGTATCCTCCACTAACTTCCGCATACCCCCTTTTCCAAAGTTAGTTCCTAATGGCATACCTGTCTCCCGCAGATGGATCTTGCCATCCTTAAAAAACACAAGATCTCTTTTTAAGGCATTGCTAAAGCTATCACAATCCCTTATGCCATGGTCTGTGCCATCACACCATATGCATCTATGCACAAATCCTTCTTTGCTTTGGGATTTTTGTCCTGCAAGTTGTCCTTTCTCTTCAAGCCTTGTTAGCTTTAACTTCATTTCTCGCATGCCCTTAACAAGCCCATCAAGCATTGAATTATCACCTTTTGGACTCAAAACAGTAGGCTTTGGTGGAATCTCTAACGTGCTAGGAGGAGAGGTAGTACCATTCACCACCATCTTGTCCCTACAACGTTGCCTCTTAGCAAGCAATGAGACTGCGTCCTCAACCTCTTTCCACTCAGCCGTTAGACCCTGTTCTGTATTCTTGTCTTCAAGGAGTAGATCTAGCTTTTATTGGAGCTCATGACTTGCAGCTTGAAGGAGCAATTTGTTCTTTTCACTATCCAATGTAGCCCGCTTTGTTCCTGACAGTTGAGCATAGCACCACTCAAACTCTCTCAATAGTTCAGTGATGGAAAGTCCTTCTTTTGGCTTTGCAACCCATTCCAAGAAAGTTCTTTCTTTTTGAAACCCTTTTAGAGTCCTCCATGAATTATTCCTCCTTTAGGGCTAATTTGAATTTCTCCCAACCTTGTCCATGCTCCTCCCTGATTCCCCTTACATGGTCTCTAATCTCGGAGACCACAACAAGCTCAAAACTACAAATCATGTCCACCTCTGGAACTCATTGTAGCTTCTCCTTTACATAACCACGAAGAAAATGTGTGACATATTTCCCTTCAAATTGGTCCATTTTGTTCACAATAGCTTGAAGAGCTTTGGTTACTGACACCTCCCTTCTTTCTGCAGCCTGTTGTTATTGCATAAACATGGTGAATGCTTGAAACATTTGCATTGTGCCTTGATCAAAACGCATGCCTTGTTGCTCTTGATGATCCATAGCTTTAATTATTTTTAATTAAACCTTTCAAAACAAGTTTTTGAACCCCCACCCCAGCTACTTCGCGTCAGGTTCACCAAAAATGTCGGAATGTGTGCGGTCTAGTTGGGAAGGTGCAAAACCTCTGGCTGTGAGAGTTCGTGGGATGAGAGACAGAAACACTTGTGAAAAGAGTTTGAAAATCACCAACCCTCTTTATAAGGGTGACTAAAAATATAAGAGCGCTCGTGACAACAAAGTCACAAACCCTCTTTCCTAACGTGCTTGGAAATTGCTTGTTTTCGTAGTTGAGATTATGATGAGAGGATCACCGAATCACATTCAATTTCGCTTAAAAGACCATTAAAAAACACTAAAGTTTTAGCCATGAAACCTCAATGCTCATACAAGCACAAATCTTAATCAAAACCCAAACTTCTTTCATGGTATCAAGTAGCCTCACCCCCAATTACATAGTCGTAACATCAAACAGTTGAATACTCGAGCTTCCACCTTCATGGCGACCATTTTCTGAATTTGCAGACATTTAAGAGCCTCTAAAGTGAAGCCCACACACCATTTTGATAAGGGTAAACCCTAATTCACTTCCTCACAAGCTCAGATACAAGATTACAAAGAGGCGGGACTGCTGCACACATAGATTGGGCAACCATGGAAGCTATTGCATAGTGGAGCAAAATTGCAGGTTTTTTCTGTAAAGAGCAGCCCTCTCTCTCTCTTACCCACGGAAATATGAGCTGATGTGTCAATTTTTGGGCCATTTTGTCACTTTGGACCAAAACTAGGTCATTTTCGTCTCATTTTTTACCCAAAAAATGCCATTTTTGATGCGAAAAATCCCAAATGGAGTCAAAAAATCCCTAAATTTGTGGGATCAATCGCATAAGAATAAAAATCATATACAAGGATAATTTTTCATCACTATACCATTTTGGGTCACTTTCCATGCAATCCTGCAACGACGTCTATTAGCTGCTATTTTTGGCAGTTTTTGCCCGCATCAGTCTTTATAGGCGAGATGAGTGTGCCACCATGAAACACTTGGAATATGTACATTGTCAATCCTAATTAGTAATCTTATCAAGTGGAAAAGCACGCAAATGCGCCACATCCAAGGCCACGACTCCTCGAATAGATATGTACATGATAGCGACTGTAGTAGCCGCTTCAACATATATCACAATATGTACATGATTGCTTTTATTTGCATACATCGAGAAGTGTCGAGAATGAGGTGAATGTTTTCACTATGTACGTGCCATGGCACGACAATGGTATTCCCGTTAATTGCATAAAGCAGGCGTGCTTCAAGGATGAAAAAACCCTATTCTACTTACTCTTTTGCAATTAGTAACACCAACCATTTGTAGAAAGCTTGAGGACCTCTCTTCTTGAGCAAGAAAAGAGAAACCAATAGCTCTGGTACCAATGTAACATTTAATGCACTAGTAACTTGTGTGTAGCAGGAATTGATAACATAGTGAGCATTTCATTAAGAACAAGTTCCTAATGAGCATAGAGAGAGTACTTAATTTGAGAAAGCAACATAGCAATTTACACCTAGCTAGTTTAGCATAGACAATACTTGAAAAGAGAGAGAGATAGAAGAATTTACAACAGTTGAGGACCGGATTTACATGGAACCGGTCCCCCCTTCAAAAAGGCTTTGTATTATAGCTTCTCCCATCAAAGGAGACTTGTACAATACAATCTTTGTGTTCCTTGACAAAACTCGTTGGTGCAATGAAGATGGAAGCTTCATGCACCAAATTATGCTTGAAAAACACATCTAGTGTCCCTAGCCTCAGTCCCAATACCTCACACACCTCAAAACTGGTAGAGCTAGCAGGGAATGAGGAAAGATTGAGAGGAAGAAGATGTATCTTACGAGAAAGAAGTATTCTCCTCACATAATCACTCTAATAGCATAGCTTAGCTTAGTGATTAGCATGGTAGAGGAGATGAGCATGCCATTGAAGCTTGGCTCTTGTTTGGATTTGCATTCCATAGCCAAGAGTTGTTGCTTAACACATAAGTTGTGTGTGTGTGTGTAGCAAAGTGAGTTAGACGAAAAATGCCAACTCTCTCTCTACTTGGTCGACCCCTCTTGCTTTTTGGTCTTCCTGGCTTCCCATTGGTTCCTACAGGGCTTAGCCAATCACAATAAGAAGCATAATCGATAGCCTTGTGACATGTGTCCCTCTTTTCCCTTTTGTGAGAGCTTTAGGTAATTAAATAATTTATTTAAACTCTCATTGGGCCTTTTAGTCTTCTCGCCAATAGGAATCAAGCAAGCCATTGGGCTACTGGATGCTCATTGGACCCCTTAGTAGATTGTCCAATAGTCTTCTAGGGAGCTTAATTTCTATTGGTTCTTTTATCAAGCATTTTTAAATTGATTAGAGTAATTTTACTCTAGCCTAATTCTCATTGGTCCACCTCTATGGCCATTCAATAGGATTTGAGGGGAAATTGGGGGCAACTTGCCTAGGAGCCTGCCATGTGTCCATTCTTCCCTTTGGGGAGAGCTTGGGAGTGTGTGTGTGTGTGTGTGTGTGTGTGTGTGTGTGTGTGTGTGTGTTTATCTCTCATCCCCTATCATTAGGGCTTGCCCTCTCCTTCCTAGGGATGTGGGAAGACTTTTTAGTCTTCCCATAACCATCCAATTTCCCCCCACTTTGGCCATTGGACAATTGAATTACATTTAGGAACCTTAGCCTATGGAAGTCTTAATGGAGCTGAACCTTAGGTCTTTTAAGCCCCATTGAAGCACATTGCTCTTTTGCAGACTGTCTCCCTTTGGATCCATACTTTCCCTACTTTGGATCCCTGCTGAGACCGGTCTGGCAACCTTACCAATATTCTAGCTTTTAGTCCGTTGGTACTTCCCCATATTAAATGATCAATTTAACATGATAAAATCATTTGGGAGAATTAGATATTAGTTTTTATGACATTACCTCTCTCTTGAAATCATAGTCGTCTTTGACTATGAGGTAGAGGAGATAAAGCCTAGTCATTAGTCCGTTTGCTAGCGGGTAGAGGATTCCTATTTTACCCTACGACACCGTTTGAGAATGGATGACTTCCATTTGGTGCTTGAGAGCCTTAGCTGCCGCAAGCATGTCTGCACATTAGTCCGCATCAATCTTCCACTATAGAGTGATAGGCTCTACTCGGTGTTCGGGAGACGTCGTCTCCACAAACATGATACTAAGCATACATACTTATTAACATTTGTGCACAATCAAGAAAAGAGAGTCTTATAAGACAGAAACTTTGTTCATTTATACATATTTACATTTGCTTACTCTAGGGAATCATTGTAAGCGTTGACAAGGTTTAGGTTATCGTTTAATTGCCTTGCATCCATCTAGCGTCTTCAAAATGATAAACTTTAAACTTGATAAGATGTCGTCGGATAGTCTTACCGCCTCGTAATCCCTTGTCTTTGTGATGCACCTTGATAGTTTTCTTGACAGGTATGAAATGTGCTTGTTTGCTAAACCTGTCTACTATCGTCCATATTTCTGTATTCCCATGGATAGACTTAGGCAATTTAAAAATAAAATCCATGGATATGCTCTCCCATGGTGAATTAGGGATTGGCAAGGGTTGAAGCAATCTGGGTTTCTTCCCTCTATCAAACTTAGTCTTTTGGCATACCACACATTTTGAAACATACTCTTGTATGTTTGCTTTCATGGCAGGCCAATAGAAGTATGTTTCTATCCCTTTTAGGGTAGATTGAATCCCTCTATGCCCTGCATAAGGAGGGGCATGAGATTCATACATTACTTTCTCATGTAGTGAGTTAGTAACACATAGCCTGTTTCCATAGAGAAGATAACCATCTTGTAGGGTAAATGGTTCTTCCTTCTTCCCAAGTGCATTGGCTGAAATGACATCTCTAAAATCGGGATTGATAGCGTACTCATTTATCATAGTAGATAGATCATCGTGAGTTGCTATGGATACTGCACTCACTCTTAATCATCTTGAGAGTGCATTGGCTACTTGATTATGCTTGCCAGCAATGTGAGCAATATGAAAATGAAATTGTGAAAGAAAATTTTCCCACCTCATTTTTTTGTCGGAGAGCTTGGTTTGCGTCATGAAGTACTTAAGGCTTTGATGATCCGTTTGTAGAATGAAAGGAGTCCCCAATAAATAGTGCTTCCACGAGTCTCTGGCATGTAGAACTGCTAAGAGTTCCTTCTCATATATACCTAGAGCTTGAACATGGTCGAGCCTTCGACATTCGTAGGCTATGGCGTGCCCTTTTTGGAGCAAAACAGCTCCAAGGCAATCACCATAGGCATCACATTGGACCTTTTGGTCTACCAAAGAGCAACATGCAATAAGTGCTTTTAGATTTACCTCAGCAAGGGACCAAGAGGGGAGATGGTTACATCTCAATAGGGGTCCAAAAGGAGGTAGTCTATAAAAGAGCAATGTGCATCTAATGGAGCTTAAAATACCTTAGGGTTAGCTTCATTAAAAACCTCCAAAAGTTAGTGTTAAAGAGTCCTTTGACCTTAGGTAAGTTAGGGTGGACCTTGAGGTGGTAATTCTATCCAAGTATGAGGTGCTTGTTGGCTTGCTAACTAAAGTGCTTAAAGTGTTTGTGGGAACCTTGCTCAAAGCTTGAGGTGATTTTTATGCTTAAATGACTAAGGTTCTTGAAGTGTTCAACTCAAAGATAAACTCTCAAGAGGCATAAACGGTTTCTATGCTTAAAAGACTAAGTGCTTGAAATGTTCAATTCAAACAAAATGACTTAAGAAGCATAAAAGACACATGTTAAGATTTTCCCCATTTGGGCCCTCATGATGTGCTTGAATCCTACTGGATAGGCTTTAAAGAAAATTTAGATACATAAAAGTAAATAATTAAGTTCTTCTCTCAAAGAGGAAAAAGAGGACACATGTCCAAATGAAATAATTAAATAATAGGAGAGAGAGAGAGAGAGAGAGAGAGAGAGACCAAGCATGAGAGGGGGATATATTCTCCCACACACACACACACACACACACATTCTCTCATTGTGTGAAGTGCAATGTGCAAGATCTCCTTATCCTTATCCAAGCTTGTTGAGAAGTTGAGAGCCTACACGAACACTCTTGGCTATGGAATGCAAATCCAACCAAGAGTCATGCTTCAATGCTTGAGCTTGCCATCTTCTTCATCTTAATTACTATGCTATTATGCTATGCTAAGAAAGAAGAGTGATGATAAGTGAAGAACTATTTCTTTCTCCTATGAATGATTCTTTTTCCTCTTCCCTACCCCCATTCCCCGCTAGCTCTCTCCACCTTTTCGAAGGTGTTTGAGGCCTTGGGACTGAGGCTTGGGATAGTTAATGCTTTTTGCAAAGTTTATGTTATGCTCATGATGTATGAAGCTTTCCATCTTCATAGCATCACCAAGGTCACAAGGAACACAAAGATTTTATTGTACCAAGTCTCTCTTTATGGGAGAATCTATAATACAAACACCTTTTGGAGGGGGGACCGGCTCCAAGTAAATCCGGTCCTCAACTATTGTCATATTCTCTAATACTCTCTCTCTTGCAAAAGTATTGTTCATGTCAAATTAATTAAGTACTATTTTTATGTTGCTACCATCAATTAAGTTCACCCTCTATGTTCTCAAAGTGATCTCACAAAAATGCCCATTCTAATTCTCTTAATTCCGCTATTCTCAAAGTTCATAGGCCATATCCATTACACTAATAACACTAGTGAACAAAATGGAGATGAGCTAGGCCTAACCATGCCTTTCTCAACCAACTCATACACTTGCCGCATTATCTCCTCTTGTTGAGCTTGAGAACGGTAAGGAGATTTATTAGGTGGTGAGCTTCTTGGAGGAAGTTCAATTGCATGGTCGTCATCCCCTCGTTTGGGACATAGCTCACAAGGGATGTCGTCAATAAAAACATCTTGGAATCCCTTGAGAAAATTAGATAACTCTTATTCCTTTTGATTGCTTATATCTTCTTTTGCTAAAAAATTAGGTTCATTTTGAGAATCTTTAACAAAAATCATGTACATGGAAATAGAGCTCTTTATTGATTTATTGAAATCTTTCTTATGTAAAATGGGTGTGGTACTACCCAACTCCTTAGCATCTATGTATGTATCTTTTTCCCTGTACCTAAAGTAGATTTGTCTTTCAGGGAATTTAACATTGGCAGCCATGCGATCAAACCATGGTGACCCTAGGATTACATCCTCATGCTTGAGAGGAGAGATGAAGAAATCCTCCTTGCCCACATAGCTTTGGACATGGAGCCTCAATTTCCCAATTAAGGGAGTGATTGAGGCTTCTTGCCCCTTGAAAGTACCATTAGCAGGCAGGACATCTCCCATCACATAGGCTGGGATGCCTAACTTGGTGGCCAACTCTGTGGATATGAAATTGTGAACCACGGTCAAAGAGAATGAAAGCATCATGTTCTCTTACCTTTCCCCAAGCATGACATAGAGGAGATCCTAGCATCCTCTTCTTGAATTTTGACCAAGGTAGGTCTAGGAGGCTCATTACGTGTATGCTTGTAGGGGCAAGCACGATAGGCATGCCCTTGCTCCCTGCACTTGAAACAAGGGTTATCTTTTCAATAACGCTCTAGCTCTTCAGGAGAGAGTTTACTTTTGCCTTTATAAACTCCCTTCTCCTTAGCTTTGTTGTTGTTGGCGTTGCCTTTGCGAGACTTTTGGATGTTGTCCTTCCCCTTAGGCTCATTACAGTCCTTGTTTTCCATGGGCTTAAGATTTCTCTTAGCCCCTTGTTGGAAGTTGAATCTTGAAGACACCATGGTATGGTGTATGACCGCAGATATGTTGCGTGGCCTTTGGAAGTTAACATACTCCACCATATCCTCAGATAAACCCGCACAAAATTGTTGTTTTTGCTCCCCAAAATCCATATTTTGTAGACAATGGCTTTGAGATGTAAATCCCAAAACTTGTCTACATATTTGTGAATAGATTCATAGGGTTTGGTCTTAAGATTCACCACTTAGCCACTTTATGTCATTATATTAAGAATAACTGGGTGTTAAGGTCCACCACTTGTCCAACCTATAAGGGTATATCTTAAATGGTATCCTTCACCACTTGTCAAGGTCCATCACCACTTGTCCAACCTATAAGGGTATATCTTAAATGGTATCCTTCACCACTTGTCAAGGTCCATCACCACTTTTCCAACCTATAAGGTTATATCTTGAATGATATTTTTCCTCATCACTTGTAATGTCTATGCTATGTTTTACAAAGGGGTTTTGTTCCAAGACCCACCGCTTGTCCAAGCTAATTCTATTGAAACATAGAGAGAATCAAAGGTCCACCACTTGTCCAAGATAGGCTCCATTGAAACATGGAGAGAAGGATGCTCCACCATTTCTCCAAGATAGGTTCCATTGAAACATTGAGAGAAGAAATCTCCACCATGTATCCAAGCTAGGCTCCATTGAAATACCCTAAACCCATAATTTTGTACATGAGGGGTTTACATTCAAGGTAGAGAGCTTCAAGATTTGCCGTTCGGTGAGTACTTTGTCTTTGGCATCTCTAGTCAAAAACTGCTTCATGATGGAAGCTCTTAAAGATTTCCATCTTCGTGGAGCTTCACCATTTGCTCGTAGACTAAACCACCATTGCTTGGTGGAATTTTGAAAATGCATAGCTACATGACATAGCTTAGAGGACATCGTAAAGCCTTCATCTCCAAACACCGCATCGAATTGTTGGATAAAGGCCAAGACCTTGTCCGTAGCACCGGAGGTGCCATCGTAGGTAAGGATAGCGATGTTCTTTCCTCCCTCTTTGAATTTACTGAGCTTGTAAGACCTTTTCCAAGTGGCATAGGATTTCCTATGGCTTTTTATCTTGGGCAGTTCGAGAGCTGCACCATCACTTTCTTCAGAAGAGGAAGAGGATGAGGAGGATGGAGAAGAGGGTGGCCTTTTTCTCGCCTTTTTCTTCCCTTGTTCCTCCTTTTTTGCAGTGTCACTTTCTTTAGAAGAGGAAGAGGATGAGGAAGATGGAGAAGAGGGTGACCTCTTTCTCGCCTTTTTCTTCTCTTGTTTTCTCTCTTCCCTCTTTGAATTATGGTGAAGAGGAGTATGCGATGGTCTTCTCCGTTTAGGGGGTGTTGGAGAGCGTTTTGCTCGCCATCTTTGTGGAGCCATCTTCGTTGATGTGGCAAGAGACTTGCTGCTTTCTCGTTCTTTTGGTGGGGGCTCCACCGTTGAAACTTGGGTTTTCTTTTGGGAGGACCAAGCCGACAAACATTGGTGAGTGCAAGTAACTGCATTGCTGATTGGGCCTCGCATTGGAAAATTGGAGACACCAGTGGAGATTATTGCATATTAAGCAATTCAAAGCACAAACTTTCATTTACGTCAAAGGACTACAGTCAATTCAGACACTTTGAGCTAGAGTTAATCAACTCTTGTGAGTCTAAAGAGCAATCAACTGCTAAAATTACTTTAGCAAAAGCGGTTTTATCATACTCAAGCAGGAGAAATTCTTCTAATCAATACAGGATCTGCTAAGAGATAGTTTTTACAGAACCAACCGACATGGACTCAAATCGAGTCAATAGTTCAAGTACAACAGAGCTAGCCAGTAGTCGTGGTAGAACTAGCACAAATGCAATAGAGCAGGTTTTACATCTCTATGGCTATAATGGAGATAAAGTACTATATACAAATTCAGAAGGCCATAGATACCTAATGAGTAGTAAAAGCAACATAGGAGCCAAGATCCTACTAATCAAAGTGAAGCCAAATCCATACAACTCCCATATGTTTACAAATTTTAGTGGAGCCAGGTATGCAAGCTCAAAGATGGAGTGCTGATAGAAGTGCAAAAGAATGACCCTAGTGATTATCCAGATATCTACACAAGTCAACAAACCATACAGTTGGTGCATATGCAATTAGGATCATTGTACATGGATTATAGTGGTCGAATCTATAGTCAAGAGCCCGAATTGGAAGATCCAACAGATCAGCCAATAGAAGCCAGTCTAATTGGAGAACCAGGTAAAGGTGGTACAAAGGTCAAGACGGAGCAGTCTATAGCTTAATGCTCAGTGTTTTAAAAGAATAAGTTGACAACTTGGCAAGCATAGAAGCTGAAACTTCTCAGCAAGAGCTTGACATGACAAAACCAAATGAAGTACCACCAGACATGGTGTATTGCTCAGATTGTGGAAGAAAAGGTGGACATTTTCCAGAGGATTGTCCACGAAACCCAGTCAACAGGGACACAACAACCACAAAGAAAAGCATAAAGCAAGCTGGAAATGCAAATCCCGATGTAAATGTTTCTAACTCGTCCTTTTTGGTGCAATCAGATGGTCTTGCATTACCTTTAGAAGCACCAGTAAAAGCACGACAAACTAAAAAATTTGCATGAAGATGCACAGACACATGAAAAGCTTAAAATTGACTCTTTGAACAACAAATTCCTACATAAATTTGGTCAAAGTGTCTAGTTATCATCAAAGGTCAAAAAGAGTGTTAGGTTTGCAAATGATTATGCATCCGCTACCACAAGTGTGCAATCATTCATGAGTCTAAGGGACACATCAAAGAGAATGATGTTAGCATTGTATGGAACACATAATTCATAGGCACACTATGTAGATCGAGAAGGCCAATTATACAAAAAGGGTCAACCAGTGCAAGTACGACAAGCACCTCAAGCATCTTAGTCATCAAGAAGCACGACAAGCACCTCAAGCACAACCCTAGCTTACATAAGGTCAAAGGACTTTATTTTAACACTAGCCTATTGGAGGTCTTCAATGAAGCTAGCCCTAAGGTCTTTAAGCTCCATCGGCTAGCCTTGCTCTTTGACAAACCATCTCTCATTTGGACCCCTTTACCATTGGCCTGGTGTTGAGATAGACCCGTAAGAACATGTCTATATTCTAACCCTTGTTCTTGTTTATTCTCCCACATTAAATAATCAATCTAATATGAGAAAATCATTTGGGTTGGTTAGATATTGGATTTTATGGCATTGCCTCTCTCTTGAAATTATAGGCGTCCTCGACTATGAGGTAGAAGAGATAAAGCCCTACTCATTAGTCAATGTTTCTTAGCGGGTAGATGATCCCTTTTTACCTTACGACATCATTCCAAGATGGATGACTAATCTATTTGGTGCTTGGGAGACATAGTTGTTGCATGCATGTCTTCTCTTTAGTCCATTTCATTCTCCCAAGTAGAGTGACAAATTCTACTTGGTGTTTGAGAGACGTTGTCATCACAAACATGATTGTAAGCATGCATACTACTTAAATTTGTGCACAATAAAAAAGAGAAGTAGTCTTATGAGACAAAAACATTGGTCATTTGAAAAAAAAAATGTACATTTGCTTACTCTAACGTAGGATTGTAAGCATTGACAAGGTTCATACTATTCTTAAGCTGTACTCCTTGCATCCATCTAGCATCTTCAAAAGGATAATTTTTGAACTTAATAAGATATTGTCGAATAATATTACCATGTCATAGTACCTTTTTTTCATGCCGAAGGATAGCTTTGGGTTGTAGTACCTCTTCTTGGTCTTCCATTTTGGGAGGGTCTTCAATAATTGGTTCACTTGGTGGCTCTCCTTTGTGGGGCTTAAGTAAACTCACATGAAAAGCATTGTGTATGAGCCAATGTTTGGGAAACTTGAGTTGATAAGCCATCTCATTGATTGGCTTCAAGTTTTGGAAAGGACCATAGTATCTTTTTGCTAGTTTAGCATAATACTTTTGATGGCCCGTCGGATTTTTGCCCATCGTTTGCGTTAATCGAACCTTGGGAAACTTAAGTAAGACCCAATCATTTTGTTTGAATGCTAAGGCCCTTCTATGCTTGTCAACAACAACTTTTTGCCTTTGTTTTGAGAGATGGATATAGCCTCATTAATCTTTTAAAAAGATTCTTGTAGGTCACGGCTATACTCATCGGGACAAAGATCTTCCCATGTACTTTAAGTAGCAAGGGACTTTTAGGTCTTCCCTCTATGATTTCAAAAGGTGCTTTTTTCGTAGAAGTATGGACGGTGTTATTGTACACATACTCTACAAGAGGTAAGTAATTTCCCATTGTGAGCGTTGATATACTTTTGTAACATAAGTCTTTAGTAGATCGAGAATCGTGAGATTGGCTATCTCACTTTGGCCATCCATTTGTGGGTGATAGGCCGAAGAGAAATTCAATCATGTACCTAGATTTTCAAAGAGACCTTTCTAGAAACGACTGTTCATTCTAGGATCTCTTTCTGACACGATGGATGTTGGCAATCCATGGTATTTGAAAATTTGTGATATGAAGAGAGTTGCCATTTGGTGTGCCTTAATAGTCTCTTTGACATGAATAAAGTGTGCTTACTTGCTAAACCTATTCACTATTGTCCATATTCTTGTATTCCCATGGATAGACTTGAGTAATCCAAAGATAAGATCCATGGATATACTCTCCCATGGTGAATTTGGGATAGGCAATGGCTGGAGTAATCCAGGTTGCTTCCTCTATCATACTTAGTCTTTTGGCATACCACACATTTTGAAACATGCTCTTGTATGTCCACTTTCATGGTAGGCCAATAGAAATATGTCTCTACTCCTCGGAGAGTAGGTTGAATGCCTCTATGCCCCCGCATAGGGAGGAGCATGGGATTCATACATGACTTTCTCACGAAGGGAGTGGGTAACACAGCCTATTTCCATGGAGAAGAACCATCATGCAAGGTCAATGATTCCTCTTTCTTCCCCAAAGCAAGGGCTGACATTACATCTTTAAAGTCAGGGTCAGTAGCATACTCATCTATCATAGAAGATAGATCATTGTGAGTTGCTATAGACACCAAGTTAACTTTTGGTCGTCTTGCAAGTGCATCGGCCACTCGGTTGTGCTTACCAGCAATGTGAGCAATATGTAAATTAAATTGCGAAAGGAATTTTTCCCACCTCATTTTTTTGTCGGAAAGCTTGGTTTGCATCATGAAGTACTTGAGACTTTGGTGGTCGGTTTGTAGAATAAATGGAATCTCCAATAGATAGTGCTTCCATATGTCTAGAGCATGTAGAACAGCTAAAAGCTCTTTCTATAAATGCCTAAGACCCGTCCATCCGTATTGAGCCTTCGGCTCTCATATGCTATGGAATGCCCTTCTTGAAGCAAGACTACTCCAAGGCAATCACCACAAGCATCACATTGGACCTCAAATGGCTTTGAGAGATCCAGAAGCATGAGGATTGGTTGGGAGGTAAGCTTCTTTTTGAGCTTGTCAAAAGCATTTTGCTCCTTGGCAGTCCATGAATACTTAACGTTCTTCTTTGTTAAGTCATGTAATGGTCCTGCTATTTGAGAGAATTTTGATATGAAGTGTCTATAGTATGCACACATACCAATAAATCTTCTTAGCTTATGTAGATTTATTAGTATGCACACATATGAATAAATCTACTTAGCTCATGTAGATTCCTTGAATTAGGCCATGCTTTTATTACCTCCAGCTTTGATGGATCCATTTGGATACCATCTTGAGAGATAATAAGACCTAAGTATTGAATCTCTTGAAGGAAAAATTTTCTTTTCTTTTGATTGAGAAAAAGCTTATTCTCCCTTAGTGCTTGAAAAATCACTTGAAGATGTTTCTTGTATTCTTCCAATGACTTGGAGTAGATAATGATATCATCAATGAATTTGCAATAGGATCTAAATATTTTCTCCATTAATCAATTGAACATGGCTGGTGCATTAGTCAAGCCAAAAGGCATGACTAGATATTCATAAAGACTAAACATTGTGTACAAAACACAGTCTTTAGGATATCTTCATTCACTATCCTTATTTGATGATAGCTACTTTTAAGGTCAATCCCTACTGAATAAGGTAGAGCCTTGTAGCTTATCAAACACATCTTCTACCCAAAGCATGGGAAATTTGTTTTTGATAGTGAGATGGTTTAGTGCTCGATAGCCCGCACACATACGTATGTACCATATTTCTTTTGCACTAGAAGGACTGGAGAACAAAAGGGAGAGGAGCTAGGCCTCACCATCCATTTGTCTACCAATTCTTATACTTGCCTCATGATCTCCTCTTGTTGAGCTTGGAAAACTTGATAAGGAGGCTTGTTAGGTGCAGTGAGATTCCTAGTAGGAGCTCAATTCGATCATCATCATCCCCTTGTTTTGGAGGTAAGTCCATCGGGATATCAGTGATGAACACATCTTGGAATCCTTTCAAAAAATTAGACAAGTCTAACTCTTCTTGATTCCTACCATTTACATTTGATGAAACATTAGGACCTTTTAGGGACTCTTTGACAAAAATCATGTACGCAGAAACTGAGCTCTTCATTGATTTATCAAAAGTAGGAGGATTTACAAGTGGTATAGTACGACCAAACTCACTAGCATCTATATACATGCTCTTTTCCCTGTAGGTGAAGCAGATTCTCCTTTTAGGGAATTTCATGTTGGCAGCCATGCGGTTGAACCATGGTGCCCCTAGGATAGCATCCTCGTGTTGGAGAGGAGAGTTGAAAAAGTCTTCTTTGTTGACATAGCTTTGGACATGAAGCCTCACCTTCCCAATCAAGGGAGTAACAGAGGCTTGCTGTCTCTTGAAAGTGGTGTCGATCATTATAGTATCTCCCATCTCAAAAGCTTGAATGCCCAACTTGGTGGCCAACTCCGTTGATATGAATTTGTGAGTAGGGCCAAGGTCAAACAAGATGAAGGCATCATGCTCCCTTACCTATCCCCAAGCATAGGAGAGAGGTGATCCTTTGCAATGAGCATCCTCTTTTGGAGCTTCAATAGTGGAAGCTCTAAGAGTCTCATTGCGGGCATTTCTCTTGGGGCAAGAACGATAGTCGTGTCCTTGCTCCCCGCACTTAAAAC
The DNA here is from genome assembly GCF_014529385.1 of Adiantum capillus-veneris. NCBI lineage: Eukaryota > Viridiplantae > Streptophyta > Polypodiopsida > Polypodiales > Pteridaceae > Adiantum > Adiantum capillus-veneris. Next base: position 45,172,418 of record NC_140960.1, read on the forward strand.
ATTTGTGGTCCTTGCAAAAATCTTCAAGCTCTTCAAGAGAGAGTTTGTTTTTGCCTTTGTAAACTCCCTTCTCCTTGGATTGATTGTTGTCGTTGTTGTTGAAATTGCCTTGGGAAGAATCTTGGGCATTGGTTTTCCCCTTTGCATCACTTCTGTCTTTGTTTTCCATGGGCTTGACATTCCGTCTAGCCCATTGTTGGAAATTGATGTGCGAAGCAACCATGGTGTGGTGGATATAGAACTAGGCCGTTGAGAGTTGATGTACTCGGCCATCTCTTCAGGTAATCCCACACAAAATTGTTGCTTTTGCTCAATGAAGTCTATCTTTTGAAAGACAGTATCCTTGAGATGTAAATTCCAAATCTTGTCTACATATTTGTGGATAGATTCATGAGAAAGAAGCTTCAAACTGTTATTCGGTAAGCACTTTGTCCTTTGCATCTCTTGCAAGGAATTGCTTCATGATGGAAACTCGTAGAGTTTTCTATGTCATTGGGGCTTCTCCGTTGCCACGAAGGCTTCCCACCATTGACGAGCCGGTTTTGGAAGTGCATAGTTACATGGCGTAGATTGGAGGACTCCGTGAAGCCTTGTCTCCAAAGGCCCCATCAAATTGAAGGATGAAGGTCAATACCTTGTTGGTAGCACCAAAGGTGCCATCATAAGTCCAAAAAGAGATACTCTTTTCTCTCCTTTGAACTTCTTGAGCTTTTGTGACCTTCGCCTACAGGATATGATTTGTGATGTCCTCCCCTCTTGTATTCTCTAGGAGAATAGCCATAGCTTTCGTCGGAAGAAGAGGAAGGTGAAGAAGAAAGAGAAGAGGGTAACCTCTTTCTTGCCATTTTATTCCTTTGTTTCCTCTCTTCCCTTTTGGAGTGACAAGGAGAAGGAATGTGGATTGATTATTTCCTCTTGGCGACCATCTAGACCGCCGTCTTTGTGGAGACACATCTTTAGAGGAACTTAGGGATTCATTACTTTCTTGTTCTTTGGATTCCTCCTCTCGTATGGGAGAGAGTCTTCTTTTGGGGGTCTCATCAAGAGGCCTCCTAAGCTCTCTCTCCTCTTGAAGAGGAAGGGAAATCCCATAAGCGCGAAGTTGTTGAGTAACTTCCGCTTGCAAAGCAGGGTTGCCCATAGCTTGCTGCAACCTAGTAACAAGATAATTGACAAACAAGGGGGCATCATCATTAGCACCTTCATGTGCAAATCAAAGTTATCAATATTCATTCTACTCTCTTGGTTATTGTCAGCCATGTTAATTAAAATTATGTGTTTACTTAGTGTATTCTTTGGCAATTCAAAACCTTAGTTGCTACTCCTCTTAGCCTTTGAAAATCAGCACTTAAGAATCTACACCCACAGCTCGAATTGGTTAATTATAGAGAGTAGTGGAGTCAGTCTAATATTGCAAAGTCGTCGAGGGATAGCTCCTTTTGGACTTCTTATGGCTCAATAATGGTAAAGCTGTAGGCAAGTCTAAAAAGACCCCATTATTAAGAACAAAGCTTCCAAGGTGTGCATCATATCCCACATAGTAGGCTCAACAAAACCGATAATAAATCACAGTCCCACTTACCCTAATATAATTAACAAAATCAACCATTAATAGAATACTTAAGGAACTCTCTTCTTCACAAAGAAAAGAGAAACCAAATGCTCTGATACTAATGTAATGGAAATGGCCTATGAACTTTGAGAATAGCAAAATTAAGAGAATTATAGAGAGCATTTTTGTGAGATTACTTTGAGAACATAGAGGGTGAACTTAATTGATGGTAGCAACATAAACATAGTACTTAATTAACTTGGCATGAACAATACTTTTGCAAGAGAGAGAGTTTGCAGAACTTGACAACAGTTGAGGACATTGGATTTATGTGCAGCCGGTCCCCCCTCCAATAGGCATTTGTATTATAGATTCTCCCATTAAGAGAGACTTGGTACAATATAATCTTTGTGTTCCTTGTGACCTAGGTGATGCAATGAAGATGGAAAGCTTTATGCATCACAAGCATAATATAAAATTTGTAAAAAGCATTAAGTATCCAAGCCTCAGTCCCAAGGCCTCAAACACCTTCGAAGGTGGAGAGAGCTAGCGGGGAATGAGGGTAGGGAAGAGGAAGGAGAAACATTCCATAGGAGAAAGAAGTAGTTCCTCACTTATCATCACTCTTCTTGCTAGCATACATAATAGCATAGTAATGAAGATGGAGAAGATGGCAAGCTTAAGCATTCAATCATGCCTCTTGGTTGGATTTGCATTTCATAGCCAAGAGTGTTGGTGTAGGCTCTCAACTTCTCTACTAGCTTGGTGAAGGAGATGGACCTCTTGCACTTTGCACTTCACACAATGAGAGAGAGAGTGTGTGTGTGTGTGTGTGTGTGTGTGTGTGTGTGTGTGTGGAAGAGTATACCCTCTAAGCAACCCCCTTTCTTGCTTTGGTTGACCCCCCCTTGTAGCTCATGCTTGAAGCTCATTGGACCCCTGCAAGCCTGGCCAATCACATGCAGAATGCATATCAAGCAACAAGGGTAGCCCTGGGACAAGTGTCCTCCTTTCCCCTTTGAGAGAGAGGACTTGATAAATGCAAAAATAATTAATTAACTTAACTAATTCATCATTGGATCTTGCTGACCCGAACAAAACCTCTAATGAGCCACTCAGTGTCACTGTCTTTCTCTAACTCATCCTTCTGTGTACAGTCATGGATTACTCTGATTCTCGTATCTTGATCTGCAGTTCCCAATTGCTTAGTACCTTGTTCTTGCCCATATTCTCTAGCTTCTAAATAATAAAGCTTGATCTTTGCACCATTGTATACTCCTGGCAACAATAATCTAGATAAATCTTTCAGTCTTACTATACCATTGGAGAAGACCCAGTCTACCTCAAATGGTCCTGCCCAGGCAATCTTCAGGTTTGGCTTCTTCGGACCCAGTCTAGACTGATAGAGAAGCACCAAATCTCCTTTCTGAAATTCCCGAACCTTAATTCGACGATCATGCCAGTGCTTCCTTCGTTGTTGAACAATTTTTTGTTCCAGCATAGCCCGTCGCCTGAGTTCATCTAACTGCATCAGTTTATCTAGGCGCTTTTTCAAATTGTGGTTGAAGTCTAAGCCATACTTCATAGCCATTCTCAGACTTGGGATAACAAACTCCATAGGAACCACAGCTTCAGTGCCATACACCATTCTGAATGGTGTCAACCCAGTAGTGACCTTGTAAGTTGTCCTATACGCCCATAGAGCAGTATGAAGTTTCAAATCCCACTAGTCTGGTTTCTTTTGCACAACCTTAGTGAGAATAGTCTTGATTGTCTTGTTACTGCTTTCAGCCTGTCCATTGCATCTGGGATAGTAAGGAGTAGATTTCCGATGCTTGACTGAAAGCATATCCTATAGAATTTCCATGGTGTCATCGATAAAATGTGTTCCTTGATCTGACACAATCTCTACTGGACATCCATATCGGCAGACAATATTCTCAAATAGAAACCTTGCAGTTGACTTGGTTGTGTTGTCAGGAAGAGCCTTAGCTTCAACCCACTTGGTTACATAACAAGTAGCCATTACTATGTACTTGTTCTTCCTGGGAGTAAACTTCTTAAAAGTTCCCATAAAATCTAATCCCCATTTCATGAACATGCCCAATGGTTGTACTGGCGTTAAACGAGTCATATCTGCAGCTGTTGGTCGACCCATTCTTTGGCATATGTCACAAGTTTTACAAAAACTTCTAACATCAGCAATCAGTGTTTGCCACCATAGACTAGCTTGCAGAATCTTCTTATAGGTTACTTCATCGAAAAAATGTCCACCAGATTCACCATTATGTGCTTCTGAAATCACTTGCATTCTTCCTTCCATAGGCACACAACGCTGAAGTATACCATCAACACCCAATCGATAGAGTGACCCTCCGATGACAGTAAACTTCAAGCTTTTGATGACCAAAGCTTTCTTCTGGTTCTGTTTCCAGTCCTCTGGAAAAGCACCTTGAGAAAGAAACTGATAAACATCATACCATTCAGGATCAACTGATACTGTTGCCTCTAGTAGCTGGAATAAGTCAGCGTCCACTGGTTCATCCCTCAAGGGTGATTCTGAAATCAGCTCCACGGTGATTCTTGCCAGGCTTATGAAAAATTCTGAATTCAAAATCCATTAAGAACATCATCCATCGTATCAGCCTGCCTTGAATAATAACTTTATTAATCAAAAACAGAAGAGCCTGATGGTCCACATAAAAATGAAACAACTTCCCCAACAGGTAATGCCTGAATTTTGTAGCACTGAAAACCATTCCAAGGGCTTCTCGCTCAGTAGTTGTATATCCTTGTTTAGCCTGACTGAATTTGCGACGACGGGCAAAATAAACCGGATAATCAGTCCTTCCGTCTAGCTGAGCCAATATTGCCCCCATTGCCAATCCCAAAGCATCCACATGTACATGGAAAATAACATCCCAGTTTGGTTGCCTAAGTATTGGTTTACTGATAATGGCCTTTTTCAGATTCTGGAAGCTCTCCTCACATTCAGCAGTTCAATTGAACTTACTGGTCTTCTTTGTCACCTTATATAATGGTACTGCTTGAGAAGAAAACTTATATACAAACCTCTATAGAAATTAACATAACCCAGGAAAGATCTCAACTCTGAAGCATTTCTGGGTGCTTTAGCTTGCTGAACACACTGAATTTTGTCATTGGCCATTTCTATTCCATTTCGGAGAACCACATGTCCCAGTAGTTGTCCCTTCCAAACTAGGAAAACGGATTTAAATGGATTCAAACAAATCCGGTTCTCCTGACAACGTTTGAAAACCATTTCTAGCAATAGTAGGTGTTGTTCCTCATCTGAATATATAGTAAAGTCATCCATAAAGATAGCGAGGAACTGATGAAGGAATTCATTAAACATTTCCATCATACACCGCTGAAAGGTAGGAGTATTACAAAACGGCGAGCGAGTTTTTTCGAGCGATGAAAGAAACGAGCGAGTTCTTCATATGAGATCGTGAGAGATGAGAATCCGGATCTTAGGGGATTCTATGATTCAATCTACACTTAGATGTAGTAAATATGTGCTACCCACTTTTAACGAGCTGTTGATTTTATAAAAAAAAATAAAAATCTATAGCAGTAGTGTCCAACCCCATTGCAATAGTGCTAAAATTCGCCATCGTCGAAAGTGGCATCGGCCCGTGCTGAAATCGACCTACGCTGGCATGGATTGGTTTCAATTACAATCACGAAGTTCATACAAAGGCGACGTGTAGAAAAAAAATGGGATACATTGAATTTTAAGGTTGAAATTGTAAAATCCCAATTAGATTTTGAGCTTTCCTTTAAAAAAACCCAAAAAATGTACATAAGTTTTACTATAATTATGAGCAAAAGCTTCAAATTTTGACCTAATAATTGGGAGAATTTCATGTTTGTCCTTATTTTCACCGGTTGTATTTTTCTAGCCCTACGGTACCAGCTGAAAAGAATTACGTGCGACAGAAGAGGGGAATCGGGAATCGAGATAGCTTGGGCTAGGCACAATATTCGAGAAAAATCATTTTTCCAAACATACAAAATTTCTTTTCTTGAATTTTCCAAGAAAAATTTGTAGAAAATTAAGTTTATTTATGGGGCTTTTACATTATTTTTCTCTATTTTGGGGCAGAATTTCTCCTTTTCCCCTTGCGCTCAACCGATATTTTTGATATTGAAAACGACACGATATTACATTGAGACACATTTTTCCCGAACACTAGCTAGGCAAAAGCCATGCGTACCCTCTCTCTCTCTCTCTCTCTCTCTCTCTCTCGGCATTGCTTTGCCCTTCTTGAAATCTCTTTTGTTTCTCTCTGTATAAGACCTATCCCCCCATCCCTCCCCCCCTCTCTCTCTCTCTCTTTCTCTCTCTAGCTTACAGATCACCAACATCACCATCTTTGTCATCAAAAAAGTTGTTTTGATGAGAAGGCGTGCTCTGCTGCTTCAATGAGGTAGAACATCTTTATCATCATCGTCATCCTCAGAAGGGTTTCCATCGTGAGAGTCCAGATTTTAGGATTGATGGCGATCTTGTGTGAGTACTTAATCAGGCTGTGTTATTCATCATCTGAGTCGAAAGGGTATCATCCAAGTCGAAAGGCTTATGACTACACATGACAAAGAGGTTGGAGGACTTTTAGGGGAGTGCTCCAACAAGGGCCAATCAGCATCGGCGGGTGGAAGATGAGTCGATCTTGTTGTTCATAATATTTAAATAAATTAAAAAAAAACCTTGTAGGCAGCTTTGAATTACATACCGCTTGGTGAAACCTGCTGGAACTGTTCCGCGTCGGCGCAGAATGGTTATGACAGGTTTCACAAGGAAGTTGGAGGCACTCCTATGTCCCAAATTAATTGATGAGGCTAAATAATGTTGAAGCATGCAACCTACAATTAGTGCCTCATCGCCCTGCATGTATCAACGTCTCATCTATGGACACTGCAACAGCCATAGATCAACTGACAAAGAACAATGTAAAGTAGCCTACGGCAATCGGGAAGCAAAGCTCTATCATGCTCTTAAGAGATCTCTGAACCTTCGCAAGTCAAGCCAAGAAACCGTGATAACTGCACGCTCAACCCACTGAGACAGTGGTGACTTGCTGCCGTGTCGCGTAGTGGTTCATCAGCAACTTGATACAGCTTTTCTGAACCCACCATCCTTGCGGGCGGCAATACCCCCTCGGACGCGAGAGGTTTCCATCCTGTTGCAAAGCGGAAAACGCATCTGAGAGACGTGCGATCTATAGTGCTATCAACTTTTGTGTTCAGCAAAGTCGGGTCGCACATTGTGAACTTCAACATGGTGGTCATTTGTTTTTGTTTGAAGTTTGCCTCATGGGCAGAGTGAATGAGCCCTAAGCTGTCGCACACTTTGGCTCTAGCCTACATTTTGGAGCTTGGAATATAGTTGTCTCATTGGAAGGTTTTTGTAATGCCCCAGTTCCATAGCAATGACTTTGCCACCCTCAGTCAACATCTGAGATCACTCACTCCATCTATGCCACCCGAAGTTGTATGCTCCCCCTGCCTACGATTGTAGAAATGTCGCCCTCTCTACCTGCCTATGGGACTCACCTTCTATCCTTTGTAGCCTATACCACTGCTATCATTTTGATATATTACATCCCCTCCAAACTCGGTCTTTCTTGAAATCTTGTAGCTCATGCAAGAGCCCCTACATGTAATGAGCCAGCACCCATGCAAACTCAAATCTCTACTAGAATCCAGCTATCCACATCCTAACCTCTCTTGAGCGTCATCTTGAGGCCTTGAGCCCCATGCTACCACCGACTGTGTATCCATGTCTAAGAGCAGCAAACACTGTTCTCTGTAGTGCTATCGGAGTAGGCAAAGGCAGGGCTAGAGAAGAGGTACCTTATAAGTCACTGACAAGAAGAAGCACACCATAACCTCTAGTTGCTTCCTTGCATTGCATTCTACCCAATAACTTGAGTGTCGATTGGCTTTGTCTCTTTGCCTGGGTGCACCCATGTTGTGCTGCCATGGCAGTCCTATATTGATGAGCAAGAGGCCTTTGTCAGCCTTGCTGTGAACTTCCCTTCTGGTTTGTAGCCTCAACTAAGATCAAGATGGATGCTTTACATAGATGGTGGCATGCTTGAAGGTGTGCATGGATCGATCATTTGCAACCCTCAGTAGTCAAATGTAGATTCTGATTATATAGAGCACCATTTAGCGAGAGATGAGGAGATCAGAAAGAGGATCTAGACCATAGTCACTGGCAAGGACAAAGGAGTTGCTTGCACGTTTAATGCCATGCGATAGAGATGACCATGGATGCCAACAACCTCAGATTTGTGGTGACAAAGTTGTTGTTTTCGGGCTTTAAAAAACGTGCCAAGGGCTGTTATTGGCACGTGGGGACACATTTGGTGTTGCTTTAAATCAATTATAGCCCAAGGGGATACTCACCAATTTGAGCCATTTTAAGGGTTTATCTCCAAAATCTGACTAGACAAGTGATTCCCCATAGGTCTAGACTCACCATGCAACCTGCTCTTAGGTTCAAGACCGATTTTCCTCCATTAGTCTAGCTTAGATCTATGAGGACAAAACTAGGTTTTGGCTAAGGAAAGGACACTTTATCACTTTGAAAATATTTTGTTAGGCCAAGGAATTCATTTTTGACATAAATTGATGTAAGGGCTCTTTATCGATCTAAGGACCAAAGGCTCATAATTGATCTAAGCAGCTATCCATTGATCTCAGTCACAAAAAGGGAGCCAAGGCCTACTTTGTATTATAATGTTTGTTTCTTTTTGTGCATGTAGATTAAAAATCCTAAAAACAACTAAAAACTGAAAAAAAATCATTAAAGAATTGTTGCATTTGCTCATAGCAATCCATAGAACGGGAACCTACATGTTATCAAGGTTGGAACAACCCTAGCCTCAGGTTCATAAGTTCCTTTGAGAGAATCCACTCGTAGCAGTAGAGGGCTGGGTTGAACCAATACCCAAAGAACATAGTGCCCTTGAATCTAAAGAAACTTCCATGTGCAACACCTCTTCCATGGCATCCATCAGAAGGTTCTATGGCAGCGAGGTTTATGAAATACCTAGAGATACTGTGTGACTTGGAATTTTGTTAGGGCCTCAACATGTAAGGAGGTTTGAGACTTTGAAGCCTCCACTGCTTTGTGGTAATTTTAGATGTATGACCCTTTTGTGTTGTGGTATTCCAACATGACATGATTACTTTCTTGAATATACCTTACATGCATTTGCATCACTTTGTCAAGGGCGTTGCTCATACTTGCTCGAAAATTAGCTTTGCTCGGTTTTCTTTGCTCATTGATTGGAAAGCCCCAAAGGTAGCTGGTGCATTGCACAGGCCGAAAGGCATCACCAAATACATGAAAGCTCCCCACTCGGTGATGAAAGTGGTCTTTGCTCTATCTTCAGGAGCGATCTGTAATTGGTTATAGCCACTGTAACCATCCATAAAGCTATACATTTCATATCCTGTGATCTCATCAAGCAACATGTCAATAAAAGGCAATGGAAATGGATCTGGCGTTGAGTTTCCTATAGTCGACACAAACTCTCAATTTCCCATTTTTCTTGGGAACGACGAGTATGGGAAATATCCAATCGCTACTGGCCACCTCTATGATGAACCCAGCCTTGAGAAGATTATCAATCTCCTCTTTGACCTTCTTAGCATAGTTGGGGTTCATTTGGTATCTTTGCAGTCATACTGGCCTAGGATCTGGCTTCAACGGTATCCGGTGCTGACATACTTCAGGATCCACTCCCTTCAGGTCTGTGTGTTCCTAGGCATATACATCTTTGTAGTTTTGGAACATCCTGCGTGCCTTTTCCTTCATTGCCGGGTTGAGATGCTTGTTGACCTTGATCATCCTAGGACTATCCTCCGATCCTAGGTTCCATTCTTCCACTTCTTGGTCGTCTGGAAGCAACCAATTAGGCCCGCCTCCTTTCTGTTTGGTCGATTCTTCAGCATAATCCCAAGATGGTCCATTCAGTTCTGAATCAGCATTCTGATCCACTGTGTGTTCTTCAGAACGTACTGGCTCCTCTACCATACCAGTATCAGCTGATTCCACCAACCTCCCAGTTAACTGAATTGTTTTTTCCCCTATGTTGATTTCAATAAACTGCTCTGGGAATTGCTTTTTCTGCTTGTCGGCCTGCTCTTTATTCAATAAAACTGCATTCAAGTCAATCTCTGCTAAAGGAAATATGTTCAGAGTTGCCAACATTCGTTCGATCTTCTTTGCCTTATATTTCTGACATAGCTCCTTCGGCCTCAGCTCTTTTCTCCAGATCCTAGTATTGTTCGTATGGATCTGAATTCTGTCGCTGGCCCCTTCTATGGTTAATGTTTGGTTTGCATAGTCATGAACAACATGTGTTGTTCTCAACCATGGGCGCCCGAGTAGCATCCCATATGCCCCTTGAACATCCAGAACTAAAGAAACTGGTTTTAAATTTTTCCCTCCCTACTCTTATCTGCATACTTTCAATCATGCCCGTAGCTTGTATCACTCTGTGATCTGCCATTCGCACTTTAAATGGTGCTGGCTTTAGATTCGTGATACCCATTCTCTGCTGGCGATGAACTCCCATTATATTGACTCCTGCTCCTCCATCCAAGATAACACTTGAAAGAGGTTCCCATTGCTTCCTAACCTTGTAGTCCACCTGAATGAGCGGAACTTCATCATCTCGGACGGCCGTCAGGTCCACTGTTCTGGCCTCCGCTTTAGCTTTTCTGCGCTGTCTGATGAAGTTTTCCACTTCAGGCAAGGTTTTTCTGATATCCTCCAACTCTACAGTCAACTTCTGAATTCTATCACAAATTTTAACCTGGATTTCTTCTTTCTCTTGGTCAGACTGATTGTCAAAGCTCGAAGAACTGGTTGTATCTTCACACTGCCATTCCTCTCTTGTAGTGCTTCCACTCCTTCCATCAACTCTCAGTTCATCAGCCATTCCTTGTACCGCAGCCAGCAAGGTCTCAGGTATGCTTGGTATTGACTGGTTTTTCTCAATTGATTGGGCTGGTATCTTCTAAATGACTCGGGCTTCAGAACTTTCTGGCTGCTCCGGCAGCTTCTTGGCTAAATCCTCCATGATTTTAGCCGCTAGTTCTCTCTGCTCTTGCCATTCATCTACCACCTTCTCTTTACCCTTGGCCTTCCAAATTTCTCTTTGTTGAGCCCACTTGCTGCTGTTAGTAGCGACTGGTGTTTTTGAAGTATCTCGAATTTCTTCAATCACTACACCCTTGCTTCTTGTGACTACCCGTACTGGGACTGGCTCTGGTGCCTTAGCCTCAATAGTAGTAGTTGCAGGTGTGTATGGGCATTGGGCTACGAAATGGATGTACTTCCCACAAGTGTAGCAATTCATGCTCCTACTTTGGAAGTTGCCACGCCCTCTGCCTCGGCCCATACCCGTTTGGAATCGGCCACGTCCTTGACCAGTACCACTAGTACCTGGTCTCTCCTCTTGAGATACTTTGGCGGGTTCTACCTTCACTGGTTCAGTATAGGCTACCACTGACAGGTCTTTACCCTTCTTAAAGTGATGAATCCTGATACCACAATTGTTCCATAATGACCAAAAGCCTTACAGTAAGTACATTGTGGGCACTTGTTGGAGATATGGTCCTTGGATTTGCATTTCGAACACCAAGTCTCCATCTTCCGAACTGGCTGTCTGGTGTGGCTAATCTCGCCAATCTGTCTAGCCATATCTTCAATTTTCTTGGTCCAAGATCCCTTCTTTGACTTATCCTTGGATCGTTCATTAGAGCTGCTTTCAGAGCTGTTGGACACCTCACTGGAATCATAACTCTCGGTAGCAGATCTACTGCTACTGGACCTTCTCTTTTTGTGGCTCTTTTCCTTCTTGGCCTGCTGTTCCAGCTTCAGTGCCCGTTGGACCAGATCATTGAATTTCTTGGTAGGAGCTCGTACCTCCTGCTCCCTAAGCTTTTTGCTTCTGAAACCATTCAGAAACCATGCCCTCAACCTCTTCTCAGATGGCGGTTCCTGTAACTGCCTGGTTAGCTCCTTCATTTTTTCCACATAACTTCAAACTGATAGATTCCGCTGCTTGATCTTATCCAGCTCACAGAGGATATCTTCATCACCCTTGTTGTCGGAATACTCCAGTCTGAAGGCTTTAAGCAATTTGTTGTATGATCTAAGCTGACAGGCAGGGTAATGGTAATACCATTTCCTCGTGCCTCCTTCAAGGTTTGCGGGAAGTATTACCCCCAATCATCTTCATCAATATTTTTCAGTTCAGCATACTGCTCAAAAGCCTGTATGTGAACGTCTGGATCATCCTTCTTACCTCCCTTGAATATTGGAAAAGAAATTTTCAAGGAAGCTGTGTAATCATTCCGATTACCACTGATCCTACCGCTTCTCTTCTTGGATTCAGAACGACGCTTGGAAGTCTTCTTGCAACTGTCAGTGTCAGCATCCCAATCAATCTTTGTCTCTGTCTTGGTGTCGGTGTCCTCTTTGGCCCGTCTGCTAGAAGTGCGATGACTGCCTTTAGTTCCCTTGGTACCCTCATCCCCCTACCGGGATCGAGAACTCTTGGCTTTTCGTGCTTCCCTTTCTGCCCGTCTACGTCGAGAATGACTGGACTGCTGTGAGTCTTGCGTCTCATCAGCCTGACTATGCTCCTCCTGAGCCTCAGTGTCAGTCACCTTCTCTTGCTTAGGGTCAGACTCTCTTCCTGACTCCTCAGGAATAGGATCAACACGGATGGTGGATTTCCGGCCACGACTGGATTTGGGTGCCATTGCTGAAAACTTCCAACTGGGAGAAGAGTATTTCAGTCAACGAGCTTCAGCTTGAGCCACCGTGATCGCCAAAATGGAATTGGAGTTGATCTCTTGAGATAGCTAATTCCAGTGTTAGAAGATTTTGGCTACTAATGATGTGTTAGTTTAGACAGTCTACTGGACAGAGAATCAGAAGCTGCATCTAGAATTTATCTACTGGAATGAGAATCAGACTATGTACTGAGAATAATATTCAAATTCAGATTCAGAGTAGTGGACACAGAGTAAGTGTAGCTGGAATATCTGCCGTGATTGGAATTACAGATAAAAGATTACAGTGAGTATGATATGATTTATAGAGAGAATATAGCCGACAACAACTGCTAATGATTGACAACTCAAGTACAAATGCTGCCGAAATGCTAACCCAAATGCCAACCCGATTACAATGTAACGGGCCCTATTTATACACCTTGGGTTTACCATAGTAATTACCGCAATAATTACTAACTAATTCGTTGCCCGTCTCATAAGAGAACGTTCCCACTTAGTGAAGCTGTCTCAACCATCTACATATGCACATATACATCAACTAATGCTTGATTTATTATCTCTTATCCAAGGTGGGGACGTTAATTTAATCACAAAAGTGGATTTTGCAACATTTGGAAAGAAGCAACTTTTTGGGAAATGATGAATGATCAGATTGTTTCCAATCATGAAAGGCTTTTAAGTTTTTTTGGTGGTAGTCGGCATTTATCTCATATTTAAGATGCTACTTTATTAGGGCCATAAACATACATGCTCGTGATTTGGGCATGGTTGTGCCATTTGGGCTAGTCAATGCCCCATGCACATTCACATTCATCATACTCTTGGTGACATTTTATCATTTATAGTGCTTTGAAACTGGAACACTTATGAGATCTCCATATGCTATTTAGGTTACTCCATGTGCACAAACTCTATGCTAAAGAAAAAAATAATTATTCTCGCAAATTTTAAAAAAAGATTATCTTTCAACATGTAAGGTTTGAACATGGTCTTCGAATGGATTAAGCCAAAGTGAAGGCATGATAAGTTTTTCTTAGGATTGCAAGCTAGTACTACAAAGTTTAACAAGGATTACACACGTAATTCGAGTCCATGATAGACCAACTAAAAGCACAAGGATGGGCTTTTATTTGAGAAGAGGAGAAACAGTATAGCCTTGACAAGCTTAAAGTAGCTTTATTCTTAAACTAGCTATTATGGATTGTTTTTGTTGACGAGATATCTATAATGCTACTCTAAGATCTTAGACTTGTTCTTTTTAAGAGTAAGAAGCAAGATAGATCTTAACAAAACTTACTTTGCCTATGAGGGATACTATATCCTATAATTCATGCTCTCTCAAAGTGGCAACACTATTTGGTTTGTAGAGATAGTATTTGATCATGAGTTATCAAATGTTTACACCTACTATATATCCGAAGGCTAGGAGGCCAAATGGGTAGAAATCCTCTAGGAGTATGATCGTAAACTAGGATATTGTAAAGGACAATATAATACTATGGCAAATGTCTGAATAAGATGCCAAAGATTAATTCTCATAGCTTCACTCAAGTTGAAGAGTGAGTTGTTGGAATCTCATAAGGGCAAATGTGATCATGACCTATCAAATTGTAATGCATGGATTATGGTACATGGTCCTCCTCTAGACTAAATAATTGGAACAGTTTTCCATCAGTAATGGCACTTACTACATAAGGGGAGATTATGTGTACCTACACACTCAAACACTAGGAGTCAAAAATCCATCTAGCATCTTCAAAAGGATAGTTCTTCTTAAACTTAATAAGATACCTTCAAATAATCTTACCACCTCTCAATACCTTTTCTTCATGTTAGAGAATGGACTCGGGCTGCAGGACCTCTTCTTGGTCCTCAATCTCTAGTGGGTCTTCAATAGTTGGTTCTTGAGGTGGCTCTCCTTTGTAAGGCTTTAGTAGGCTCACATGAAAAGCATTGTGTATAAGCCAATGACTGGGCAACTTGAGTTGATAGGCCATCTCATTGATTGGTCTAAGAATATGGAAGGGACCACAGTACCTTTTTGCTAACTTAGCATAGTACTTTTGGTGTCCCGTAGGATTCTTGCCCGTCGTGTGCCTTAATCGAGCCTTGGAAAACTTAAGCAAGACCCAATCATTTTCTTTAAAAGCTTGGGCTCTTCTGTGCTTATAAACGGCAGCCTTTTGCCTTTGCTGTGAGATAGAGATAGCATCCTTAATCTTTTGGAAAGATTCTTGTAGGTCTCGGCTATACTCATCTACAGCAAAGATCTTCCCCTGTACGTTAAGTAGCAAAGGACTTTTAGATCTTCCCTCAATTACCTCGAAAGGTGCTTTTCCCGTGGAGGTATGTACAGTAGTATTGTAGGCATACTCCACTAAGGGTAAGTACTTTTCCCATTGGGACCTTTGATCTACTTCCGTTACGTAGGCTTTTAGTAGATCAAGAATTCTTAGGTTAGCTATTTCACTTTGGCCATCCGTTTGCGGGTGATAGGACGAAGAGAAGTTTAGCCTTGTGCCTAAATTCTCAAAGAGACCCTTCCAAAAATTACTGGTCATTCTAGGATCTCTATCCAACACTATGGACATCGGCAAGCCATGGTACTTGAAGATTTGTGATATGAAGAGGGTTGCCATTTGATGGGCTTTGATAGTCTTTTTGACAAGTATAAAATGAGCTTGTTTGCAGAACTTGTCTAACTATTGTCCATATTCACGTATTCCCATGGATAGACTTAGGCAATCCATGGATATTCTCTCCCATGGTGAATTATGGATTGGCAAAGGTTGAAGCAATCCAGATTTCTTACCTCTATCAAACTTTGTCTTTTGGCATACCACACATTTAGAAACATACTCTTCCATGTTTTCTTTCATGGCCGGCCAATAGAAATATGTTTCAATCCCTTTAGGGTAGACTAAATCCCTCTATGCCCCGCATAAGGAGGAGCATGGGATTCATACATTACTTTCTCACGTAGTGAGTTAGTAACGCATAGTCTATTGCCATAGAGAAGATAACCATCTTGTAAAGTAAATGGTTCTTCTTTCTTCCCCAGTGCAAGGGCTGAAATCGCATCTCTAAAATTGGGCTCAATAGCGTACTCATCTATCATCGAAGATAGATCATTGTGAGTTGTTATGGAAACCACATTCACTCTTGGTCATCTTGAGAGTGCATCGGCTACTTGATTATGCTTGCCAGCAATGTGAGCAATATGAAAATGAATTTGCGAAAGGAAATTTGCCCACCTCATTTGTTTGTCAGAGAGCTTGGTTTGCATTATGAAGTACTTAAGGCTCTGGTGATTCGTTCGCAGAATGAAAGGAGTCCCTAGTAAATAGTGCTTCACGAGTCTAAGGCATGTAGAACTTCGAGAGTTCCTTTTCATATATGCCTAGAGCTTGCTCAACAGGGTCAAGCCTTCGACTTTAGTAGGCTATGGCGTGCCCTTCTTGGAGCAAAATAGCTCCAAGGCAATCACCACAAGTGTCACATTGGACCTCAAATGGCTTTGAGAGATCTAACAGTGTAAGCACAGGTTGAGAGATAAGCTTTTCGAAAGCATTCTTCTCCTTGGCAGACCATGTATACCTAACGTTTTTCTTTGTTACGTCATGTAATGATCCTGCGATTTTTGAGAACTTTTCTATGAAGCGTTTATAAAGCTTCTTAGTTCATGAAGATTCCTTGGATTAGGTCATCCTTTTATTACCCCTAGCTTTGATGGATCCAGTTGGATGCCATCTTGAGAGATAATGTGACCTAAATATTGAATCTCTTGTAAGAAAAACTCACTTTTCTTTTGATTAATTTAAAGTTTATTCTCTCATAACACTTGAAATATTACCTAGAGGTGTTGCTTGTGTTCGTCTAGTGAATTAGAGTAGATGATGATATCATCAAAGAACACTCCAATAAAGGTGCGGTGAGGCCTGAATAGCTTCTCCATCAAGCGATTAAATGTGGCTGGTGCATTGGTCAAACCAAAAGGCATGACAATGTATTTGTAAAGACCAACGTAGTGCAAAATGCGGTCTTTACAATGTCTTGATCAATTATCCGTATTTGATGGTAGCCATTTTTTAGGTCAATCCTACTGAAGTAGGTCGATCCTTGCAGCTTATCAAATAGGTCTTTTACCTGTGGAATGGGAAACCTATTTTTGATAGTGATCCTATTTAGTGCTCTATAGTCAACACACATACGATATGTGCCGTCTTTCTTTTGCACTAATAACACGGGTGAACAAAATGGAGATGAGCTAGGCCTAACCATGCCCTTCTCAACTAACTCATGCACTTGCCTCATAATCTCCTCTTGTTGAGCTTGAGAAACTCTATAAGGAGGTTTATTAGGCCATGAACTTCTTGGAAGAAGTTCAATTGCATGGTCATCATTGCCTCGTTTATTAGGTAGTTCACAAGGTATGTCGTCAATAAAAACATCTTGAAATCCCTTGAGAAAATTGGATAATTCTAATTCCTTGTGATTATGTATATTTTCTTTTGCTAAAGCATTAGGTTCATTTTGAGAATCTTTAACAAAAATCATGTACACGGAAATAGAGCTCTTTATTGACTTATTAAAAGCTTGCATATGTACAATGGGTATGGTGTTACCCAACTCCTTAGCATCTATATACATATCTTTTTCCCTGAACCTAAAGTAGATTTTCCTTTCAGGGAATTTAACATTGGCAGCCATGTGATCAAACCATGGTGCCCCTAGGATTACATCTTCGTGCTTGAGACGAGAGATAAAGAAGTCCTCTTTGTCCACGTAGCTTTGGACATGGAACCTCAATTTCCCAATTAAGGGAGTGAACTGAAGCTTCTTGCCCCTTGAAAGCACCATCGAGCGGGTAGGACATCTCCCATCTCAAAGGCTTGGATGCCTAGCTTGGTGGCCAACTCTGTGGATATGAAATTGTGAGTAGAACAAGGGTCAAAGAGAATAAAAGAATCATGTTCTCTTACCTTTCCCCAAGCATGGCATAGAGGAGATCCTTTGTGATGAGCATCCTCTTCTTGGATTTCGACCAAGGTAGATCTCAGAGGCTCATTTCTTGTATTCTTGTGGGGGCAAGCACGATAAGCATGCCCTTGCTCCCCGCCCTTGAAACAGTGGTTATCTTTACGATAATGCTCAAGATCTTCAGGAGAGAGTTTATTTTTGCCTTATAAACACCCTTCTCCTTAGCTTTGTTGTTGTTGGCGTTGCCTTTAGGAGACTTTTGGACATTGTCCTTCCCCTTAGGCTCATTGTTATGGTCCTTGTTCTTCGTGGGGCTTAAGATTTCTCTTAGCCCCTGGTTGGAAATTGATTCGTGAAGCCACCATGGTATGGTGTATGACCGCAGATATGTGGTGTGGCCTTTGGGAGTTGACATACTCTACCATATCTTCAGTTAAGCCATCACAAAATTGTTGTTTAATCCATCTTTTTGAAGACAGTTGTCATAATAACTACTATCCAATTCTCCTAAATGATTTTCTCATGTTAAACTGATCATTTAATATGGGGAAGTGCCAGGGGAGAAAAAGCTAGAATATTGGTTAAGCTGGCAGACCAGCCACAATAGGGACCCAAAGGAGGGGAAAATAGGGATCCAAAGGGAAGGGCATCTGCAAAAGAGCTATGTGCAACAATGGGCTCCAAAGACCTTAAGGTTCAGCCCATTAAGACTTCCAAAATGCTAAGGTTCCAAAATTCAAAGGTTGTGTCCAAAGGTCAAAGATTAGGAAATTTGGATGCTTTGTGTGTGTGTGTGTGTACAAAAGTCTTCACAAGTCCCCACATAGGAGGGGGCAATCCCAAGAAGTAGGGGATGAGAGAGAAACACACACACACACACACACACACACAAGCTTCATTTGTATCCAAGGGGAAAGAGGGACACATGTCAGCTCCCTTGGCCAGATGCCCACAAGGTGTACTCAAATCCTATTGGATGGCCATGGAGGTGGACCAATGAGAATAAGGCTAGAGTAAATCTAGTTTAATTAATTTAAAAACACTTAATAAAAGAACCAATAGGAATTAAGCTCTCTAGAAGTGTTAGACAAGGGGAACTAGAACCTAGGAGTCCACCTCCCAACCACCCACTATATAGCATGGCTCCTAGCCCTTTGCCCTAGTTGGACTCCCTTTCCACACTGCCTAGCCTGGCCTTGCCCTTGTTTAGTCCGGCCTTGCCGTTGTCCTGACATTACTCCCCCCTTAAAGAAGAGTTTTCATCCTCAAAAACAAAAGTGGGGAACTTCTTCTTAAGAACACTAATGTTTTCCCAAGTGGCACCTTCCTCAGGTCGATCTTTCCACTTGATTAAGGCTTGCTGACGTACATGATGACGCGCATGTAACTCATGATAGTCGAGAACACATTCAGGTTCATGCGATAAGGTAGGAGGTTCAGCAGAATCAACCAAAATCTATTGGTCAATGACATTGTCGTCCCCATGTAACCGCTTACGTAAACGGCTTACATAAAACACCGGATGAATACGAGAATGTGTAGGTAGCAATAATTTGTAGGCACGATCACCTACTCGCTTGAGTATCTTGAAAGGCCCACGATATCGGGGAGATAATTTAGGTGTTGGCCCAATTTTCAGACTTTCTGAATGTTTTGGCACACGTAAAAATACTTCCTCCCCTTCCATGAAGGTAACTTGCCGACGTTTCTCATCAGCATACTTCTTATACCGATCCTGCGCTTGTCGAACATTCTGACGAGCGAGTTTCAACATATCCATGTGTTCTTGGAGAAAATCCTTGAACTGTTGGAGCTTTTCGGTTGCCAACCCCACTATAACAGGTGACCTAGGTTGAAACCCATACATGAAAACTCAAGAATAAGTAAGTATTCTTCCCAGTCTAACTGTTTTTTGCTGATGTATGCTCTTAGCATATCCTTTAGAACTTGGTTAACTCGTTCAGTCTGACCATCTGTTTGTGGATGATCGCCTGTACTGACGTTTAGTTGTGTACCTAATCGCTTGAACACGGCCCTCAAAAATGACTGTTAAACTTGGGATCACGTCACTGACAATGTTACTTGGCAAACCATACAACTTGTATAGATTGTCCACAAATAACTTGGCTAGTTCTGGTGTCTTAACCGTTGGTTTGGTTGGAATAAACTTACATAGTTTAGTCAACCGGTCTACGACCACCCATACCGATTCATGACCTCGTACAGTGGTTGGTAAACCCACAATAAAGTCCATAGAGATACTTTCCCATTTTCCATTGGGAATCTCAAAAGGATGTAAGAGTCCTCCTGCTTTTAGGTGCTCTGCTTTGTTAACTTAACATTTTTGGCAATGCAAGACATAAGCTTGAACAAAGCCATGTATACTTGGCCAGTAAAACTGTCGTCGTACGAGAGCATAAGTTTTTCTAATACCCGGGTGCCCTGCACTTGGACTATCATGACATTCATAAAGAATTTGGCGCCGAATGTCTGTCTCCGTCGATACACACACTCTCCCCTTATGGAGTAGGTACCCATTGTTTAGTGAAATGCTTCCATCACTATAGTTCATCACTCGATAGAGGAGAACTAGGTGTGGAGGTTAACGTTACACTACCATCATTGTAGTGAGAAGGATTCACTTGTACATGGCTCCACGCTTTGGAATATGCTTCATCATGCTCATATTTGCCTTTGAGAGAATTCAAAAATTCACTACGAAGTTCCGTGAACAAGAGAGAATTGATCTCCGGCATACGACTTAGAGCGTCAGCCACCACATTGTATTGACCTTTACGATACCAGATCTTGGTGTTATATTCCTGAAGAATCTTGGCCCCACCTGGCTTTCCGAACCTTCAAATCCGTTTGTTGTGTAAACCATTTGATGCTTTCATGGTCAAACACAATCTCAAACTGAGCACCATACAAATAATGCCGCCATATTTTTAAGGCAGACATTATTGCATAGAGTTCGTGCTCATAAGCAGAGTAGTTCTGGTGAGCTGCATCAAGCTTCTTGCTTTCAAATGCAATTGGCCTACCGTCTTGTAATAGGACTGCTCCAATAGCACGGTCACTGGCATCCGTTTCCAAAACGAATGGTTTCAAAGGATCTACAATAGCTAGTATGGGAGCTGTAGCTAATGCATCCTTGAGCATATCAAAATTGTGATGTTGAGCGGGTCCCCACTGAAAGGCTTTGCCTTTGCCTTTCAGTTGATCCGTCATGGGAACAACAATATTAACATAGTTTTTAACGAACCTGCGGTAAAAACCTGCAAATCCTAAAAAAATATGTAACTCTTCCAGATTTTTAGGAGAAGGCCATTGCCGGATTGTATCCACTTTGGATTGATCCATATATAACCCATTAGCTGAAATAACATGCCCCAGATAGTGAATTTCCTCTTTCAAAAAATCACACTTAGATTCCTTGGCATATAATTTATTTGTTCGTAACAATTCAAAAACCTGCCTGAGATGTTGTAAGTGTTCTTCTTCACAAGCACTGTAGACTAGAATGTCATCGAGAAAAATGATGACAAATTTGCCCAAGTACGGCTTCAAGACACTATCCATAAGTTTCATGAATGTTGCGGGCGCATGGGTTAACCCAAAGGGCATCACCAAAAACTCGTAGTGTCCAAACCTTGTTCGGAATGCAGTTTTGGGTATATCAGCAAGTCGAATACGAACTTGGTGATAACTTGACCGCAAGTCTATTTTCGTAAAAATGCGAGCATGAATGAGTTTGTCGAACAACTCATCCACTCGTGGCAATGGGTACTTGTTCTTAACCGTAATCGCATTTAAGCCACATTAGTCTACGCACATGTGCATACTGCCGTCTTTTTTCTTCACTAATAGGATAGGAGAAGCCCATGGTGAAGAACTAGGTTGGATAAACCCTCTGCTAAGGTAGTCAGCAAGCTGACGTTCCACCTCAGTAGCTTCAGAGTAACTCATACGGTAGGGCGGTTTACTAACAGATTTACTGTCTGCAATCACATTGATGCTATGTTGCACCGATCGTGTCGGTGGTAATCCTGGTGGCAAATCATTAGGAAAAACATCTTGAAATTCCTTTAATAATTTCTATAACTCACTAGCAACGTTTGCTTGTTTGGAAGTAGCCATTGGTAGAAGAGATGAGAGAGAAGCATGCGGCATTTGAGGAATGTTCAACAAATTCAATGTTAGAGAGAAAATGAGACAATGAGTAACATAAGAAAACTTGATCTATTTCATTATTACAAATGAGTTGCATAAGCTCAATTGTACATATCAATGGTGAAGAAGGTACATCCTTCTCTCCTAACAACAACACATGTGCGCCATGGGATTGGAACATCAAGCTGTTGTGCTCATAGCTACGCTTCAGTGATGGTCCTAGGCTATGCAACCATCCCCTACCAAGGACCACGTCTGCCCTCTCCATGTTCATAACCTGAAAATCCAAGGAACCTTGTACTTCCAACGGAACAGCTCAGAGTTGAGTATCCCAGATTTTTGTATCATGTCCATTCATCATTGCTACCTTACAGCGGTGGGTACTCGGAGTTTGAGGCAATTTGAGTTTTTTCACCAATCCGTAATTGATGAAATTGTGAGTAGCACCGTCATCTACCAAGATGCGCACCTTGTGCCCTTGCAGAGATCCATGCATACGTACTAACTCATGTGGTCCGAAGGTCTGTTGCCACATGGAAGCTGTGAGACAGCATTCATGCACCACCTCAGTGTGTGTTACTTGCCCTATAGAGAATCGTGAGGAAGACTCAAGAAGCAGTAGTTGCACCGTGTGCAATGCTTTCTCCTTGCCATGAGCAGCAGATTTCCCCTTGGGACAATCCTTTTTGCCATGACCGCTTCCTAAACATTGAAAACATAATCTCTCTTTCTTAGCTTTATCAAAGTCCTCAGGAGAGAGAGGACCTCTGGACCCCTTGGGTTTTTTAGATGCTTTTGAATTGGCTCCTATATATTTCCTTTTATTGTGCCCATACTGTGTGCATGTATTCCAACTTGAGGATAACATCCCAATAGTGAGATATATATTCAAGTAATGATGGTATTGACGCATGGAACACGTGTCCTAGGCTGTCCAATTCCGATCTGCCTCATTTGTAGGCAAAAATTCTTTGCGAAACATAGCTTCAAAAGCTATCCAGCACTGTGGTATGATATTCTTCTCCTTGAGAGACATCCACCATTTGTAGGCCTTGCCTTCCAGATTTAAGCTCGTTTGCAGTGCTCTGACTGCGTCAGGAGTACGCCGTAAGGCGTGAATTCCATCCCACTTGCTGAGAAAGATATTCACTGCATCCTTATTGCGATCACGGTCTTTTCCCTTAAAAGTCAGTAGTTTGGTGTTTTTCAACAACTCATCCACCTCTTTAGCAGTGAGAGTGTGCAAAGTATCAGCAGTTGGGCCTTGCCCTTGATTAGAAGGGCCTTGCCCCTATGTAGCAATGTGTTGATGCATGTGCGTGTCAACAGGACCCTTGGACTGCTGTTGCATCAATTGGATCACTAACGTGGATAATTTAGTGACGTTTTCATTTAAAGATTAAAAAATTCCTTCCATGACTGATAAGTGTGTCGGAAGTGCACGAAATTCTTGAATGTCGAGCAATTCATAAGTGTCGTCACCTACCATAGCGTCGCGGGCACTCTCCATGGAAGCATCCGACCGCGAGCCATCATGGGCAGGATCAGGCATATTTTTCTCAAAATCAAAAGTCATATTGATATATGAATCCATGGCGACACAGTGTAGTGAAAGGAATAGTCAAAAAAATACATGATATTGAGAGCACTACAAAGTTTAATTAGCCTTGCTAATCCCATCAAAATCGATATTTTCCAAGTCAAAATCGATTCGAAATGTCAGTCATGTAGGGAAATCCTTAACCCGTTGTAGCCGAATCGAGTATGGGTAGAATTGCTATTGACCGCAATCAAATTTGATAAATAACATCGCTTTTGACTCCCCTTGAGACGCTTTATTAATTCTTTGATTTTTTGCAGGTAGTACGCAAAAAATTGGTGTGGGTCTGTGTATTTTCCGGGCCTGCCTTCGATCCCCTCGGATCTATGCTTACTAACTCTGGAGGTCGGAGCTCCTTGCTTGATGCGGTGTGTATATCACCCCTAGTTCCAATAAAGTCCAAAGGCCTTAGGCGTTTTTGAGTGTGAATTCAAAGCTTCACAATCGGCATGGCCGACAACAGTAGCGCACGAGGAGCTGTTGAGAGAGATGGTGGTCGCTACAGTTTGAAACGGGCTTTTGCCTTAGGTCGAGCTTTGCTCCTCATCCCGGCCCGATGCCGTAGAGCCAGCAAGGGCACAATTCGGTGCAGGGCGCAATCCAGTGGCTTCCCTCGCAAGAGGTGTTGCCCACGCCATCCTTCTTCTTCGTCCTCCTCACAGGGGGTGAGCTCCACGCCTCCTTGACCTCGACATGCAAGAATTGTGTGGCTCCCCTCCTCCACGACTGTGCCTTCCCAAAAAATAGTAACCTTGCTCTTGATACCAATGTTATGTTAGGAAATAAGACGTAGCTAAATAGATAATTGAGTAGATTACTTAATGGAGAGAGACAGATTTATATACACGAGATTATAGAGTAGAGAGAGAGAGAGAGAGTACACACGATATACGTGGTTCACCCAATGTGGGCTACGTCCACGGGAAAGCAGCCACTCAATGGCTTTAGTACTTCAAAACAAGAAGTAGTTTACAAAGGGATTATACCCTTAATGGAGCTCCCGCCTTGCTTCACTCTCACCACCTCACACTCACCTTGTTGCATCAACTTCACACTATGAAATGTGTGTAGAAATGGCCTCCTTTTATAGGCCAAAAGGGCTGCCCTCTCTTATGAGAGACAACCAAGTGTAGCCGCCCTTGTGCGAATAAGTCCAAATCGGACCCTCCAATCCGCCCATGTGTGGCCGCCCTTGAGAAGACAAGTCCGCTTTTGAATTCGGCCACCGGCCACCGGCCATTGACTTCCGACCGCCGGCCACATGCCATTGACTTCCGACCACCGGCCATCGGCCATTGACTACCAGCCACCGGCCAACCAACCGGTTGTTTTCTGACCACTTTCCAGCCGCCTTTCAGCCATAATATTCCGGCGAAAAAGAATATTCCAACGAAAAAAAAGTATCGGGGGCCTCCGCCCCTGAGGCCTTTAAAGTTGCCCCTGATTCTTGTCCGTGAAAATTTTGGTTTCCGGTGAGTGATTTTCCTTCACGCACGATGGCTTCTCCTCATAATGGGGGCCTTACAAATGTGCGCTTTTACCACAGAAAATTACAAGGGTAAATCAGGCTCCATACTTAACAATCTCCCACTTGGAGACTGATCTCCAAACCAAACCTGTGACTGCTTTCCATTCTGGCTTCTTATCCTTGAATGCCGATTGAAGATGAGCAAAAGCTCAACTTCTCCTTGTTGACCACCTTTGTAAACATGTCTGCAGGATTTTCACTTGTATGCACCTTTCCTAGCTTTAGTTGTCCCTCTTCCAAAAGAGTGCGTATAAAGTGATATCTCACCTCAATGTGCTTTGTCCTTGAATGAAAGGCTGAGTTCTTCGCAAGATGGATAGCGCTTTGGCTATCACTGTACAAGACACAATTGTCTTGTTTGAATCCAAGCTCTTCTAAGAATCTGTGAAGCCACATATTTTCTTTGCTTGCCTCCGTCATTGCTACATACTCTGCTTCCGTGGTAGAAAGTGAAACCACTTTCTGCAGCTTTGAAGCCCAGCTTACTATTGTGCCTCCAATCGTGAACAGATAGCCAGTAGTGCTCCTTCGAGTATCTTTGTCACCTGCCATATCTGCATCAGCATACCCTTCTAGAAAAATATCAGTTCCTCCAAAATACAAAGCATTTGTTGTTGTCCCTTTTAGATACCTAAGTATCCACTTCACAGCTTGCCAATGCTCTTTACCTGGGTTGTCCATGAACCTACTCACAACTCCCACTGCATGTGCAATGTCTGGCCTTGTCCAGACCATAGCATACATTAGAGAACCTACCGCTGCAGCATATGGAACTTTAGAATTATAGGCTATCTCCTCTTGTGTCTTTGGACACATATCCTTCGTTAGTTTAAAATGACCAGCCAAAGGTGTAGAAACTGGTTTTGCATTTTGCATTGCAAACCTTTCTAGTACCTTCTTGATGTAATCTTCTTGAGATAGCTTTATTGTCTTCTTTGTCCTGTCCCTTGATATTTTCATACCAAGTATCCTCTTTGCAACACCTAAATCTTTCATTGAAAAAGATTTGGACAGCTCCTCTTTTAGGTCTTTGATGTCCTGCATGTTAGCACTTGCAATCAACATGTCATCAACATACAACATTAGGATGATGAATTTTCCATCTCCCAAATTCTCCGTGTAGACGCAGTGATCCAAGTTGCATCTTGTGAATCCATGATCCAACATCCATCGATCAAACTTCAAGTACCATTGTCTTGATGCTTGCTTTAAACCATACAAGCTCTTCTTTAATCTGCAAACCATTTTCTCCTTACCTTTTACTTCATACCTCTTTGGTTGAAGCATGTAGATTTCCTCCTCTAAGTCACCGTGAGGGAATGCTGTATTTACATCCATTTGCTCGAGATTTAGATCATGAGCAGCCACAAGGCTTAAGACAAGCCTAATTGAGTTCATTTTTACAACAGGAGAAAATATTTCATTGAAGTCAATACCTTTCTTTTGAGAAAAACCTTTTACCACAAGCCTAGACTTGTACCTTTTCTTCCTACCTTCTTCTTCCTTTAGCTTGTACACCCATTTGTTTTGAAGTGCCCGCTTACCTTTAGGCAACTCAACCAACTCCCATGTTTGGTTGCGATGTAGTGAGTCCATCTCCACTTGCATGCTCTTCGTCCATTCTTCTTTGGATTCATGTTGCATAGCTTCTTCATATGATTCCGGTTCTCCAAAATCTGAGATCAAGAGATGGTTGAAGGAAGGAACAAACCTTTATGGAGGTCTACTTGCTCTTGTAGATCTTCGGGGAATAGGTTGAGGCTCCTCATTTGGTTGACGTTGTTACACATTGTCAGCGTTTGCAGTCCTTGAGTCTTCACCGTCCTCAAGCTCCATGTACTCATCACCTGTTTCTTTTGTTTGTTTTCTTTCCAAGTAATCTTTGTACATATTTTGTTCGTTAAAAATTACATCCCTACTCCTTAAGATTTTACCATCTTCAGGATTCCATAGGCGATACCCAAAGTCTCCTTCTCCATAGCCTTCCTCTTGTTTCCACTGATAGTGCAGCACTTGATGATTCTCATGTGCTTCTCCTTCGCATTTCCTCGCTTAGGAGAACACCCACAACATCATCAAACTTAAGAGTATTTGTGCCAGAGATAGAATTACTTACAGCCATCACAAGGCTGTCCCAACTATCCGGTAGAGATGATAGTATAAGGAGAGCTCGCACTTCGTCATCGAAATTGATTTTCACTGATCGAAGTTGACTTATGTTTGTGTTAAAGTCATTTAGGTGTTCTGCAACTGAACCATTCTCTGCCATCTTTAGATTGAACAAGCGCTTCATAAGAAATACCTTATTGGATGCCGATGGTTTCTCGTAGAAGTCGTCAAGTGACTTCATCAAGTCCTCCGTGGTCTTCATCTCCGAAACATTGAAGGCCATCGTTGACGCCAAGCTTAACCGGATTGTTCCCAGTGCCTTTCGATCAAGGACAATCCATGCTTCATCTGCCATTGTTGCGGGCTTCTTCGCAAGACCGCCTAGTGGCAAATAGAGGTCCTTCTGGTAGAGATAGTCTTCAATCTGCATCTTCCAATGTTGGTAGTTTTTGCCGTTGAACTTCTCAATCTTGAGCTTCCCTTCCTCCGCCATAACTCCCACTCAATTCAAGGAATCCTTTCCTTGAGATAATTTAGCTACGAGCAAACCTTGCTCTGATACCAGTTGTTAGGAAATAAGACGTAGCTAAATAGATAATTGAGTAGATTACTTAATGGAGAGAGACAGATTTATATACACGAGATTATAGAGTAGAGAGAGAGAGAGAGTACACACGATATACGTGGTTCACCCAATGTGGGCTACGTCCACGGGAAAGCAGCCACTCAATGGCTTTAGTACTTCAAAACAAGAAGTAGTTTACAAAGGGATTATACCCTTAATGGAGCTCCCGCCTTGCTTCACTCTCACCACCTCACACTCACCTTGTTGCATCAACTTCACACTATGAAATGTGTGTAGAAATGGCCTCCTTTTATAGGCCAAAAGGGCTGCCCTCTCTTATGAGAGACAGCCATGTGTAGCCGCCCTTGTGCGAATAAGTTCAAATCGGACCCTCCAATCCGCCCATGTGTGGCCGCCCTTGAGAAGACAAGTCCGCTTTTGAATTCGGCCACCGGCCATTGACTTCCGACCGCCGGCCACCGGCCATTGACTTCCGACCACCGGCCATCGGCCATTGACTACCAACCACCGGCCAACCGACCGGTTGTTTTCCGACCACTTTCCGGCCGCCGTCCATAATATTCTGGCGAAAAAGAATATTCCGGCGAAAAAAAAGTCTCGAGGGCCTCCGCCCCCGAGGCCTTTAAAGTTGCCCCTGATTCTTGTCCGTGAAAATTTTGGTTTCCGGTGAGTGATTTTCCTTCACTCACGATGGCTTCTCCTCATAATGGGGGCCTTACAAATGTGCGCTTTTACCACAGAAAATTACAAGGGTAAATCAGGCTCCATACTTAACATGTTAGACAAGGGAAACTAGAACCTAGGATTCCACATCCCAACCACCCACTATATAGCATGGCTCCTAGCCCTTTGCCCTAGTTGACTCCCTTTCCACACTGCCTAGCCCGGCCTTGCCCTTGTCTAGTCGGGCCTTGCCGTTGTCCTGACAAGAAGACTATTGGACAGTCTCCCAAGGGGTCCAATGAGCATTCAACAACCCAATGGTTTGCATGATTCCTATTGGCAAGGAGGCAAAGGGGTCCAATAAGAGTTTAGTTTAATTAATTAATTACCTTAAGCTCTCACAAAAGGGGAAAGGGGGAGACATGTCAGAAGGCTATCACTTATGCTCTTGATATCCTATTGGCTAACCCTGGGGAGGTCCAATGAGGTGCTAGCAAGAGCAAATAGCAAGAGGGGTCGACCAAGAGAGAGAGAGGGGGCTGATTTTTCAAAGGCAATTATCCACACACACTCACAGAAGCTCATGCGTAGAGTAAGAAGAATCTCTCTCTCTCTCTCTCTCTCTCTCTCTCTCTCTCTCTCTCTCTCTCTCTCTCTCTCTCTCTCTCTTCTCAAGCTTTAATGGAAAGCTTATCACCTACTCCAAGCTTGTGAGACGGGAGGCCTACACCAACAACTCTTGGCTTTGTGATGCAAATCCAACCAAGAGCCAAGCTTCAATGCATGCTCATCTCCTCTACCATGCTAATTACTAAGTTAAGCTATGCTAATATGAGTGATTATGTGAGGAGATGTACATCTTTCTCGTGAGACTACTCCTTCTTCCTCTCAATCTACTCTCATACACCGCTAGCTCTCACCATCTTTGAAGGTGTGTGAGGTCTTGAGTCTGAGACCATGAGGGAATTGATGTTGTGTTTGATAAGTGTTTCGCTTAGTGCTTGAAGTTTCCATCTTCATTGCACTAGCTAGTATTAAAGGAACACAAAGAATTGTATTGTAAAATGTCTCTTTTGATGGGAGAAACCATAATACAAAGCCTTTGGAGGAAGGGACCGGCTCCATGCAAATCTAGTCCTCAAATGTTGTCAATTGCTTCATCTCTCTCTCTTTTGAAGTATTGTTCATGCTAACTAACTGGGTGTTATACTTTTGTTGCTCTCTCCACCCAAACACTCTTGTTAGTCTCATTAGGAATCTATTCTAATGAAATGCTCACTATGTTCATGCTATTTTCCGCTACACACAAGTTACTAGACCATTAGATGCTACATTGATATCAGAGCACAAGGTTTCTCTTTTCTTGCTCAAGAAGGGAGGTCCTCAAGCTAGCTATATAAATGGTTGGTATTATTAATTGCATGTGAGTAAGTAGAATAGGGATTCTTCAACCTTGCAGTGTGCCTGCCTTTGTGCAGTTAACGGGGCATCACCGTCGAGAGCTATGGTCTTAACAGTGGAGTCCTACAGGGCTTTTGCCTATGACTTAACCACTATTGAGCTATTAGAAGCTTGACAGGAGCTGGTGCTATTTTGGTGTTGAACGACCCTCTCTTCTATTCCTTGCAATTAATGGTATTCAAGCCACGGGTACATTAGCTTGAGTGCTTTTTCTAAAGGGGTAAATAGGAGTGGAAACTAGGGTTTGAAGTGCCAAAGTACACCTAAAAATTTTACACCTAAAAGTTGTTAGAATGGCTGACAATAGTAAAGAGAGTGAAATTAACGTTGATAACTTTGATTTTGCTAATGAGCAAGCTACTAAAGATGCCCCTATGCTTGTTAACTAGCTTGTTTCTAGGCTTCAACAAGCCATGGGCAATCCATCCCTCCAAAGTGAAGTTCAACGGCAGCTTTGTGCTCATGGGATTCTCCAAGCTCCCCACCATGAGGAGAGAGTACCTAGGAAGCCTCCTTGTGAGACTTCCAAAAGAGGCCTCTCTCCGATTCGTGAAGAAGAAGAAGATCCATACGAAGGGCTCAAAAATTTGCTTCTTGATGATGCATCTCCTTCCCGAAGGAGAATTTAAGAGCCTCCACCAAAGGAATGAGAAAAAATGAGTCTCCTGCCACCT
This sequence comes from Adiantum capillus-veneris, assembly GCF_014529385.1. Classification (NCBI taxonomy): domain Eukaryota; kingdom Viridiplantae; phylum Streptophyta; class Polypodiopsida; order Polypodiales; family Pteridaceae; genus Adiantum; species Adiantum capillus-veneris. Next base: position 45,202,595 of record NC_140960.1, read on the forward strand.
CGATAGAGATGGCTCCACGAAGACGGTGGGCTAAACACTCTCCATCACCTCCAAAACAGACAAGACCATCGTATGCTTCTCCACACCATAATTCAAACAGGGATGACAGAAAGCAAGAGAAGAAAAAGGCGAGAAAGAAGACACCCTCTTCTCCATCTTCTTCATCCTCTTCCTCTTATGAAAGTGATGGTGAAGACAAAGAAGATCAAGGCAAGAAAAAGGCGAGAAAGAGGTCACCCTCTTCTCCATCTTCCCCAAATTCTTCATCTTCTGAAGAAAGTGATGGTGCAACTTTTAAACCATAAAAAAGAAGGGGCCATAGGAAATCCTATGCGGCGTGGAAGAGGTCGTCCAAGCTCAAGAAGTTCAAAGAGGGAGGGAAGAGCATCTCTTTCCTTACCTACGATGGCACCTTTGGTGCTACGAACAAAGTCTTGGCCTTTATCCAACAATTCAATGCGGCATTTGGAGATGAGGGCTTCATGGAGTCCTCTAAGCTACGCCATGTAGCTATGCACTTTCAAAAGTCCGCCAGGCAATGGTGGTCTAGCCTAGGGGCCAATGGTGAAGCTCCACAAACATGGAAAGCTTTAAGAGTTCCCATTATGAAGCAGTTTTTGGCCATCGATGCCAAAGACAAAGTACTCACCGAATGGCGAAGCTTGAAGCTCTCTCCTACAAATCCATTCACAAATATGTAGACAAGTTTTGGGACTTACAACTCAAAGCCATTGTTTTCAAGAGGTTGGATTTTAGAGAGCAAAAGCAACAATTTTGTGCGGGCTTAACTGAAGAAATGGCGGAGCATGGCAACTCCCAAAGGCCACGCACCATATCGGCGGTTATACACCATACTATGGTGGCTTCTCGAATCAATTTCCAAACGGGGGCTAAAAGAACTTTTAAGCCCACAGAAAACAAGGGTTCCAATGAGCCTAAGGGGAAGGACAATGTCCAAAAGTCTCCTAAGGGCAACTCAAACAAAGCTAAGGAGAAGGGAGTTTACAAAGGTAAAAACAAACTCTCTCCTAAAGAGCTTGAGCGTTATCGCAAGGATAACCGTTGTTTCAAGTGTGGCGAGCAAGGGCATGCGTACAGCGCTTGTCCCCAAAATAACACCCGCCATGAACCTCCTAGAGCTACCTTGGTTGAAATCCAAGAGGAGGAAACTCACCACAAAGGATCTCCTCTATGTCATGCTTGGGGAAAGGTAAGAGAACATGATGCTCTTTATTCTCTTTGACCCTGGCTCTACTCACAATTTCATATCCACTGAGTTGGCCACCAAGCTAGGCATACAAGCTTACGAGATGGGAGATGTCCTACCCCGCAGACGGTGCTTTCGAGGGGCAAGAAGCTTCAGTCACTCCCTTAATCGGGAAATTGAGGCTCCATGTTTAAAGCTATGTGGACAAAGATGACTTCTTTATCTCTCCTCTCAAGCATGAGGATGTAATCCTAGGGGCACCATGGTTTGATCGCATGGCTACCAATGTTAAATTCCCTGAAAGAAGAATCTCCTTTAGGTTCACAGAAAAAGATATGTACATAGATGCTAAGGAAATGGGTAACACCATACCCATTGCACATACACAAGCTTTCAATAAGTCAATAAAGAGCTCTATTTTCGTACACATGATTTTTATTAAAGACTCTCAAAATGAACCTAATGTTTTAGCAAAATAAACTATACACAATCAAAAGGAATTGGAGTCATCCAATTTTCTCAAGGGGTTTCAAGATGTCTTTATTGACGACATCCCTTGTGAGCTACCTCCTAAACGAGGCAATGATGACCATGAGATTGAACTTCTTCCAGGAAGTTCACCGCCTAACAAACCTCCTTATAGAGTTTCAACAAGCTCAACAAGAGGAGATTATGCGGCAAGTGCATGAGTTAGGCGAGAAGGACATGGTTAGGCCTATCTCATCTCCATTTTGTTCTCCTGTTCTATTAGTGCAAAAGAAAGACGGCACATATCGTATGTGTGTCGACTATAGAGCACTAAATAGGATCACTATCAAGAATAGGTTTCCCGTTCCACGAGTAGAAGACCTATTTGATAAGCTACAAGGGTCTACCCACTTCAGTAGGATTGACCTAAAAAGTTGCTATCATCAAATAAGGATAGTTGATCAAGACATTGTAAAGACCGCAATTTGCACTACGTTTGGTCTTTACGAATACATTGTCATGCCTTTTGGCTTGACCAATGCACCAGCCACATTCAACCGCTTTATGGAGAAGCTCTTCAGGCTTCATCAAACCTTTATAGGAGTGTTCTTTGATGATATCATCTACTCTAATTCATTAGACGAACACAAGCAACACCTCCAGGTGATATTTCAAGTTCTAAGAGAATCGAAAGAAAAGCGAATTTTTCTTGCAAGAGATTCAATATTTAGGTCGCATTATCTCTCAAGATGGCATCCAAATGGATCCATCAAAGTTAGAGGTAATAAAAGGATGGCCTAAACCAAGGAATCTTCATGAACTAAGAAGCTTTATGGGTATGTGTGCATACTATAGACGCTTCATAGAAAAGTTCTCACTAATAGCAGGACCATTACATGACCTAACAAAGAAAACTGTTAGGTACACATGGTCTACCAAGGAGAACAATGCTTACGAAAAGCTTAAAGAAAATCTTATCTCTCAACCTGTGCTTACACTACGGGATCTCTCAAAGCCATTTGAGGTCCAATGTGATGCTCGTGGTGATTGTCTTGGAGTTGTTTTGCTCCAAGAAGGGCACGCCATAGGCTATGAAAGTCGAAGGCTCGACCCTGTTGAGCAAGCTCTAGGCATATATAAAAAGGAACTCCTCGCAGTTCTACATGCCTTAGACTCATGGAAGCACTATTTGTTGGGGACTCCTTTCATTCTGCGCGAACGGATCACCAAAGTCTTAAGTACTTCATGACACAGACAAAGCTCTCCAACAAACAAATGAGGTGGGTAACTTTCCTTTCGCAATTTCATTTTCATATTGCTCACATTGCAGGCAAGCATAGTCAAGTAGCCGATGCACTCTCAAGACGGTCGAGAGTGAATGCAGCTTAATGATCTATCTTCTATGATAGATGAGTATGCTATTGATATCGATTTTAGAGATGTGATTTCAGCCCTTGCACTAGGGAAGAAAGAGGAACCATTTACTTTACAAGATGCTTATCTTCTCTATGGCAATAGACTATGTGTTACTAACTCACTTCGTGAGAAAGTAATGTATGAATCTCATGCTCCTCCTTATGCGGGGCATAGAGGGATTTAGTCTACCCTAAAGGGGATTGAAACATATTTCTATTGGCCTACCATGAAAGCAAACATAGAAGAGTATGTTTCTAAATGTGTGGTATGCCAAAAGACGAAGTTTGATAGAGGGAAGCAACCTAAATTGCTTCAACCTTTGCCAATCCCTAATTCACCATGGGAGAGCATCCCCAAATTAGAGAGAGGTCTCTTTTGGAAGTCTCACAAGGAGGCTTCCTAGGTACTCTCTCTTCATGGTGGGGAGTTTGGGGAATCCCATGAGTACGAAGTTGCCGTTGCACTTCACTTTGGAGAGATGGATTGCCCATGGCTTGTTGAAGCCTAGAAACAAGGTAGTTAACAAGCATAGGGGCATCATTAGTAGCCTGCTCATTAGCAAAATCAAAGCTATCAACATTAATTTCACTCTCTTTACTATTGTGAGCCATTCTAACAACGTTTAGATGTAAACTTTTTTAGGTGTACTTTGGCACTTCAAGCCCTAGTTGCTACTCCTCTTTACCCCTTTAGAAAAGCACTCAATCTCTTGTACCCGTGGCTCAAATATCATTAGTTGCAAGGAATAGAAGAGAGGGTATGTCAACGCCAAAACAATACCGGCTCCTGTCAAGCTTCAAATAGCTCAATAGTGGTTAAGCCGTAGGCAAACACCCGTAGGACTCCACTATTAAGACCATAGCTCTTGACGGTGATGACCCGTTATCTGCACGAAATAGGCACACTGCAAGGCTGAAAAATCCCTATTCCACTTACTCAATCGCAATTAATAATACCAACCACTTAAATGTGTAGTATGCCAAAAGACCAAGTATGATAGAGGGAAGCAACCTGGATTACTCGAGCCATTGCCTATCCCAAATTCACCACGGGAGAGTATATCCATGGATTTTGTAACATTTAATGGCCTAATAACTTGTGTGTAGCGGAAATGAGCATGAACATAGTGGGAATTTCATTAGAATAGATTCCTAATGAGAATTGCAAGAGTGCTTGGGTGGAGAGAGCAACAAAAAGCATAACACCTAGTTAGATAGCATCGACAATACTTTCAAAAGAGAGAGAAATTAAGCTAATGACAACAGTTGAGGACCGGATTTGCATGGAGCCGGTCCCCCCTCCAAAAGGCTTTATATTATGGTTTCTCCCATCAAGAGAGACATGGTACAATACAATTCTTTGTGTTCCTTCAAGACTAGCTAGTGCAATAAAGATGAAAGCTTCATGCACTAAGCAAAACACTTAACAAACACAACTTTAATTATCCCCGTTCTCAGACCCAAGACCTCACACACCTTCGAAGATGGTGAGAGCTAGCAGGGTATGAGAGTAGATTGAGAGGAAGAAGGAGTATCTTACGAGAAAGATGTACATCTCCTCACATAATCACTCATATTAGCATAGCTTTAGCTTAGTAATTAGCTTGGTAGAGGAGATGAGCATGCATTGAAGCTTGGCTCTTGGTTGGATTTGCATCCACATGCCAAGAGTGTGTTGATGTAGGCTTCTATCTCACAAGCTTGGAGTAGGTGATGAGCTCTCCATTAAAGCTTGGGAAGAGATAGTCTTCTTTGCTTCACACATAGACTGTGTGTGAGTGTGTGTGTGATAATGCCTTGCAAAAATCAGCCCCCTCTTGGGGAGCCTCATTGGCCCTCCCCAAGTCAAGCCAATCATAATTAAGCAGCATAAGTGATAGCCTTCTGACATGTGTCCCCCTTTCCCCTTTTGTGAGAGCTTTAGGTAATTAAATAATTAAACTAAACTCTCATTGGACCCCTTTGCCTCCTGGCCAATAGGAATCAGGCAAGCCATGGGGCTCCTGAATGCTCATTGGACCCCTTGGGAGACTGCCCAATAGTCTTCTAGGAGACTAAATTCTCATTGGTTTCTTTTATTAAATGTTTTTAAATTAATTGAACTAGATTTACTCTAGCTTAATTCTCATTGGTCCACTTCAAGGGTCATCCAATAGGAATTGGGCACACCTTGTGGGCATCTGGGCTAGGGAGCTGACATGTGTCCCTAATTCCCTTTGTGTAAAGGGGCTTGTGTGTGTGTGTGTGTGGCTTTCTCTCTCATCCCCTAGAAGAAGGGCTCGCCCCCTCCCATGTAGGGATGTGCAAAGACTTTTAGGGCACACACAAAGCATCCAATTTTCCCTAGGGTTGACCTTTGGACACAACCTTTGAATTTTGGAACCTTAGCATTTTGGAAGTCTTAATGGGCTGAATCTTAGGGTCTTTTTAGCCCATTGTTGCACATGGATCTTTTGCAGATGGCCCCCCCTTTGGATCCCTATTTTCCCTCCTTTGGATTCCTACTGTGGCCGGTCTGCTAGCCTAACCAATATTCTAGCTTTTTCTCCCCTGGCACTTCCCCACATTAAATGATCAGTTTAATATGAGAAAATCATTTAGGAAAATTAGATATTGATTATTATGATAAATTTCATCTTTGGATTACCCAAGTCTATCCATGGGAATACGGGAATATGGACAATAGTCAACAGGTTTAGCAAGCAAGCATACTTTATTTCTATAGAAAAGACTAATAAGGCACACCAAATGGCAACTCTCTTCATATCTTAGATTTTCAAACACCATGGATTACCAACATCCATCGTGTCAGATAGAGATCCTAGAATGACCATTAATTTTTGGAAAGGTCTCTTTGAAAATCTAGGTACAAGATTGAATTTCTCTTTGGCCTATCACCCACAAACGGATGGCCAAAGTGAGATAGCCAATCGTACGATTCTCGATCTACTAAAGACTTATGTTACTCGAAGTAGATCAATGCTCACAATGGGAAAAGTACTTACCTCTTATAGAGTATGTATACAATAATACTGTCCATACTTCTACGAGAAAAGCACCTTTTGAAATCATAGAGGGAATACCTAAAAGTCCCTTGCTACTTAAAGTACATGGGAAGATCTTCGCTCCCGATGAGTATAGCCGTGACCTACAAGAATCTTTTCAAAAGATTAAGGAGGCTACATCCATCTCTCAACGAAGGCAAAAAGCTGTTGCTGACAAACACGGACATGCCTTAATGTTCAAAGAAAATGATTGGGTCTTACTTAACTTTCCCAAGGCTTGATTAAGGCAAACGACGGGCAAAAATCCGACGGGCCATCAAAAGTATTATGCTAAACTAGCAAAAAGATACTATGGTCCTTTCCAAATCTTGAAGCCGATCAATGAGATGGCTTATCAACTCAAGTTGCCCAACCATTGGCTCATACACAATGCTTTTCATGTGAGCCTACTTAAGCCCTACAAAGGAGAGCCACCAAGTGAACCAATTATTGAAGACCATCCCGAAATCGAAGGCCAAGAAGAGATGCTACAACCCGAAGCTATCCTTCGGCATGAAAACAAGGTACTACGACATAGTAAGATTATCTGACGATGCCTTATTTAGTTCAAAAATTATCCTTTTGAAGATGCTAGATGGATGCAAGGAATACAACTTAAGGATAGTATGAACCTTGTCAATGCTTACATGCTACATTAGAGTAAGCAAATGTACAATTTTTTTTAAATGACCAATGTTTTTGTCTTATACGACTAGTTCTCTTTCTATTGTGCACAAATTTAAGTAGTATGCATACTTAGAATCATGTTTGTGATGACGACATCTCTCAAACACCGAGTAGAATTTGTCACTCTACTTGGGAGAATGAAATGGACTAAAGACCATACATGCTTGCGGCAGCTATGTCTCCCAAGCACCAAATGGATTAGTCACCCATCTTGGAAATATGTCGTAGGGTAAAAAGGGATCCTCTACCCGCTAAGAAACATTGACTAATGATTAAGGATTTATCTCTTCAACCTCATAGTCGAGGACGACTATAATTTCAAGAGAGAGGTAATGTCATAAAATCTAATCACTAACCAACCCAAATGATTTTCCTCATATCAAATTAATGTGGCAAAATAGACGGGAACAAGGGTTAGAATATAGACATGTGCTTACGGGTCTATCTCAATACGAGGCCAATGGTAAAGGGGTCCAAATGAGAGAAGGTATGTCAAAGAGCAAGGCTAGCCAATGGAGATCAAAGACCTTAGGGTTAGATTCATTGCAGACCTCCATAAGTTAGTGTTAAAAGTCCTTTGGCCTTAGGTAAGCTAGGGCTGTGCTTGAGGTGGGAATCTGGCCCAAGCTAAGTGCTTGTCGTGCTTTATGACAAGCTAAGTGCTTGTCGTGCTTTATGACGAAGATGCTTGAGGTGCTTGATGACTGAGATGCTTGAGGTGCTTGTCATGCTTGAGATGCTAGGGTTGTACTTACGGTGGGAACCCGACGGAAGCTTGAGGGGCTTAAGGGCCAAGCTTGTGGTGGGAACCGGGCCCAAGGTTGAGGGGCTTGAGGGTGTCAAAAAGTCAACAAGTATCCCTATAAGGAGGGGGCGAGCCCTACAATTTGGGAGCATGAGAGAGAACACACACACCCTCACTCAAGGCAAACCTAGACCAAGGAGGCAACAAGGACACATGTCAATCTCCTCTTCATGTTGCCCTCATAGTGTGCCTAAAGCCTATTGGTTGGCCTCCCAAGGGATCCAATGATAATTTAGTGGATTTAATTAATTGTTTTTGCATTTATCAAGTCCTTTCTCTCAAAGGGGAAAGGGGGACACTTGTCCCAAGGCTACCCTTGTTGCTTGATATGCATTCTCCAAGTGATTGGCCAGGCTTGCAGGGGTCCAAAAAGCTTCAAGCATGAGCTACAAGGGGGGGTCGACCAAAGCAAGAAGGGAGGCTGCTTGGGGGGTATACTCTCCCACACACACTCACACACACTCTCATTGTGTGAAGTGCAAAGTGCAAGAGCTCCATCTCCTTCTCCAAGCTAGTAGAAAAGTTGAGAGCCTACACCAACACTCTTGGCTATGGAATGCAAATCCAACCAAGAGCCATGCTTCAATGCTTAAGCTTGCCATCTTCTCCACCTTCCTTACTATGCTATTATGTATGCTAGCAAGAAGAGTGATGATAAGTGAGGAACTATTTCTTTCTCCTATGAATGTTTCTTCTTCCTCTTCCCTACCCTCATTTCCCGCTAGTTCTCTCCACCTTTGAAGGTGTTTGAGGCCTTAGGATAGTTAATGCTTTTTTTGCAAAGTTTAGGTTATGCTCATGATGCATGAATCTTTCCATCTTCATTGCATCAACTAGGTCACAAGGAACACAAAGATTGTATTGTACCAAGTCTCTCTTGATGGGAGAATCTATAATACAAATGCTTATTGGAGGGGAGACCGGCTCCACATAAATCTGGTCCTCAACTGTTGTCATGTTCTCTAAACTCTCTCTCTTGCAAAAGTATTGTTCATGCCAAGTTAACTAAGTACTATGTTTATGTTGCTACCATCAATTAAGTTCATCTCCATGCTTACAAAGTAACCTCACAAAAATGCTTTCTCTAATTTTCTAATTCCACTACTCTCAAAGTTCATAGGCCATTTCTATTACATGAGTTTCAAAGTATTTAGAAAGTTTGAAGATTGGAGAAGTATCAGAGTTATGTCCTAGGAATTGTGGACCTTTCACAAGTCTCGAGAAGGTAGGTGAAGTTGCCTACAAGTTGCAATTACTTGCTAGCTTGCACGTACACACAAGGGATACTATGGTTGACAAAAGCATATTGGTAAATGGTATTGAACATTGGCTTCAACCTCATGAGCCTCAATGTGCGTTAGATCACAACGAGTAGCATACATGACATCATGTACCAAAAGAGCAAATTAGCATTACTAAGATTGTTGGGGTGCCCTATTTGATACTAAGTAGTAGAACACCCCAATTCATTTTAAATTAAAAGTTCACTTAATGGTTTGACAAACTAGGTTAAGAATACAAGAATTGGATACCTTTAATGTTAGAATAAGGGAGCAATGAACCCAAACACATAGAATACCAAATGTTTTTTCCACTAAGTTTGGGCTATGTACTCTGTACTTTGAATGCTGAATCTAGTCTCTACACTTTGCCAATTAGCCCAACAAAGGTATACATTGCATGAACATCATCGTCAGTATGTTGCCTCATCAAAATAGGCCTCCTGAAGTTGGTGTTGTAAGAGCTCCTTTGCATAGACAAGAAAGAGGAACCTCCTTGCGAAAGGGTCTTTTAAGTAGGATGGCCCTCCCATAAGCAACATGTGTAGATCTATAAGAACACATTGGCAAAATATGTGCAAGGATAGAGAATGCGCATGTTGCAAGCATGCCAACTAGATAATAGGGCCAAATTCTAGTTTTGTAACCAATGGTGGTCGGGCCTTTTATTGTAATTAGCGCCATGGAGAGTCCTTTCATCCAAAGCCCTTTCTGGGTCACTTTTGGCAGGGTTATAGGGAGTGGCTTTTCATTGAAGACTTCCCCTTTATATGCTACATGCCTTATACCCTACTACACTATCAATGGACAGAGCAATTGCTCATGATGAGTTGTGCCACTTTACGTGATTGGTCCACAATGAGCTTATCATCCATGTGTGTGTGTGTGTGTGTGTGTGGGTAACATCGATTTGAAAACTGCCAAGGGACTATTTGGGAGAGAGATCTCAATTTCATCGTTCACGAGTGAGGCAAAGAGGGTGGCATGTCCTAATATATGCATTGAGGTTGCAAGTAACTCCTTGTGTGAGAAGTAGGCCACTATAACAATATTAAGGTAATAGATGTATCACCTTAATATTGTTGTAGTGGCCCACTTCTCATGCAAGGGAATATATGTTTTTAAAGAGTAGAGACAAACCTAAGCAATGGCTGACCACATGTGAAGAGGTTCATTAGGGTTTTAAGTATCATCAACTCGTCCCCTGCTGTGCTTTCCTGTGCATCTTTCCATTAAGGTATTAGATGTATTACCTTAATATGGTCGTAGTACTTCTCATGCAAGGGAAAAGGTGTTTTTAATTTGGAAAATTACCAAAATACCCCTCTAATTTGTGGAAATTCCCAAAATACCTCTCAAATTTCAAAAATTCCCAAAATACCCCTAGTTGTGAGAGTAAATTTCTACAAAGATTAAATTTTTTGTAGCTTTTCATAAGAAGACTGATTTTCTATCAATACAAGATGCTAAAACTAGAATTTAAGTTGGTTATGTAGGCTTTGGAGATGAATTGCTTCATTATTTTTAGACATAATTGCCTTTTTTTTGCGAGGGAATTTGCGACAAATTACATGCTAAGCACTCAAAAACGGATCTGAAAGGAGTAAAGATTAGAAAATCTTGAACAATCCAACCAATAAAGATACAAGGGTATTTCGGTAATTTTGAAATTTGAGGGGTATTTTGGGAATTTCCACAAATTAGCGGGGTATTTTGGTAATTTTCCCTTTTTAATTTTAGCGTAGAGACAGTCGTCAGCAGTGGCCGACCACGTGTGAAGAGGTTCATTAGGGTTTTAAGTATCAGCCCTGCTGTGCTTTCCTGTGCATCTATTAATCTTTCCTTGCGACGAGGAGGAGCGTGGTATCGAATAAACATGCAGAATGAGGAGGGAGAAAACGTGGATCTGTATATACCCCGGAAATGGTAAGCTTACCTTCCTTTTCTCTGCTATGTGTAGCGTTTAGCCACTGCAGACGTTCTTCAAGAGCGAATGCCTCGAGACGAAGGAAATGTACCATTTATTATGGAGTGAATGCTGCTGCCGAGTAAAGACATTGATGTGGGCAGCTTGCCTCCCCCACTTCAGCTTCGAGTCACATGTACATGTTGCTGGAGATTGTATTTCCTTCTCCCAGTAGCTCTCACTTTCAGCTTCCCTTTACTGGTGCCGTGAACATAATGCTTCCCAAATGCAATAGGGGGTAGCATTGGAGGCAGGTACTCTTGTTGATAACATCGAAGGGCATGGATTATCTCCATGAACAATAGCAGCCGCTGGTCCTGTGAAAGACGCCGGCATTGGAGATTTCCCCCCTTTGTACTAGAAGATCCTGTTACATTGCTCAAGACAGGTGTCCCCGATTTGGTAAGCTCTCTGTGTGTTACCTCTCCAGGCGAATGGAGTACACATATATATGGAGCCAGACTTTGTTACACTGCCCTGCAACTCCTTGGGAGGCTTCCACTGTCATCATCATCCATTATGTGCATGCAGCTTCTTCCACTTTTTTGCGGTGTATGATGGATTCAGTGGCACACATGCTCTTTGTTATGAGATTGTGCTCTTGGGAATCCATATTCAATGTTCATGGAGAGCTCTACTACGTTTTTCTGCGATCAGTGAAGGTGCATGTTGCTGTAATTAGTAGGGTTGCTATCCCCTCTAGGGAAACTAGAAATCCCTTCTCTTTGCTTCGAACTGGTTGAGGCTATGATATCAATCACTTTTGCATGACTCTGCTTTTTGGCCGAACACATTGTCTGCTTTTTCTCTGAGACACAGTGGCAAGCAACATCTATATTCCTATTTTTAAGCTGCAAACGCTGCGGGTGGAATCTCTCTGCCATGTTGGACCCTTTTGCGGCAGTGGCTGTTTTTTAAGTGCATGTTTGGAAACTTGAAAGTATCAAAGGATCTTGGGGCTCTGCTTGCTTTAAATCTAATCTCTGAGTCTTTCATGTATGAATGCTGTAATTTCTTAATAATGTTGATATCTTTCTAAACTTTGTTCTGATGTTCCTTTCAGCTCGGCCTCAAATCGACTGATAACTGCAAAGGATCATGCATCAGTGCAGCTGAACATTGGCCATTTGGATGAAAATGGCCTTTATACTGGCCAGTTCACCACATTTGCCTTGTCTGGATTTGTTCGAGCGCAGGTTAGCACATCCTCATGATCTATCGTTGTTTATATTTTCGTGGCGAGCGCTCTTTGTTACTTTTTTTAAAGGATGTGCAAGTTTTCAAAAATGGCCTTCCTGTTGTCAGGGGGATGCGGATAGTGCTTTTGATCGGCTTTGGCAGAAGCAGAGGGCAAAAATTGGCCAGTAGCTTTAGTGGGCAAGCTCTCGACTCTTTATTTTTATACATCTCCATGAACAAAAGCTTGGAAAATTTGTATTTTTGAACAAGTTTTGAATTCGAAGACTTTCCTCTTCAAAACTTCACTCGTGAGGGAATTGTCTTTTCACAATTTTGATGGATTAATAGAATATGCCCTTGCCTCTATTTGGCTGTGTGCACATTGTTTCTATGCCATAAGCTTCTAGTTGAAACCAGTGCATTGTCATGTGTTTGCTACTAATTGTTATCGAGGTCCGAAAATTTGAGCATATTAGTGTTCTTGAAATTTTTCCTTTTAAAGGTAAGGTCTGTAACGCAAATGTCTATCCATGAGTTTCTTTTGACATCGTTTTCGCATTGTGAGTATTGTCGCGTGTGTTTGATGAGGAACAAGCTCAAATACAAACAATTTCATTAACAATGGGGTATTGGGTCATACCAATGCCATCTCTATTTTTGTCTGGTGTATTTGAGCAACTATTCCAGCATGTGGTATTTTTGTTTGACGTTAGTGGGGATGTCGTGGTATTAAGTAAATGCTATGCATGATGGAGCTGATGGTTATATTGTCTTGTGGGTGAGTACCATGGGTCTATACCTTGCACTTTCCTTTAAGGGTAAATTTGGGTTTATCTTGGATTTATCTAGGTATATATTTGAGCAACTATTCTGGCATTTTTAAAGGTTCATGTGACATGTGTGCCCTAAGCTGATTGTGTAGACAGATATTTGATTTGTTTCTTCCTTTGCCCGCGGGTGTCTGACTGACAGCGCTTGTTTATTGTTCTTTTGCATTTTTGCAGCTAGATAGGCTCATGTGAACAAATTTGGGTGTCTGTGTAGCACATATCGTAGGGTTGCCCCCATTTGACGACTTTGATATTCTTTAGGGGTCCTAATCAAGGCCACTCGCCTCTGTCCATGCAATATGAAGTGGCCTGCTATACTAGTGGTACAGAGGAAGCACTATGGGAAAACAGAGGAAGCACTATTGGAAAATTTAGCCAGGCTACCTGATTCTAAAACTTGGACACATTGAGGCGAACGGTTGTAAAGCATCGAAGAAGGCTAATGTTTCATTTTCCTCTTCAGTTCGGTTATACTTGTGAAAATGCTCAGAGCCACTTCACAATCCAGTGCACTGTACATTGAAGCCTCAACTCAAGTCCACAATTTCTGGTAAAACCAAAGCATTAACAATCGGGTTTTGGGTCACTTCCCATAGTCGTGTCTTCTTTTGTTTGATGTATTTGAGCTATTATTCTGCCATTTTAATGTCTCATAATATTGTTGCTTTGTATCGATCATTTTTCTGCAGAGCTTCAAGTCGCATTCCTTCTCATTGCTAATGGGGTTTTGGGTCACATACCAGAGTCATGTCTTCTTTTGTTTGATGTATTTGAGTTATTATTCTGCCATTTTTAATGTCTCATAATATTGTTGCTTTGTAACAATCATTTTTCTGCAGAGCTTCAAGTCCCATTCCTTCTCATTGCTAATCCTGGATGTATATATTCCGCAGAGTGATCCTGGCTGGAATTGCCGCAGCTAGTTGTTCTTTCAAGCTGTCTTTCTCTATTGGCTTCCTGAAGGCATGAATTTGATAAGGATGGTGTTGGTAAATGCATTCAGCTTAGAACCTCCTAGAAGAACCATCGCTTTTTCTACCCGTTCTTGCTTAGGAAACCTGTGTGTCTAAACATTATATGTAAAAGCATCTGGAAAGGTGTCCAATTAGAGGGTAGCCTCCAACATGGGAGTAGTTTGGTTATATCAGTAACCTGGAGTATCAGGTCTTAACACTCAAATAGATCTTTGAGGTCTCTTGGGGTTGTTTTTACGAAGAAAAATCTCTCCCTCCTCTATCTGAGTTCTCCATTTTAGTTAGTATTGCAGGAGCCTTGTTGACTTTGTTTGCCTTTACAATGCCATCTATTAGTCTGGCACAGGTGACCGTGTTTGGGAGGCATCTCCCATCTCTGATTCTGATTGTCAAGAGCATTGCCAGCTTCATCAGGTTATAGGCCAGGCTTGTTTTCATGCGCATTTCCTCTTCTCCATGTGAGAACATGGCAAGAGCCTCGACTTCTTTGGCCTTTAATGGCCAGTTATTAGGCTGTATTTGGTGACCATACTGCATTTTTGGCTTCTTACCCTTGAGCAGGCCATCTATCAGAGTGTTTTAGGTGTACTCGTTTGACATCATGCATCGCCTTCTCTCTAGCTGAGTCATGACAATGTTGTCCGTCCGCATGTTTTGTGTGAAACACCTTCATCTTAGACGTTAGCAAGAGCCTCATCGTTGACTTCCTTGGCCTTCAATAGACCATTAAGTGGCTGTTGTAGGTGACCTTGTCTAAGGTACAACTGCCCTTCTCCAGCTGAGTTATTATGGCAAGAGCCTTGCTCGCTTCATCTGCCTCCACCAAGGCACCTGTGTGATGATGGTATACGTGTAGATGTTTAGAATGCATCCGACATCTCCATCTAAGCAAGCTTTGCCAATTTCGTTCTCCTTTCGTCCATCTATTTTTGGTCTTCGCTTTTGCAATCGTCAACCACAAGGGACAAATGTATGCATTTAGGGAGACATGCACATATGTGGGGATTGCCATGCGGTAGTGTGAATTGCTTGACATGTACATGCTTGTAATGTGTCATCCTCACAAAAGCACAAAAACTTTTTCGATAAGGTGTTGGAACATTCTCTTCCTTGCAATTGTCAAAGCACGTTGACTATCACTGAAGGTCGTGGTGCTAGTTTGCTATACAACACCCAAGTCAACCAAAAGGGTGTTTTGAGCAAAATGCACTCAGCAATACGTGAGTTCCCATGTACTCAACTCCACAAGTAGAAGTGGCCATTGTAGGTTGCTTCTTGCTTGATTGAGAAGGGCATGTGGTGCCAAGCATGAAACGACAACCACTAGTCGACACTCCTGTGTCAACGAAACCAATCCAATCCAAGTTTGAAAAAACATGTAAATTTGTCGGCAATGATCTCCCCCTTGGCCCAATTGTTTAGTTCCAATGAAGTATTAAAAGATTCGCTTAGTAGCTTCTCAATAGTTGACATAGAGCAATATCTTCATCAACTTGCTGAAATTGTATGCCCAAATAACGATGCAAAACGTTAAATTTCCGATTTCAAAAGAGGTATTTTAATCAACCTTAAAATCCACCATATGTTCCTCATTTGACCCAATGAGCAACATCTCATCAACACAAGGCATACCCATTTTCAATGAGACTCATTTCATCTCATCTCAACATGTCTCTTGGGTATACCCATTTTATGGCCTATGAACTTTGAGAATAGTGAAATTATGAGAATCAAAGAGAGCATTTTTGTGAGACTACTTCGAGAATATAGAGGGTGAACTTCATTGATGGTAGCAACATAATCATAGTACTTGATTAACTTGGCATAAACAATACTTTTGCAAGAGAGAGAGAGTTTAGAGAACTTGATAACAATTGAGGATTGGATTTATGTGGAGTCGGGAGTATTATAGGTTCGCCCATCAAGAGAGTCCCATCAAGAGAGACTTGGTACAATACAATCTTTGGGTTCCTTGTGATCTAGGTGATGCAATGAAGATGGAAAGCTTCATGCATTACGAACATAACATAGACTTTGTAAAAAACATTAACTATCCTCAGCCTCAGTCCCAAGGCCTCAAAAACCTTCAAAGGTCCCAAGGCCTCAAAAACCTTCAAAGGTGGAGAAAGCTAGCAGAGAATGAGGGTAGGGAAGAGGAAGAAGAAACATTCATATGAGAAAGAAATAGTTCCTCACTCATCTTCACTCTTCTTGCTTAGCATACATAATAGCATAGTAATGAAGATGGAGAAGATGGCAAGCTTAAGCATTGAAGCACGACTCTTGGTTGGATTTGCATTCCATAGCCAAGAGTGTTGGCGTAGGCTCTTAATTTCTCAACAAGCTTGGAAAAGGAGATGGAGCTCTTGCACTTTGCACTCCATACAATGAGAGTATGTGTGAGTGTGTATGGGAGAGTATACCCCCCAAGCAACCCCCCTTCTTGCTTTGGTCGACCCGCCCCCCCCCTTCTAGCTCAACATGGAAGCTCATTGGACCCCTGCAAGCCAATCACATGCAGAAAGCATATCAAGAAATAGTGGTAGCCTTGAGGCAAGTGTCCCCCTTTCCCCTCTGAGAGAGAGGACTTGATAAATGTAAAAACAATTAATTAAATCAACTAAATTACCATTGGATCCCTTGGGAGGCTAACCAATAGGCTTTAGGCACACCATGAGGGCAACATGGAGAGGAGTTTCACAAGTGTCTCTTCTGCTTTCTTTGTACCAAGGATGACTTGTCTGAGGGTGTATATGTTCTCTCTCTAGCCCCTACAAAGAGGGCTCGCCTCCTCATGAGTAGGGATCATGCATTGAGTTTTTGAACCCTTACCCCTTCAAGCACCTTAGTCATGGAGCACCTTAGTCATTAAGCACCTCAAGCACCTTAGCTAGCAAGCATGACAAGCACCTTAGTCAGCACTAACCATTGGAGGTCTTTAATGAAGCTAACCCTAAGGTCTTTAATCTCCATTAGCATTGCTCTTTGATAGATCATCTCCCATTTGGAACCATTACCTTTGGTCCTGTCCTGGGATGCACCTAAAGCACGTATCTATATTCTAACCCTTGTTTCCGTTTATTCTCCCATATTAAATGATCAGTTTAATATGAAAAAATCATTTGGGTTGGTTAGATATTAGATTTTATGACATTATATAACTTATAGTAATCAACAATACCATCAGGACTATGTTTTAACCTCCTTAGTACAAATGGCCTTTCTGCTAGGAGGCAAATCATGCAAAGATTAAGCACCATTGTTTCACAATTAAAACATAGGTAGATTGCATTGCTGCCAACTAATTATTTTAATTTTTTCATTCATCAAATGAGAAGGTTCTTTTGCATCATATATTCTAAACAGAGTCAAAACATAACAATATGATGGAGAAGAGGCATGTTATACTAGCATGCAAGGTTTGCCCCATCCATTTTTGCATACCTTGAGCTTGTTGGAATTAGGGTTGCAGGAAATACACACAACTTGGAGAAGATGAAGAGCCTCAAGGCACACAACAGAGAGTATATTGCTTAGTGCACAAATGGAAAGGTAAATTAGCCCTAGAATGATGGGCGTATATACTATGCACTAGGAACAAGCCTCCTAGTGAGGGAGTGAGGGAAAAAAATGCTCCAGCAGTCCTCAGTGTGTTCACACACATCACCACAACATATATGGTAACAAATCTTCCCTAGGCGTGATGCGGTGAACGCGATCTAGCACATAATGTATAAGGATGTGTCGTCCCCCAAGGACATGATCAATCCACAAAGGGAAGCAAGCCCAAAGCTTTGCGGAAAGCTTCAAACTTCTCATGAAGCAATGCCTTTGTGAACAGATATGCAAGGTTGTCCTGTGTCTCACATAAGCCAAGCTGATCTATCCTATTGAGAGTGTCTCTCTGACATAGTGATAATGTGAGCATGAGAAATTCGGTTTCTCGCAATTGCCAATGCGCTATGACTATTAGTGTAGACGATGTCAACAATGTCCTATGTACCACCCAAATCCACCATAAGGCGTTTGAGCCATACATATTCAACTATAGTTGCGAAGATTGCCCTATAGTCAACTTCACAATTGGAAGTGGCCATTATAGGTTGCTTGTTGCTCAACCATGATATGCATGCACTGTCGATCATGAAACAAAGACCACTTGTGGACACTTGCATGTCATGATAACAACCAGCCCAATCCGAGTCCGAAAAGCATGCAAATATGGTGGCAATGATTCCCCCTTGGGATAAAACAACCCAAGATGTAAAGTGCCACTAACATAGTGAAAGATCGTCCTAACAACGTGCCAATGCTTAGACCTTAGGCTATGCATAAATTTGCCGACTTGTGAGAATGTGAACTAAATATATGGCCTCATCTTTCATACATAAATAAGGCATCTGATGAAGAGTGACATCGGCAATATCACTAGAATCATGAAGGCTGAATTTCAAACCTGTTTTCATTGGAGTAGCAATAGGTTTGTAGTCCCCAAGTCCAAACTTGCATAGTAATGTCTCGATGTAGCTTGTTTGACATAAGGCAATACCTCCATTACACTACTTAAACTCTATACCCAAAGTAATGATGCAGAAACCTCAAGTCTTTCCTCTTGAAAGTAGCATACAAATTAACCTTGAATTCAACAATGTGTCTCTCATTTGAACTAGTAATCAACAAATCGTTAACATATAGAACGACGATGAGAAATACATACCCTCATGCTCGAGATACAAAGTGCTTTCAGTTGGATTGTTACGAAAGCCTTGTTTAACCAAATGAGTGTCAGCTTTCTCATATTAGGCATGAGGGGACTGCTTCAACCCATACAAATCTTTCTTCCATTTGCACACTTTATTTTCTTGTCCTTTCTTGACAAAACCGCAAGGATGCGCTACATAAACTTCCTCAAATATATCACCATCCAAAAAAGCGGTTACAGTGTCTGATTGATGAACATTCCACCCTAAATGAACTCCCAATGCACATAGCAAAAAAACAATAGCCATATAGTAAGTGTGGGAGCAAAGGTCTCTTCATAGTCAATGCCTTTTTGTTGTGCATAACCTTTTGTAACAAGTCTAACTTTGTAGCGACCAATTGCACCATCCGGTCTACCTTTCAACTTATAAACCCACTTCGTACCAATAGCCTTTTTGCGAGGAGGCAAATTCCATAAATTCAATGTGTCATTTTCTATAAGTGCATCATATTATGATTGCATGGCAGCCATCCAAAGAGGTTCCTCCTCATCACATAGACTAGAAATAGCCAAGGCATAACAATCTGGCGCGTAAGATGCATGGCCAAAACCTGAATGAGTACGACTAGACATACATGCATCGAATTTACTGTCGCGCAAAGTATGCATTAGCCATTTTGGCATAACATTTTTAGAAATCCCCATAGGCTGTACATGCCTCATTGGAATTTACATTCAAGTTTACACCATCAAAACGAGGCAACAAAGTGTCATAAATGTCATGTGAGCTTACATTACCGTCACTGGTACATGATAACAAAGGTTGAACAAAACCTCCCACAAATACAATATCTCGTGTAGCCAAGATACGTTTCTTTTGCGAATGGTATAACTTGTAACCTTTGCTTTCAATATTATAACCAACAAAAATACATTTAACAACTTTATCATCCAATCGTCTGTGCTTCATTTGTGGCACCAAAGCATAAGCTTAAACAACCAAAAATGTGCACGTGATCAATAGATGGATTTTTATCATGCCATGCTTTATAAGGAGTTATAGATTGCAAGGCTTTGGTAGGACACCTGCTAAGTACATAAGTAGAACATGTGATAGCCTCAAGCCGAATCGAATGTGGAAAAGCTTGACTCTTGACCATACATCGTGCCATCTCTGTAAGCGACCTATTTTTTCTTTCAACAATACCATTTTGCTGAGGTGTATATGGCACTGTACTTTGGTATTTTATCCCACGATTAGCTAGAAATACATTAAACTCACGAGATATATACTCCCCTCCTTGATCTGAATGGAGATAGACTCAAGACCGGTAAACAATTCACGATGTGAAGTAATGTGCTTTGTAGCCATTAGGAAATTTTTTAGGTCTCTTTTTTTTTTCCTTTTAACATTTAGAGAGAGAGAGAGAGAGAGAGAGAGAGAGAGAGAGAGAGAGAGAGAGAGAGAGAGAGAGTGCTCTATGCCAATGAGAGGAGGGCTTCCATCACAGAACCTTCATTTTTGAAATTGCTTTTAAATTTCTTAAATGAATTTTTTTGGAAAGAAAATCTAAGGTAACTTTCCATCATGTGGTCCTTTTACCTCAAAAAGCTCTCCTTCATCGACCAAAATGTGTTTTCGAATCTTCGCACGGCCTTCTTTTCCCTCCTATTCTCACCTCTCTTTTGAATCTTCTCATGGCCTTCTTTTTCCTCCTATTCCCACCTCTCTCCTCATTCCACCATCTTCTTCTCCCTCCTCTTCCTACTATCCTCTCTTCACTCATCTTCTGTGTGTCATCTTCCTTAAGCAATAGAATCCACCCAGTCTAAACACCCTAGCATCTCCATTGAAACCATTATCACCTATGCCACATTAAAGGAGCACAAATAGTGGATCCCAACATCCATAGCTAAGGGGAGCTGCATTATAATGTAGCAAATAGTGGATCCCAACATCCATAGCCAAGGGAAGATAGATCATTATGTAGCAAAGCAGGAGAAGAAAAGACTCCTCAAAAAACCATTTCTAGTCATGTGCGAAAGAAAGAGTGAAACATTTTTAGGCTTTCTGGAGCTAAAGGAAGTTTTAGTACAGTATGTTTACATGCACAAGGAGCTTCATCTCCATCTCGGGAGCCCTAATCTTCCTTTACACATAGATAGCTATAAGTGATTCATATGGTGACTATTATTTTCACTTTGCTTTGGGTTATTTGTGGTGCTTAGCTCTTATAATTTTTATATTTTTAGCTTGTTTTGTGCTACTATGCTTCTTACACATCTCTATCCCTAAAGCACAGAGGAATGGCAATTTGTGGAGTGTGCCACGGATATTTTGGATAACTAGCCATGGCTCCATTGGGAAGGAGCTTTACAAAGGGTGAACTCATGGGTCTCTTACAGAGAAGGGGGTAATTCTTCCATGTTTGAGGACATTGATACGTAGATGAATAGTGAACACATGGACACCTTGAAATCCTTGTGCACATTGCACTAAATGAGGCAAGATCTACAAAATGCGCATACACATTTTTTTGGTAGCTTTTGCTTTTGAGATATATGGAAAGGTGTGTAGATAATGATGTCTTTCTTTCTACCGTTTTTATAATATGGCTTGCAGGTCTTGATAAGGATTGAAGAAATTTATATGCCAAGGAGTGCCAGAAGGGATTGTCCATCTACTACCAAGGTAAAGCCTACTCCTTAGTTACAATCCTATGCTATTGCTAGTGCTGCTCGCAGTTTGGATCAATTGTTCCCTACAATTGACATTTTGTACAAAATATTTTGATATTAATGACAATTAACTTTGGCAATTACTTATTTGGTGCAAATGTATCATCTTGTTGGTTTTCATTTTGTAAGGCTGTTCCGTGGTTAGATGGAAAAAGGTTTGCCAATGTCATGCCCTCAATATTGTATAATTTTTGTATGTTAGAAAAATAAAGTGCTATCATACCACAGTCTTGTCATGCCCTTGCTTTATAACACTATAAGTAGCTCAAGCCAATTACAAAAATAACCCATACACACTTACAATGGGCAATATAGATAGAAATATGGGTAAGAATACATGCTTCTCTTCCTCATTTTCTATGAGCAAGAACAAGGAGAAAAAGAGAAAGAGAAAAAAGGATAAGTAGAAGACCATAGAGGAGGAGAAGGTCGAGGAGGAAGTAGAAGATAAGGTAGATGCATACGTTGAGCCAATTTTCATCATCTTAACTCTTAGATCCTCCATGTGTAGATCTAGAAGATGGCATGATTATACTTTGGGGCTTGATATGCTAATTTCAACAATTTTAGATGGGACTAAACATGCAGAGACATAGTCCTTGAGACCATAGAGGAGGAGAAGGTCGATGAGGAAGAAGAAGATAAGGTAGATGCATACGTTGAGCCAATTTTCATCATCTTAACTCTTAGATCCTCCATGTGTAGATCTAGAAGATGACATGGATTATGCTTTGGGGCTTGATATGATAATTTCAACAAATTTAGATGGGACTAAACATGCAGAGACATATCCAAGGACTACCACTGCAACAGAAATTGAAAGACTACATTGGAAGTTACACTTACTTGGAGACAATGAAATTATAGCAATGAAAGCCTTTGGTTAAATTCACTTGTATTTACTTAATTTATAATCAAATTGTTTGATTTTACAAGGGGTTTATAGCTATAAGAAGTGTTGATTTTCAAAAAGGGTTATTGTAAATTCTTTACAAAATATTATGTGCTCTTTGTAAAATGTTCCACCTCATACTCCAAAAAATATATGAAGGAGTTAGATCATACATGTCATGAAGTCTAGGGCTTGGAAGGAAGTGCAATCAATGAAGCTCCACTCTTTCTTTCTTGCACTCACACACACAAAGAAAGAACACAAAAGAACATATCAAAACAACACAAAGATGAAAACATCAAAGCTATGGTTGTATCGTATCATGGGTAATATGAAAGGGTTAATAGATGAGTTAATGACGTTCAATCTTTGCCGATCAAATAGGCTACAAATTGTTCTTTGGAATTGTAATTTTGTGCTTACTATAGTATATATGTTTTGTCTAGTGATTGGGATTAATTGTGTGTACAAATCCTCTTGGTTCATAGCAAGATAAACACACTTATATCAAAAGGAAAGTTACAGTCTATAAGGGGTAGTATGATGGGATCCGATGAACGAAGTATTTCATTAAGTCTTTTTGGGCCAAAGAGAAATACTATACGTTGGTGGAAGTGTATTTTTTGGCTAATCCATACGCTAATTGTAATAGAACGCACAGAGTGGAAGCGATAAAAATTCACATCATGTGGATTATTCATCTAGGATATTTCTAGTATGTGCAAAATGTAGATGTGAAAGAAGTGAAGAAAAGAGAATTTTCCCTCCCAAGCCCTATTCTTGCCCGTAGGCAATAAGGATACTGCTGGGAGAGATGTACCTGTAGTAAAGAGAACCTAGAATTTGGGGAGAGAATGACTTTCTAAGAATGAGAGAGATAGATTTGGTTAGAGAGGGAGATGAAATTAGAGATACATGTTGGATTAGAGATGAAAAGAAAAACAACAAGAAACCAAATAAATATCAAAGTAAAACACATCTTACTTGACAAACCCTTTGGGAGTTATTCACCATTTTGATGGAGAGAGAAGAAGAGGGAAGACTTCAAGCCTTGATTTATGCACCAAGTTTAACTCCTTCTTTGATTAAATAGCTTCCAAGGATAGCTTACAAGATTGGCTAGTCTTCCTCTAGGAATAAGTGTACTCTTGGGCTTATGTTTATGGCTAAGTACATTTAGACATTAATCCTCTCAATCCCTCATGAATGAATTTCAAGGAAGAAGAGGTCCCCTTTTATAGGTGAAGGGAACTCCCAAGGGTTACACAAGAAAGAGAAGAGCTAGTGTGAACAGGTACTGGCAAAGTTGGAAATGGGTCGTTTTTGCATGATGTGGGTAGACTACCATTTTGATAATATCTCCTCAACCACGGCTCCAAAAAAAAGAGTAAAAATAGGGGCATGAAATTCAGCTCATAAGCTACAATCCCCATTTTATATACTTTTTCTTTGAATTTAGGTTGGAACCTCGGGTAAAAAAATAATCAAAATAGGGTACATTTCTAGCAGCAAAAGTCTTCTTGTGGTCCCCTTAGCCTAGACTTTGATTTGATACCAATGGATATCTCATGGTATGTGCCACATTTGATTTTCTGCAGTTTCAATTCCCTTGTAGATCTTCCATGATTTCATCTTCATTGTTGATAGATTCCAACACTTCATCTTCACTTTGATCTTCACCTGTGTTTTTCTCTTCCTTCTCCTCAACATCTTTTGGATCACTATCTCCTCTTTTCTTAAACACTTTGATGCTTTTTCCTACAACTTTTGTACCATCTAGTTCAGACAAGCTGTAAGTAGCATTTTCATGCACATGCTTTACAACATACGATCCAAACCATCTTTATGAGAAATTACGCATGACTGTGTGCTGTTTATCAAGGCTACTATTGATAGTCGTTTTTCGGCTCTCCGTAATTGCCATAGTAAGTTACTCCACCCTACCAAATTCACCCAAACACTATGGCTATCCCTACCATTTCACTGTACATAGGCGTGTGTGAGTTAGGGGACTTTTCCCATATCTTCTTAAAATCCTCATCTAGCTAGTCACTGGGCTAGTTAAGTCAAAAAAATAAAAAAAATAAAAAATATTATGACCCATTTGTGTATAAATATTGCATTATATATATGGCCTAAATATAGGGATTTTTATAATTATTCTGGTATTTTATTTAAATATTTATACTTAGGTGTGTGTTTTATTAAACCTATGTACACCTTCTTTCATCCTTTTACACCATAAGTATTTTGCCAATGTGTACATACTCTAACCTTATATTTTTTCTTTTATACAAATCACCCCCACATTTTCACCCTCACCCTAGTGAAAACAAAAAATTGATTTCTACTCATTGGTCATGTTTATTATATTATTTACTTGCATACCTTTTCCTCTTTCACCCAAAATAATTCAAAGAGGGACCATATCATATGATTCCAATATCTTTCCATATCCATAACTCCTCCATATTTTTATTATTATTTTTACTCATTATTCTAACACCATGTGCTCATTGA
Source organism: Adiantum capillus-veneris (assembly GCF_014529385.1). Classification (NCBI taxonomy): domain Eukaryota; kingdom Viridiplantae; phylum Streptophyta; class Polypodiopsida; order Polypodiales; family Pteridaceae; genus Adiantum; species Adiantum capillus-veneris. The sequence goes on from NC_140960.1 coordinate 45,227,303, forward strand.
GCTAAAGTCCATGAATAGTCCATACACTAGTCCCACCATGTATATATTTTTTTATTCACCAATAATCCTCCTCCATGCATGGGTCAAGGGCAACTTGGATGCTTTGTATTATAATATGACAAAGGAGGGGCTCACTCTTGGATGCATTGTACAAATTCAACAAAGGAGGGGGCCACTGAAGACTTTTTGTGAAGAAAACACAGGTCTTTTGGTGGGATTTTTAATATCCATCTCCACTCCGAATTTGGAGCGGTAGTCAAAAGAGGAAATGTAGCCCACGCTCTGAATAATTACCTCAAATTTTTTCATGATTTTTGGAGCTACCAGCCGTGAGCTATGATTTTTTGAGTGGACCCCAGTCTGCCCACTTTTCTCACAAGTAGCCCATAGTCTTCTCTCACCTCTATCCACACTTTTACACACACACACACACACATCCCTCTCAATCCCTCACTCAAATCTACACCTTCAATGGTTTCTCTCACCTTCTTCACCATTAACCTCCCCTCTTACTCCCATAGCTCTCATATGAACTCTCCATGTACATACACCATCTCTATGCCTCTCTCTATTATCTCCAAAGTACAATTCCATCTTACTCCTTATATATATACATAAATTCAGTAGGTGTACCATGCTTAACCTCTGCAAATCAAGAGATCTCATCAACGGAATTACCATTTTCATCACGATAATCAACCTTGGCGGCGGTGGCGTAAAGAAGAGAAGACGAAGAAGAAGATCGATAGTCATTTTGAGAACCTACACAAGTAAGTCCAAAGCTTCTTCAAGCTTCACCATCACAAGGATTTGCTCACTTCATTCAACCATCTTACTCCAACCATCCACCCCATTCTACCCATTATATCATTAACTTTCTAGTGATTACTAACACTAACCACTAACATACTAACACAAAATAACATTGACCTAACCATAAAAGACACCTCACCTCAAGACGTGTACAAAGTAACTCTCTCACTCTCTCTCTCTCTCTCTCTCCTTACTTACTTTCACCTTATCTACCATCAATAATGCTCTCTTTTGAGCCCACACCCATGACTCAAGCAGACAAAGAAGGCCCACAATGTTTTGATATTCAAAAAAATCATAATCCTAATTTGTTAGCTTGTAAATTAGGATTTCTAATAATCTTAATGAGGGGTCTCCAACCTATAAATAGGCCCCTCTCCTTCTTGTAAAACAACCTCCAATATCTCACATAGCATCCCAACACTCTATGCGTGAGGAGAGACTTAGGTGTAGCAACCACTTGTGAGCTTCACTTTTGGTGTGAGAGAAGCCTTCAAGCTACACATTGCAAGTGAGAGAGCGTGAGTTCCACAAATCTCAAAACCACTATTGTATATGCTCCTTCATCATCAATAAATTGAGGTTTGGTGCATCAAAGGCGTGATTCGACATTCAAATCTTCGTCCTTCCATTTGTGCAATACGGTTTGGTGAATTCAAGGTGACTTGTGTATTTTGGGTTTTTATCGGTTGATCTTGATTTTAGAAAGTGTTTTAGTGTGTTTTTCATTGCCAGTTTTTTGTCCATTGTAAGAGGGTATTGTGGTGAGAGGTCTCCCACACCCTAAGACAGTGTGTGTGTGTTTTGGCAATGATTAGCAATCACTAAGCATTGAGTGAGTTTTTGTACAAGCTCTACGATAGCATCATAACAAACCATCTCCATTTGCAAGTCACAAATAAGGTATTACGCAAGATCCTTTTCTCTCTCTCTTCCCTTTGCTCTAGCTCTCTCTGGTCCATTTTGTGTGTGTCTTGGTGTGAGGTTGCTTGTGTGTGTTGTGTGGTGCATCTTCTTGGTTGTACCAAAATCTCTCTTGCGTCCTAGTTCGCATACCATAACTAGGTGGTGCCCCTATCTTGTTTGGGTTTGGCTGTGGGTTTGTTGTTGTGTTGTGCTTGTGGTTGCCCTAGCCCCAATTGAGCAGCACGGGAGCCTTGAGGGGTGTTTAGAGGTCGCCTCTCTTGTTGCCCGCCCTGGACCGCCTCAATTTTGGTGCCCCCACGGAGGAGCGATTGTATGCTTAGTGTTGTTGTATTGCATGAATGCTTGAATTTCAGCATAATCAAGTAGATTTTATGAATCATGAAAACAGACCGAGTTTAATTTCAAGGAAACAAAAATTGATCTAGAATATGGTTCGGATTATGCATAACATAAGAAAGGAAAAAAACATTTTCACATAAAAGTCTAGAATTCATGTTGAAAGACCTTTCAAAACTTTGTGTAGTTAGTTGATGATTGTTTGGAACTAATCTTTGTGTGGTTCTAGCTTGAGAGACTATGACATGCTATACCTTTGATGATATTCCAATCTTCTTCGAAAATCCAGAAGAAGATGTTGATGATTTTCTTGCTGATTTTAGAATGGTTTGTCATATCCTTGGTAAAAGGGATGACATTGAAAAAGGGGATTTTCTATTGCTATGCCTTAGAGGCAACGCTGAGAAATGGTTTTGGAGTATGTCTTCTCAGATTGAAGATGGATATACCCAAATTTCCAAAGCTTTGAAGGCCAGATTCTCTAAAGTTCCAACAACGGAGAAAGCATGGGCTTCACTACGGAGACTTCAACAACATGGTGAAGACTACTATGCTTATGAGGATAATTTTTTCTCGTCAATGGGAAGGATGTGGATTTAGTTCTTCATTTTCAGATTATGTAAAAATGGATCAATTTATTTCGGGTTTGTCTCCTTTCCTAAAGACTAAGGTTACTTGTAGTGGACCCTCTACCTTTGAAGAAGCGGTCACTATTGCCCGAAGGAAGTTTCACAAGTACTTCTACATCAAAAATGGTTTCCATCATGCTGGAAGAACCAACCATCATGAAAGTGTTTCTATCAAGGAGTCATCTCCTTTGCCATACTTGTCTCCTTCTACTCCGACAAATGTTGAAGAACTTACTTACATGCCAACTGATTATTCAAGTGCTAAAGTGTGTGGCCAAGATTCAAATGTGGAATCTCTTTCTTCTACCTTTATCACAAGCATGCAAAAATCGACACAAGATATCTCAAATGGCATTGATGTTTCAATAATGGATACATCCAACCTTTTGGCGGAGGATCAATTTCTAGTCCGAGTAGACGAAGCTTTTGTGCAACATGACTCTATGGAGAATGAAGACCTGGAAGGTAACCTTGATCTTATGGAATGTTCTGAGAGTGTATCTTGTCTAAAAGAAGAGAGTGAAGAAGAAGATGAAATCATAGGTGGAGAGATCATAGACCACATTGATCATAAAGAGATGATTGTGTACATGGAATGCCAACTCCAAAACAAAGTAGAAGAGTGTGAGTTGAATCCATGTGAGGATAATCTTGAAAAAGTGTTTGAGGATGTTGAAAAGCATTGGTATGACCCATGTATGTTAATCATGGAGGAACCTATCATGCAAGAAGCCAAATGTTTCATAAAATCAAACAGTATTCCATCAACCATTGAGGTGGTACAATGTGATGAGTTACAACCTTGCCAAAGGGGGGGCTTAGAAGGGGATGAAGAACATAGGAGAGTAGTAAAAGATAAATCATAAAAGGAAACTATCAGAAGGGTATCATTCTCTCCAATGGTGTTTTAGTGGGTGGCTCTTCATTCATGGGACAATCTCTTAGTAAGAAAATCCAAGCTTTTAAAGCCCCAATCATCTTCATATTGGGTTTCACCTCTTCAAGGTCAACTTCTCCTCTCTTAACATATACCTTTCATCAGGGACACCATACCTTCTTAAGTGGAAGAGGACATGAATACTTGGTGATGAACGGATGTTTCCAAACCTTCTTCATTTGGTTCTTTGGTGTATGGAGGTCGCACATTGTGATGCTTCTGGTATTCATCATAGATGAAAAACTTGTTGATTGCTACATGTGGATATTTCATCAATCAGTACCAAAATCTATTCTCTTTCAATGTGTTGGAGGCTATAGAAACCTTCCTCTGTTATCTACCTATGTGGTAAACTATTTGCAATACCTTCCAATAGCAGCTGGAAGCATGGATCAAGCTTTCCTAAATCATGAAGGCCATATAATTTTTGACTTGGTGAGCCTACCCAGGTTGAATGAATTTTATGAGCTACAGTTCAGGAATTCGCTCATACAAGCTCTTGAAGATCGTAGCAGATACATCAACTTTATACACGAGGAAGAGCAACCAATCTTTTATATCACATTCATAGTGATAGATGCAATGATGGACAACAGTAAAATCTACAAGTTTCTTCAATCAAAATCAGTAAGTGATTCCATACCATACATCTCGCTTTGGGAAACATATTTCAAGATCTTTGATCCTGGGAGGTGCTTATGGAAACTTTCTCGATGGAGGAGGTTTACTCCGTCACTTCATTTCATCCTGCTATTGGCTCCGAGAACCTTTCATATCACACAAGGTTTTTTAATCATACAACAAAGGTTCTTCAAAGATGAGAGCAGACAAAGACAGACGTTACACAATCTACATGTTGTATGATCGGATAAATGGTACATGAATGTACCATTATCTAAGGGGGGGGCTAATGATAGCCGTTTTTTGGCTCTCCGTAATTGCCATAGTAAGTTACTCCACCCTACCAAATTCACCCAAACACTATGGCTATCCCTACCATTTCACTGTACATAGGCGTGTGTGAGTTAGGGGACTTTTCCCATATCTTCTTAAAATCCTCATCTAGCTAGTCACTGGGCTAGTTAAGTAAAAATAATAAATAAAATCAAAAAAATAAAATATATTATGACCCATTTGTGTGTAAATATTGCATTATATATATGGCCTAAATATAGGGATTTTTATAATTATTCTGGTATTTTATTTAAATATTTATACTTAGATGTGTGTTTTATTAAACCTATGTACACCTTCTTTCATCCTCTTACACCATAAGTATTTTGCCAATGTGTACATACTCTAATCTTATATTTTTTCTTTTATACAAATCACCCCCACATTTTCACCCTCACCCTAGTGAAAACAAAAAATTGATTTCTACTCATTGGTCATGTTTATTATATTATTTACTTGCATTCCTTTTCTTTTTTCACCCAAAATAATTCAAAGAGGGACCATATCATATGATTCCAATATCTTTCCATATCCATAACTCCTACATATTTTTATTATTATTTTTACTCATTATTCTAACACCATGTGCTCATTGAGCTAAAGTCCATGAATAGTCCATACACTAGTCCCACCATGTATATATTTCTTTATTCACCAATAATCCTCCTCCATGCATGGGTCAAGGGCAACTTGGATGCTTTGTATTATAATATGACAAAGGAGAGGCTCACTCTTGGATGCATTGTACAAATTCAACAAAGGAGGGGGCCACTGAAGACTTTTTGTGAAGAAAACACAGGTCTTTTGGTGGGATTTTTAATATCCATCTCCACTCCGAATTTGGAGCGGTAGTCAAAAGAGAAAATGTAGCCCACGCTCTGAATAATCACCTCAAATTTTTTCATGATTTTTGGAGCTACCAGCCGTGAGCTATGATTTTTTGAGTGGACCCCAATCTGCCCACTTTTCTCACAAGTAGCCCATAGTCTTCTCTCACCTCTATCCACACTTTTACACACACACACACACACACATCCCTCACAATCCCTCACTCAAACCTGCACCTTCAATGGTTTCTCTCACCTTCTTCACCATTAACCTCCCCTCTTACTCCCATAGCTCTCATATCAGCTCTGCATGTACATACACCATCTCTATGCTTCTCTCTATTATCTCCAAAGTACAATTCCATCTTACTCCTTATATATATACATAAATTCAGTAGGTGTACCATGCTTAACCTCTGCAAATCAAGAGATCTCATCAACGGAATTACCATTTTCATCACGATAATCAACCTTGGCGGCGGTGGCGTAAAGAAGAGAAGACGAAGAAGAAGATCGATAGTCATTTTGAGAACCTACACAAGTAAGTCCAAAACTTCTTCAAGCTTCACCATCACAAGGATTTGCTCACTTCATTCAACCATCTTACTCCAACCATCCACCCCATTCTACCCATTGTAAATATATCATTAACTTTCTAGTGATTACTAACACTAACCACTAACATACTAACACAAAATAACATTGACCTAACCATAAAAGACACCTCACCTCAAGACGTGTACAAAGTAACTCTCTCACTCTCTCTCTCTCTCTCTCTCTCTCTCTCTCTCTTACTTACTTTCACCTTATCTACCATCAATAATGCTCTCTTTTGAGCCCACACCCATGACTCAAGCAGACAAAGAAGGCCCACAATGTTTTGATATTCAAAAAAATCATAATCCTAATTTGTTAGCTTGTAAATTAGGATTTCTAATAATCTTAATGAGGGGTCTCCAACCTATAAATAGGCCCCTCTCCTTCTTGTAAAAAAACCTCCAATATCTCACATAGCACCCCAACACTCTATGCGTGAGGAGAGACTTAGGTGTAGCAACCACTTGTGAGCTTCACTTTTGGTGTGAGAGAAGCCTTCAACCTACACATTGCAAGTGAGAGAGCGTGAGTTTCACAAATCTCAAAACCACTATTGTATATGCTCCTTCATCATCAATAAATTGAAGTTTGGTGCATCAAAGGCGTGATTCGACGTTTAAATCTTCGTCCTTCCATTTGTGCAATACGGTTTGGTGAATTCAAGGTGACTTGTGTATTTTGGGTTTTTATCGGTTGATCTTGATTTTAGAAAGTGTTTTAGTGTGTTTTTCATTGCCAGTTTTTTGTCCATTGTAAGAGGGTATTGTGGTGAGAGGTCTCCCACACCCTAAGACAGTGTGTGTGTGTTTTGGCAATGATTAGCAATCACTAAGCATTGAGTGAGTTTTTGTACAAGCTCTACGATAGCATCATAACAAACCATCTCCATTTGCAAGTCACAAATAAGGTATTACGCAAGATCCTTTTCTCTCTCTCTTCCCTTTGCTCTAGCTCTCTCTGGTCCATTTTGTGTGTGTCTTGGTGTGAGGTTGCTTGTGTGTGTTGTGTGGTGCATCTTCTTGGTTGTACCAAAATCTCTCTTGCGTCCTAGTTCGCATACCATAACTAGGTGGTGCCCCTATCTTGTTTGGGTTTGGCTGTGGGTTTGTTGTTGTGTTGTGCTTGTGGTTGCCCTAGCCCCAATTGAGCAGCACCGGAGCCTTGAGGGGTGTTTAGAGGTCACCTCTCTTGTTGCCCGCCCCGGACCGCCTCACTATCATACACTAAAACCCAGTCACCTTTGTCAATTGCTTTGCTCCTGGGCTGATGTTGCTTATCGAAGTATTCCTTGTTTTTCAACCTTGCATTTTTTAGTCGCTGTTTTGCAACCTCAATGTCTCCAGGTCTTCTCTCTAGTTGCCTTATACGCAATGCAAGGAGACATTCCCTGTTAAGCCCGTCTTACCAAGGTAGTACATTCCATGTGGAAATTGTTATTTCAATTGGCATCACTGGCTTTTGACCATACATCAATTCCGTAGGCATATAGCCAGTTACTGAGCTATGTGTTGTACGATCAACCCATAAAGCTTATGGCAACAATTTTGGCCACTCACCCACTCTCCCTTTGCAAGCCAATTACTCAGCTATGTGTTGTACGATCAGCCCATAAAGCTTATGGCAACAATTTTGGCCACTCACCCACTCTCCCTTCGCAAGCCTTGGCCAAAGCTTTGATGATAGGAGGGTGCCCTCTTTCACTCTTTCCATTGCCTTCAGGGTTGAAAGCTATAGTAAGAGCAAGCTTGATTCCTAATCTAGAAAAGAACTCCCTTGCTTCCTTGGCATCCAATTCACCTCTATCTGCAGTGATCTTTCCCACACAACCATAATGGCAAATCACCCTTCAACCTGGTTAGTTAGGTCCTCTCATTCAAGAACAAAGTATCTCATTTGCCAAAATCCTAAAGGCATTGTGACTAGATCCACAACCCATTTATAGTGCATGGCTAGTGGATATGTAGGTTGCAACCCATCATGATGTTGGACATTTGAATACATTTGACAAGTTACGCATGCCTTACATCTTTATACATACCCTTCCACCAGTATTTTTCTTTCAACTTGGAGAAGGTTGCCCACACACCCCTGTGTCCAGCCCATAGACTCTCATGAACCTCTTGCACGAGCTTTACTTGAGTCTCTTTTTTACATATAACCCTTTGTGGTGTAACACCCTTTTGTTTAGGATGCTTCCACAAGTAACTATCCCTCAAAAAGTACCTATATGCTTTCCTGCGTATCCTCTTGAATTCTTGTTCAGACCAATCATCCTATTTTGTTAGAGTACTCAAGTAGCTTTCAATAAGAAGCCAATCACCTTCATAGAGCTCTTTTAAGAACAATTCAAGTGGATTAGTTATGCAGACATTGTGACCTTTGACATGAGAGATAGAATAAAACTTTGTGTCCACATCATCTCCCTCATCAATTATCTGTGACTCATCTTCATACCTTGCCCTTGATAGCATATCTGCCACTGTATTGTCTTTACCTGCAATGTGCTTAAAGTTGGGATTTAAAGACTTAATGTAGGCAATCCACTGCAACATAGAAATGTTGGGCGTTGAGCTGCTTGTAATCATCCCAAGAAGTGGTAGGAAATTTGTTTCTACAACCACATATGCACCAATTAGGTACTCTTTCCCATTTTTCAAGGCTGTAACTATACCCCATAATTATCTCTTTATCTGTGGATAGTTTCTTTGGCAAGTACTTAGTACCTTTGCTCCAAATCTCACCACATACCTGTGTCCTTCTTCATCATCTTGCCCTGTTGCCCATCCAATCCTTGTAGGATTGGTGTCTAATGTCACAATTACTGGCCTTTTACACTCATAGTCTACTTTTCTCAAAGTTGGTGTTGATTGGAGCAACTTCTTTAGCTTTTTCATGGCTTTTACTATGTTCTTCAGTCTATTTAAACTTGTGATTCTTTCTAAGAAATTGATAAAGAGGATCAGCTACATGTGCATAATGTGGAATCCAAACAACATAAAATACACATGCTCCCAAAAACCTTCTAACCTCAGTGATGTTAGTGCATGTTTCTTTCATTCTTTGGATGGCATCTACCTTTGTTGGGCAAGGTTTCCTACCATATGGCCCGCATATGTGTCCCACAATAAGCACTTCATTGACACCAAACATAGACTTTTTCCTTGACAAAGTAAGACTCACTTCTTCCAACCTAGACAAAATTTAATCACAATCATTTATGTGATTTTCCACAAACCTGCAACATCCGCTGAGATCCAAAGCTTTAACTTTTTCACTTTCTTCACATCCTTTGTAGGCAAATCATCAATGAAATGCATTGTGATTTAAGGAATAAAGTTGCGTAAGATCTTATTCATCCCATTCATCATATGTGCAACCGAGTTGGTTGCACCCTGCGGCAAGGTACACATTCTTACCAAACCTAAAGTTGTCCTCATGGTTGTCAAGTCTCTGCTTTCTATTGCAAGCTGAAATTGATCATACCATGAGTAGAGATCCTCCATTGAGTAGATTGCCCTCCCTGTAAATGCCTCTGCAAGCTCATCCACAATTGGACATGTACTTACATTTATAATTGTCACCTTGTGCATTGGTTTCATATCTTGGATGAAGCGTAGAGCACCATTCTTCTTTGGAACTGTGAACCACCTGTTTGTGTATAGAGCACAAGAAGGCTTCAAAATCCCCATTTTGATCTTTCATTCAATAGCTCTACTAACTGTGGCAAATGAGTCTTTGGAACCGGAATAGGCCGCAAATTCCAAGACACATGAGGTATTGTAAAATTCCAATAGGAGCTACAATAGAAGGATCAACACATCCTATGTCATGTGGCTCAAATGCAAAAGCCTTACCATGATTTGAAAGAATTTATTTAAAGAACTTTGTCTCCTTTTGTGTTAGAAACTCCTCGCAACCAATCTGTAACTCTTGAAAAGACTCCTTTCTGAAGGTGTGTCCAATCTTTTTAGGATTCCTCAAACTTGGTTGCAAAGAAGCCTGCTCAATCTTTTCCCTGTTGTTGGGTGGTAAGGGTGAAGCTACTGGTTTCACCTTCTTTGCTACACTCTTGTACTTAGTTTCAACATGGACTTCTGGGCCAACTGTTTGCTTAAAACAGTGGTTTTCTTTAAAGGCTTCTATTACTTGATACGTTTCCATAGAGCATACTTCCACAACTTTATTTTCAAGATGCAAACTAGATTCCATTATAGCATCAAGCTCACCCATAGTATCTACAAAGGAAACTTGCTCACACAAACCCAAAAAAATTTCAGTAGGCTTTAACAACCCACTCTCTTTCACATTATGTACATATTGCCTCTCACATCTCTTCAAATCTTCAAGTTTTGTAAAACATATTGATCCATTCCTTGTTACCAAGGAGCCCGTTGAGAAAGTTTCACCTATTTTTGGATCAACCGAAACCCTTTTTCTTTCTATACCACTGCAATCCCGTTGTGACAATGGTACTTGGCAAAAACACATCATTTCCCTATGATCATGAAACTCTTTGCTCACCTTTGGTAGAGGATGATCTCTAAGGTTGTCACAATTTCTTTCATGGTTTACACAAACTGTGAGAAATTGAACATCACATTACCATCTTTGCTTTTGTATCCTGGCATAAGATAAACCATCATATCCATTACCTTTGTTTCCATTCAAACTCCCACAATGTAGGGTTGCTCAAGTATAAGATGATAGGAAGATGTGTCCTCTGTACAAAGAAGTTTTGATCAATTTCACAATACCTATTGTCACCTTCACACCTGAGCATGTTGCATACAGTTCACTAGATGAGTTGTTTACCACTTTCACCATCCGACCGTGATCTGTGTCCATCGGCCATTTGCATTTGTTGTAGAGACTCTTTGACATTATATTTATTTCTAAACCATGGTCAATTAGGGCAACAAATGGCTCTTCAAGATCACCTACCTTGACCAAATTTTGTGTAGTAGTCCTTACCTAGTGATATCGTGAATAGTGGCTCGTAGGAATGGCCTCAGCTTCTTCATTGTCATTTGAAAAATACACTTGCTTTACTCTTCCAGTGGACTGATAGAATCCTACCACACATTCATCCTCCTCCTTATCTCACCACTGCATCCCTTTGTCTTCAATGTTTCACCTTCAGTCTGTGGACGAGCAACCTCAACAAGATTTTGCCTCTTTCTCTTGAAGATGTCAATGATATCCTCATGGAATTCACGCTTTGCAATGCCAAGGATTTCTCCCAGAGTAAATTCAATCTTGCTAATTAAAATCCTATCCTCCAAGACTTTCTTTAAATTTGTACCCACCTCAATATTAGATTGTAGTTTATAAGTTGGGCCTTTTGGCTTACCTTTTGTTGGATCTCTCTTCTTTCCTGTTGTAGACTCCTCCGTAAGTATTTCAAGTGGAGACGCTCCTTGTGTTGCGGGTGTTTGAGAAGGAATTGAGTCGCTTCTTCCCCAACTTCTAGGAGCTCTTTTTGATGGTCCTTCATCAATATTATCCTATCTGCACTTGTCTTCTACAATAGCTTCATTTTGTTGGCATTTTATAATGTAGGCATGCACTGAGAATGAGTCCATTGGATCATTCCATCCTGTTTCTAGTCAAACGCAATCCCCTGCCTCATGTAGGATCTCCTTTGTAAGCTTTCCTTCCCTACAAAGTTTCACAACATTTGGTCACAACTTACCATCATTGTTATTCATAAAACCCTTGGATTGCTCGATCTTTGCTCCATAAGTAGTAGCTTCAACTATAGATACAACATGGTTACAAGCGATATCCTCTACTAAATTCTGCATTCCTCCCTTCCCAAAGTTAGTTCTCAAGGATAGACCTGTCTCCCTTGAGTGGATCTTACCATCCTTGAAGAACAAAAAATTGTTTCTTAAAGCATCATTAAAACTATCACAATCTCTTCTTACATGATCTGTGTTATCTCACCATATACATCTATTGACAAACCTTTCTTTGGTTTGTTGTCTCTGCCTTGAAGGCGGTTTTGATGGTTGTCCCTTTTCTTTAAGATTTGTAAGTTTTACCATCTCATCTATCACAGATTCATCAACCTTTGGAGCTACATTAGAAGGTTTTACCATCTTCTCTCAGGAGCCAAGGAGGTCGATGTAGACGTATTGATTACCATCTTGTCTCTTCTTCTTTGTGCAATTAGTGAGATTGCATCTTCAACATCATTCCAATTAGTCGTTAGCCCTTGCTCAATATCTTTGTCTTCAAGTAGAAGCTCCAAGTTTTCTTGAAGTTCTTTTCCTACAAAAATGTTCTTTTTGTGGCTTTCTCTGAATCTTCCATGAAATACTCCTCCTTTAAGGCCAATTTTAATGTTTCCCAACTTGCCCCATGCCCTTCTCTAACTTCTCTTACATGCTCCCTAATTTCAGGAGTCACAAAACCAAATCAAAGCTTTGAATCATCTCACCTTCTGGTACTCGATGCAGTTCCATTTCCTTCACATATCCACGAAGGTACTTTGTCACATCTTTCCCATCAAACTGATCCATTTTGTTGACAATGACTTGAATAGCTTTGGTTGTTGAAACCTCCCGTCTTTCTATAGCATGTTGATGTTGCATGAATGAGGTAAATTCTTGAAACATCTGCATTGTAGCTAGATCAAATTGCACACCATGTTTCCCTGTGTGATCACCCATTACTCCCAAAAACTCTCACCCTGGTAGTTTCGCATCGAGTTCACCAAAAATATGTCGAGAAGTTTGCAGTCTTGTAAGGAAAGCACCGGGATTTTGGCTATGAGACTTTGTGAGAGAACTCCAAAAACTATATGAAGGAGTTATACCATAGATTCCATGAAGTTTAGGGTTTGGAAGGAAGTGCAATCAAAGAAGCCCCATTCTTTCTCTCTTGCACCCACACAAACAAAGAAAGAACACAAAAGAGCATATCAAAACAACACAAAGATAAAAACATCAAGGCTATGGTCATATCGTATTACGGGTAATATGAAAGGATTAATAGATGAGTTAATGGCATTCAATCTTTGTCGACCAAACATGCTATGAATTGTTTGTTGGAATTGTAATTTTGTGCTTACTATAATATATATATATATATATTTTGTCTAGTAATTGGGATTAAGTGTGTGTACAAATCCTCTTGGTTCTAAGTTTTTTAGAAGTTTTTGGATAAGAAATACACAATGTGAGGTAACGACGCTCACTCCTCTCCTTCTTGCGCTTCCTACTCCCTCCGCGGTTGTCACATTGCGAATGCGTTTGTTGCATTGCAACCGCAGGTAAGAGCTCTACGCATTGACGTAAGACATTCACAATATTTTGTAACTTTTGGCGTTGCCGACCCGCGGCCTAATTTCATCATAACTAAGAATTTACATGTTCAAATAAAAAACTAAGCATAGGCGGGGTATTGGGGCATCATTGCTAAGCATTTAGATGCATTCTGGGTTGAAAATGACTAGGTCAAAAATCCACTGCTGTTAATAATCGCGATTTTGAAACTTGACCTAAAGTGGGATTTGAGGCCATAGACACGTGTGCTTAGGTCTTATAAACTTGTCCTAGAAGTTTCGTTGCGTTTGGATGTCATTTGATGCTATAACGGATGTGATTTGCTTGTCGATGTGCGATTGGCTTTTGGTGATTTCAGTCACCTGAGTGTAGCTTGAGTTAGATGCGAGTTGTTAGTTGTTTTCCAAGAGATTGACAACCTCTTGTAGCCTCTATGCACTAGTCAAGTTAGCTTTGTCCCATGGTTTGACAAATTAATCGTGGTTCTCGCTAAACTGCAATAAGATAAGACGGTGAGGTTAGACATGCGTTCCACATTTGGCGCCACTATCGGGGATCAAAAAGACCTAAAGTAGGGAAAAACACGAGCGTCTTGTGTAATTGTCCTTTAAATTCCTCTTGGTTTTCTTAGAGTTCAAAACTCTCTTTTAGAAACCGCATAGCGTAAGATTGTCGTCTTTTGCTGTGTAGATGTAGCTTGGAAGTAATCGTACTTGCTGAGTACCTTTAGGATTGTAGGATTGTAGATTTAGATTAGGATTTGGAGAATGATTGGTAGACGAAACAAGTCTTAAAAGCAAGACTCTGAAAATCATTAAAAACACAAGAAAATGAGTGTTTGTGGACACTTTCCACAACCCCTTTGCTTGAGAAACTAGGAGTAGGGTAAGTAGGATCCGAGGTGGATTTCATAGCATTGCTCTCTCTGAAAGAATCAAGTGTGAGTTGTTATGTAAGGTTGCAGAATTTCAGGTCTACGGCTAGAAATAGCACGAAAAGACTCGAATTCACTCAATCCAACGGGGGAGTAAGCATAAGAGTTGTCTGAACCACTGGGTAAGCTCAAGGACACTTTGAGGTAAAAATTTCAAGAAGTTGACCAAAACTCAGATTATTTACTTTTTCTTGACATTTTAGGCCAAATTAAGTTTTGACTTGATTTATAGGCTTAAAAAACATCATAAAAGGACTGCCTGTGAGAAAATTTCAAAAAAGTGCTCATTTCAAGCCTGAAGTTAATAATCGTAATTATTAACTTTTTGCTCTAAATTAGCCAAGACTCATATCATTGACTGATTGCATGTGTACAAACAACTTTTGTAAAGGCCCAAGAGATTTGGATCACTAAACTGGCAAAAAACTGGGTGAAAACTAAAGTTTGTATTGACTTTTTGAATCTTGAGTGTGAATAGAGGAAAAATTTATCCAAACTTGTTGAAAGTTGATTCATAGGCTTATATTGAGGTGATAAACATGTGTATATACTCAGTTGACCAAAAACTTGCAAAAATTTGACAAATGTAAATAATCGCGATTATTTACATCTGCCCCGTTTTTGAACTTTTTTGACCAAGTTGGCACACCACTTCCTTTACCATGTTGTAATAAGCCCACAAACCAAATTTGGTAAGATTTGGATCACTGGGGTGAAAACTGTGGAAAAAATTGCAAAGTTAGTCTACGGACAGATAATTGATGACCACTTGACCAAGAATTGTCCAAACTTGATGAAAATTGGCTAGTGACCTTAACATAAGGTGCTTAATAGATCTGAGTCAAAGTTGGGACAAAAATTTGCAAAAAATCATCCAAGTAAATAATTGCGATTATTTACATTTGCTTCAAAACTTGGTGATTTTGCAAATCTCAGTATACCACAAGGTCAGGCACATCAATTGGATCCCACAAATCAATTTTGGTGAAATTTGGACCACAAAAGTGAAACCTAAGCCAGATTCTCGAAATCAGAGTCTGCGGATACAGAACAGTGGATAAACTTGATCAAATTTTGTCCAAACTTGTTGAAACTTGCCCAAGGGCTTTAACAAGTTGTATACTTGCCAAACCAATCCAGAAAGTGCAAAAAAGTGACAAAAGTAAATAATCGCGATTATTTACTTTTGCTATCCAGAGACTTCAAATTTGACTTTTGGGCTTATACAGTGTTAGACCAGCATAAAATAAGGCCACTGGGAAATTTTGGGTTCAATTGGATCCAAATTGGTACAAATACACTCAGTTTACAGATTGCAGATTAAACCTTTGATTTTGCTAAGTTGAATCTGAAAGTCAAAATTTCGACTTCCATAACACGAATTGAAGTGAAATACAGAGACCAATCACTGGAGTCTCAAGAGATCTACTGTCCTTATAGAAAAATAGCTAATTTGATAAATTTTGTACAGGAATCAGGTTGTAGACGAGGAATCAGTGGCTTGACAGAAAGTTGCAATTGAGTCAAGTGGAAATTGACTACAAGTCAATCCAAGGTGAGTACTCTATCCAGGGCTTCATAAGTCTATATGAACCTTAGATCTAATCGGAAATCAAGGCCTATTTGAAGAAAACACCAGTAAAGTATCCACTGAAGAAAGCATAAATCAAGGCAATTCCTTGCACACAATTTCTGAAGAAGTCTCGGACACTTTTTCACATTCAACATCCAAAATGTCTTCTTACTCGACTCACTCGGAAACCGGAACGACAATGTGCTACAAGCATATTCTCTCTTTTTACAAGACTAATCATCATGGAGCCCAAGTTTACTTGGATCCTAATGAAGAGTATGCTATTCGCATTGATGATCATGGTATTGAGTTCGAAGAAGAAGTTAGGGACAACAAACAAGGAAAAATGTACATGGATCGAAACGGAACTCAATATGTACAGGTTGAAAATCCCGATATGGTCGACAAATGGGGCTTAGAAGTAAACACTATAATCCTTGATATGTCAGCAAAAGAAGGACCACCAACTTTGGAATTCGAGGGATACAATCAAGTAGACTTGAAGGCTTTGAAACGGCTTAGTACGGATAATCCTAGGATCGGAGTCTATTGTTGGAAAGATAGAAACATAAAAGATCTTTTGTGGACTTCTCATGCTAGACCAGGACAATTAATAGCCATGAAGATCATCTATATCTTCAAAATCAAAGATAAGGGATCTGCGGGTCTACCAACTTACTTGTTTAGGGATTGTTATAACAACAACTTTGTTATGATGACTCTTGAGGAGGTAGAACAAACCAAATACCAGGGGTATTCCATACGGGATTGGATATTGGGTCAAGGACGAGAAACCACTCCAAGAGACGAACATCGTGAGAGATCATCTGAGAGTAAGGTGAAGAAACCAGGAACCACCTCATCACGGAGAAAAACGGGTGACACTAAGGCTAGCAGTCCAGGGCTACATGAGTCACTATTTCCGAAAGACTGGTTTGAAGGACTCGGAACAGGACCAACTGCTAGAAGACCTGGAGTTGAACCAAATAGACGTGTCAGACCAGCTGATTTCCAAAAATGGGTCAGAAAATACAGTGGATCAGGGGATCCATATGACCACTTAGCAAGCTTCAAGCAACTGCTAAGAGCAGAGCGTATATTCGACTTCCATACTCAATTCGAGGGGTTTGGAATGACATTAAAAGGAAAAGCTTTGACATGGTTCCAAAACATTCCACCAAGGTCAATCATGGATTTGAATACATTAGCTCAAGGATTTGTAGCTACTTGTTCTAAAACGGGGATTAAACATAATACGATAGCTCAAATCTACAGCTTCAAACAGAAACATGGTGAGTCTGTTAGGGATTGTGCAACTTGAATGAAATAATACATTGCCAGATGCCCAGAGATGGAGATACCTACAGAGGAGCGACTTGTTTCATTGTTTTTGGAGGGACTGCTAAACAAATAACTTCGTGCTATACTCTATAGTAAAAAGCATACAACCCTAGAGGCGTGTGTGTCTGATGCTATCGACCTAGGAGACAATTGTGATATCTTTAATGGAGAGGATGTCCCTAAGGATAACCAAAGCGAGAAGACTTCATCTACAAAACCAGCACAAGTGGGAACGTCTGCCGCGGCACCACTCTCAGCCATAGAAGATATGCTAAAAAGGATGAATGACATGATGAACAATATGCAAAAAACACCCATGAGAGGACTAGGACAGGGGATATCCCCACAAGGACAACCAATTAGGCCACAAAAGTGGTGTGCAATCGAGGGTAAATGGACCAACCACTGAGTGCTACTTTTGACCAAAGTATGATAGGAATGTTCAGTACGTGTCCATGAGGCCACAAGGACAACCCATGTACAGATATCAGCCTAATATGGCTCAAGTTCAAAGACTACCAATGGGTATGGAGAGACCTCAACCTGTGTTGGGACAACAACCTCCTTATCCAAAACATAATGCGGTGCCTGTAAAGTACATTCACTCAGAAGCAGTCATAGATGAATAAGAATTAGTGCCTGTTACACCCTATGCAGAGCCTAGTCCATCTACAGTAAACGGTAGAGGGAGATTGGTATAGTCCACACCCACCACCAATGGAGGAAACCATGAATTATGCTCCACCAGAGCTTGCACCAATGTATTATGTAGCTAATCAAGGTGTCAGACCTCCTATGGGAAGACCCATGATGAAGCCCAGAACAGGAAACTGTCATAACTGTGGTGCTGATGACCATTGGAAGAACGAATGTCCAGAGCCTGACAAAAACCTCAAACCAATTGAAGCCTATTGCATACAATGTTGCAAAAAGGGAGGACACTTTCCGGAAGATTGTCCTAAGAATCCTTTGAACAAGGGAAAAACTGTAGTCAACTCAGTCCAAGTAATGCCTAGTAGCTCATCAGAGAGCGAACCGATTGTTCCAAACAAGGGAATCACTAGAGCCCAGGCAAGGAAAAAGAAACACAATTCCTCTGATGATTTGGAGAACACGAAAGTTTCTTCTCAAAGAATCAAAAGGAGCAGAAGCAAAAGATATGAGATGAGAAAAAAAAAAACAACGGGTTGAAAATGAAGAGAAAGCAAAAATTCTAGCCCAGGACAAGTTGAAAGAAACTGGCAGTGAATTTAAGAAACAACCGTGAAATCTGGAGGATCCATTCTGGTTGATAAAATTTTTGAGCCTATCAATGCTGCCTTGGAAGCCTACCAAGTAGGACTTAAAGTAGGCCAAAACATGGAAAACAAATGGAAAAACTATCCATCTCCAGACATGGAAGCAGCTAAGCTGGAAGCTTATCAAAATTTGGTAAGAATCATGTAGGAAATGCTGCATAAACAAAAACCCAAGCTTGAAAGTGTTGCAAAACCGGAAGAGATTGCAGTAGAAGAAACAAAAGCAAAATCCGATGTGGTGGCAGAACCCCACCTTGAAACAAATGAACCAGAACTCATAGTGCTGGATAGTGAGGATGCCTTAGACGGAATTCCATTCGTGGAGGAAGACTGGCCAGGACACTTATGGGAAAAGGTAAGAGAGATCAATGATGGGAGACAAACTTTAAAGTCAGCTCCTATAGAGGAAGTCTGGTTGGATAACCTACCATCTGATATAAACATGGATATACAATACTTGTATGGGGATTGCAGGTCAGAGGCTTCAGGAATATCTAAACCGATGACATTAAAAACATTACCTTCTTACTTGGGAGATAACAAAGATGAGTCTATCATTTGCAAAACCACTCAAGTCAAAAGAGCCAAACAAACCCTCGAAGTAGACAACATTCATTCAATCATGTCTACACCTATCAAATGCACTCTTACCTTGGGAGAACTGTTGAAACTCAGACCATACTTATGGAATGATTTACAGAAAACCCTAGAAAAGGTGGGTATAACGGGGTTAACCTCTAAGAATCTGGGAAACTCGAAAAATGAAACGGAATCCAAAGAGATACGATCAGTTTTTATGAACAAGGTCGGAGAATATTATGAAGGGGAAGAAGGAAACACTACCCTCCCAGTGAAATTTAATGACATTGAAACCATGGCAATACTGGATAGTGGAGCTGGCATAGCCATAGCCACTAAAGTAGTATGGGAATCCTGGGGATAGCCAGCCATTAGACAAACGTGAATGAAATTGCAATTGGCTGACGGACACATTGAAAACCACTAGGGCTGCTAGAAAAAGTGATAGTTAACTCCTGTGGAATTGAATATCAACACACTTTTGCCATAGTAGACTTTGGGAAAAAACTCAACTATGAAATCATATTGGGAAGACCTTTCATGCGACAGGTACAGCTTATCCAAGATTGGGGAAACGACTATCTGTACTTAAAGAAGGTGGTATCTATAACAAGGGTCAATCTAAAGGACCACACCTATAGAGACGTCTTGATAACACCCATCCAAGAGTTTGATTCAGTCTCTTTGGCTGAAACTAAACTTCCATCTTGGCTAAACAAAGACACTTCTATTTGGATGTGCGGAGCTTCAGAAAATGGAAGCTTAAGACGAGAGGAATGTATCCTAGAAAGGGACTGTACAGACGAAGCCTACATACCTGAACCTTTTCCAGAGCATTTATTCGAACCATTCGAGTGGACTCAAATTTTAGCAACAATGGATGTATACGTGAACACGTCTATGCCTACTCAATTTTGCAATGAGGATGGCTACGACATAATTCCCATACAAAATATGTCAGTTCTTAACATTGAAAACAAGGATGAGGAAACAAAGGACTTGATGAAAGCTCAACAAGTCTTATTTGACCTCTATTATGATGCAACTGATGAGTTGGATGAATGCTCAGCTACCTCCGAAGATTCGAGATACGAAAAAGAACATACGAGAGCTCAACTACTCTTAAGGGGAAGGGAGGAAAATTTTTTTGACTTTCCAAACCAGAAATCAAGAAGACAAAAATGGTATAGAAGGAAGAGGGACACTAAAATTGTGAAAGCACAACCTATGCCATCAGTCTCTAGTAAAACACAATTCCTGATGCAGATAGATGCTAAAGATTATGTCAAGGACAAAATAACTGGCAGATATCCTTTGAACGGAAACTCAAAAATGTCTCAGACATCGAGAAAAACAAGGAAGGGTACTCAAGAAGAACATCAGGATAAAAAACCACTCATGACTAGAGTTGAGCGGAAAAAGAAATATCAACAGTTGAAAAAAGCTCTAAAGGAGATATACACCACCAAAATGGAAACCACGGAAGAGGATGGTAAGGATGTAATGGAATGTTCCATCCCATTACAAAAAGTATACTCTCCAAGATCGGAAAATCATGATCGAACAACCTGTTAGGGAACTACGGAAATAAGGCGAGTCTTACGAAGGACCTGAAAACGCTAAAAGGGTAGACTTGGCTGAACCAGGAGAAGAGCCTAGACCGGCTTACATTGCAAATGACCTAACAGAAGAAGAAGAAAAGGAATACCGGGATATCTTTGCTTGGTCTTACAAGGATCTCAAGGGTGTTGATCCAAAAATCTGCCAACATACCATACCCATGAGAGATGATGCGAAACCAGGTAGACAAAGACTATACACTTGTAACGAAACATTTGCCAGGAAGATCAAAGAAGAAATTAAAAAACTAAAGGAAGCTGAATTCATTTACGAAATTAAACACACTGATTGGGTGTCCCCAATTATGATAGTACCTAAGAAGAATGGGAAATTACGAGTGTGAGTTAATCTCAAAAAAGTGAATGCAGCTACCATTAGAGACAACTTTCCTCTTTCGATAACTGAGCACGTTTTAGAACGAGTGGCAAGAAAAGAAGCTTACAGCTTCCTAGATGGATTTTTGGGATACAATCAACTTTTGGTTGACCCAAAAGATCAGCACAAAACTTCTTTTGCAACAGAATGGGGTATATTTGCCAATCGGGTTATGCCATTTGGGTTATCTAATGCTCCAGCCACATTTAAGAGATTGATGAGCTACGCTTTCAAAGAGTATCTTCGAAAATTCTTGGAAGTATACATGGATGATTTATGCGTACATTCCTCAATCTGAGTTGATCATATTGAACACCTCAAAAAGGTATTCGAGAAATGTAGACTTTACAGGATTTGCTTAAACCCGGAAAAGTGTACATTCATGGGGAGACAAGGAAAAATCCTTGGACACATAGTGTCTAAAAATGGCATAGCTACCGATATTGAAAATATTCATGTCATTGCTGATTTGCCTAGACCAACAACAGTCAAAGGGGTACAAGCCTTCATGGGACATTGTCGATATTACCGACGGTTCATCTACATGTATGCTATAATTGCAAAACCCATGTATAGCTTGATTACGCACTTTGAATGGACCGAGGCATGTGAAGAATCCTTAATGAAGCTTAAACAAGCTCTCACCTCAGCTCCAATATTGAAAGCACCCGATTGGGATAAGGCATTCCACGTACGTGTAGATGCTTCAAAATTTGCTATTGGTTGTATACTAGCCCAACAAGGAGATGGGAAAATTGACTTTCCTATTTCTTATGCAAGCCAACAACTGAATATGGAAAAAAAGAATTACACCACCACTGGAAGAGAAGGACTAGGAATGATCTATGCCGTTAAAAAGTATAGACATTACCTATTGGCCAACAAGTTTGTGTTCTTTGTGGACCACCAAGCTTTGTTATATTTGGTAACCAAGCCATGCAACACAGGAAGAATAGTGAGATGGTTCATCATTCTTCTCGAATTTGATTTCACTGTGGTTGTAAAAAAAGGCACTACACATATCAATGAGCAGATCATTTGTCCAGGATTGTTTCAGGGGAATCACCTAAAGGGGTAGATGATGATCTACCAGATGCCTATTTGTTCTCCGTGGAAATGATACCTAGATGGCCTGAAAAAATTATGTCATTGATGACAATAGCTCAAGTGGATTCACCACTTCCTATCACAGTTGACTTAATCGAGCAATCGGCTATGTATCAATTACTAGCTGGGAGGCTATATAAAAGAAATCGAGACGGGATATTGATTTTATGCATTAACCCTGAAGAAAAGGATCAATACCTAAGTCAAGCACATGTTACCATAGTATTACTTCACTTTGTGGAAGACCAAACCATGCAACGAATCTTAAGGCTTGGAGTATTTTGGGCGACTATGAGGAGAGATGTTCGATCTTTTGTAAGAGATTGCCCTCAATGTCAAAAATAACAACCCATTCCTCATGTAACATTGTTTCAAATGTCACCTGTTCCTAAGTGGAGTAACTATCTCGTTACTTACTTATCAAGTCGAACATTTCCTGAGGATACGAGTAAACGCCGTCAAAGAGCAATTGAAATGGAAGCAAGAGACTATGATCTGATTGGAAACCAATTGTATCGGAGAGGTAAGGATCAACATTTGCGTCTTTGTGCAAATGAAAATGAGTATATTCCGATTATAGAACAAGCACATGCTGGATTAGCTGGAGGTCACTTTTCTAGTGAGACCACCGCAAGAGCAATCTTGATGGCAGGCATATGGTGGCCAACACTTTTTGCAGATGCTAAAGAATATGTTCGAAGGTGTGATGCTTATCAACGAGCAAAAATGCCAACACGAGTAGACAGCATGTCCTTAAGACCAATGATGGGGGCTAGAGCCTTCGCAAAATGGGGTATAGATTTTGTTGGACCGATACAACCACCTACTTATAGAACCCAAGCTCAATATATCATTGTAGCTACGGACTATTTGACCAAATGGACCGAGGCTAAAGCAACTCAAAGGAATGATGCCAAAACCACTGCTGCATTCTTATGAGTATGTATTCGTAAGGTATGGACTGCCAATAGAGATTGTCAGTGATCGGGGAACTCATTTTCTCAACGAGGTAATAGAGTATTTGCTTACTGAGTTTATGGTTATCCATAATAAATCAACTTCCTATCACCCACAAGCAAACAGACAAGCTGAGCATACGAATAAAATTCTTAGCTCGGTACTAACCAAAGTGGTTAGTTCAGGAAGAACAGACTGGGAAATAAATCTCCCTGCTGCTCTATGGGCTTATCGAGTTTCATTTAAAACGGCTTTAAATGCTACACCCTTTAACCTTGTTTATGGTCTTGATGCTATATTGCCAATGGAATTTCTATTGCCGACCTTAAGGGTAGCACAAACTCTTGAGTGAACTGGACATGAATTGTCAGAAAGACTAGAAGATTTGGAAAAGCTAGACAAGCAAAGGCTAACTGCTGTAGCTCATATCTATGCACAAAAGAGGAAACAAAAACAGTTTTTTGATTCCCACCTAATCACCAAAATTTTCAAGAAAGGGGACTTAGTTCTAGTCTATTCCCTTAAGCAACACATTCCCAAGTTTAAGAAAAAGGGAAATGGACATTTACAAAGGAAGATCAAGCGACATCAGGTTATTGATGAAGCCCAAGAGGAAGCTAGACTTTGGGTACTCAAGCGTAAGGTTGCTCTCAAGAATCAACAGATACCGATTCCCATCAACACTTTAAGACTAGATGATCGACAATGGGAACTACCTAAAGATGCAGTTTCAACATGTGACGACTGTTGAAGATGATGAAACAGGAAACAGAAGGAAGACAGCAACTTAGAGTAGGAAGAAGATGGAGAAGGAGAAGACACAGAGCTTGTGTACGAGATCTCTGTAGTCTCTCTCTCTGTATTGGAATAATAATAATGTGTACAAACTCAGAGCTACAAAGCTTATATGAAACCCTAAGAGATAAGGTGTCCTTTCACACCAGATGTCCAGGGGGAAAAACCCAGTGGGAGAAAAGTGCCCCTGGTGAAGCGCGTATACACACTAACACTACTACATGTCTACAACGACTGGTTAGATGGAATGGATCTGCGCATCAAAGTACAACTCAACAATCACAGCACCAATGCTTTGGTAGACATAGGATCTAGAGTGAATGCAGTCAGTTATTCCACATACAAGAAAGAAACAAGTCAAGCATTGACCGCATGAATAACAACAATCAAAGGATGCAACAAGAACCCAAATCCAACATTGGGAGTAGTCAACTTGAACGTGGTAGTACATGGATGTTCATGTCCGCATCAATTCGTATGCTTGCTAGATGAACACATGAATGAGACGATGATTCTTGGCATTCCTTGGATGCGTATATACAAAGCAGTGCCATATTGGGATACAAATCAGCTAAAGCTATCACTTAAGGGAGGGCAACTCATTGTTCCTATTGCACCTAGCAAAGAGGAATGAAAAAGATGCAATCAGAGTACCAATCCACAAAGTAAATCTTCTCCATTCCCTCGACAAACAAATGCTACAAGTAGCATGCAAGGAGGCAGGCAAATTTGGGTACCAAAGGCACAACTTGTGGATAAACCAAATCAGATTTGGGTGCCTAAAATTTCACCAGAGAAACAGAAGACGGTTCCAAGGATTCAAGCACAGAATTGAGCATCCGTGAACAAGGAACCTAACATGAAAAAGGTTTGGAAGAAAAAGGAGCACTTATCTTCTCCACAAAACGCGAAACCAATCAAACAGTGGAGTTAAGTCTTAACAGACTCATAAGAACCATGCACCAAGCAGATCGAGCTACCAATGGCGAGAAAAAGCTCGACAACCGTCTAAAGTGTTCCCAACAGCTCAAGCAATCAGCGTGCTTAAACACCTTGGTGGTACTATCAGGCAGAGAGCACAAAGGCTACAGGATTTTCTCTTTGGAAGACACCGATAGCAAACCTCGACATCGGAAACCCTTGAGTTAATTACTCAAGACCCAGCTCTTGCACATCATATTGAGTTGAATTGCATTGATCTTCATATCATGGTAGAGCCAATCACGACTATGCATAGACACAATTGTTAGACCCATGCACGTAGTCGTCCCGGAGAATGCCATCTAGGAGGGGTGGAAGGGTACTACTAAATACTAAGAAATTAAGGGCAATGTTTGAAGAGGGAGGAAAAAGTTTCATGTTAACGTGTGATTTTTTGTAAAACTACCTAATAATGCCCTTATAATTCATCAACAAGGGAAAATTCACTGATAATATTTTTCCGATGAGTGCAAATAGTGCATATAATATCAGAAAATCATAAAAAATGGTCTTTTTTGTGTATTTTTCATCATTTTTGTTGAAAAGGAGGCTTTAAAATGGAGAAATCTGACCAAAAACAATAAAGCTGTGTTTTTAAATGGATTTTCTTAATTATTGGATTTTCACTTTACTTTTTTAGAGCATTTTTCTATTTTCTTTGATTTTTTCAATAAAAAGGTCAAAAATTAAAAATAAATAGCAGGGAAGCTCAGATGGAAAAATGGAAGACACGATGGTGATCAGAAAGACAAGGTGGACAAGCACAAAAATTTTCAATGAAATCAGAAGATGGAAGCAGGAAGGCCAAATTAGGTGGCCAAGCCTACTTTTGCAAAATTCTTGCAGAATGAGCAACAGGAATCCGATTTAGGAAATTTTTGAGCCTAACATAGATTTCACGGCCTAATAGGACTAACGGGGAAATTTGGGGAAAATCGGTTTGGGAAGTCCAGGTATAGATATCCAGCTTAGGCTAAAACCACCTCATTTCCACTTGGAGCTTTGCAGAGAGAGCATTTCTGCTTCTTTCGCACATCATTTCTGGAGCCCATAGTTGACCTTTTTCAGCGCCGTCTCACACGAGACATGAGGGGTAAGTTCCTTACTAATCAATGATCCATTTTGTACGGCCGATAGCTAGTCTTAAGCCCTAGAAAAACCCCTAGAAGCCGAGCAGTGCACGAAGACCTACGACCTTAAACTGACCATAGTGGCCTATCAGCTTGACCAAATCGGATGGGATTTGAACCATAGCATGCCCTAACATAATAGAACTATTCCATACCATCAGATGACCATTCGGCTCGGGTCAAGGGGGTCCTCAGTAGAAAATTAGGGTTTTTTGGGAAAGGCCAGAATTACGACCTGACTCCACAGATGGCCTGCTAATGAAGTTCATATACAATATATATGATTGGTTTGGAGAAATCCATCAAGTAAAGCCCTCAAAAAGCGGAAAATGGCTCGAAGGTTACAAAGCGTCAAATTTGACATACGAGGCCAAATTGACTCCAAATGAGCGAGAATTGGACAGGTAGCTCCACGATGATGTTACGGACAAGTCCAAAGCCTCAAAGTTGACCGACCAACCCAACAGACAGAATAGTCACAGAAAACGGTGATTTCAGAGTCAAAAGAGCACAAAGTGATGCCGGCATGATCAAACTTGACCAAATTCAATTTAGGACTTGTATTAAGTGTATGAAACATGTTTAGGTCAAAATTTATGTGAAATGCAAAGTTTTTGTCACTATTGTAAATAATCACAATTATTTACTTTTGCAACATTTTTGCATGGAAATTATCAATTCACCTCACCTATCAAGTGTACACACCTATTACATGCAAAAAATCAAGTACGAGCTAAAATGACCACCCTTTACTTGCAAAATTGCCAAAAAACACAAAGAAGTCTGTGAAAGCCAAAATTTGGGTTATGAACAACTTTTCTTTGATCCAAATCACTTCATAATTCATACCCAAGGTCTATACCATGCCTAGAAACCAGTCTATGCCAAAAAATGTCATTTTGGGAAGAAAAGTTAATAATCGCGATTATTTACTTTTTGGCCAAAATAGGGCAATTTTGAAAATTTGTCATCATACATCCAAAGTACATGATGTGATAAGCCCACTAGCCAATTTTGAGTCAATTTGGATTTCAACATCTCAAATTTTCTTTATATCTACTGTTTCAGAGACCTAAAGCCAAAATCTGGTACCATTTTCACCCTATACATCCAAATGCGCCCATATTTTCCTCAGAGCATGTAATTCGCATATACTTCAAGCCTATAAAGCCAAGTTTGCAAAAAAGTTGAAATTTTTTCCAGCTGTAAATAATCGCGATTATTTACTTTGGTTGCAAATTTTTGTTTTGACCATACAGTTTTGCTCCTTGCATGATTTTATGCATCTTTGCTTGTTCAAAAATTGATTTGAAGCAATTTGGACCAGATTATCAGCATTTCAGTCTAAAAGGGCATTCTAGAGAAAAATATGACAACTCCGCTAACTTTGCACTCTATTCACTGAACAAGAGAAATGCAATCCGCGGAGAAGGCCAAGAAGAAGTTAAACCAAAAGGAGAAACTACAAGAACTGTCCCCGTATCAACTGGACCCCGAGTCAGTAAAGGCAGCAAAGGCATCTTATCTTTCTAAAGAACAGTTAGAAGAACACCACACCACGGTCTTCACGGCCAGATTTAAGAGTGAAGAAGGGCATCCGGTGGAGTTGCAGCTCCTACCCAAAGAGGTTTATGATGTTGCAGCAAAGTCAGAAACCAAAGAGGCTAACCGCAGGTTGGGACTCCGACACTTCTATGAACAAGAGCCCTGCGGAGTAGACTTTCAGAAAGCTTATGAGCTTTTGTCCACCATCAAGGAAGACGGAACTGCTCAACTCTTGGACAACCAAGGAAATAAGGTAGAGGTTGTGATTACAAAGGAAATAGTGGCAGAGGCACTCAGATTGCCCACTGAAGGCATGACCATGCGAGCAAGAGATAGGAAAACAGCGAGCACGTTTACAAAGGAAACAACTGCGGCTACATTTACAGATTTCATCCACAAGCAGGTGGAAGAGCCAGCCCATCTGTACGACCAACATTTCCATTTCTTGGCGAAAAGGCCACCACGGTACACAACACCAAATCACGCCGTGGCCACCACTTTTACACAAGTTCTGAAGTCAACCACCAGACAACCTGTGGACCACGTGCAATATGTGTTGACGACATTGAAGGTTACCAAGCAGGAGGGAAAGATAACCTACTTGGGCGCACCTGAAGTCTTGACCAGAATAGCCTATCATGCAATCGGCATGGCCGACAACATACCGCCTGCCCCAGATCAGCTGCCCCGGATCAGAACACATGGATCATGGCAGCTCCACCCTCTCCAGATCTACAAGATCTGGTAAGCGATTGTTTAAATCAGGTGATGAATCCGATGACAGTTCATCCGAGCAGCATAGCAGTGAAAGCCTGACAACAAAGAAAAAAGAGCTAGGAGAGAAGAATTGAAGCGAAAAGCTATGGCTGCCCACCAAGAGGAGCCCACTCAAAAGCAAGCGAGATTTGAAAGAGAAAAACAAGCATATCAGCGCACTAGGCAAGCGCAGGGAAAAGACCCAGAAAAGTGGGTACCCACCGGCTTGAAGGGACTTTGAACTAAACATCATTCAAGGAAAGAGGTCTAGGATCCCAAGGATCATTTAGAAAGAATATACCAAGAGGCAGAGATCTTGAAGCTGAAAGAGGTGGAAGAAGCGGCCAAGAAAGTTGAGGAAGCAGCAACTCAAGAGCAAGGCCAGGCATCTCCCCGACCCACCTCACTACCGCCGGAACAACAGGACCAGCCCATGCCCACTCCACCATCATCACTGCCAGGCCAAGAGACCACTGAAGAGGCCGAGACTGAAACGGAAAATGAGTCTGAGTTCACCCACCAAACGGAAGCTACATAACAAACTGACCACGCCGAGCAACATGAAGAAAAGGAAGCTGAACCAACACCATAATAGACAGTCGAGGAAACTCACAAGCCGACAGATGAAACTGATAAAGAAGAAGATAAAGAAAAGGAGCAAACCACTACACATGAGGAAGAAACCGACGTTGAGAAGGAAGGAAGGCCTACAATTGAAGAAACTGTAAGGGTTGAGATCACACAGCTTGTCTCCACTCAGCCAAAAACTGTTGAGGTTTTAAAACCTCAGGATGGATAGGAAGCAACCATCTCTATAAAGACACCAACAATAATGACACAACAAGAAGCAACACAAGAGGCTGTCGGCCCATCTCAACTTGCAAGGCAAGAAGAATGGAAGTCCAATGATGAAGTCATTCTACAAGTGAACGCGTATGCAAGGCAAATGCAGATCATGACGGAGAAACTCCGCTCAGCAGCCTTTAACCGCAATACTAAAGCCAAAGAATTAGAACTGGTCAACGATGCTCTTCAAGGAGAGCTAGAAGACAGAATGGCTACAATTATTGATCTCCAAAATCAGGTACAAGAGCTAAAGACTGAAGTAGAACGACATCAGATAGCCAAGGACATCCAACAGAAGGAAATGGAGGAGTTGGGTGACCTCCTGACTAAGCTATCTGATGCCTGCAAGGTGAAAGATGAGCAGTTGATAGAAGTGACCAATGAATTTCTTACCACCTCTCTGTCAGCTCAAAAGATTCAAGTACAATTAGATGTAGCAAACACATCTCTTCAATATTCAAAACAAAGAATTAATGATCAGGTCACTTTCTTGCGGCAATTAAGAGAAAATCCACCCGTGACAGAAAATCCACCCGTGGTCTCGATCAAGGGAACAAATGAGGTGTATAAAGCACTTGAGAAGAAAAAGAAAAATTTAGAGCTGGAGTTGAAGCTGGAGCAGTCACAACACAGAGACCTGGCTGTTAAAGAATATGTCCATTGTGCTATGGGCGGCTGGACACTGACTACACTATGTTGTAAATATACTTTGGATAATAGTTCAGAAAAGAAGAAGAGAAGAGCAGCTCGTTGAATGGCTGCTGCAGGGTAACGATTGTGTGTGTGTGTCTCGATGTGTATTGGTGTGTGTGTGTGTAGTCTTCTTTCCTACCTTCTCCATCACCTGCGCACTCTACAAAGTGGTATCAGAGCTCAGTTTGAGGAGCTACAGTCAATACATAGGTTTTCGCAGCTCTGGAAAATAGCAAAAAAGAGAGGTTTCTTGGTCATAACTCCCTCACCCGAACTCGGAATACAGTGATCCAGGAGTCTATCTTTATGTTTTTGGGCGTTCCGGTTGCATTGGCATACTCAGATTTGCCAAAATCTGCAATTTTCTGCAGCAAACAGCCAGCTCACACAAGCATAGGAGATGTTCAATTTTGCACTCAGCAGTAGATTTACAGGTTACAGGTGAAGAATTCAGCATTTACATAGGTTTTGGAGAGCGACATAGAGCTTTTGCATCATGATATTGTGTTATCGAAGATTATGTTTGGTTGTTGTGGGTCCATTATGGACAGCCGCCTATGTAAGAAAGGTTGTGGGAAGAAGTTGAGGCGGTTATATTGTCAGATTGAGTACTTTGTGGTTATGTATGGATATGCGGTTAATGTATTTTGAAAAACTGCAGCCTTTGTGAGGGTCGAGTGAGGTTTTTTGAAGCCTTGCCTTGGGAGCTTTGGTACCTTGGCAAGGTGGATTAGGTACTGGAGCGAACCCCTGACTAGCCCCGCGAAAGACCTCATATGTCGTTTACGACTATGGGAAGAAGGTGGATGTATGGATATGTGGTACACGACAGCGTATGGATTGCATTTGCATACAGGTCCATGTGGACATTGTTTTAGAGTATTTATGCATAGTACTGAGTCAGTTTGTGGCAAAGTGAGTCAGTGGATTTTCCCTTGGCAGTGAGAGATTTTCTGTCAGTGTTTATGAGCACTTTGGTTGAGATTGTCACTTGAGATATTGTCCAAATACAAACGAAACTCTGCCGAAATTTTGTCAAAATCCTTTGGAAGAAATTGAGAGAGTGAAGATGGCAGAAAGTTCAACTCAAGTCACACAGATTGTTGGAGAGAAGCTGACCAGAGAGAACTACAGCATATGGTCTTACAGGATGGAGAACTTTATCATGGGCAAAGGTTTATGGGATTATATTACAGGTGAACAAGAGTGTCCCGAGGTTGGTTTGGAACCAAATAGAGAGAATGTTGAAGCACATAAAACATGTCAAGCAGGAGTAGAAGCTTACAAGAAGTGGATCGAGAATTCAAGGAAAGTGATGCATTGGATTTCACTATGCATTAGTGACTTCTTTATACCACATGTGAAGAAGGCTCAATCTCCAAAGGAAGCATGGGGATACTAGCAAGAATGAACAGCTCCAATACAGAACCACGAAAAGTTCACTTGAAGCAAAGGCTACATTGTGTATGGCGAGGAAATAGATCCATATCAGATTATGTGACAGAGATAAAGCAAATACAGAAAGATCTTGCGAGCATTAATGTTGAAGTTCCAGATGATGACTTAGTTTCAGTGACATTGAATGGTTTGGGACCGGAATACAAGTCATTGGATACATCTATATCTGTTCGAGGACACATGCCTGATTTTGAAGAGTTAGTAAACCTTTGTTTGCAAGAAGAGGTGAAGTTAGGCAAGTCAGGTCCTTCTACATCAAATAACAATTCCAGAGATCAGATTTTCTACTCTAGAGGTCGTGGAAACAATAGAGGTGGAAGAGGAAACTATGGTCGTGGAAACAATGTTGGAAGAGGTCAATGGCAAAACCAACAAAGTCAAAGTTACAATGATTATAGCCAAAGAGGCAGGGGGAGAGCCCGAACTCGTGGACGTGGAGGTGGACGATTTGTACATCCTCAAAGAGATGGATATTGTAACAGATGTGGCATTTATGGTCACTTTGAAAGAGAATGTTACACAAGGCTAAATCAAAATCGTGATCGTGGTGGAAGAGGCCGAGGTTATGGCAGACATGGAGGAAACTTTGGTGGATACAATCCTCATGATCAAAATATATATGACAATAGGTTGAGTGGACATTTATTTCCTATGGAGCATGTTGTTGGAAGCATGGTGGAGCCACATCATACAGATGATTGGTATTTAGATAGTGGTGCCACAAATCATATGACATATCATGGTGAATGGTTTGACAGAAAAGAGAAGTTAGAAGAGGATGAGTTTGTCGCTACAGGTGATGATACTATGCATTGGATTACACATGTTGGTTCAGTTCCATTGCTAGAAAAAGACGGGACATACAACACATTGGGAGATGTTCTATATGTGCCTTCAATCACAAAGAATTTAGCATCAGTTGGACAGATGACAGATCAATGGTTGCAAGTCCGTTTTAATCGTTATGGCTGCTTCATAGAGGAGTTTCACAACGGCAGACCAGGCAAGATATTGGCACGTGGAAGAAAGAAAGGTCGCTTGTTCTCATTGGAAGCTGGAGATCCATGTTTACACAGTGGTATGTATGCAAACAAATCAGCCACTCAAGATGATTGGGTAGAGTTATGGCATAAGAGGATTGGTCATGTCAATTTTAGAAGACTAAAGCATATGCAATCAAATCAAATTGTACGTGGATTACCAAAGTTTGGCAGATTGAATTTTGATCATGTTTGTGAAGCTTGTCAATTTGGAAAGCAATCTCGTTTACCATTTCCAAAGAGGGGGAGAATTAGCCAAAGTCCTTTGGAAATTGTTCATTCAGATATTTGGGGACCTTGTGATCATGCTACACCAAATGGTTGTCGATATTTTATCACATTTACAGAATGATTACAGCAGAATGACATGGGTTTACTTTCTAAAGGCAAAGTCAGAGGCATTTGAGGTATTCTTGGAGTTCAAAGTTATGGTTGAAAAAGAAAATGGTTGTCAAATTAAATGCCTACGTACAGATGGAGGGGGAGAGTACATGTCACACAATTTTGATGATTACTTACGTGAACAAGGCATAAGAAGACAGATTACTTGCAGATACACACCACAACAAAATGGAGTTGATGAGAGAAAGAATAGAGTCATAGCAGAGATTGCAAGAGCCATGATGAATGAGGTGAATATGCCATTAACATATTGGGATGAAGCAGTTCATACAGCAGTACACATTATGAATCGAACACCAACAGCTGCCATTCATGAAATTTCACCTTATGAGAGACTTTATGGGATCAAGCCAACAGTTTCCTACATGAAAGTTTTTGGATGTGTTTGCTATGTTCATGTGCCAAATGAAGCAAGAAAGAAGATGGAGCCAAAGGCAATGAAGTGTATATTCTTGGGCTACTCAGTTGAAAAGAAAGGTTACAAGTGCTATGATCCTACGACAAGACAAGTTTATGTCAGTAGAGATGTCAGATTTTGTGAGCATGAACCATGGTATAAACCAAAGCCAGTGATGATAGAAGATGAGTATGAAGAGCAAGAGAATGTGCATCATGTTGTTGATAAGCCAGGACCATCAACAAGAACTATTTCAGGACCACATATGGCAGAGGAGAGTACAGGAAGTGTCAACCCATGGAGTGGTCGTTTGCGAGATAAGAAGCAAGACGAGAAAGGCAAGAAGAAAGTGGTTGAAGAGAGTTCTGGAGATGAAAGCCTCGATGAAGAGCATGGTTTACCACATTTGAGGACACCTGGCAGTAAGCATATTGAGAAATATGTACCCCCATATGCAAGAGTTGAAGAGAAGAGTGCACCACAGTTGAGAAGATCAGAGAGGGTGCGTTATCCAGTTGATAGATTGACATACAACGGTTACATGCGTACACATTATGCATACATGGTTTCACGTGTGCAACATAAAGAGCCTACATGTTTTCAAGAGGCAATTGGAAAATCAGAATGGGAGTCAGCTATGGATGATGAGATGGATGCTCTTGTGAAGAATGACACTTGGGATTTGGTTCTCTTGCCAAGTGGAAAGAAAGCAATTGGTTCAAAATGGGTATACAAAGTCAAGTGCAAGTCAGATGGTAGTGTGGAAAGATACAAAGCGAGGCTTGTTGCTAAAGGTTATGCACAAACAAAAGGTCTTGATTATGATGAGACATTTAGTCCAGTTTCAAAGATGGCAACAGTCAGATTGGTGATACCAATGGCAAGTATGTTCGGTTGGAAGTTACGGAAAATGGATGTGGATAATGCATTCTTGAATGGTGACTTGGAAGAAGAAGTTTATATGATACAGCCAGAGGGTTATCAACATCTAGAGTTTCCATATTATGTGTGTAAGTTGAAGAAAGCATTGTATGGTTTGAAGCAAGCATCTAGAGCTTGGTGTGAAAAGATAACCAGATTCTTGAAGAAGATTGGATTTAAACAATCTACTGCTGATCACTCATTATTTTTGAAGCATGTTGATGGAGAGATCGTCGTTATTGTTATCTATGTTGATGACTTGATTCTCACTGGAAGTCATGCTGAGCAAATTTTGCATGTCAAGAAGAGTTTGTTGAGAGAATTCAACATGAAGGACCTTGGTGGGTTGAGATATTTCTTGGGAATTGAAATTGTCAATACTTTATCAGGAATTTGGATGATACAAAGACAATACGCGTTGGATATGCTTGAGAAGTATGGAATGACAGCGTGCAAACCTGTTGATACACCTCTTGATCAAAATGTGAAGTTGTTTGATGATGGACATTACATTGAGGATGTCACTATGTATCGCAAGATGGTTGGAAGCCTTATTTACTTGACAATAACAAGGCCAGATTTGAGTTATGTAGTGGGTGTTGTGAGTCAATTCATGCAAAATCCATGTAAAAGTCATCTTGATGCAGTGAGACGGATTATGAGATATGTGAAAGCCACTGTCAGTTATGGAATGTTTTATGAAAAGAATGGGAAGCTTTGTCTTTATGGTTACACAGATGCAGATTGGGCAGGAGATTTTATGGATAGAAGATCTACAAGTGGTTATGCATTTTCCATTGGCAATGGCATGATAAGTTGGAGTAGCAAGAAGCAATCAACTGTAGCATTATCAAGTACAGAAGCTGAATATTGTGGAGCAGCTTTGGCAGCATGTGAAGAGTCATGTTTGAGAGTGATTATGGTAGAATTTGGTTTTGACTATCTTGACAGTGTCATTATATATTGTGACAATATTAGCAGCATCATGTTGGCAAAGAATCCAGTCTACCATGCTCGCACTAAACACATTGAGGTACATTATCACTTCATTAGAGAAAAAGTTTTGGCAAATGAGATTGATTTGGTGTATGTGAAGACAAATGATCAAGTTGCGGATATATTCACAAAAGCTCTTGGAAAGGAGAAGTTTTGCTACTTTCGTGAAGCATTGGGAATCCATCATATGCAAGCTCACTCTGAGCTTGAGGGGGAGTGTTAAAGAATATGATGTTAAAGAATATGTCCATTGTGCTATGGGCGGCTGGACACTGACTACACTATGTTGTAAATATACTTTGGATAATAGTTCAGAAAAGAAGAAGAGAAGAGCAGCTCGTTGAATGGCTGTTGCAGGGTAACGATTGTGTGTGTGTGTCTCGATGTGTGTTGGTGTGTGTGTGTAGTCTTCTTTCCTACCTTCTCCATCACCTGCGCACTCTACACTGGCGCTCATGCGGGTCCAAAGAGAGGAGGAGCTCCTTAAAGAGATTGCAGAATTGAAAAGAGTAAACCAACTCCTTAGAGATGGAAAGCCAGATATACAGGAGGAGGCAGGCACTTCAGAGCTGTCCCAAGTGGAAATCCCCTCGGTCTCATTTGCTGACTTTGAGACGCAGTCTAGAGCAGAGCGGAGTGGGGAAGAAGATTTTCAAATCCAAATTACAGAGGAAGACATAGTGCCGATGGTCCAACTGTCAAAGGTTGAGGAAGATGCACTAAAGGAGAAGATCGTCTTGGAGGTAGATGAGCAGTGGAAGGCAACTATGGATTGGGAGTTGAGAGTTCTACACTCTGTCAACGTCATACAACTCACTCCCAATCAAATCAATGCTCAATGGCACCAACAATCCCTACCATACCCTCTCATTAAGGTTGAACTCTTATATATAAAGGAAAGATTATACAGAGATATGCAAGAAAATGGCGCAGATAACCCAAGATACTTGATTCTGTTCACGAGAGCACCTGCGGCCATACAGAAAGATCCAACATTTTGTCCTGTACCTCGAGTAAGGACATGGCAAGCACACGAAGCACTGCAGAAGAAGAGGCCAACATGGCTAAACTTTCCCAAGCTGCCAGCTCCAAAGAGAGGCCAAGCAACAGAATAATACATGGTGAAAACCCTAACGGGCGCTATGACATTCTTCAAAAGTCTTCCAGATCTCTCCTGCGCAATGCTATACAAAATTTGTAGGATGTTACTTACTTGCATACAAGTCTGTAATGATCCTGAGCAGACAGGAGCCCCATGGATCTCATTTTTGGAAGGAAACAAAGGCCTCTTCTATGATCTAAGTGGGCAGCGCTCAAAGGAAGTTCTTTATGGCTTTTACACCCGATGTATGTTTCTGCCCTCGCACAATATGCTAGCTTTTGAGGAAGCCTTCTACACTGGCTTTTTCACCTGGCGAACGAAGATATTTGCGCCGGGGTGATAAGCAACCTCACAACCAGATTTGTGGGCTACTCGGCAGTAGAACTCAAAAACAAAGTCACTATCCAGTTTTTGCAAGTGCCAGAAAAAGAACACAAAATCAGATATAAAAAAGCAATGGAAGCACTGAAGGACCGCCTTGCCCGCCGTCAACCCGAAGATTACTTCAGCCCATAAAGCTGTATCAAGGGAATTTACACATTCAAATAAAAAACTAAGCATAGGCGAGGTATTGGGGCATCATTGCTAAGCATTTAGATGCATTCTGGGTCGAAAACGACTAGGTCAAAAATCCACTACTGTTAATAATCGCGATTTTGGAACTTGACCTAAAGTGGGATTTGAGGCCATATGTATGTGTGCTTAGGTCTTATAAACTTGTCCTAGAAGTTTCGTTGCATTTGGATGTCATTTGATGCTGTAACGAATGTGATTTGCTTGTCGATGAGCGATTGGCTTTTGGTGATTTCAGTCACTTGAGTGTAGCTTGAATTAGATGCAAGTTGTTAGTTGTTTTCCAAGAGATTGACAACCTCTTGTAGCCTCTATGCACTAGTCGAGTCAGCTTTGTCTCATGGTTTGACAAATTAATCGTGGTTCTTGCTAATACTGCAATAAGATAGGATGGTGAGGTTAGACATGCGTCCCACAACAATCATACAACCAGGTTGGCATTTCCTCCTTGTAGCCAACACTTTCGATGTGATTCAATATCTTTTCGTTACAAAATATATACACTAATTTTCTCACTATGTCTACTAATAGTCTGTTGCGAATAGTGTTGTGAACATACTTGTACATACTCTAGTTTCTCACTGAACTTGAGTTTGCTGCACATTGTGCTAGTACTTTCATTGCAAGGGGACGTAAGATAGAGTAATTCTCTCCACCATTCATCATCCACCACTTCCATGCAGGTTGCTGTTTTGCCATTACCTGTACAAAATCATTTGCAAAAGGACCTTAAATGCACTCATTTCTTTGATGCAATCAATTTGGTCTTGAACGTTGGAGTAGAACGTGTTGACCAGGTGATAGAAATCGCTTACCACCTGTGTATTGGACATCAGATCTAAACTCCAATACTCTGGATTGATCATGTAAGAAACACTATGGAGTGGACTATGAGCACTCTTCCACCTTGCATGAAAATACTTGGCCAAATTTTTTTGCTGTTTGCCAGAGAATGGTAGTCGCCACTCCTTCTCTACTATAGACTCTCTCAGCTCTTCGAGATTTTCAAGACTCTGTTGGACTGACCACCATGTCATCCACACTTTGCCCAAGTTTGGCACCCTTTGATCAAGATTTCAGATCGTGAACATAATGGGCATCATTACATGGTATGCATCCATTACACTTCTCCACCAAGCAGCTTTGTTTACATTGCCACGTAGACATGTAATTTTATCTTTCACTTTTTCTTTCTGCTCAAGCTGCCATTCATCAAAGGCCGCGCAATTGAATGTGTCAATCACAACGCATATATTATGGAGAAGTGATTCCAAGGTATAAAAGTGTGTGCGAACCGAGTTTCAGCAGGAAGTTTCAACATCACTGACATGCACATCCTATACAAATCGAGCACTCTTTGTTGTTTCAAGATAAATTTCACAACCTGACGCTCTGTATCAATTATTTTGGTGAACCATGTGGTTTCTTCGCTAGTGTACCAATCTTTCAGCACCAAGTTTAAACTGTTCGTATTACAACCATTGGCAAAAATGTGTGGAAAGCACTTCTTTATTAATTTACTAGCGTTTTTATAAGTCTTTGTGTTGTCCATGACTACTTGAACGACATGTTCAACACCAATTTCTTTAATTACATCAAGATCTCAGAAATGTATTTGCCACTTTTAATTGCACCAGAACTATCAATCACCTTTATAAACGTTTCTCCCCTTGGACAAACCAATGTTACATTGATCAGCGGTCTTCTCTGAACATTTGACCAGCCATCACTGACAATCGTACATCCTGCAAGCGAAATATTCCCAAGTATTACTTTTCCAACACGCTCTTTGACTTCGATGTAACATTTGTCCAAGAAAACATTTTGTATTGTGTGATAAGAAGGAGCTTAAAATCCTGGACCAAACTCACCGATTTTCTTCCAAGCAGTCTTTCAATGATTGCTGTCTACCATGACCAAAGCACTTCCAGTAAAGATTATTGCTTTGGCAAGTGTAGTTTGTGCTTCTTTTAGAGACTACACTTGAAAGCTTTGATGTAATGATTTTTGACGCATTTGACTAAGTCCACCTTCATTGTGATGCTTAAAAGGAACACTGCCTAGAATTTTGTCTCCCTGCGTAGGTTGTTCTCCAAGGTTAGTTGGCGTCACTACAGGATCTATGGAGTTAATATTTGGCTCTGAGAACTCTTGACTCGAAGACTCAGAGCTATATATCTATTATCTCTTGCCACCCTTTTTGGCAAGCTCTTCTCTCCAACTCTTTGCA
The DNA here is from genome assembly GCF_014529385.1 of Adiantum capillus-veneris. Classification (NCBI taxonomy): domain Eukaryota; kingdom Viridiplantae; phylum Streptophyta; class Polypodiopsida; order Polypodiales; family Pteridaceae; genus Adiantum; species Adiantum capillus-veneris. Next base: position 45,266,261 of record NC_140960.1, read on the forward strand.
ACTGCAGGTGCCTGAGAATGTTCACATTACTTACACCTCTTTTTAACGCTACCCAGAAAATGATCCCTAATATGTGGTGCACTGCCTGATTTTTTTGTGTGACAAAATTTACATTGCCATTCCATATATCGGCCGCATATGTTGTGAGCATAATTCCCACTCTTTGCCAGGAGCTTTTTTATTCTTTGCCTTTTTTGTGCCACTTGTGCCCACATTTTGCTCCATTGCTTTTAAATTAAAAGTGAAGACAAAAGAACCAAATGTTCAATTTTTGAAACATTTTTCTTATTTTCAATATATATTAAAATTTAAAAACCATCCAATATGAAAGTAACCATGATGCACAATATGAGATTTTCAGTGCACGCTAGTCAATCCACATATCGATCACCTATATTGTGAGCAAACATACACATTGCAATACAATCTATGCACGGAACAATAACTAAAACAATGCTATGAATCTCTCTGCAATTATTCTTATAATGATTATTTATATGTCCACTTTGATTTGCAAACAATAAGACACATCTAATTTCAATTGCTACAAAAAACAAATGAAAGCAATAAAATATGTGATTGGTCATTCCATGCACTAATAATCTATCATAAGACATAATGTAAAATCTTCACTGAGGACTTGTTCTTCTCACCATGGTCTTCAGCTTTCTCTTTATCTTTTTCTGCTTTCCATTCTTTGCAGTCTCTTTTCATGTGACCCTTCTTGCCACAATGGTAGCATTCTATGTCACTCTTGCCTTTAGCACTGCGGGACTTGCTACGAGACTGATTCCTCTTTCCACCTTTGTACTTTTCTTTGGTCCTTCCCCTGACAACTAAGGCTGTTCCTTTGCCTTTGTCCATTGTCTTTCTATTGGTTTCTTCAGTAAGCAGACTTCCTTCTACACCTGTTATGTTCAAACCATCTGGAGGTGCAGAATTACTCAAAGCTGTGCGAAAAGTGTCCCAACTTTCCGGCAATGTGATCAACAGGAACATAGCTCTAACAGGTTCATCAAACTTGACACCTTGAGCTGACAACTGACTATAGATTGTGTTGAATTCATTCAGATGATTGGACATAGGTGTCCCTTCTTTCATGTTCAAGTCAACAAGCTTCTTAAGCTAGTATACCTGTGAAGCTGCACTCTGCTTCTCATAAAGATCACTCAACTTTAACCATGCTTGATAAGCCGACATCTCGTCTGCTACATTGAAGTAAACGCTTTCTACCAAAGTCAGCATAATGGTAGAAAGTGCCAATTCATCCATTTCGCTCCATTCATCTTCGTCCATATCTTCTGGTTTTATCCCCTTGAGCTTTATAGGTTTTATCTGCTTCTTTTGTACCAACACGTGCCAAATCTGCTTCTTCCACAATGGGAAATTGGTTCCATCCAGCTTCTTGATATTGTAAAGAGCAGTGTCCTGTGATCCAGCCATAGCTACGCTTCACAGTGGTTTACTTTCCTGGGAAAAATTCGGCAGAGTTTCCCCTGTAAATTGACCTCTGAACCAATATCAACCTGTCAAATGAACCAAGAAAGCTTCAGATTCTGCATAAATTTTGGCAGAGTCTCCTTTGTAAAATGGATCTGGTGTACTAAAAAAACAGACCAAAAAACAGCTCAAAAAACACTGTCTCTCTGACATTGTAAGCTGCGGGTGAACCTGTCCTGCACCTGTACTGTCTCTCATTGTCCTGTCACTGTCCTGTAAGCATAGACTGTGACAATGCCTCAACGGCAGTAAAGCAAAGATGCAATCCCAACTGTCTAACTCACAGTCAATACATCCTAGCTGCCTATCTAAGGGTGCTCGAGGGATTGCTCCAAGACCTGTATCACCGAAAGGATCTCAACATTCGAGAATCCCCCAGCTCAATAAAACCTCACTCGACCCTCAACAAAGGCTGCAGTAAATCTGACAGTACATACACTTCCCACAAAGTCATACATCCACAAATTTCTCACTGTATGCTGTAACCGCTGCGGCGGTTGTTTGCTGCGTGACTCACAGCCAGCAAACCCTCAACAGACATACATCATCTCTGACAATACATCCCATGTGGAAGTACCTGCAATGTCAGGATGAAATCTGGAATATCAAGCAACAAACACAAGCTACCTGATGAACTAGTGGATGTCGCCTACAGTCTGTGTGTAGATGCGCCCGTGTCGTATGTGACCCGCCTCCAAGAACTGTGAGCCGTCCTTCGATGTGTAGACAGCCACATATCAACACTCTGGGAGTGTCGATATCCTCAGCACCTGCAGTCGTAGGCCAAAAACCCCAAATTTGCAGAGTCGGATCTGCACCCGCCGAGACCACGTAGTCGAAAATGGCCTGCGCAGACCTTTGTCGAAGCCGAACGGTGACCGAGATGATCTCAGAATGAAATTCTGAGCACACCGGGCCTTCGGGCATGCCCACGAGATTTGGGGCCGTGTCTTCGCCTGTCGAATTTCACTCCAATCTGAGCTGGTGACTCTAGCCTCCTGCAGTGCTTCCCCGAGCCTCGATCTGAGCTGTGATACCAGTTGAAGGAGTACGAGCGGAAGTGCGACGCGAGAGAGAGTGCGAGAAGAAGAGCACGACGATATGGTGAACTCGCTCTACTATAATGTGTAGAGCATAGTGAGTTCTTATTAGGTTTTTACAAAAGAATATGTGTACATACCTGGCGGCCCGCCCACTTACCTGGGCGACCACATTGGGCTTTATACCCCAACACTCCCAACTTTTCCACCTCTCACTGAATGGACATTCAATCGTCAAACCCTCAATTCCTGTTAACTTCATACAATGCATACTAGGTCCACAAACCTTGTTGAGCTCCAAAAACTCCTCGATGGCACATTTTCCAAAGCTATCAAACCACCTCAAAACTAGTCCCCCCATCAAGACCTCAAACACTTGTATCCTGGCATCTGTGATTTTTATTGACAATTTGAAAAAGCCGATAGGCTCCATAGAACAAGCTCTACGTTTTTGTCACTTCAATCTGCCTTTGACCACTTGTTCCCATCTGCCTTGGTTGTCTCAAATTTTCAATGCACTCCAACTTCAGACGTCAATACCACTGGGGTTGGCAAGTGAAGATTGTATGAATCATTGGTTTTGTGCTTGAAAAGGTAGAGCTTGAACTTCTAAGTGAACTGGTCCAGATGGCTCATTAAACAGAACATTCAAAAGGTTGGGTCCCTTTTGGGCGAGGGACCAATCCCTTGCAGGCCACCATGTTAGCAGCCATACAGCACCGCCCGTCGGCCCTAAATGCCGCTGCAATGCAACAAGGTAGCTAAAATTTCCATTGCAGCTTCCACGTGCGTCGGTGCGACACCAGAGCTTCCAACACGCAGTGCTCATCTGAGGACGCCATGGCCAAGCATGAGAGCTTTCGCTCTCTCCATTGGATACCCACAAAAAGGCACATGGTGTAGCCCATATACACTACCACTCATTCTCAACCACCCGCATGTGGGTTATGTCCGTCCTACCACATGGAATGCGCTAGGTTGAAAAACACCTTCAATACTACCCCTTTGGAAAAACCCTCCTTTGTACGATATTCAATTTTCTTCCATCTCCCACTCATTGAGCCCACTTCCGAGCCATAAAGACCATCCACCAAAACTTTAGATCATCGACCTCAAGCCGCATAAATCTTGCCGGGTTTTGAGACTCCCAACCCCGCCATCTGAGGCCGCAAAAAATGAGGAAAAGATCTGGTACCTACACTCTGGTAACAACTCCCAACTTTGACTTGCCACCTCTCATTGAATGGACATTCAATTGTCAAACCCTCAATTCCTGTTAACTTCATACAATGCATACTAGGTCCACAAACCTTGTTGAGCTCCAAAAACTCCTTGATGGCACATTTTCCAAAGCTATCAAACCACCTCAAAACTAGTCCCCCCATCAAGACCTCAAACACTTGTATCCTGGCATCTGTGATTTTTATTGACAATTTGAAAAAGCCGATAGGCTCCATAGAACAAGCTCTACGCTTTTGTCACTTCATTATGCCTTTGACCACTTGTTCCCATCTGCCTTGGTTGTCTCAAATTTTCAATGCACTCCAACTTCAGACGTCAATACCACTGGGGTTGGCAAGTGAAGATTGTATGAATCATTGGTTTTGTGCTTGAAAAGGTAGAGCTTGAACTTCTAAGTGAACTGGTCCAGATGGCTCATTAAACAGAACATTCAAAAGGTTGGGTCCCTTTTGGGCGAGGGACCAGTCCCTTGCAGGCCACCATGTTAGCAGCCATACAGCACCGCCCGTCGGCCCTAAATGCCGCTGCAATGCAACAAGGTAGCTAAAATCGCCATTGCAGCCACCACATGCGTCGGTGCGACACCGGAGCTTCCAACACGTAGTGCTCATCTGAGGACACCATGGCCAAGCATGAGAGCTTTCACACACCTTCAATACTACCCCTTTGGAAAAACCCTCCTTTGTACCATATTCAAATTGCTTCCATATCCCACTCATTGAGCCCACTTCCGAGCCATAAATACCGTCCACCAAAACTTTAGATCATTGACCTCAAGCCGCATAACTCTTGCCGGGTTTTGAGACTCCCAACCCCGCCATTCGAGGCCGCAAAAACTGAGGAAAAGATCTGGTACCTACACTCTGGCAACAACTCCCAACTTTGACTTGCCACCTCTCACTGAATGGACATTCAATCGTCAAACCGTCAATTCCTGTTAACTTCATACAATGCATACTAGGTCCACAAACCTTGTTGAGCTCCAAAAACTCCTCGATGGCACATTTTCCAAATCTGTCAAACCGGCTCAGAACTAGTCCCCCCATCAAGACCTCAAACACTTGTATCCTGGCATATGCGATTTTGATTGACAATTTGAAAAAACTGATAGGCTCCATAGAACAAGCTCTATGCTTTAGTTACTTCAATGTGCCTCGGCTGTCTCAGATTTTCAATGCACTCCAACTTTAGACGCCAATACCATGGGGTTCTGTTTAATGAGCCATCTGGACCAGTTCACTTAGAAGTTCAAGCTCTACCTTTTCAAGCAAAAAACCATCCCTTCGTACAATCTTCACTTGCCAACCCAATTGGACCACTTTGAAGCACGTTTGGTAAAAAAAAAACCCACATAATGCATACATTCCTATCAATTTGATGCCATAAGCAGTTCTAACATAGATCATAGATTTGTGAAAGTTCAATAATACAAGCAAAAAATTGTTTTTCATCTCGTTCTTGCAAAGCGGCATGCCATCCACCCCCTCTAAACCTGGACTTCCTTTGGTATGTGCCAATCTTTAGAGGTTTTCCAATGCAACATCTTCTTCAAAAGTCACATCCTCATCATCTAAATCCTTATCTTAGTCCACATTGAAGTCTTTATCTTCAATTTGAAGCTCTTTTTTTCTCCTTTTATATAGCTTGACATGCTTACTTGCAATTGGGAGTTTCAACTCGGCACCATCCATCTCACATAACTTGTAGGTAGTATTAGGAAAATCACGTTTAACCACATATGGGCCAAACCACCACTTAACCATCTTCACATAACTGTATACTGGTTGTCCACACTGCTATCATAAACAAGAACCCAATCCCCTTCTAGAATAGCACATGGCCGTAGCCTATGCCGTTTATCAAAAGCCTCCTTGTTTTTCAAACGAGGACTCCTCAATAGAATTTTCCTTTGCACCTTCAACATCTTTGCTTCTCCTCTCTAGCTGTCAGATCCTTACAGCAAGCAAATCTTCTCTACTCATTTCTATATCCCAAGGCAATATATTCCATGTAGTCACTGCCTCTTCTAGAGGTATACTATGCTTTTGTCCATACATAAGCTCTGATGGCATGAAACCTATAACTGAGCTGTGTGTAGTACGGTCCGCCCACAAAGCATAAGGAGGTTCGAGGCTAATCACCAATATGACCTTACATGATTTAGCAAATGCCTTGAAAATAGGAGGTTCCCTCTTTCACTTTTTCCATTCCCTTCTAGATTGTATGCATTAGTGAGTGTTAATTTGACACCCATACGAGCAAAAAAGTCTCTGGCTTTGTCAACATCCAGCTCTCCTCTATCTGCAATAATTCTTCCAACAGAACCATATCTACATAGTATTACATCTTCAAGCAAAAACTGTTACCATATACATGTGGTAGTGATGTGTGTGAACACACTAGGACCGCAGGGGCATTTTTTCCCTCTTTAGGAGGTTTTTCCCCCCGTGCATTGTAGATACGCCCATCACTCTAGGGCTATCTATCTTTTCATTGCACACCAAGTAATACACTCTCTATTGTGTGCCTTGAGCTTCCTTTGTCTTCTCCAAGCTGTGTGTGTTTCTCTGCAACCCTAATTCCAACAATTGGTATCAGAGCAAGTCACGTCCTCCTGGGCTTAGTCGCCAGCTGCTCCAGCACACGCTTGCTCACTTTCTCCGATTTCAGTGAGCTTTGGTGAGCGTTCACAGGTCGACAAATATTTTGGGTAAGCTTGTAGAGCTTGGTCTGCTCAAATTTTTGATTTGGGCTCATTTCGGCCTCCGTTTCCACTACAGGCAGCACTGCACAGGCTATTTCATCATTTTGTGCAGAATTTCAGTCAGTGCCGTTTTCTGTATAACAGGTGCCTTATAGTCTTCTACGGTTTGTGCTATATAGCACATGTTGTTCCCGCTCTGTTTCTCCTATTTTCGGGCAATTTTCACATCAGGTGCAACATTTGCCATGGCTGACAACAACAACACATATGTGTTCAAGATGTTTGCTGCTGAGGACACGTTGGATGGGGACAACTACCCTATGTGGGCTTATATGATGCAACATGTTCTTGTGTCAAAGGGTGTCTGGAACATTGTGCAGGGCATTGATGTACGTCCTGGTTCTGAGGATGTAGGCGATGTTGAGGATGTTGCAGGTCTTGCTGCAAGGATTGTAGCTGTTAGAGTTGTTTTGCCTATGGTAGAACAAGCTCGTTGGGATGTTAAGGATGCAAAGGCTCATGCATTGATTGCGTTGTCTGTGAAGCGCACCATTGTTCCTCACATCCGTTCAGTAAAATCTGCAAAACAGGCTTGGGATATTCTAGCAGGTCTTTATGCAAGCCGCAATGAGGCTAAAATTGCTTTGCTGCGTAAAGAGCTGGAGTCGAAGATTATGCATGAGGAAGATGATATGGACACTTTCCTTGCTAGTGTCAAGGATATCAATGAGCAACTTATTTCTGCAGGTGAAGTCATTTCAGACAGTTCCCTTGTGCAGACTGTTCTTGATGCCTTACCAGATTCCTACCAGACTTTTGCTAGTACTTGGAGACTTATGACCCAAGGAAATCCATAAGTTGTCAAGTTTGATGCATTATGCACATTGCTATTGCAAGAGTCACTTTCTAGAAAAAACAGGACTAGGCAGTGTGTAGTTGAACAGGCTTTTATTGCTTTTCAAAGAAAGGGTGGTAACAGCAATGCAACCACTTCTTATGGTTCTGTTGCGAGTGGCAAAAATTATTTTCCTAATGCTTCTGCTGGCAGCAATTCCTCTGGAAATTCTGGTGATAAGGGCAAAAAGAAGATGCGTTGTCATTATTGTAAAGCCAATGATCACTTGATCAAGTCGTGTCCAAAGTTGAAGGCCAAAGAGGCTAAGAAGAAAGAGGGTGGTTCCACTGCAAATGCTGGTTCCACTACAAATGCAGCCATTGTTGAGTCTTCTGTGAAAGGAGATTGTAATGCTGATGTTGATGCAGAATGGGCTTTTAGCGTAGAGTGCACTTACAATCCTGTTGTCCATGATGCATGCTTGTCAGTTGCTGCAGATTCACATGTGTGGTATTTTGACAGTGGTGCTACAAAGCACATTACCTCACATCGTGAATTGTTTACCTCTCTCGAGTCTGTCCCTCATGGGAATTCAGTCACTTGTGCCAACAACGCCTCTTATCCAGTTCAGGGAGTTGGAAAGATTGTGCTCAATGCTGCTAATGGCAGTTCCTTCACACTTGTTGATGCACTTTATGTACCTGGGATCAAGAAGAATCTCTTGTCTGTATCCGCACTTGCTAGACTTGGACTTGTAGTCAAATTTGTGGATGACAGATGTACAATTCATGATCTCAGTTTTGGTGATGAAATTGTTGCATCTGGGCTTTTGTGTCGTGGGCTGTATAAGCTCACTTTGTATGACAAGTGTGGACAAAATTTTGCAAATGCTGTTGCAGATTCAAGGGTTATTTCAGATGCAAAACTTTGGCATGCACGTTTTGGTCATCTGAATTTTGCCAGTTTGTTGCGTTTGCAGAAATCTGATATGGTTGCTTCTTTGCCGCCTCTTGAAGCACCTGTCAAACATGTTTGTGAAGGCTGTATTTTGGGTAAGATGCAGCGTTCTAAATTTCCAAAGGATGGTTCAGTTTGGGCCACATGCAGGTTGCAGCTTGTGCATAGTGATGTTTGTGGGCCCATGCAAACTCCGTCCTTGGGCAATTACCTGTACTTCGTGACTTTCATTGATGATTACTCCAGGCATGCATGGGTATTTCCGCTTAACGCGAAGTCCGAAGTTTTTAGGTGCTTCAAACAATTTCTGGCTATGGCTGAAAATGTCTCGAAATGTACTATGGGCACCCTCCGTTCCGATCGAGGGGGGGAGTATATGTCTCATGAATTTAATGCATTTCTAGCTAGTCGTGGGATAAAACACCAATGTACAGTGCCTTATACACCTTAGCAAAATGGTGTTGCTGAGAGGAAAAACAGGTCACTGACAGAAATGGCACGATGTATGGTCAAAAGTCAAGCTTTGCCGCATTCTTTTTGGCTTGAGGCCATCATGTGTGCCACCTATGTACTTAACAGGTGTCCTACGAAAGCTTTGCAATCTATTACTCCATATGAAGCATGGCATGATAGAAAGCCTTCTATTGAGCACATGCGTGTTTTTGGCTGTTTGGCATATGCTTTGGTGCCACAAGTGCAGCGCAGAAAATTGGATGATAAGGCTGTCAAATGTATTTTTGTTGGTTATAGTGCTGAAAGCAAAGGTTACAGGTTGTATCATCCACGAACAAAACGTATTCTGGTTTCTCGGGATGTAGTGTTTGTGGAAGATTCTGTTCAGCCCTTGCTGTCATGTACTAGAGATAGTAATGTAAGCTCACAGGACATTTATGACACTTTGTTGCCTCTTTTCAGTGGTGGAAATACGAATGTAAGTTCCAATGAGGCAAATGTACAGCCTATGGGGGTTTCTGAAAATGTTTTAGATCAGCCTATTACTGATGGAAATGTACATGATGTACTTGATGACGAAAGGGCTGAAAATGAGCAGGCTAGAGGTATGCCAAAATGGTTGGTGCACACTTTGCGTGACAGTAAATTGGATGCACCTTTGTCTAGTCGTACTCGTTCAGGCTCTCGCCATGCATCTTATGCATCAGATTGTTATGCTTTGGTTGTGTCTAGTTTACATGATGTTGAGGAGCCTCTGTCTTTTGATGAAGCATAGAATTCAGAAAATTGGATGGCTGCCATGCAATCAAAATATGATGCACTTATAGAGAATGACACATGGACTTTATGTGATTTGCCTCCTGGCAAAAAGGCCATTGGTACGAAGTGGGTTTACAAGTTGAAACGCAAGCCGGATGGTGAGATCGATCGCCATAAGGCTCGACTTGTTGCAAAGGGTTATGCACAGCAAAAAGGCATAGATTATGAAGAGACTTTTGCTCCCACTTTGTCGTATGACTACTGTGCGTTTTCTATGTGCATTGGCAGCTCATTTTGGTTGGGATGTACATCAATCAGACATTGTTACTGCTTTCTTGAATGGTGACATATTTGAGGAAGTTTATGTAACGCAGCCTCACGGTTTTGTCATAAAAGGACAAGAGGACAAAGTGTGCAAATGTAACAAGGCTTTGTATGGGTTGAAGCAATCTCCTCGTGCTTGGTATGAGAAAGCTGACACTCATTTGGTCAAACAAGGCTTTCATAACAGTCCAATAGAAAGCACATTATATGTAAAGCGTGAGGGTGATGTACTTCTCATTGTGGTTCTTTATGTTGATGATTTGCTGATCACTGGACCAAATGAGAGACATATTGCTGAATTTAAGGCTGATTTGAATGCTACTTTCAAGATGAAAGATTTGGGGTTGTTGCATCATTATTTGGGCATGCAGTTTCAGCAGTGTGATGGTGGTATTGCCTTGTGTCAGAAAAGTTACATAGAGACATTGCTATGTAAATTTGGACTTGAGGATTGCAAACCTATTGCCACTCCCATGGAAACAGGTTTGAAGTTGAGTCTACATGATGCTGGCGATATTGCTGATGTCACTCTTTACCAAACTGCTGTTGGTTGCCTCATTTATGTATGCAACACGAGTCCAGATATTCAGTTTACAGTCTCACAGGTCAGTAGATTTATGCATAGCCCAGGGTCTAAGCATTGGCAGGTTGTCAAGAGAATTTTCCGCTACCTTAGTGGCACTTTACATCTTGGCTTGTTTTATCCCAAGGGGGGATCATTGCCGCCAGACTTACATGCTTTTTCGGACTCAGATTGGGCTGGTTGTTTTGACACGCGAGTGTCCACAAGTGGTTTTTGTTTCATGCTTGGCAGTTCATGTATATCATGGTTGAGCAAGAAGCAACCTACTGTGGCCACTTCGAGTTGTGAGGCCGAGTACAGGGCAGTCTTCACAGCTACGGTTGAGTGTGTATGGCTCAATCGCCTTATGGCTGATTTGGGTGTTGGAAAAGACACTGCCAACTCTATCTACACTGGCAATCAGAGCGCATTGGCAATTGCAAGGAACCCAGTTTTTCATGCTCGCACAAAGCAGATTGAGGTGCATTACCACTATGTCAGGGAGAGGCTCTCAGCAGGAGAGATAAGCTTGGCTTATGTGCGTACACAGGACAACCTCGCAGATCTTTTCACAAAGGCATTGTCTCGTGAGAAGCTTGAAGCTTTCCGCAAAGCTTTGGGCTTACTCCCCTTTGTGGACTGATCATGTCCTTAGGGCATGGCACTTCCCTTTACTCATGTGCCAGCTCTCGTTCAGCGCATCACTCCAGGGGGGATTTGTTATCATATACATGTGGTAGTGATGTGTGTGAACACATCACTAGGACCGCCGGGGCATTTTTTCCCTCTTTAGGAGGTTTTTTCCCCCGTGCATTGTATATACGCCCATCACTCTAGGGCTATCTATCTTTTCATTGCACACCAGGTAATACACTCTCTATTGTGTGCCTTGAGCTTCCTTCATCTTCTCCAAGCTGTGTGTGTTTCTCTGCAACCCTAATTCCAACAAAAACTTGCATACCATGCTTGTAGCTTTGGTTCGCAAAGCCCTCCCTTCAACTTGGTTTGTCAAATCTTCCGTGGCAAGCACGATGTATCTCATTTTTCATAATCCTATGGGCATTGTAATCAAATTGACTACCCATTTAAAGTGCATGCACAATGGATACGTTGGATGTAATCCATTACAATGATTTACATTTGAGTACATTCGACGTACAATACAAGTTTCAACAAAGTGCTTCACATCGTTATACATTCCCTTCCACCAATATCGATCTTTGATTTTAGCAAAAGTGGTCCAAACTCCCATGTGTCCTTCCCATAGCGACTCATGGAATTCTCTAAGTACTTGAAGTTGTGTTACCTTATCACAAACAACCTGTTGAGGGGAATTAGGGAAAATTTGGACTCTCAAAGGGGCCCTATAAGGAGGTTTGACTTTGCCTCTCCACTCCAAAGTGGGCAACCCCATGAAGGACATAAAGACTTTGTCAAAACTCTATCAACCAACATATCATTGGAAAGATCTTAGAAAGTAGGTTCTAAATTTCCAAACTATGACAAATTTGGAGTTGATTTGTAGAAGTTATGGCCTCCCCACCAAAGCTAAAATGTGAGGAGAGATTCCATTTATAAGACGGAGTTGTCACATAAAAAAATAGAATCTTCTAGAATATAAAGAATCTGATGGCATGCTATATATCAATGGATAGATCTCGATGAGTACATTCTAAATCCAAAAGGTTCAATAAGTTTTTATTTCATTTGTAAATTTTTTACTGTGCGCTCATTTTGGACAAGAGGGAGAAAGTCAAAGTCCTTATAGGGCCCATTTGAGAGTTCAAAATTTCCCTAATGTTCCTCTTTGTTTCTTTGGATGCTTCCGTAGAAACCCATTCTATAAGAAATACCCATAAGCCTTCTTTTGGATACACTTAAACACTTGTTTAATCCAGTCCTCCTGCTTCTTAAGTGTACTCAAGTATTTCCCAATCTGCAACCATTCACCTTTATATTTTTCCTCTGCAAAAGATTATAATGCAAAAACCATATTTTTACATTCTACATGCAATTTTGAAGAGGTAAAGAACCTCAATCCCACATCTTCAACTTCAGAAATCATAGTCTCTTCGTCTTCAAATCTGGCCCTGGACAACATGTCAGCTATCGGATTATCCTTACATGCAATATGATGAAACTCGAGATTTAATGACTTAATATATGCTATCTATCGTAGCATGGCTATGTCCAATGTAGAACAACTTGTGATCATCCCAAGAAATGGTAAGCAATCTGTATCAACTATTACACAAGCACCAATAAAGTACTACTTGTCACACCTTAGGGTAGTCACTACACCCCAAAGTTTCCTTTTTACCTGCGGATATGCTCTCTGTGGAGCACTTAATACTTTGGCACCAAATCTTATGGCATACCTTTTCCCTTGCTCGTCATCTTGTCTAATAGCCCACCCAATAACTGTGGGACTCGTGTCAATCGTCATTATAATTGGCTTCTTGCTTGTGTAGTCGGCTTTCCTTAATGTAGGAGCCTCTTATAACATCTTCTTCAGTTTACAAACAACCTTCGAGTGTTCTTATTTCCAAACAAATTTATGTCCTTCCTGTGCAATTGGTATAAAACCTCTGCAACATGTGAAAAATGGGGTAACCATATTAAGTAAAAAACACATGCACCTAAAAATATTTGCCTTCTGTAATTGAATTGCATGTCTCCTTCATACTTTGAATATCATCCACTTTTACAGGGCTTGGTCTTCTACCAGATGGTCCACATAGGTGTCCCACAATCAAAACTCCTTTGACCTCGAACATAGACTTTTGGCATGAGAGTGTAAGGTTGACCTCTTCAAGCCTTGATAATATCCTATTACAATTAATAATATGGTTAGCCACAAACTGTCTGTACCCCCTCTTATCTTTGAATTTATTTTTTTCACCCTCTTCAGTTTATTCATCTTTTTCACCCTCTTCACACCCTTTTATCGGCACGTCGTCAATAAAAGGCATGGTGATCTGCGGAATGAAATCCCGTAGGACTTTGTTCATCCCATTCATCATGTGAGCAATTGAATTAGTTGCACCCTATGGAAATGTGCACATTCTTACTAATCTCAAAGGAGTACACATGGTTGTCAGCAGATCCCTGCTTTCTGTAGCCAATTGAAATTGATCATAACTTGAATACAAGTCTACCATGGAATAGATGGATCTACCTGAAAAAGCATATGAAAATCATCAACCACTGGACTTGTTCCTACATTTATGATAGTTACCTTGTTCAATGGTTGCATATCCTCTATAAACCTCAATGTACCATTCTTCTTGGGAAGTGTAAACCATCTGTTAGAGTAAGGAGCACAAGACGGCTCCAAAATGCCCATCTTAATCTTCTCATTTAACAAATCAACCAACTTAGGAAGATGAAATTTTGGAACAGGAATAGGTCATAGATTCCAAGGGAAGTGTGGAACAATGAATATCACCATAGGAGCCACAACACTAGGATCCACACAACCAATCTCACCTGGTTTGAAAGAAAAAGCCTTCCCATGCTTCTTTAACATTTCTTGAAAACATTGTATCTTTTCTTGCTTTAGAGAATCCGCATCACCAATCTTCAATTCTTGCAAAGTTTCTTCAATAAATAAATGCCCAGTTTACATGGATCTCGGAGTAAAGGCTATTGAGATGCTTTCTTCATAAATGTATCGCTCTCTTTTGGGAAGAAAATAGTCATAGGTCTGACCTTCTTTGCCACTGTTTTGTATTTTGTATTCACCTGAACCTCCTTTGCATTCAACCCTTCTTTGAATTGAAAAGGAAGTCATACATATCAAGAGAGTTTACCTTAACAATCTCAATTCAAGTTTGATCAATGGATTGCATGGCTGCATCCAAATCCCCCATTGTGTCGCCAAATGCATATTCTTCAAAAATCCCTGAAATTGCTTCATTTGGATCCAATATCTTACATTCCTAAAACATACATTGGGTATTGCAAACATGTTGCTTCTCCCATTTGCATGTCATTGAATTTCCTGTAAGATACTAAACCCTCTGAAGATAAACCAAGTAATCCTGAAGAGAAAGCCTCTCTATAAACGTTTGTTGGCAAGGACTTCTCCTTCAAAGCACCATCATAGTCTGACTTTATAATAGAACTTGGAAAAACTCTTGGAAACGCATGTTCTCTTTAAATTCTTTTGTTAACTTTGGCAATGGATGATCCCTTAAGGTGTCTCTGTTCTTGGCATGGTTTACACCAACAGTCAAAAATTGTACCGCTTTCTTACCATCACGAGTTCGGATCCTGCCATATGTAGATCCATCATCCAAACTTTTGTTTCCATTCACACCGAAATAATGTAAGTTTGTCCTAATATAAGTGGATAATTTGATTGCTCTTGCATAAAGAAATTTTGTTCATCACTTACATCCCCTATAGTTATTTTAACATTAGGACATGCACCATACAAAGCACCTGATTTTGCCTTGGCGGCTCGGATACACCACCCATGTTCTACATCAGTAGGCCGCTTCCCTTTCCAACATAAACTCTTTGACATAAGATTTACTTTTGAACCATGATCTACCAATGCAACAAAAGGCTCCTCCAAATTTCCTACCTTCACCAAAGTTTCAGTAGAGCCCTAACCCAATGATTTCATGTAAAATGGCTCCGAGATACGTCTTCATCATACTCCTCCTCGTGAAATCTGACATGCTTTACCCATCTTGGAAGTTCAATGTTGTCCACTATGCTTCCCCATTCATCAACCCCAAATTCTTCTTCATTAACACTACTCAAATAACTTCAATTTGTTCATAAATGCTCTGCACCCCTTGTGTCCTGGTTGGGTCATTTTTTAGGCCCCTATAATATTTGGCGCTTCCTTTTCATAAGATCAATGATGCTGTCATGAAATTCCCACTTTGCAATACCTAGGATTTCACCTAGGGTGAGCTCCACCCGACTGTTCAGAATCCGCTCCTCAAGTAACCTCTTCACATCAGTTGCCTGTTCAATATCAGATCTTAGTTTATATGATGGACCCCAAGCTTTTCCTGCCTTCTTGTCCTTCTCAGCTTCATCCATTGGGACATCGGGTGGAATAGGAGCCACACCTGAGCTAGATTCTTTTTCCTTTGATATTGCTGACCTAGTTGTCTTCTTCGAAGTTCCTTCTAGATCCTCTTCCCTTTTTCTCTTTTCTTCTACAAAAGACTCATTTTTTGAGACCTTGCTATATATGTGTATACTGAGAGAGAGAGTCTACACGATCCTCCCACACACAATAGTCTTTCTAATGTAGTTTCCCACTTGATCTAGCTGCTGTTGATATTCGACCTTTTCCTTTTGTGTCGTTGTCATAGCATATGGCCAAAAAGTTCCCTTTTTGTGAGAAACTTCAATAGGTTTTTCCTGTTATTTGCTTTCAATTTGCACTCCATAAGTCAATGCTTCAGCTACACTTGCATGATATTCCCGCAACATCTCTTCCATACTCTTGTTCATACCACCTTTCCCATATTTGGTCTCTAGAGGCAAACCTGTTTCTTGTAGGTGTATTAGCCCATCCTTCCAAAAAACCACGTCTTTATGCTTGGCTTTTGCAAATTTATCACACTCACTTTTGACATGATCAAGATTGTCACACCATATGCAATTTTGATTTCCACTTCCCCTGTGTGGACCGCCTTGTTTTGATTGAGATGTTGAGCCTTTTTCTTCAAGCTTCACAACTTTAAAATTGATGTTTAACTCCTAGATTCCCTTCACAAGCTCATCCATGAAGGACTCCTCTAGCTTTGGGGTCTTCTGGTTTAATAGAACAAGGATCTCTTCTTCTTTTCTTCCACATTTGTATTCATCCCAACTAACTTATCCAACCTTTTTTTGTCACTTCACCACCATATTGACCGCTTCAATCACTTATTTCCAATCTGATTTCACTCCTAACTCCACTACTAGATCCTCAAGGAGTCCGCTAAGCTCTTTTGCAATTTCAAGTCTGCAACCCGCACAAATAGTTCCACCTTTTCAGAATTCAAAGTGGTACATTCAGTTGCAGATAACTGGCCAAATCTCTTTTCAAATTCTCTTAGCAATTCAGGTGCAGAAAGTCACTTATTGCGTTGTTGCACCCACTTCAAAAAGCTTTTCTTCATAACACGCTCCTTATCTTCAAGAAAATATTCATCTTTGAGAGCTTGCTTGAACGCTTCCCATGTAACCCCATGTGCAGTTCGAAGCTCCTCAACCCGTGCTCGCAATTCAGGCACGACTACCATCACAAAGTTTTCCACTGCAGCTTGTTCATCTGCCCCCTTGTCTTCCATAGCCTATTTGTACCAATTTATTGTTTTTCTAGCTTCACAAATATGAGCTTCCATTTCTCCTTCCAAGCTTTGAGTCATCATCTACTAATGGTTGATGCATAAGCGTAGCAAATTGATGCATCCATTGATACATCCCATTATCTTGGCTTGAAGACATGGCTAATTTTGTCTACCCTGATTGATTTTGCATTGGGTTCACAAAATTTGTCGGAGAGCACGGTTCTCCAGGGTCAATCGGGAGCGCACTGGGCCTCTAGCTATAGACATGAGCTTAGCAGACACTCAAACTAGGATAAATGAGTATAGATAGATTGAAGTAAGGTTTAATACACACAATACAAGTGATTATAGAGAGTTTAAGAGACAAGACTAATTAAGAACACTATTAACTGTTAAAACAATAAGAAGCATAGAATCAAGGTTCAAGAGATGCGATCAACTGACATGTGATACAACTTAAGATTTTTAATTGCTCTTTTATAATTTTCTTGCATACACTCACTTTGGTATGCCCTTCAAATTGTAACCCTTGGATCAGAAAGCTCTTGAAAATTGAATCACCGTCGAGTCCTTTCGTGCTCGTGGTGCTTCTTTACTCTCCCACTACTCTCCAGAACAAAAACTCAAAGAAAAGAACAAAAATAATCCCTAAAATGATACAAAAAGTGTCCTTTATAGAGAGGGGCCTGTTCATTTTTGGAAACTTCTCTGTCAACGATTCCACTAGCATTTCAATTTTGGAAATTCTGGATCCGTTTGCATGCTCTACCCTTTGTTTGACCTTTGGAATTACTTTGAAATCCCTTGGAATCTAACCCTTGGTGGGCACCATCCCTTGGATTGTCAACTTTGTCCGGCCATTTGAGCCTTTGGAAATCCTCTTTGATGGGCCCGGTATTTTCTCCCTCCCTCTTGGCTCATAACTTCTCCCTCTCTAGCACCCTTTGGTGATCTCTTTTCTCCACGTGAACTTCCCCTCACCTTGAGCACTAGCGACCTCGCTTGGGGGGGGGGGGTATTCAAAAGGTCGGGGCCCTTTTGGGCGCGGGACCAATCCCTTGGAAGCCACATAGTCAAGAGACATACCTCACCACACATCGCCCCTAACCGCCACTGTAACGCCACAAGGTAGCCAAAACCACCACTGCAGTCGTCACGTGCGTCCGCGCAACACCAGAACCGCCAACGCACAGTGCTTGTCTGAGGACGCCATGGCCAAGCATGAGTTCTTTCCCTCTCACCTTTGGATACCCCCAAAAGGGCGCATGGTCAGCCCATATACATTGCCATTAGTTCTCCAACACCCGCATGTGGGTGATGTCCGTCCTACCACGTGGTATGCGCCAGACAATTGCCCCTTCAAGTTGGAAAACACCTTCAATACTACCCCTATATTAAATCCCTCCTTTGTACCATTCAAATTGCTTCCATCTCCCACTCATTGAGCCCATTTCCAAGCCGTAAAGACCATCCGTCGAAACTTCACGTCATCGACCTCAAGCTGCATAAACCTTGCTGGGTTTTGAGACTCCCAACCCCGCCATCTAAGGCTGCAAAGACCGAGGAAAACATTTGGTACCTACACTCCGGCAACATCTCTCAACTTTGACTTGCCATATCTTGTTGAGTAGACATCCAGTTGACAAACTGTCAATTCTTGTTAACTTCATATAGTGCATACTACATCCACAAACCTTGTCAATCTCCAAAAACTCCTCGATGGCACATTTTCCAAAGCTGTCAAACTGGCTCAGAACTGGCATCCGACAAAACTTCAAACCCTTGGATCCTAGCATCTGTGACTCTGATCGGCAATCTGAAAAGACCAACAGGCTCCATAAAACAAGCTCTATGCTTTTGTCATTTCAATCTGGCTTCGACCACCTGTTCCCATCTGCCTTGTCCTCCTTAGATCTGCAATGACTCTAGCTTCAGACTTCAATAACTTTCTCACAGATCTGTTTGATGAGCCGTCTGGACTAGTTCACCCAACAATTCAAACTCTACCTTTTCAAGCAAAAAACCAACCCTTCGTACAATCTTCACGTGTCAACCCAATTGGCCCACTTTGAAGCACTTTTGCTCTAAAAAAACACACATAATTCATACATTCCTGTCAATCTGATGCCACAAGCAATTCTAACATAGATCATAGATTTGTCAAAGTTCAAAAATACAAGAAAATCTTTGTTTTTCATCTTGTGCCCGCAAAGTGGCACGACAACGTGATTGAAGTTATTGATTGCAATTCCCTCTCTATTGCTGGACATGGCCATCAAGAAGGAGGTCTCTATGACAAAGTTCAAAAATACAAGAAAATCTTTGTTTTTCATCTTGTGCCCGCAAAGTGGCACGACAACGTGATTGAAGTTATTGATTGCAATTCCCTCTCTATTGCTGGACATGGCCATCAAGAAGGAGGTCTCTATGGCATCAAATATTTTTCTTCTAGCATGTCTCCTCATGATTCTTACATTAATTATTTTTTTGCTTCATCAAAAGCAATCCTCTTTCATGAAGAGAGTCTCTTATGGAACTATCGCTATAGGCATGTTCCTATTACTACTTTGTAGCAAATTTTCTATAAGGAGATGGACTCCCTTAGCTTTGCCATCCACATTGTGTGTGCTCCTCTTGTGCAAAGGCAAGCAACATAGAGTCTCTTTTCCAAAGGAGCTAGGCTACCTATTGAGCCACTCGTGTTTATGAGTTGGCTCATGTAGATCTAGTGGGTCCATTAGAGGCGGATTCACTTGGCGGCCTCTGATACTTTATGTTACTAGTAAATTATTTCTCTCGCAAAACTTGGGTTTATTTTATTTTGAGGAAGTCTAATGCTCTATCTAATCTCAAAGTTTGGATTGCTCAAGTAGAGAGTCAAACAAGACCAAAGGTTTCATTTCTCAGGATTGACAACGACATAGCCTACTTTATACCATTTGATGATTTCCTTGCTTCTAAAGGTAATCACAGGAAAACTACCATGCCTTACTCTCCTTCTCAAAATGGTATTGTTGAAAGAAAAAAATCATAATGTGAAATAAATGGCTCATTATCTACTACAACATTTCAAGCTTTCTCTCGCCTTTTGGGGTGAAGCTATCACCACTTCAATATACATTCTTAACTGCTCTCTCAATAAAGCAGTAGCCATTTAGAATCCAAAGGAGGTCCTCTGGATGTAAGCCTAATGTCATTCATCTTTGAGTCTTTGGATGTGTTGTTCATATGCATGTTCCTACTTCCAAGTGGGCTTTTTAGAGGCAAACTCTACATAGAACATCTTTATACGTTATGGTCCTTGATCTAAGTGTTTTCGCTTCTGGGATCCTTCAGTTGGAGATATTTTTCTCTCTCATGATGAGTCTAAGTTAGGACTTGATGGTGTTGAATCTGTATCTAAAACTCGTGATCCATTTGACATTCTAGAGTCTCTCTCTGCTCCCTTTCTTCCTTTCACTACACACATTTTGTCTTCTCCATTGACTACCACACATGTTGTTCCTACCCCTCCCTCTACTATCTACTTCTATGCCTCATCCTCTCGCTCCCTCTACTACTACTGATGATGTAGAACCTTCTACTTGACCTCTGTGTCCTAAGTGGGTTTACACTTTATTATGGGATTCAAGTCTTCTTGACTTGGAGCTTCAATAACAAGCCGCTTCAAGTATCAGCCTCACTCAACAAACAATGAAATATCTTCTGATGGCTCAAGTTAAAGTGATCCCCGTACCTTTGACAATAGGGGATGCTATGCATAACCCTCATGGGTGTAAGGCTATGCAGATAGAGATTTCATGTTTAGAGGAGAAAGTTTATGTTGAGCAACACATACATTTCACCATTCCTAGACATGAGCATGATGTTCTAGGGAAACGATGTTGTGCTTGATGCCTATCTTAATAAATTCTTCAATTAAGTCTTCTAGGAAGCCATCAAGGTCTCCAAATTGAGAAATTTTAAAATACTAAAATCATGTAGAAGCTTTTGATTCTAAGGTTATTTTGAAACCCTTGAATTGAGTGTGAAAATAATTTACTTTCTTAGCTCTTATGACCTACCAAAAATTAGCAACGTGCTTATAGGGATCTTTAGAAATGGCTCCTGCAAAGCATTTTCTAACCCACTTTTGGAGTTGTGATGTTTGAGTCTTTCTAGATGATTCTAGCACATATCTTGTTACCATTGGCTCCTCAGGTATTAATGCACATACATGTCATGGATCCCCTGGCCTATTTCATTGCCATATCCATCCTTGATAATAGTATGTAATGTCTCACCCATAGTTGTGGTTTGGAGTTGTGATGTTTGAGTCTTTCTAGATGATTCTAGCACATATCTTGTTACCATTGGCTCATAATGCACATATATGTCATGGATCCCCTGGCCCATTCCATCCCCATATCCATCATTGATAATAGTATGTACTGTCTCACCCACAGTTGTGGTTTTAACAGTTGGTGCTAGCTACTTTTTAAAGATGGACAAGGTGCAAAACGAAGCTCTTGATTCTTGTCTGAGAGAGAGAGAGAGAGAGAGAGAGAGAGAGAGAGAGAGAGAGAGAGAGAGAGAGAGAGAGAGAGAGAGAGAGAGAGAGAGAGAGAGAGAGAGAGAGAGAGAGAGAGAGAGAGAGAGAGAGATCATGTTGTTACCATTCAAAAAGAAATTTTTTAATGAAATATTTGACTTCTCAAGTGTTTACAGAGTTTCTTCACTCTCCAAATAGCTATGTTCTGGACACAACTTTTTTGTCCACCCACTCATTCTTCACTGGCATCGACAAATGAAAAATAGCTCTATCAAGGAGTAGATGTAGCCTTGGCAGCTTTGAGCTCATATCAAGAATTGCTCCCTCTAAAACTGAAACTTCTGGCATTGCAAAAATAGCAGGCTCCCTCTCTCCTTCAACAAGTGTACTCGATACCAGCTCTTCTTCCGTTCGCTTATGCTTCAAAGAAGACTCAATATTTTCCTTGTCTTTGAGCTCTGTATGTAGCTAGTTCACAAGTTGCATTTGCTCGCGCACGTCAAGAAGTGCGTAGATGACTAGATAATGCAAACTGTGTTTTGACAATTTGTTGAATTGCATTTATTATAATTCCATTCAAGAGAAGGGTAGTGTTGAAGGAGGTGGTTAGGTATGCTTGTTGTACTTGTGCAAAAGAGTAGTGGGAGATGTCTCGGATGATCCGGGTGAAGAGGGCAGGTCCGGTGGGGTCAATATGGGTCACAATTCATTCTCATGCATTTGATGCAAAAAACAAATGCAACATCCCCCAAGATATTTGCGACATGCTCATGCAAGAATTTTCTTGACCATCACTATCAATGCATTGTTTGTGTGTTTCTCTATCTTCAATTTCTAGCATATATTTTGTTTTGAACGTGCTTGTCAAAAACAAATGCAACATCCCCCAAGATATTTGCGACATGCTCGTGCAAGATTTTTCTCGACCATCGCTATCAATGCATTGTTGTGTTTTTGACAAGCACGTTTAAAACAAAATATATGCTAGAAATTGAAGATAGAGAAACACACAAACATTCATGTAGTGATGACCACTTAATCTTCATACATGACTATCTTCAAACACCGCTTATACTATAGGACGCACAAAGAACATCTAGTATTGATAATCATGATATTCATTCCCACAAAAAATAGAGAGATACAAAAATGTGTGTGTGTGTGTGTGTGTGTGTGTGTGTGTGTGTGTGTGTGTGTGAGAGAGAGAGAGAGAGAGAGAGAGAGAGAGAGAGAGAGAGAGAGAGAGAGAGAGAGAGAGAGAGAGAGAGAGAGAGAGAGAGAGAGAGAGAGAGAGAGAGAGAGGAGGAGAACGAGAGAACAAAATAGACATAGAGAAAATATGAGAAAATGAGACGATCGTCTCTAAGACAAGTGTGGATGATGCAATGGGAGTGTTGATAGATTCTCTATCAATCAAGTCACACTGCTCGAGTGTGAGAACATGTCTCCAACACAAGATAAGAATTGACTAATTTTGAAAACACAATTCTAGCATTGGGACGCAGGTCATAACGACAGGTATGACGATCTCTGAACATGACACATACGATACATCTAATAACTCACACAACGAGTCGAGAATTTTTTCAACTCAATGCTTGTCTTGTCGTTTATGATATAAGAAGAATAACATCTACACTCTCGAGCTATGATACTAGATATAGAGAGAAGATAAACTTCAACTCTACATTCTTTTATCATTGAATGAGATAGAAGATGTATAATGCATGTGAAATGTTCTTGTGTCGCAGAGCACTATATTGTGCAAACTACGAACTACAATCTCAAATTGTTGATCTAGTTTGTGAAGTGTGAGGCAAGCCTCCAACACATCACATACTAGACATCTACCTATATTGCTCATCTATGAAGTGTGACGTCTCGCAAAGCCTCTAACACAACAAGAGTGAGACTATATGCTCCATACCCACCTTGGAGCTCCCAAGACCCTCCTGCGAGTGTGATTACAAGAGTCAAACATAACACAAGATAGGGTTTCTACCCAACCTCCTAAACCCTCTCGGAAGTGTGACCCTAGAGGTCTAACACAGTGCGGGGTAGGACACTATCATGTCTAAGATCTCTAGCATTACTAGAGTGTGATTGTTTTTTAACACAACCAGTGAACGCTCTACATACCCGCAAACTAACCTTGAAGGGCAAGGAAAGCCTATGCTCAGCAAGGCTAGCACCAAGACATACACTACATTAGATTTAAAAAAACATGATGAAGATAAAAAATTACCCTAGTGGTGCTGGTGTCGGTGTGAAAAGTGCTACTATGCCGTAGCCTGTGCAAATTGTTGTTATGCTGTCTATGCTGCTGCTACTAGTGGAAGCTCTCTCACACAAGACACAAGTCACAAGTCACAAGAATGAGCTTTCGATCAAAACTGTCACCTCTTTTTATCGCAATACGATTTTGATCGAAAAGGTTTCCATACACAAGTCCTAGTGTGTGCATCATGGTTTCACTATCAGACACATCTAAGCTCCTCCATCAATGTAGACCTTTGGAACATTTCCCCCTCCT
This sequence comes from Adiantum capillus-veneris, assembly GCF_014529385.1. Classification (NCBI taxonomy): domain Eukaryota; kingdom Viridiplantae; phylum Streptophyta; class Polypodiopsida; order Polypodiales; family Pteridaceae; genus Adiantum; species Adiantum capillus-veneris. The sequence goes on from NC_140960.1 coordinate 45,290,006, forward strand.
AATATAGGTATCTATTGTGGGCAGTACATCCTTGGTAGTCTTAGCTTTGTTAGTTTAACATGCTTTAAGATTGTTGTTTTAGTTTCCAAAGGAGCTAGCTTGGCTTGTTGAGTTTTTTTCTTCCGTGACACGAGTCATGGGTTCAAAGGCGTCCAAGCGACCATGTATGCTCATAAGGATGTTTGTATCAATTCGCACAATATGTGTGCGATTTGCCACAAAAAGATTGTTGTTTTAGCACTTTAGGTTTTGGACCCTTGTTTATGATTTGGTGCCCATGTGTAAAAGCAGAAGCTCATGAGGCACCGCATACCTAGCTAGGTACGATTGGGGGGCAGGGGACCACCGGCCCCTACCCCCAATCACCGAGGGGCCGGTGGTCCCCTGCCCCCCAATCGTACCTAGCTAGGTATGCGGTGCCTCCCTCACAGAAGCTCATGATGTTGAAGTAAGTCACAATGTGGGAATTATTGTGATAATTTGTCCAAAACTTCTTGTGCTAGTATACACGTCAACCAACGCATTACCAACAATCAGATCTTCTTCTAATAGCCCCGTTTTGTCAATGTCACGATGAATTTCTAGTCCTTTGTCTCTAGCTCCTGCTCTTTCGCAGGCATTTAGCTACATGAGAAAGTAATAGCATTTGGAGAAATCCCATCATGTTGCATTTGTTCAAAGAGGTTGGCAAAGATTCTTCAGCAAACCCAACTTTTTTATATCCTCCTATAGTGCATTCCATGAGATCACACCTTGAGCAGGAAGCTTTAAAAAGACCTCATGTGCTCTCCTAAGAAGGCCACACTTGACATACATATCGATTAAAGCATTGCCTACAAGAAGATCATTTTCCAAGCCTTTTCGTGCAATTTCCACATGTATGTCAAAACCCTTACCTATAGCCCCTAAGCTGCCACAAGCTTTCAAGCAACAAGTGTAAGTGGCACTGTTTGGAAAAACACCCTCAAGTTGCATCTCTTCAAATTGCTCCAGAGACTCATTATCAAAACCATGTTTAGCATAACATCCAATCAAAGAAGTCCATGAAACTACATTATGAGTGGAAAGTCTGTTGAAGACTTGTTGCGCTTCACATAGCAAGCCAACGCCACCATACATGGCCACTAAGGAACTTCCCGCAAACATACCTCCATCCATTCCCCTCTTGACCCTTATTGATGGCCTTGATATCGTACAAGGTTTGAAGCTACTAGCATATGTAACTCGGAGAGAGACTCTCAAGTTGCATCTGCTCAACACAATCAAGTGCTTTTTGGCTAAAACCATGTTTGATATAGCCTGCAATCAAAGCATTCCAGTAGAGTACATTTTGATTTAAAAGCTTCAAGAGCACTCCTTGCGCTCCCGGGAGCATGCCCCAAGTTGCATACATATCAATTAGGGCACTCCCAATAGAAATATAATTTTGAAGTCCTGTTCTCGCAATTTCACCTTGTGCTTCAAAGCCAATGTTCAAATCACCAACAACTCCAGAAGCTTTCACTATGCAAACAAATGTTATGGAATTAGGACTAATAACTCCCTGTTGCATCTCTTTGAAACATGTTAAAGCTTCAAGGTTAAGCTCATGTTTGACATAACCTCCAAGGAGAGCATTCCATGTGGCAACGATGTAATGTACAAAGCTTGTAGAGGACTTCCTGTGCAATTGGAAGAGAACCACAACTTGCCTACATATCCACCAGCACACTGCCCGCTGCATGGGGTCGTCACCTTGCAACTCCAATCTAGAAATCTCAGCATGCAACTCTCGACCTCTCTCTGCATTTCCAATGCTTCCACATGCTTTCAAGCCACTCCGTTCTGTAATGGCATTCAAGGCTTGTCTCCTTCTCCTGCAGCACTTGCATAACTTCAAGCTTCCACGGCAAGCCAGTATAATATGAGTTTGTGAAGAGGTACACACACACACACACACACACACACACACACACACACACACACGCAAACACACAATTGTCAAGCCCTCTCTTCATCTCCTATCTCCCGGCGGCAAGAAGGCAGTCCCTCTACAAAGCCTCTACGTACGAAGTGATTTGGAGAAACAAAGACGATGAATCATGATCAAGAAAAGGACCCAAATCAGCCCTCTTCATCATCATTTACGAAGCTTTCCATAGCTTCAACACTTGCAACCTATGAAGGGAATCAACTACGGCTTGTGTAGAATGGATCACCCTATCTTGAAGAGCAATTAGACAAAGGAGAGCAACCCAATCAGCGATTAACTCTCAACACTCCCTCGTGATTAGCAAGATATAAGCACCACCAGCTCCTACGTATGCTTAAGGCATAAGATACACCTAGAAATTTCTTTTACCGTCTACACATGAGAGTTTAGCTATGAGTATGTGCCTACAATTTTAAAAAAACAGGTCAATGTAGAATAATTCAAGATTCCCCAAGCCAAAACCTTCTAGTAATGTGTAGATTGGATAGCTTGTTCTGCATGAAATAGAATCTAGATGTATCAGTTCTCTGCTAGAAATAGGAAACGACAGTGACAGTTGAGATCTCTCTCTCTCTCTCTCTCTCTCTCTCTCTCTCTCTCGTTGTGCGCACACAAGGCAGACATATGTGTGACAGGTTGAGGGTTCGCCCCACAACAATCTCTCTCTCTCTCTTTCTCTCTCTCTCTCTCTCTCTCTCTCTCTCTCTCTCTCTCTCTCTCTCTGTCTCTGTGTGTGTGTGCACGCGCGCGCACCGGCGTGAGTTCATGATGTCAAGCAAGGCATGCTCTCTTCTCTCCTTCTGTTTTGAAGCGTGGCACGGATGAGAGATAGTTCTCTCTCTCTCTCTCTCTCTCTCTCTCTCTCTCTCTCTCTCTCTCTCTCTCTCTCCCCCCACGCGCACAAGGCGGACGTCTGCACTGCTCAGCCTGTCAGGTCAAGAGCTTCTTCGTCTGTGTCGCACGAGCCAACCTTGGTTTTGGTTGGTTGTTGGGGGGACGAATCTCCCTAATAAAATGTTTTTTTAAAAGTTGAAGCAGTATGTAGTATTGTCAACTAGTGAGTAGGGGATACCCACAATGTGTCTTAGTTTGACTTTCAAATTATGTGCTCGATCAGCCTGCGCTCTGGCTACTCGTGCAATTTTGACCCATCCAAAGCTGGTGCAAATCAACCCTTGATCTGCTCCAAATCAGCCCTTATCTATGACGGGCTTGATGCAAAATTTGATGTGTGACCTGAGAAAAAACTTCCCCAAAATTGATCTGAGTTCTAGTGCACATCGGTGACCAGTAGTTACATGTAATCAACCCAGATCACGTCCCCCCCCCCAAATACGATACCCCCTCCCTTATTTTTAAGCTTGGGAGATAAATTATTGGGGTCTGCCCCTACCTTATACGCTTATGTAACTTGTAAAAAACCCCCCCTCCCTTGCACTTATGTGGTGCGGTAAGTTTTCCATGGTGAATCCCTTAGGGTACACAAAGAGTTTTTTGGCTAGTTTCCAAGGATAATGTGCGATGCAATGTCCAATGGGATTGTCAGCATATTACAGGCTCACGATCATTTCATTGCATTGATGGATATTCACAAGATAATCCATGCGCTCTACGATATCGGACACTCTCACGTTTTTGTGATTCATGTATCTATGGGCAATGGAGAAGATGCAAGAACAGACAACATGTAGAAGAATGAAATTATGTGATAGTCCAACCATTACTAGAATCAAACAATCCTTGCAGTGAGGAAGATGATGAGGCCAAAGAAAATAACAATTCTGATTTCAATTTGCCAATGCAAAATGTCATTAACCTCCCCATGTATGAAGGGAACCCTGACTGTTTGTGTGAATTGTTGTCAATTGGTGACAACTTTGCAGTCAAGGCAGCAGAGAAAGGACATAATTTCTATCTAATCAAATGCACCAAAAAGATGTACCAGACAGTGAAGGCACAAAAGGATGCATGGCCCAATAAAATTGTTAGAGGGGGGAAAGTAGTTGAAGGCTTGTACTATGGCCAAGTTGAAGGCAGTTTTGATACATATAGCCTACTAGATCATACACCTCTAGTTATGATCTACTCACACCTTGTAAGAGCAATACGGTTTCCCATGGAGCCTATCCTTGGATGCCAAAATAGATTCAGGTTATCTAGTGAAATTTATCAAAACATATACAATAGCATGTCATATGTTGATGAGAGTGATCAAGATGAACTAATCATGTAACAAAAAATACCAAACACAAAGGCAAAAAGTACCAATAGATTTCTATTACTTTTCTGACAGTACTTGGGTTAATTACCAAAAATTCAACCATGCACTTCTTTTGATAGCCTAATGTCTTTTTGTTTCTCTTAAGTTTCCTCTCTTTCTGTACTTGTGTTCTGATAGCAGGTACCAAAGAATAACTTGGGTTAATCACCCTATCCCAATAACTTAGAATAGTTACTGAACCAAATGTTGCAGTACCAAAGATGAATACTACCTAGTACCAAAACTAGTACTGCACCAATTGTAACCCACTTGCATGATATTTTAGTGCATCCTCTCTTGATGGCTAATGTCCACAATACCAAACTTGGTACTGTATATTGCTACTGTACAGTACCAAATAGTTATAGAACCAAATGTTGCAGTGCCCAACATGTATAGTACCAAAAGAGTACCCAAGAAGACCAAATTGAAGTTAACAATTTAAAAAATACACATTGCAAGTAGTTGGAAATAACAAAATTACCATAAATGGTAGTAATATTAACAGTTGGATACTGGACATTAGTAGCCAATTGGGATACATCATATATTTGGGGGGTCAAACCGATACGAATAGCCTTCTATCTCTACCAAATAATCAGCAACTAGTGGGGACAAATCATCTTCAACCTCAAACAATGGGTGTTTCTTGCAATAGGCAAGTGGGCAGGGATCTCTGATCCACTCAACTAACCAAGGCTCTACTATATCAGCGAGATACAAGGAACCCTCAGGCTCCACTCCTGGCTCAAAAGAACGGTTTGGCAAGCAATTGTCATAATAATTCTTCAAAGACTTGTAGCGGGTGTCTTCAAGAAGGATCATGTTGCTAGCGTTGAATTGTGGGTGTTTTTCCCACGCAACTTCTTCAGGAAAATAGGCTTCTGCCAAAATTTCTTGTCAACGTACGGAACACATTTTAAACTATCCCGCCAAATCTCACAATCCTCCTGAGAAAATATGTCTGCTCATACAAAAGAAATCATATAAGACTTAATCAAAACAAGGCTGCACAACAGCTTATTACTCACTTACTCCAAGTTACATTACCTTTTATGAATTTTGGGTTCTTCATAAGTTTTGGGCAGCAAGTATTCAAGATTTGCATAAGCTTAGGCTTCATGCAACAACTCCAAACCAATGCTTGCTCGAGCTGCCAGTACTTCCAAGAAATCTTGGGCACCTGGCCTCAACTTACAAAAACATAAATTATTGACACGTATTCCTTGTAACACTTGCTTGAGTTCCCATTCATCTTTTGGTAACCCAGACCAACTCTTCAAGACCACCACATTGACATCAAGAATAATCAGTTTGCCCTTTGATGCAGGAAGATCCTTTGGAGCATTATGCTCTATAACAATAGGCTCATCTAACCACCAAGCTTTGAACCCTAACAAGAAAGAATAGGCAAAAACATATAAATGCTCATTAAACAATAGAAAGTAATATGCATATTTGGCTTAGAACAAATGGTTGAAATAAGGTTGGTAATACAATGTGGCACAACACATGCATTACATCTTGCACGCACGGGTCTTAGGCAGACGCACTCAAGAGAGCTTCTTTTTGATACAAAATATATATGCTAGAGGAGCATCATCATCACTTGTTGTATGCTCATTAACATCAACCCCTATAGGGGGGTCCTTATCTCCCAGAAATTGGGCCTTGTGCACTGCATCATCAAGAGGTAAGCATTCCTCAAGCAGCTCCTTGCTCACGCCAGTATCATCCACCTCTATAATGGGATCCTTGTCTCCATCCTAGCTCTTCTCCGGTAGTGACTTGTCATCATCTACTTCCCCCTTCTAGTCCTTGCTCCCATCCTGTTGGTCCTTGTCTCCAGCCTGCTGGTCCTTGTCTATATCCTGCTAGTCCTTGTCAGGATGGTCCTTGTCTACATCCTGCTGGTCTGGTAGCACCTCATGGTCCGACTCTTCCTTGTGGTCATTTATTCCCTCATGGGCCCCTGTGGTGGTGTCCTTGTCTTCATCTAGCTTGTCTGATTTCACTTCATTAGACATGCCTTGAAATGTGCGTGTAGCTACCTCGTGCATCTCCACATCACAGAACTAACCACCATCTGCCATTTCCTCAGTATCAAACATATGTCCAACCTTGGAGTGCTTGTCTGCAACATGGTTGTCCATATACTCCTCTTTGACCTTGTATTCTACATAGTTCAACAACAAAAAGACATTTTACGATAAGAAAAATCAGAACTGTTTTAAAAAAAAGAAGCAGGACAATTGCTTACTCTTCTGAACATGTCCCTTGTGAGCACAAGTCTTGGCCACCTCGGAGATGCGCTCGTTGCATCCAACTTTGGCACAAATGTCTTTTTTCATTAGAGTGGCAACGAAACAGAGAGGGTGGTAATGGTGCCTACAGACCAGCATGAAAGAACCAACCACATGGGTGGAGCCCAAGGACTCCCCACAAGCAACACAAGGTCCTAAATCATAGATAATGTTGTCTTCATCCTTGATATGGGGCCTTGGAAATAATGTGAATCTTTTTCCTTCGTTGATTTCTGCAATCATCATTCTAACAAATTCACTCTGGATCTGAGCCTCTTCGCACTCAGTCTCAAGGACGTCACATTCCCTCTGCAGGTCACATATGGAAATGTCAGGACAATGAATATTACCAAAGTAATTTCCTAGAGAAAAGTAAACTGTAGCAAATGTAAATGTCATGACAATTACTAGTACTAAATAGCACACGGGTACCAAATGTAACAAATAGTAAACTGTACCAAATGTTCAGAGTACCTAAAGGACCAACTAGTACCAAATAGAAAGCAATAATCAATATTGTAAGAAGCAAAACTAGCAGACAATACCTAAAGTACCTGTTAAGTATATCATGCTCCTACAGGAGCACAACAGTCTAGTACATAGTAAATAGTACCAAATGTTAAGTACCAAACAGTAAATAGTACCAAATGTTAAGTACCAAATAGTAAATAGTACCAAATGCTAAGTACCAAACAGTAAATAGTACCAAATAATCAGTATGAAAAGTTCCAAACAATAAAACTACCAGATGCTAAGCACCCAAAGCACAACATTAAAAATCTAAAGTACCAAAAAGTACAAAATGAGGTATCCAAAGTTCCCAAAAATATTGAAGTACCAAAAGTAAAGTACCTCAGGTCAAAACATGGTACTTAAAGACCTAATATGTACATCACGATTCATAACACACATATATACATATGATGTTCCTACAGAAAGTACCAAAAGGACTCCAAGTACCCAAAAATATTGAATTTTTCAAGAAGTTTCAAATGAAAGTACTCGTGGTCAAACCAAGGTACTTAAAAGCACCTCATATGTACATCTCAATACACAGATATAAATATTATGTTCCAACAAAAAGCACCAAATGTAAAGTACCAAATGTTCCTACAGGAAGTACCAAATGCTCCTACAAGATGTACCAAATGTACATAAGAAATATTCAGGATGTACCAAAGGACACTTGAAGAACTAGCTATATACCAAAAGTACCAAAACAGTTCAAATAGTACCCAAGTTTGTTCATGACATTGTACAAAAAGTATGAGATATAGACTAGGAAAAGTAGCAAAAGTTCCTATCAAGAATAAGGCACTACATACAAGTGCATACAACTACATGCAAGAATATGGCACTACATACAAGCACAATTAAAGAAAAATAAACTGAAGAACAAGAGGTACCATATGTAAAAATACTTGTTCAATTTTCATTTCTAGAGCAAGATTCTTCACCTCCGCAGTGCCTTTGAGTTGACGTAGCATGCATTTTGACGCATTTATATCAGCTTCCACATCTTTTATCTCATCAACGTCACAAGGAACTTGCCGAACTAGTTCATCGAGGCGTTGCTCAAACAAAAGAATATCCTCCTTAATTTTCTTGGTGACAGCATTTGAGCCCTCAAACCTCAGTAAACTCTCTTTATTTTGTTGGAGACTTGCCCTCAACTCAGATAACCTGTTCAACTTCTGCGTAGAGCTTGTCGAACTAGGCGAACAATGGCATCCAAATCAGAAATGTAATCTACTGCCATTGTTTCAAACTGCAAAACTTTGTCCTCTTCAATATTACACATATTGCTGGCACCCTATGTGTACTGCCTCTTCTTGTTGGACCCTAATATCCCACCATGAAATGCTCCATTAGCCCTCTTCCAATTTTTCGCCTTCCTCTCCAATCCTCCAGGTTTACTACTCCACATGCTCAACACACTCTTCTTAAACCTTGCCCATGCAATTTTATGTCTTGCTGGGTCATTTTTAGCAGCATGGCACTTCTCAAAAGCATAGCACCTAGCAAACTTAGTTGTAATCTCCCCACATGATGGGGGACCCTGGTCAACCTGATGAAAAAGAAGTCTGCAATCATCAAGGAAAGAAGGCTGCAAATGGTGAAGGTAGACCTTTGCATTCTTCTGATACCGATGTTGGAAAACAGTAAGCCATTGATCATCTGGTAGTTCATAGTCAGATAAGTCCTTAGCTACCTTTCCTTATAGATTCAAACCATACTCCTCATGTAATTCTTCTACAATATAGTAGAATTTGTTGAGTATTGGGTACTCATCCATTCTGTTTTTCCCTAAAATACAGCAAGAGGAAACAATTAGACATGCCACTATAGTTCCAAATGTATAAAGTACTTAACATGCAACCATATTCATGCAACCACCATGCAGATAATGTCTTACAATACCTTAATTAACATGCAACCAAACCAAATGGTACATTGCCAACCATGTAAAGTAACAATACTTATCCCTCTTCTTTGTTGTGGTTTTGTTCACTTGTGCAATAGAATTTTTCCCATGCTCTCTGTCATCTCCAATTGATCAATGTTCTACCTCTCTTTGGGGGTTGTAGTACCACTACTGCTGCGATGCTCGTTCTTGCTGGTATGAGGCTCATTCTCAGGGGGTTCACTATGAGTAAAACTACCATATCACGTGCATTCAAGACATGTTTGTAAAACCCCTTATCTGTGAATTTTTTTAGGAATATAATGTACCCTTTTCTTTTAAAATCTGTAAGGTTTTATCAAATTTGAAAATATAATGTCCTTGTGTATATATATTTCTGTAAGTCCTTGTGTCCTTTAAATACCCTTCTATTGAACTCACCTGATAGGTTACATTTTTCTTAGGTGACCTCCCCGGGGTCTCATTGTGGCTGCTACTAGGAGTTTTGAATGAACTCCCCTTCATCCTAGACTGATTCTCTTCAGAAGCTTTGGGTGTGGCTCTAGGTGAACATTTGCGGGCTAGTGTCCTCATGTTGGCAGAGGGCAATGAAGGAAGGAAAGGTCACAAGGGGAGCTATGGCAAAGGTGTTTGTGAACAACTTGCAGATTGCTCTCACGCGCGGTAGGGGGAGAGAGAGTTCAAAGTTCTCTCACGCGCGGTAGGGAGAGAGAGAGAGAGAGAGAGAGAGAGAGAGAGAGAGAGAGAGAGAGAGAGAGAGAGAGAGAGAGAGAGAGAGAGAGAGAGAGAGAGAGAGAGAGTTCAAATCAATCCCAAACGTGTGACCACTATCACGTACTATACCTTGCTAAACCATGATTGCACTCGGTCTTATAATATTTGAATTTTACCTTTTAAAATGTAACCTTTAAAAAGTCCAAATGCAAGTTCCCTTCTCCAAGAACCCTATAACTACCAAAGTGGCAAAGAACCAAATGGGTACATTTTTGTACCACCAAACCATTCTTTCAGCCTTTGGGGAGTGCGACATGTGCTTCTTCTAGAGACTGTATCCAAAAGCATTGATGTAATGATTTTTGACGAGTTTTGACCAAGTCCACGTTCATTGTGACGCTTAAAAAGAACTTTGCTTGACATTTCCTCTCCCTGTGTAGGCTGTTCTCCAAGGTTAGTTGGTTTCACCATAGGATCATCAGAGGTAATATTTGGCTCTGATTACTCTTGACTTGCATCCATAATAGAGCTATATATATACTGTCTCTTTCCACCCTTTTTTGCGAGCTCTTCTCTGAAACGCTTTGCAATTGCAGGTGCCTGAGGATGTTCACATTTCCTACAATTCTTTTTAATGCTACATAAAAAATGGTCCCTAATACATGGTGCGCCGCTTGATTTCGTTGTCATGCAAAATTTACATTGCCACTCCATATATTGACGGCATATGTTGTGAGCATAATCCCACTCTTTGCCATGAGCTTTGTTATTCTTTGGCTTCTTTGTACCATATGTGTTGACATTTTTATCCATTGCTTAATTTAAAACTGAAGACATAAGAACTAGAAGTTCAGTTTTTAAGATATTTTTCTTCTTTTCAATATATATTTTAAAAAACCAATCACTAAGAAAGTAATCAAATCTGCACAATATGAGATTTGCAATGCACTCTAGTCAATCCACATATCGATCACCTATGTTGTGAGGAAACATACACATTGCAATGCACTCTCTGCACGGCATAATAAGTACAACAATGCTATGAATTTCTCAATGCAATTATTACTATGATGATTATTTATACATCCTCTTTGATTTGCAAACAATAAGAAACATCTAATTTCAAATGCTACAAAGAATAATCAGCTTCAACCCTAAACGATGTCACTTATTTACAAAACACACACGAAAGCAATACTATCTATGATTGGTCACATGTCATGCACTAACAATATTTCATAATACGTAATGCAGTCTCTATATAAACCAATGCATGAATAACACAAATAAATCTTCAATACAATCACACAATTGAGGACTACTTGTATCCAGTCAAGGATTGTAGCCCCCTTATGCATCCAATTCAATATATAAATGCTATTTTCATCCAATTAAGGATTATAGCTCTTATATTGTACAGTGACAATGTATATCAACTCAAATATATGATGGTGAAAAATGCAAGACTTCAAGGATCTTTATACGCCCAATACACTAGTACATGACATTCGACCCTTGACTATTGACTTGTCATTTGCATATGATCATCTTCTAAAACCAATATTGCAGTCCTCATATGGACCAATGGCTTCATCGCAATGAGCATGAATCTCTTAACTCTCAATTTTTTGGTTTCATACCTTCATGTTTGGTAAAGGATTTAAACATTTTTAGAAGTGGTTACCGAATTAAGAATCACCTTCGACCCAAAAAAAGGGCCTATGACTCTGTAACCTTAGGCCAATTCACGGAGATGACTACACTCGGCACTCGGATACACTCCCCAAGGATTTTCCTAGTCAAAGCACCACGATAAGCACCAGCTTTACTTTATATAATTATGCTCGTGGGTTTTTTCATTTTCTCAACGGGCCTGTCGGCAAAAAGCAAAAAAGTCATAGGCCATGAGGGAAAATGCTTTCACCCGGTGGGCTAACCCGCTCTATGGGTTTTTGCAGGTCATCATCAAAGTCATGTTAACAATTAACGTGATCACGTCTTTTTCTTGTGTAATTACTAGAGTTATTAACGTAATCTCAAGAGGTATGCTATACCCGTTACCTAAACTCAATGGTAGGTCTTGATACCCTACCATCACTAAGTATTTGGATCCTTTTGGAGCTTGGGACTACTGGAGAGAGGTGAAGCGGCCCCACCAAGGCTCCTACTTCTTAAGGAATGGTGGAGGTGCATCGGGCTCACTCTCCAAGATGGGGTCTTCTATTTGATGGTAGGGGAGCCGATGGATGAGTGGATCAATTGATGCCACATGGGTTCAGTGCTTTCCTTCATAATGATGATCATATACTTTGATAACCATTCTTGTTAAGTAATGTACATTTTTCCATAAATGATAACTGCTGCTTGTTTGGTTGACCATATGGTTGGGGTATAATGACCATCCTATCTCTTTCTCCTTCTCTCTCTTTTCCCTCTTCCAAAGCACATGGAAACTCTCTTAAGCACGTGTGATATATTTCTCTTTCTCTCTCTCATTTTTACTCCAACCTACCTCAAACATCTAAGGGTACCACTAGAAGCTAGGTGTCTTTCGGTGCAATCTAGTTGAAGACTATTTCGAGACTTTTCCACTGGGCATGAGAGTCTATCCCTTGGGTGCGTCCATTGTGCATTCTAGCCAGTTGGAAAGGGGCAAGGATGGAAACATCACCCCCCCCTTCCCCTTCCCCTTCCCCTTCATCCTATATACACCCCCAAGGCGGGACCTCTCAAGTACTACACGAGGATGGATCATGCTACTTAGGAAACCCTCATGAACAATGACATAATTAACATCGTCCATGATTGGATGTAGGGCATTGCTAAAGACCTCAAAGAAATAGCCAAAGAAAATTTACAAGACCACTCTTTTTTAGATCAACTTCAAAGTGAACCAGATGCTCTAGCTTAGAGATGTTAACAAGTTTTTATATGTCAATCTGTTGTTTGTATTGCCTCGTTGGGACCCTAACCTCTCCACTCTTGAGTACTTGGATAATGTAAAACTATTTGATTCTCTCTAATATATTCACATGATTATTTGTTTTTTTAAAAATGTTACAAAGTGAATGGGGTCTTCTTGGGCCCTTTAATTTTTCCCCAGCTTAATTAAGGTGATTAAGGGATAGGCAAATGGGGGAATGCCATGTGGACTGAAATGTTGGGTTTGTAAGAGCCTAAAATCTAGGATCGAATTTGGAAGCCTAGACTAAAAAGAGGCTCTCTATTTTCCAAAATGGCTAGAAAATGGAAAAATCTTCCACAACTAAAACTTTTCCTCCATTTTTTACTCTAAATTCTTGTTGCAGCCATAGTTGGGCCACCCTCAAAAAGTGGGATACGCTCAAAAATGCCCTCCCATCATTACTCCTCATTGAAGGCTACTTTTCCACCTCACCATCCAATCTTCCTCTCTCTAGCTACCAGATATGACCCCTCATCTATTTCCAGAAGCACCAAACTCAATTTCCACTCTCTCTCTACTTGGAAGAGCACCTTTTTGCTCTTGTCTCTCTCTCATCTACCTTTTTCTTCACTCTTTTGCCTAGATCAAACATACTAAACCAAATCTTGGCTATGGAAACCTTATTCTATAGACCACTTCCTCTCTCCTATCCCCCCTTCTTTCGAAACATCCTCTCCTCTTGCTATACTTGTACATGAGACTCTGTTGCCTCTGATAGGTGCCCAAGCTCCATAACCAAAACCTTCACTAGCCCACATAGTAGCAAGAAGCTTGAGTAGAGCATCTTGCCCCCATTACTACCCTTCCCACACCCTCCTGTGAGGTTAGATTGAGCAACCACCGCCCCGACAAACATGAATCGCAAGCCTCAATCAAGAATAAAGGCCTTTTTCACTAGCAATGACAAAGATGATGATGGCCATTGGCCCTCCATGTTCTATGCAAAGTGGATATGGGTGACAATGTGACCCAGCATGAGGGGAGACCATAAGGTTTCTTGTCGTCATATTGTCTTTTGGTTGCATCATTGGAAGGGGTGCATTTTGAAGCTAAAGCAATTTAGAAATGGAAGCAAGATGGTGGAGAGAATTCTAAGCTAGGACATGGTTATGTCACTCATGGTGCTTGAAGGAGTGGACAAAGACCCAAAGGGTAAGAGTGCAAGAAATACAAAAGCCCACCCCTGTCTCCTTGATGTGGTCGAGGAGACAATTTAAAAGCATGAAGAGGCATCCATGGTCTTAGTACTTCCACATGGAAGTGGCCATGAAGAGGAGGATGACAACAAGATGATTGAGGGAGATGAAGTGCTTGAGGAAGTCCCTTAATTTGGAATCATGTTTCTCCATCCCATAATCATTGATGATGTAAGTACCTCTTCCTCCATGACAAAGAAAAACTCTTGGCCTGCGGGAAGATGCATGAGACACTCTTCGTGCTGAGGATGTACACATCAATGGATGACGCCATAGAGCTATCAACAACAATACAGGGTAGCATCCGGATAGACTTTTAGGAAAGCAAAGATTTGAAGTCACTAGAGTACCATGCATGTGGTGCTGAGACGAGTCTTGAGATCGTCGCACAAGTCCTCATCACCATCAAAGAGAGTGTCAATGAGTACGAGAGTGTTCTTGAAGCGGAATTTCACCCACATAAACCTCTTACGGGAACGGATGTAGTGTACCATAGAAGGATCAATCTCATGAAACCTCAAATCATCGAGGCCAATAACAACACATAGTCAACTATTGTGACTCCTTTGCATTTTCATTGTTATGTATGTTGTTGAATATTGCAAAGTCACTAAAGTCTACATAAGTATAACAAGCAGCCTACCTTCCAACTTGACAAATTTATTATGCGAACGGGTGGCACAAGTGCACCTTCCATTGGCCGTGACTCTGCTTTGCGGCACTACTTGCCTTTCTGCAATGACACCATTGTACAAGTAGCCTACATCGAGTACTTTGAGAATGGCCATGCAGAGCTAATGATGGCCAAATGTCTAAGTGGAATTTTGTTTGAGGACTCGCTCACTCTCAATGCCAACAAGGTCATCCTGGTAAACATATAAACCTCCCTTTATAGCTTCTATGGGAGAAAGGAGGATGGTATGCTTACCCACTATGCCCAATGCCTAGGTGTAGGTATAGATGATACAAAAAATTATTGCTGATACCCTAGGAAAAACTAGCAAAACCCTATGTATTGGTGAGCAGTGCCTTGACAAGCTCCTCATATCTCTCTGAATTGTTATCATTATTGATGAACAAAATCACTATCGATTCTATTCAATTTAATGTGTTCTGATGTAGTAAATCTAAGCTCATTCTTTAATGATTGGTGTGATCTTTTAAATAAGCACGTTAGTGCAAATAATTTTGTATCTTCTTGTATGCTCATTCAAATTTTGTGTTTTTAAGTAGTGTGGCATGTCTCTTTCTATTTACTTGTCAAGCAATGGGGGATATGTCAGTTATCGGTGATATTGAACAAATAGAGAACAATACAAAGCGGGTAGGGTGCTCGGAGGATTATCCCCTATATAACGTGCATTCGAGGGGTATTATAAAAAAACCCCTCTTTTAACATGTCCGAATGAATAAAATGACCCCTTATTTTAGGAATTTTCCCCAAAATTGAATATAAAACCCCCTTATTTTAATGTATCTCTGTTAAATTGCCTAAGTTTTTAATATTTCAAAACCTTTCTTTTCAAACTCACGTTATACATTAACATGATTACATAGTGCACCCCCCGAGGTAGGGTGATTGGAGGAATGGGGGGGACTCTGGAGGCCGAGGAGGATGACGCAAGGGCCAAAAAATTCTTTGAACATTTCTGGTGGCATTTAAGTAAAGCTAGCAATCGTGCGGCCCTACAGGACCGGTCTAGGGGGTTTCGAGGGGGGGGGGGGAGCCAAAAATGACCCTATGCACCACGATGCACATACTACAGGTCTTGAGATGTTCATAGAAAGCCATACGCTGCCCTTCCTAACCCGGGTCGATGCCTAGGGCCCCCCTCCATCCATTCATGCACTGAGAGAGAGAGAGAGAGAGAGAGAGAGAGAGAGAGAGAGAGAGAGAGAGAGAGAGAGAGAGAGAGAGAGAGAGAGAGAGAGAGAGAAAAGCCTTCAAGAATACTATATAGGGACATTATATAAATTGGCATGTTAGGAGCCTCCCCAAAGCATTCTACATGGCCAAGGCCATGGTTTAATTTCCAAAATATAGGAAATTAGTTTTTGCAATTGTTCATTGATGTAAAACTCTCCACCCACACCCCCCTTGCCTATCATTCAAATCGCATCCTACAACCTATCACTATCATCATCATGGAATGAACTTGATCGGTTGGCTTTGTGTCTTTCCTTAGTGGCATTCGCTCATGCACTATAGAATAAACAAGCAGTCCAACTCTTCAAACAATTCCCCCTTTCCCTTCTTTCAAATCCATAAGTCAATAGCTTTTGATCTTTGCTTTTGGATTAATAGGAGATGTTTTCCTTGTAACGCCCAATGCGCATTGTTGAATATTCTACATCGACATCCACATGCAAACAAAACTTGGGGGGCTTATCAGTAATGTCTTGTATTGACCATCACATTTCCTATATCTGTGTGTGGGTGTGCATGTGCGCATGTGAGAGAGAGAGAGAGAGAGAGAGAGAGAGAGAGAGAGAGAGAGAGAGAGAGAGAGAGAGAGAGAGAGAGATGTTATTATTGAGCTCATAGGGACTTTGTCTCACTAGGGACACCCTTGCCCTTCAAATTTTCAAGATAGTATGATTCTCTTGGCGTTATAAGTGTATTTTTTAAAGGGTAGCTAGCATTTTTCACCTATAGAAAACCACTACAAGAGATTGTGTGCACTTGTGACGTTTTTAACGATGGAAATACATTGGGTTTTTATACTCCCTGGTGTCACTAAGACTGTCGCTAATAGCGTGGATACGGGAATGTTGCTATGAGCGTCGCTATAAGTGTCACTATAAGCATTGCTATCTGCTTTGCTATATGCGTTGCTATATAGTGACGCATATAGCGACGCTTACAGGCTACCTATAGTGACGCTTATAGCGACGTTGCAGAGCCTTATATAGCGACACCTGAGAGTAAAAAATTTTGGTGGCCCTGTTGGTGGCAGGGCATTCACCCTGCCACCCATCAACCATATTGAATGTTTCAATAATAGAGTAAACCTAAATGAATCCAAGATAGGCCCAGATTCACCTTTGAAAGAAAGTGCAAGCTTAGGTATAGACCCAAAGTAATCACCCACAAGAAAATATAACCATTAACTCCATCATCCATAGTATTGTTTGCAGAATAAAGATACAAAATTGACAAAAGTAAATTGATGAAAGTAAAAATACTAACCATGCCATCGCGAGAACTCTGAATGTCCATCAGGGCGTTTAAGCCCTTCCTGCCTGCGTACTCACGCTCGTACGGTGTGGGATCATGTCCTGTCATCAACCACTGTTCAAAACATACAAATAATCCATTATGTTAGAATTTAAAAGTACAAATAGACATAACTACTGATAGCCGTTCTTCGGCTCTTTTTAATTGCCACAATGAGTTACCTCACCCTACCAAAATCACCCAAACACTGTGGCTATCCCTACCATTTCACTGTACATAGGCGTGCGTGAGTCACGGGACTTTTCCCATATCTTCTTTAAAAACCCTCAATTAGCTAGTCATTGGGCTAGTTGAGCCAAAAAAATAAAAAAAATAAAAAATATAAGTATATTATGGCCCATTTGTGTGTAAATATTTCATTGTATATAGGGCCTAAATAAAAGGATTTTTCATAATTATTGTGGTATTTATTTAAATATTTCTACCTATGGTGTGTTATTTATGCTATGTACATTGACTCACCATTACCATATTTTTTCTTATCATTTTGCATACTCTTTATTCCATATAAAAATAATTTCATGCAAGCTTCTCTTATTTTTGGTGTAACTCCATCCCAACAAAAATCCAAAAAAACTAGTTCTATTTATGTGTATATTTTTTTCACTATTGTGATTTTTTCCTTCCTACATATATTCTCTATTACTCTCATAAATTAGACCACCAAAAATATTCATCTTTTTATGGTAGACTTATAATGAGAGAGATTTATTTTGATCCCTTTATATTTTTTCACCTATATTATTTATATTTGACATGTACATATTTTTTAGACCCCTCAATATTTGATTTTCTTAGTTGTACTATTCACTTATATCAGGATCTCAACAATATCTTCAATTATAGACCTACCAAATAAGGTCAAGGGTAGGTGGCATGCATACATGCACTATGGAGGGCTCACTCTTGGAGGTATTCAAAAGAATCATCCAAAGAAGGACCCCACAAGGACCTTGTGCAGTGGAAAAAAACGGTCGGTTTTGCTGAATTTTTAAAGTTCACTTGCTCTCCGAATTTGAAAAGGTGATACAAAAAAAAGTTGTAGCTCGTGGGCTGAACTTTTGCCTCAAATTTTTTCATATTTTTTTGAGCTACGAGCTGTGAGCTATGATTTTATTAGTGGACCCCAGTTTTCCCATGCTATGCAGCCACACTCTCTCTTCCACTTTATCATTTTCCTCTTTCACACACACTTCTCCACTCATCATCCCCACCTCTCTCACCACTCCTCTCTGCACCCTACTCACCTTCTCCTCAACCTTGAAGAATAAGAGAAACCATGGTGAACTCATACCTCCCACACACAATTCCATTCCAAAATTGACCACCTAGTCTCATTTTTCCTCCTCCAAATTACCCATATCTATCAAAAAAACCACAAAATTCAGCCTCTTCTCTTAAAAGACAGCATCATGGTGGTTGATTACTCAGCTTCAATTACCTTGTCTCTCAAGGAAGGTCAAGAGTGGAGAAAAAATGTACCGTCAAAGCTAGTGGACCGTCAACAAGCGTCAAAATTGGCCCTACTCAAGACACTTGGAGCATCAACCTTGTAAGAAATCCACCTTTTCTTACCTCTTAAGAGTTTTTCTTCCTTATTTGTATCCTACATGGATACTCCCATTGTAAATATCCAATTCCATTTGTAAATTAATACTAACTCTACTAACACTAACCCACTATGAAAAGTCCTATCACCTCCATTTCTCTCCTCTCTCTTTCCCCACCAACTTCTTGATAATTCCAAGCAAAAGAAATTAGATAAATTGCTGAAAATCTAACCCAACCATGGTTAGAGGAGTAACCCTAGCCTTCAAAATTGCTATAAAAGGAGGGTGTAGCTAGCACAAAAAGGGGGAGCCATAAGCAAGAGCACTATGCTATAGCTTGAGAAGCCAAACTCAACCTCTCTAGAAGGAGCTCTTGAGTGGAAGCTCATTGTCTTATGCATGTGCATGTGTTGTAATAGGGGATTAGCAAGGGAACTCTATGCCATTGTAAGAGAGAGAGTGATCATTCAATTGAGAGTAGGAAATCTATCATTTCTCCTACTAGTGTAAGCCCAACATTCGCTGAATCAAGGAGGGTGGATTTGAACTAAGCTTGGATACTTTGTCTCCCTTCCAACGTGAAGTAATGGACAACAATGATGCGTAAGTGTCTTGGTGTTTTTTGTTAAGTTCTTGATAGCTTGTCTCTGGTGTTGTTATCAATCTAGCCATAAATCCCACATACTGTAAGAGGGCGACAGGGTGGAGAGGACTCCCCTGGCCTTAAGACAGTGATTGGGGTGGCTTTTCTTGTGATGTGTTGTGGTGAAATTTACGCAAGCTATGTTGAACAAATACTAATCTCACTTTGATGTGTCATGACAGATTTGTAAGAAGGCATTAGGGCAACAAGCACCCCCTTCCCCCCTCTCTCCCTTTCTTACATATATATATTTATGTTTGCTTGATCATTAACGATACACTTCAAAGCAGCCCGAGCACCATCTCTCTCTCTCTCTCTCTCTCTCTCTCTCTCTCTCTCTCGTGTTTTAGTGTGTGAGAGTGTTCCATTGGTGTTAGGGTTAGTGTAAATTCCTTGCTTGTTTGTGGGTTGCTCTAACGATTCTCCTCTTTTGCGTCCTAGTTCACTCTTAAACTAGGTGGTGCCCCTTGTGTAGTTGGGATTTGGCTGGGGGTTTGTTGTTTTGGTTTGTGTTGTGTTGTGCCCCAGCCCCATTGAGCAGCACGGGAGCTTTGAAGGGTGTCTAGAGGTTGCTCTTCTTGTTGCCCGCCCCGGACCGCCTCAAATTGGTGCCCCCACGGAGGACAGGCTTGTGTATGTTTTGTGAAGGCTCAACCTTTAGCATAATCAAGTAGCTTGCATGAATCACAAGAATTTGTATGATCCCTTCATTCCCATTGCAAGGAAAAAGGTACACATAATTGTTAGTACTAAGTTGCAATTTCAGCGAGTAATTCGTAGAATTTTAGGTCCTCTTAGGTTAGCCGAGATAAACACTTCGGTAAATCCTTTTATTTTGCCTCTCATTAGGTACGATATTAGCTTGGACGTCTATATTTTTGTGTTATTTTAAGCATTAGGTCATGTGTTGTGGGTTGCTCTAACGATTCTCCTCTTTTGCGTCCTAGTTCACTCTTAAACTAGGTGGTGCCCCTTGTGTAGTTGGGATTTGGCTGGGGGTTTGTTGTTTTGTGTTTGTGTTGTGGGTTGCTCTAACGATTCTCCTCTTTTGCGTCCTAGTTCACTCTTAAACTAGGTGGTGCCCCTTGTGTAGTTGGGATTTGGCTGGGGGTTTGTTGTTTTGGTTTGTGTTGTGTTGTGCCCCAGCCCCATTGAGCAGCACGGGAGCTTTGAAGGGTGTCTAGAGGTTGCTCTTCTTGTTGCCCGCCCCGGACCGCCTCAAATTGGTGCCCCCACGGAGGACAGGCTTGTGTATGTTTTGTGAAGGCTCAACCTTTAGCATAATCAAGTAGCTTGCATGAATCACAAGAATTTGTATGATCCCTTCATTCCCATTGCAAGGCAAAAGGTACACATAATTGTTAGTACTAAGTTGCAATTTCAGCGAGTAATTCGTAGAATTTTAGGTCCTCTTAGGTTAGCCGAGATAAACACTTCGGTAAATCCTTTTATTTTGCCTCTCATTAGGTACGATATTAGCTTGGACGTCTATATTTTTGTGTTATTTTAAGCATTAGGTCATGCATAGACCATGGATAATGGCCCAGGAATAGAGGTTTTCCCCTTCCATTTCACTCCACACATTAGAATAAACATTGCAATTAGTAGGAAAATCCATTTTCAACAACGTATGGTGTTCATGTGTGGTGCCCAAAGAGTAGGAGAAATTCTCGCGTCACCAAACCCTGTCATTCTACCTCTTATTGATTATCATAGGTCATTTGATGTGAATATTTTTATTTTGTTGTAGAATAGATTGCAAGCTAGAAAACATTATTGTGTAAATCTTTTTAAGAAAGAAAAACAAAACGGGTGTCATTTTGAAATCAATTCAATGGAAAGCCAACGCCAAATGTGTGGGTATCCTCTTTTCTTTGGAGAGCCTGGAGAGGATGCAAAATTATTTTTAGCAAATTTCAAGATGTCTTGCCGTATCAAGAGGATAATAACTGATCAAGAACGTGTAGAAATGTTTGAGGTGGTCCTTAGGAAAGATGCTAGCACTTGGTTTGACTCTTTGCCGGAGGAAGTTAAGGGAAATTACACAGAAGTTTTGAATCGTTTCAAGAAATACTTCTTTGATCCCCAAAACACTCAAAAATTATGGCAAGACATTGTTTCTCATAAGCAAAAAGACTTAGATGACTACTACTTGTACAAGCAAGAGTTTCTACGTCTTTGGGCTCTATGGATACGAAATGTTGCTAACCCTGGTGATGGTGCAGAATTTCTAAAGAAGGAGAGGTTCATAGCCGGACTCTTTCCTGACCTTAAGGTAAAAGTTGAGGCGGGTGCACCTGCTACCTTTGATGCAGCTGAAACTAGGGCTGCTGAGAAGTATACGAAACTCAAGTGCTTAAGGGGAGAGGTTCCAATAGAAGGTCTTAGACCCAAAGGTAAGTCACAAGCATCAACATCGAGGGAGCTTCCTGAGGTAACGGCGGAAGTAATTGAGAAGTTAAACGAATCTTTAAGCAGCCTGTCAATTCACCTTGCACAAGCTGTAGGTCCAAAGGGACAAGCAAAGAAGTCTGAAGAGCGAGATCCACGACCTAGGAGAGTCTTGCAATGTTGGAATTGCGGAGAGTCTGGACATGGGATGTATAATTGTCCTTGGCCCCGTGGGGAGCCAGGGAGACCTAACTTGAATTACCCAGTGATGAATGCAAGTGAAGGAACTGGTCAACAACCAAGGCTTCTACAAAGGCCAAATAGACCAAGACCACCTCCACAAGGGGTAGAAAGAGTTCCACCTTTGCCAGATCCAAATGTGCATGTGGTAGAGGTGACAAATTCAAATGAGGTTGACATGGAAGCCAATGGCATTAAGCGTGGCCGAGGAAAAGGTAAAGAGAAAGAAGGAGTCACATCACAGAGTGACCATGGACAAGGCAAGAAGGCAAAGGAGACCAAGGAAGCTAAGAGGACTCGACGTCGTATCAATCTCCAAGACTTCCCTCTTGGACATGGTATGGCTCCATACAACCTGTTGGAAGACATGCGAGGTAAGGGTCCTGATATCTCATGGCCTCAGTTTCTTGCATTATGCCCACAAGTTAGGAGGGATTTAACAAAGGCAGTTAGCACTAGGAGAAAGGTAAAAGAGAGTTTTCCTGTTGTAAACATTGCACAAGCTGAAATGAATAAGGACATTACACCGGTGCTAGACTGTTACATCAAAGGAAGATTGGTTAGGAAAGGTCTAGTGGATGGGGGTGCACAAATTTGCATCATGACAGAGGGACTCATGCAAAGACTAGGCATGCACATTCATGAGACACCTGAAATCAAAGTCGAGATGGCAAACAATACCAAGGCTAGGTGCGTAGGCATTTGTAAAAATGTTTTTGTGGAGGCCTTTGGCATTAAGAAGGCAGTGGATTTCTATGTCATGTCTACCAAGGGAAATGGTTACCCATTTATCCTAGGAAGACCATGGCTAATGAAAATGCGAGCTTTGCAGGATTGGGAGAGTGGAAAGCTAATTTGCAGGAATGACAATCATAAGAAGGTTGTCTTTGACATGAAGGAGCAACGCCAAGAGGAGCTCCATGAAGAATCATCTCAAAGTGAGACGGAAGAAGGTTGGACCGATAACACTTCAGAAGAAGAAAGTAGCGGCAGCATTACTGAAGAGGAGTCTTCCATCGAAGTCATGGGGGTAAGGTTTAAGCCAACATACCAAGAGACCTCTTGTCAAGGTTTGGAGGAGGTAGGTTCCCAAGAGAACCAAAAAGTGGAAGATGAAAGAATGCTGGAAGGTATTCTATCAACAACACTTACAAAGGATGAATGAGAGGAGTTCAAATGTGTGCTAAGGAAATTTCCTAGGATTTTTGCTAAAGACTACACCGATGTGCGTGGAGTAGATGCTGCTCAACACAAAATTGAGTTGAAGCCAGAGGCCACACCTAAGGCTCAGAAGCTACGAAGGCTAGGAGTCATCAAGGAGCAGGCTTTACTCAAGGAGGCAAGAAAGCTTCTAGCAGCAGGTTTCATTTATCCAGTGGAGAATTCAGAGTGGGTCTCTCCCATTGTTGTCACTCCTAAGAAAAACGGAAAGTGGAGGGTGTGTGTGGATTACCGTCCACTGAATGAGGCAACAAAAAGCGATCACTTTCCCCTCCCATTTCAGGATGAGATACTAAATGAGGTAGCTGATCATGAGAAGTACACTGTGTGTGATGGCTACTTAGGCTACTTTCAAATAGGTATCGCATTGGAAGATCAATTGAAAAAACCTTTATCACTCCTTGGGGTTGTTATGCTTTTAGAGTCATGCCATTTGGTCTGACAAATGCTCCTGCAACATTCCAACGTTTCATGAACATGGTGTTTCAAGCATTCTTTGGAAAGTCAATTAGGGTGTTCATTGATGATTTCTGCATTTATAGCTCAAAATCATTGCATCTACAAAGGGTAGAAGAAGGTTTAAAGAAGCTCTACGACATGGGAGGTCAACTCAACCCCGACAAGTGCCACATAGGTGAGGATGAAGTGATCTTGCTCGGTCACAAGGTTTCCTATAAAGGCATTGAGGTGGATCCTTCAAAGGCAAAGGCTCTTATTGAGCTCCCATCACCGAAGAGTCTTAAGGAGGTCATCTCTTTCATTCAGAAGGTGAAGTATATGTAACGCTTCATTCACTTAGCCTCGGAGTTGCTTCATCCTTTGCAAAAGTTGACACAACAAGTAGAATTTGCATGGTCTGATGAGCTTGAAGAGTATTTTTGTAACATTAAAGTCATTTTGTCAGAGCTACCAACACTCATGCCTCCTTGTTGGGAGTACACATTCTTTGTTAGCTCTAGTGTTGGAAGGGAAACAATTGGTGCCGTGTTGCTACAACAAGATCCCCACAGTACAAGGATGCGACCCATCTACTTTGCTAGTAGGGTCATGAATGCTTTGGAGAGAGACTACACAGAAGCAGAACTCATGATGCTTTCTCTCGTGTTTGCGGTGAGAAAGTTTAGATCCTACTTGCTCCCAAAACCTTTTGTAATCCTCACCGAAGAGAATTTGTTCCCTTGGGTGTCATCTCAAATGAATCTTAGTACTAGGATCTCAAAGTGGATTATGGAGTTGCAAGAGTTTCAATACTCTTTCAAGGTAGAAGATAGTGTGCGTGCACAATTGGCAGGGATTCTCACTTATAGGGTACATGAGAAGGAAATTAAGGTGCCTCAAGTAAAGACCCTACCATTGCCACCACCAAAAAGTATTCCCAATGCTTTTACCTTGTTCTTTGATGGAGCTTTTCGACGAGCCACAGGGAAAGCAGGGGGAGGGCTAGTGTTGCTCAACCCAAGTGGAGAGGTGGTCATGAAAGAGAAGGTCAATCTACCAGGTTCAACTAGCAACAATGAAGCAGAATACGACACACTACTTCATGGTTTGAAGATGTGCATTGGCCAAGGGATACAACGCCTCATGGTAAAGGGAGATGCACTTCTCATTGTTAAACAGATTTTAGGCATTTGGGCATGCAAGAATGAAAGCTTACGGACAAAAGTTCATGCCATTCGTAGATTGTTTAATCAATTTGAAGAAGTGCAACTATATCATATTCCTAGGAAACAGAATGAAGATGCCGATTTACTTGCACAGCAAGTAGTTACATGTGTTGAGAAAGAAGTGCAGGTCATCATGGTGGCAGCAACTATCAAGCAACCGAGATACCAGGGATTGGAGTCATTGACTCCCATTATTAGCTACATTTTGGAGGGCGAGTTTCCACAAGACTTTACGAAGGCTCAGAAGAGGAGACTCATGAAGAAGGCAAGCGCATATCTCTTCCTAGAAGGCTCCCTCTATCAAAGAGGGAGGGATCAAGTATGCAGAAGAGTACCAACTATTGAGGAAATTCCAGCCATTCTAAAAGGTTTGCATGAAGAAGCATGTGGCGGTCATTTTGCCCAAGAATTAACTGTGAAGAAGATTTTGCTTGCGGGGTATGTTTGGCCAAGTCTGCATGTGGATGTCCAACATTGGTGTAAAAGTTGTCACAATTGTCAGGTAAATGGGAATAGAAGATTGGTTTATGGTCCAAGGCAAATCGTGCTTGCAAATGGACCCTTTGAAAAGTGGGGCATTGATGCTATGGGTCCTCTGCCTAGGACAAAAAATGGTAAACTCTACATTCTAGTGGCTGTAGACTATATGACTAGGTGGGTGGAAGCACAAAGTGTGGCAAAGGTAAATGAGAAGACAGTGAGCAAATTCGTCTACACTCACATTTGTTGTAGATTTGGCACACCTTTGGAGATTGTTTCTGATAATGGTCCAGGGTTTAGAAAGGGATTGCTCACAGAAGTCTGTGAAGAACTTCACATTCTACATCGTCACAGTACACCCTACTATCCCCAATCAAATGGTTTGGTAGAAAAAGCTAATGGTGTCATTGCAGGCATCATTAGAAAGATGGTGAAAAACAATACAAAATTATGGGATGACTTCTTGGATGGTGCCTTGTGGGCATATCGAACCACATTTAGGGAAGCCACGGAGTTCACACCATTTTACTTGGTCTATGGTCAAGAGGCTTTACAGCCAATTGAGCTAAACATTCCAACAATGTGACTTCATGGCAAATCAGCACAAGATGATAAAGAAGCATGGATGGATCGACTTCTTACCTTAGGCGAGCTTGAGTGGAAAAGAGAAGCAGCATACGAGTGCTATAAGAGGAAAGCCACACAGACAAAGGAGAAGCTTGACAAGAAACTGAAGGACAAAGGCATCAATGAAGGAGATCTTGTGCTAAGGTATGACAATCGACTCGATAATCGTTTTGATGCCAAATTTGAAACAAGATGGCAAGGGCCATACATAGTCAAGAAGGCTTTCAATTCAAGTTACTATTAGCTTATGGACTTGAATGGTAAAGAGCACTCCAGGAAGGTAAACGGGTATCGCTTGAAGCCCTATTTGAGTCGCCTTCTACCAAAGGATCTACCAGAGCAAAAGGCAACTATCTCATGTAAGTATTGTTCCATGAAGCATGAGTGTAACACAAACCAAAATTCCAAGGGGCCAAACAATGAAGATCTTGTCAAGGACTCTGAAGCACTCTCTTTCGAAAAGATTCTTTATGATGGTACATGAATATACCATCATCCTGGGGGAGGGCTAATGATAGCCGTTTTTCGGCTCTTTGTAATTGCCACAATGAGTTACCTCACCCTACCAAAATCACCCAAACACTGTGGCTATCCCTACCATTTCACTGTACATAGGCGTGCGTGAGTCACGGGACTTTTCCCATATCTTCTTTAAAAACCCTCAATTAGCTAGTCATTGGGTTAGTTGAGCCAAAAAAAATAAAAAATATAAGTATATTATGGCCCATTTGTGTGTAAATATTTCATTGTATATAGGGCCTAAATAAAAGGATTTTTCATAATTATTGTGGTATTTATTTAAATATTTCTACCTATGGTGTGTTATTTATGCTATGTACATTGACTCACCATTACCATATTTTTTCTTATCATTTTGCATACTCTTTATTCCATATAAAAATAATTTCATGCAAGCTTCTCTTATTTTTGGTGTAACTCCATCCCAACAAAAATCCAAAAAAACTAGTTCTATTTATGTGTATATTTTTTTCACTATTGTGATTTTTTCCTTCCTACATATATTCTCTATTACTCTCATAAATTAGACCACCAAAAATATTCATCTTTTTATGGTAGACTTATAATGAGAGAGATTTATTTTGATCCCTTTATATTTTTTCACCTATATTATTTATATTTGACATGTACATATTTTTTAGACCCCTCAATATTTGATTTTCTTAGTTATACTATTCACTTATATCAGGATCTCAACAATATCTTCAATTATAGACCTACCAGATAAGGTCAAGGGTAGGTGGCATGCATACATGCACTATGGAGGGCTCACTCTTGGAGGTATTCAAAAGAATCATCCAAAGAAGGACCCCACAAGGACCTTGTGCAGTGGAAAAAAACGGTCGGTTTTGCTGAATTTTTAAAGTTCACTTGCTCTCCGAATTTGAAAAGGTGATACAAAAAAAAGTTGTAGCTCGTGGGCTGAACTTTTGCCTCAAATTTTTTCATATTTTTTTGAGCTACGAGCTGTGAGCTATGATTTTATTAGTGGACCCCAGTTTTCCCATGCTATGCAGCCACACTCTCTCTTCCACTTTATCATTTTCCTCTTTCACACACACTTCTCCACTCATCATCCCCACCTCTCTCACCACTCCTCTCTGCACCCTACTCACCTTCTCCTCAACCTTGAAGAATAAGAGAAACCATGGTGAACTCATACCTCCCACACACAATTCCATTCCAAAATTGACCACCTAGTCTCATTTTTCCTCCTCCAAATTACCCATATCTATCAAAAAAACCACAAAATTCAGCCTCTTCTCTTAAAAGACAGCATCATGGTGGTTGATTACTCAGCTTCAATTACCTTGTCTCTCAAGGAAGGTCAAGAGTGGAGAAAAAATGTACCGTCAAAGCTAGTGGACCGTCAACAAGAGTCAAAATTGGCCCTACTCAAGACACTTGGAGCATCAACCTTGTAAGAAATCCACCTTTTCTTACCTCTTAAGAGTTTTTCTTCCTTATTTGTATCCTACATGGATACTCCCATTGTAAATATCCAATTCCATTTGTAAATTAATACTAACTCTACTAACACTAACCCACTATGAAAAGTCCTATCACCTCCATTTCTCTCCTCTCTCTTTCCCCACCAACTTCTTGATAATTCCAAGCAAAAGAAATTAGATAAATTGCTGAAAATCTAACCCAACCATGGTTAGAGGAGTAACCCTAGCCTTCAAAATTGCTATAAAAGGAGGGTGTAGCTAGCACAAAAAGGGGGAGCCATAAGCAAGAGCACTATGCTATAGCTTGAGAAGCCAAACTCAACCTCTCTAGAAGGAGCTCTTGAGTGGAAGCTCATTGTCTTATGCATGTGCATGTGTTGTAATAGGGGATTAGCAAGGGAACTCTATGCCATTGTAAGAGAGAGAGTGATCATTCAATTGAGAGTAGGAAATCTATCATTTCTCCTACTAGTGTAAGCCCAACATTCACTGAATCAAGGAGGGTGGATTTGGACTAAGCTTGGATACTTTGTCTCCCTTCCAACGTGAAGTAATGGACAACAATGATGCGTAAGTGTCTTGGTGTTTTTTGTTAAGTTCTTGATAGCTTGTCTCTGGTGTTGTTATCAATCTAGCCATAAATCCCACATACTGTAAGAGGGCGACAGGGTGGAGAGGACTCCCCTGGCCTTAAGACAGTGATTGGGGTGGCTTTTCTTGTGATGTGTTGTGGTGAAATTTACGCAAGCTATGTTGAACAAATACTAATCTCACTTTGATTTGTCATGACAGATTTGTAAGAAGGCATTAGGGCAACAAGCACCCCCTTCCCCCCTCTCTCCCTTTCTTACATATATATATTTATGTTTGCTTGATCATTAACGATACACTTCAAAGCAGCCCGAGCACCATCTCTCTCTCATCTCTCTCTCTCTCTCTCTCGTGTTTTAGTGTGTGAGAGTGTTCCATTGGTGTTAGGGTTAGTGTAAATTCCTTGCTTGTTTGTGGGTTGCTCTAACGATTCTCCTCTTTTGCGTCCTAGTTCACTCTTAAACTAGGTGGTGCCCCTTGTGTAGTTGGGATTTGTTGTTTTGGTTTGTGTTGTGTTGTGCCCCAGCCCCATTGAGCAGCACGGGAGCCTTGAAGGGTGTCTAGAGGTTGCTCTTCTTGTTGCCCGCCCCGGACCGCCTCACTACCAAACCTAAAGAGCAATGCAAAAACACTTACAAAATTGGTCTCAAATGATGTCCACCCTCAGCTCCCCAAGTGGTGCGAGCTCCTTGCCTCTACTCGCGCTTTGACTGCCTCCTTTTGTTGCTTCCACTTGTCAGGATTCTCACGTGTTGCTTGCTTTGCATTCTTCCAATCTTCTTTGGCTAGCCAATTTGGTTTGTTCCACCCATGATTTATTGCTTTTTGCACTTCAGAACGCTTGTGCTTGCAGTATTTCTTCATTCGAACCTTCATCAGGTCTTCGTTGAAGCGGTCATCCTGTGTTGACACGGGAAACTCGTCATGCAGCATGCTGATGACTCTGTCTTTCAATTCACTTGGTACTTCACTCCAGGTGTTTAGTATGTAGTGTCTAAACACCTGAGAGCAAAGACCGCGCATGCGCGAGATCACCTTCTTGCCTTCATCATCCAAGATGATGCCGCCGCTGAAGTCGACAGAGTAAGGCAAGCCCTCTTGCCTGTGACGCGTGAACCTGGGTGTCCCGGTAGGGGTCTTTAGGGGAATGTTGATGGGGATATGTACGTCAGGTGTCTCCATTGGATTCTGGGCCCCGAAGCGAGAAGTGTCAACTGGGGTGACTCCCGGAGGACTAGGTAGTGGTGTGTAGTGAGGAACGGCTGTCAGCCGCACAAAACCTTGCATAGATGGCGATGCCATGGCTGGTGTGGGGGCGGGAAAAGAAGGGGAAGGTAAAGAGCTTTATCGAACACGAGGCGGTGTCGAGGCATCAGCGGCGGCATCCCCACAACAACTGCCACCGCCACCACTAGAGCATCGGTGCCTAGGCAAGTGTGAAGATCGTCTTGTCGACAACGAAGCTTCGAAGCGCATTGAATGCTTCGAAACAGAGGGAGACACTGAAGGAGTAGAACTACGTGATGATGCTTTAGAGCGATGATGATCCTCGTAACACCGCCTCTGCCGGGGTGACAAAGAAGAAAGAAACTCATCATCATCCATACCTGCATTAAACACACGAACATTTAATCTTAATATTGAATGGAGAAGAAAACATGGACAAGTAGAGAGAGAGAGAGAGAGAGAGAGAGAGAGAGAGAGAGAGAGAGAGAGAGAGAGAGAGAGAGAGAGAGAGAGAGAGAGAGAGAGAGAGAGAGAGAGAGAGAGGGGACTCATAAAGTGGGAGGGATTCCTGTGTAGAGATATTCCTATGAAGTTCTTGTAAATTTGTCTCCCGTGTGCATTCTACGTATCTTGTAAAAGCACTGTGCTCTGGGTGCAATGGAGACTGAGGTTGCAATTGCGAAGGAGGTGATCCGTCTTTGCTCATAGATGCTGCTCGCCCCTCCACTAGATCTAGTTGATCGGGTGAAAGAGACACTAAGAAGCAGTAGTAGTGCTTCTTAGCGTCTCTTTTATCCAATGAACTAGATCTAGTGGAGGGGCGAGTGGCATCTGTGAGCAGAGATGGATCACCTCTTTTGCGATTGTAGCCTTAGTCTCCATCGCACTCGGAGCGCAATGCTCGTCGGCGAGGAGTGTCCCTGCTTGTGAGAACATACCTGGAGCATACGTACCTCGAGTGGACGCAATAACGATTAAACACAATTTAAATTTCTTAAGTTTAGCCACATGAATACAATATATATTATAAAACGGAGAAAATTGTTCAAATACAGTGTTTATGGCTTTCAGAGGTCTCTCTCTCATCCTTGCATAGCTCAACATAACTCCCTATATCTATATAGAGCTTCCAAGCACATAATTTCTAAAATTGGATAGCTTCCAAGCACATAACTTACTTGTTCACAATGCTCGGGTAGTACGAAAGTGTCTCTTAGGTCGGTCCATTTTTTAGTTGAATCCACTTCAAGGAAACTAGACTCTCCTCTGTGCACAGTAGCGTTGTGACCCTCCATGTTTATCTTGAACCATTGCACGTTGAACAAATCGACAAAAAATACTCTATAATCGATCCTCAAAATCTCTTGAAGCGTGCCAAAGTAAGTGAGTTCCACCACCACAGGATCTGCATCAGAGGACCGTCGTCGACTAGACTGTTCAAATTTTGCCATGATTCCACGATCTTGAGTAAAACGCTTTTTGTCGATTTGTTCCACCCTAAAATGTCGACCTTTACACCATGCTAC